>NW_004524577.1:7041959-7052450 GCF_000260255.1 Octodon degus
GAAGAAGAAAATGTAAACTATTGTTAAAACCAAGGCTGGAACCAGCCATGGTAGTGCGTGCCTGTTATCCCAGCACTTCAGAGCCTGACGCAGGAGGACTGTTGTAAGTTTAAGACCAGCCTGGGCTACAAAGTGAGCTCAAAGCCAGCCTGAGCTGCATAGCAAGACCTTGTCTCAAAAAAAATGACCAAAAAAAAAGACAGGGCCAGTGACGCATGCCAGTAACCCGAGCACTCAGGAGGCTGAGGCAGGAGCATCGCCAGGAATTTGAGGCCAGCCTAGCTGATGTAATGAGTTCAACCCAGCATGAAAGGCATAGTGAGATCCTGTCTCAAAAAATAAAGAAAAAATGGAAACAGAAGCAGTTCAAGCCCAGCCTGGCCAATGTAGCAACTTAGTGAGGCCCTGTCTCAAAACAGAGACAGGACCTATGGCCGCAGCTGTAGCTCAGTGCAAAGGCCCTAGGTTCGATCTCCAGTACAAAGCCTTGGCTTCTTTTCCAGCTCAGCCTGGGCCTGGCGTCTGCTGGGGCCTGGCTGGGCCTGGCTTGGCTGGGCAGGGCAGGTGAGGCCCAGCAGTCACCATCCACCAAGTCCAAGCTGGGGCTCCTGGGGCCCACGGCACTGCGCCTGAGCCCAGCGGAGCCTCTCCAGATGGCCAGAGCACTGCAGGCAGCCAGCGATGGACTCTGGCCTCCTGGGAAAGGCCTGGCTCCATCAGGAAGGGGCAGGGCCTGGCAGGGGTGACTGCTCGGTCCTGTTCCTTTTCTCCGCACACTCCCTACGCTTGGGAAACTGAGAAATGTCAGAAACAGCATTATCCACACCGCTGTGTCGTGAATGTTCCCGTTGGCCTAATTAGCACTGTAGCATGTGTGTATGCGCGCATGTACACACACATACGCATGCATGCATGTACACACGTGCGCGCACACACATACACACACGCACGCACCTGCACACACACACACACACACACACACACACACTACAGCATAGGATTTTTTCAGAGATCATTACAGGAATCACAGAGGACATCGGCCTGGGGAGAGGATGCAGTTTGAGGTGCGAGGCACTGTAGCGATGGTGGCTGAACCCCCAGCTTAGCTCTCAGAAGCCAGAGAAACTGTCACTCCTAGATGTGTGACCACCCACAAAGGCAGCACCAGGTGCCTACACTGAAGGTGCTCCAGGAATGTGGGGTCCTCAGATTCCCCCACGCCTCCTGAGGTTTACTGGGGCTGGCCTGAGCTATGATTAGGGGACACTGCCTCTCCAAACTCCCAGGTCCCAAATGCCCAGGGCTAAAGCCCAGGGCCCAACTCCAGCTCCTAAAAGCCCACCAGCTGCCCCGGATGGCCGGATGGCCGGTGTGTCTGGCCCAGAGGTGTGCTATAGGGGCCAGGAGGAGTGGCCATTGCTGGAGGTGGGAGTTTGGCCTTGAGCTACAAGCCCAGACTTTAAAAAAAAAACAGGGTCTCTGTCAGTCCAGTTGTCTGATGGGATCTGCATGAAGTCAGCTGCGTCTGTGCCCCTCCCCCACAGCGCCGTATAATTACCGTGCTTGTAGTAGGCAACTCCACCGTCTTTGTAAGCTGGTCAACTTGGGAATCACCTGCTTATGTACTAATTTTTCATCACGCCAGTTCTTGAATGGGCATCTCCTCAGTCTGCTGATCCCGTTTTTCTCTAAAGAAAGAGGGTACAGAAACTAGTTTAGCCTTTTGCTTGCAATAAAAAGAATTCATTAAAAAAGTGAATAAAAAAGACAAGGCCTCACCAGGTCACTAATTTGCCCAATTTGGGCTTGAACTTGTGAACTTCCTGCTTCAGCTCCCCAGAGCGCAGGGACTACAGGCGTGCGTCATCACGCCAGCCTTGCCAGCACTCCTAAAGGGGGTGACACATGGCTGAGGTTTCAGGCTCAGCTCCCCCAGGCTGGTGAGGGCAGAGTTTGGAGACTCTGCTCCCTCCTGGGCTAGAGGCACAGCCAGGTGAGGGTGGGGGAAGAGGGGGAGCCCCCACCCCAGCCCAGAGCCAGGCCCAGCCACCCACGCAGGAGACAGATGGCGCTTCACAGCCACTAGGAATTAAAACCTATTGATTTTCCCCATTAGCTAGAGAACGCCATCAGAGTGCATTAAAACCAACAAAATACAAGTTCATGAATAATTAACATCTGCAAATGACAACCCTATGGGACCGAGGGAGGCAGGAAGGGGCGCCTAGAGGCCAGGGCCACCCTGACCCTGTTTGACCCCGGACCACAGGGAGCCATAGCCTTCCCTCTCCCCTCGCCCTTCTTCTTGTCCCCTGTTACTCAATGTCCTCCCAGAGAACACCAGGTCAGGTCTATGAAGCTGGCAACCCAGTGGAGCGCCAAGAATGGGAGTCAGCCCTGCCGTGAAAGCTCAGGGCATGCTGACCCTGCCCAGCCCCTCTCCACATCTATCCCTTGGAAGGAGCAGGCTGGGTGGTCTCCATCTGAATCCCCACACCCCAAACTCTAGTGAAGGACAGAGACTGTCCCAAAGCCAGGTAACATGTCTGCTGCAGAACCCTCACTAGAGTCTGGGCCCCTTGGCTCATCCCCCTACCCCTGTCTATGGAGCCTCTTTGAACCCAAAGAAAAGCACTCCCTTTGGGTATTGCAATTCAAGACTGTTAATGGGACCAGATAGAGGCAGAGCCCTGTGCTCTGTGGTGTGTGGCTGACAGGCTTGGCAGGACAGGACTGCAGGCCCCATCTACTGCCTCCCACTGTGCACCGCCTGAGCAACCACACAGGCTGCTCTGTCCCACACCAGCTTTCCTTAGCAGGCAAAGCCAAACCTGTCCTTCCAGCCAGTGGGACCCTTCCGAACTCCCCTTAGCTGGGAATAGTGGCACACCCCCGCAATCCCAGAAGCTGAGGCAGGAGCATCACCGGCAAGAGTTCAAGGCCAGCTGGGCATGGTGGCACAGGCCTGGATGCCCAGCACTCAAGAGGCTGAGGCCAGAGGACTGCTGCTTGTTCCAGGGCAGCCTGGGTTACACAGTACGTTTGGGGCCAGCCTGAGCTGCATAGCAAAACTCTGTCTCAACAACCAAACAAGAAGACAGAGCCAAGCCCCCTGCCTCCCCTCTCCTCCAGACTCCCTTGCCCTCAGCTCTGATCCAGGTTTCCCTTGTCCGTCTTCCTTGCCACCCACACTCCCCCCTCAAGTCTCTGACCATGCCACCCCGTCCAGTCTTCCATGCACCACCCGCCCACTGTGCTCCTAAGCCTCTTGCTTGCGGCTCCCACCACTGGTGATGCCGTCCCAGGTCCCCCCAAGGGCTCCACCCACTGCGCCAGCTGAGAGCTTCTCCTGTGCCTTGCCTTGCTGCCCTAAACGCCAGCTCGCTCCTGCCTTTGGGCTCTGGCAGCTGCTGGTGGTCTTCCTGGAACATTCCCCTCCACATCTCCCCTCTCTTCCTCGCCCTGCAGGTCACAGCTTCAGTGTGGCCTGCAAGCTCTGCCCTGAACACCCTCACAGCCCGCCCTGGGCTTCTCACACCTCCCCTTCCCCTCCCTCTCATTCCTTCCTAGCACTTTTCATTATCTGAATTTGTTTCTCCCTTTGTTCCCTGGAGGCACCACGGCAGTGAAAGGCTGGGCGCCTTGCAATCAGCAGTGAGGTGAGCAGGGCTGACACCCGGCACCATTCCCTGTACAAGCGACAGCTCAGGGGCTGCACCTGGCAGGAGGGGGAGCCACCAAATCTACATATCACCCCCCTCCCCGAGTGGCCCCCTGCCGCCCACAGCTGCTGCCCCGGGCCCTGGTCCTGCCCAGGAGGTACCCATGGAGAGTCCAAGCGGCCAGAGAGGTGGACCAAGACCTGGGCGCCCAGCGCTGCAGTCACAGATGGGAGGTGGCCCTGGGTTCCACCCAAGCAGCCAGGCCATGGGCAGGGCAGACAGAGGCTTGGTCCTCGGTCCTCAGTCCTCAGCTGGCTTGCCTGGCTCGCTGTGGCCAGCCCGGCCCCGCCTACTGGCCTCCCTGGTTCCAGCAGGGAAGGAGTTAAGCTCCAGGCTTCTCGAGTGAATACGGAGCTATTAATACCCACAGCCACCGCCGCCGCCTGAGCCCTCCAGAGCTGGAGGAAGGAGCAGGAGCTGGAGCAGAGCCGCCTCCAGACCTGACTCCAGGGGCCAGAACTTTTCGGGGGACAGCGGGGACCTGTCCCACCTTCGCCTGCCCACACCTGCCTCCAGCTTCAGGTCTCCTCCCCTTTTCCTGGAGGCCACCCATGCCACCCACCGCAGCACAGAACAAACTTTCTTAGGGAAGCCACCTCTGTGTTCGCTTACTGCACAGGGAGGAGTAGGCTGCTGGTCAGACACCAAGAAGGACGAGTCAGTCCTCATCGGGCCTGTCCTCCAAGTCACACCTCTGCAAGACGGCAGCAGGAGAGCAGCGGAGGGGCCAGGAGGGCTCTGCCTGTGGCAACGAGAGGACATCGGTCCACCTGCCAGCCACCTTGGGTCGCAGCAGCTGGGAGCCCCTGAGAGACAGAGCCACGGGCTCGCTCACCCACCGAGACGACGGGCAACCTGCGGGAGAAGGCACAGGTGGCAGGTGGGCGGGCACGGGGCCCCGAGGCTGACAGGCTGCTGGCCCTGGCGCACACTGGCTCAGGAACCCCTGCACCGGCCCAGGATGGCACTGCCGAGGTCGTGCCCAGCCGCCCCTGCCCCGTCCTGGAGTTGCCTCCGGCCTGGCCCCTGGGCTGTGCGACCGGCCACGTGCCAGCCTTCTGCCTGGTCTGCTTCCACAGGGCGGAGGAGGAGGAGCCACTGGAGGAGGTCCCGCTGCAGAGGTCAGTGCCAGGGTGGGCAGCAGGCAGTGTAGGACACAGCTCTCAAGCCAGGTGCCACTTGGGACACCTGTGGGGCTACCACTCACTGCCACCTGCACCCTCCTGCTCAGGGCCCAGGTCTCGCACCTGGTTGTCACCACAGCCCACTTCCCAGTTCTCCCACTCTGCCCCATAGTGGCCTTCCTGGTCCCCCACCACCACTATGGCCCTGTCCCTCTCCTGTTAGATCCCCCATGGCTCCCTGACCCCTGTTGGGTAAAGCCAAGACTCATGGGGCACTGAGGATCTCTGTGTCTGGCTGACAGCTCCGCCCAGCCACCTGGCAGTCCCCTTGCCCTCACTTTCTGCCCCAGGCCTAGCTGCGTGACAGGCCTCCTCCTCCAGGCAGGCCTTCTAGACGCCCAGGTCCACCCCACCTTTCCCTACTGTGCCGTCTTTGTTGAATTAACAAGTGAAACTGTGGGCGTGTGTATCCATGTGAGCGTGTGTGTGCGTGTGTGTAAGAGGGAAAGAAACAGAAATGACAAAGGTCTGTGTGGCTGTGTGATGGAGTATCCAGGGGTGACTGTGTGTGTGTGTGTGTGTGTGTGTGTGTGGAGCAGGTGTGTGGAGCAGGTGTAAGCACCTATGACAGAGGAGGTCTATGTGCAGGACGGGTGGGGTTCACACCCAAGAGACTCCGCAGATCCTTTCCCCAGTTCTTCCCACTCGGCACCTCCCACGGGAAGCCGGGCTCCAGCCCCGTGCATTATCTCTGCTGTGAGCACAGGCTCTGGGAGTGGATGGACAATCTGACAGGGGTCACCTCTGCCGCAGCCTGGCCACCCACGCCGCCCACGCCACCTGAGTCAGCACTGCCGGCACAGGGGCGGGCAGGAGCAGGGCTATGCCAGATCCTCACCAGGCTCCTGGCAGGCCAGGAGGGCAGGGTGTGGCTCCTGGAGCTGGGACTACATCCCTCCCTGCCTGTGTGGAACCCGGCTCTGTCACTTCCGCTCTGCGGGCCTCCCTCTCCTCCTCTGTGAAATGGGAGGGTGCTGCTTGCTGAAGTCCTCAGTTTACCACGGGGTGTCAGCTTACCACGTGGTCCAGAGCACCGGGGACAGAAGCTCCAGTTCCAGCCCCTCAGGGTCCTAGCCTGGTAGCAGAGACAGAGTAGAAGACAGATGACCTGGGCACAAAGTGACAGGTGTCACAGTGTGAGCGTGGACAGCTCTCCTTTGGAAGCTCAGAGGATGTCCCTGGAGGTGCAGAGGATCCCCCAGGGCGCCCTGCTCCTGGGGACTCACTTCAGTAAAACTACGCAGACTTCCCTTCCTCTGGCTGCCCTCCATCAGCCAGGCTGCCTGCAATGCCTCACTGTGCCAGGCACGATGGCACACGCCTGGAATCCCAGCTACTGGGAGGCTGAGGCAGGAGGATCACAAACCAGAGTCCAGCCTAAGCAAAGGCCCTGTCCCAAAGCACAAGTCTCAAAAGGGCCAGGGGTGGAGCTTGGTGGCAGAGCACTTGCACAGCACGTAGAAGGCCTTGGGTTGAGCAGCCAGCTCCCTAAAGAGCAAAAGGACGAGAAGGTGAGGCAGGACCTCGCAAGCAGCAGGGACAGCAAGAGAGCACAAAGACTCCGTGTATGGAAAGGACTTTGGAGGGGAGGACAGCGGGGAGAGCAAGGCCAGCAGCACAACGGCCTTGACCACCGGGCGAGCCAAGGCCTGGTCGGCAGGCCGAGGAGCAAGCGTGGGGAGGGCTGGGAGCCAGACGGGCGGGCAGGAGAGGCTAGGAAGTCAGAGGCGGGAGTGCTTCCCGAACTGCAAAGCCGGTGCTCCGCTCAAGGAGAACCACTCTTCCCACAGTGGGAGTGCTGAGTATTTGTTGAACGACTGAGTGAGCAAGTGGGACGCAGAGACAGGGCCCTGCACTCCCCTGCCTGGCTGTGGGAGGCACCCGCCCCCACACCCTGCCTTGGAGGCTGTTGGCTGTCAGGTCTTCCAGGGTGCAGATGAGTAACGTCAATCAGTTTCCCCAGCCAGAAACTCAGCAAGCCGATATTCTCAAAGCCCCAGAACAAGGCTGGCATGGATCAGGCAGCCAGGAGAGCACACCCCTCTTTCCTCTCCCATCTAACTTTGGGGTCCCCTCCATAGGAGAGGTCCCGCTGCCTCCAGCCCCAGGGTAGGGTGGGCTATGTTTACAGGAGCCAGTGTCCTTTCTAACTGGTGGCCTCTGGCCCTTTAAGGCCTAGGGAGGGGACACAGCCAGGCTGGGCAGAGACAGTGACCACAGGTGCCAGGTGGTGAAGCTAAAAATACTGAGTGATGTGGATGTCCAGGCTGCGGGAGCCAGGCAGAGCAGGCTGCCAGGGTGGGTGGAAGGCTCTGGAGTCCATCTCTGCTGCTGGAGGAGGGGCACAGGGCAGTGAGGCGGGTGAGGTCATCTTGGGGACTTGGAGGACGCTGTGGCTGCCCCCGCAGGCCCTCCCCACCTCTTCCAACCTTTCTTCAGCTCGTGGAAGGTGCCAGAATTCAGCCTGGAAGAGCCACTGCCACATTCAGCAAGCTGCGGCAGACGGATCCTGCCCCATCCTGCCTCTGTGTGGCCCTGGGGAAGTCATTTCTGCTCTTTGGGCCTCTGTAAGATGCACGCGTTGGGCTTGCTCTAGCACCTGTTGGGACAGAGAGGACAGGAAGGGGGGCAGGGAGCTGCTCAGTGGTGAGCTCCACACGCTTGCCTGGAGGCCTCCCCAGGGCCAGCTGCCCAGCTCAGATGCTCTCGGGTTCTTCGTGAGGACCAGGGAGCCCTCCAGGAACACAGGCCATCCCCAAAGTGGAAGCCAGGCTCCCTCAGCTTCGGTTGCACGTTGGTCTGCATTTGATAAAAAGATCAGGGCAAGTTTTAGAGATTTACCCGCGGGGCAATCACCAGCCACCTGCAGGGGTGTTTTGAAGCATCAATTAACAGGAGGCCAGCAGCTGTAACAAGAGGCCTGGAAATTGAGTGGCTCCGCCCAGTGGAAGCTTCTGTCCACTTTTGTGAAGTCCACTTCATGGGGTCTTTCAGGGATCTAGGCTTCTTCCATCCTGGGACTTGGTCACTATCCAGGGCCTGAGCATCTGCTGCTGGATCCTCTGCATCTGCCCGGCAGACAGAGAAGGGAGAGAATGGGGGCCTCTCGCAAGGTGTTACTAGCCCCAAGATGGAGAGGGCCTTGCTCCTTTCTGCCCGCCCAGCCAGCACGGCCTCTGTCTAGGTGCAGTGGTTCTGCTTGAGTCCTCTTGGTTGGCTTAAGCGCTGCCCCGGGGAGTGGTGAAGCGCACTTCCGGGTGTATCGAGTGGATCCCGAAGTGGTGACCTTGAGTTCTGCCCGCTTCCTCTCCAGCATGTTCCCCTGCTGATTCCCAGCTGCCATGAGCTAAGCAGCTTCGCTCCACCCACCACTCCCTGCCCCTCAAGCTGCTGCTATGGACCGGAACCCTGAGCCCCATTAAACCTCCCTTCCTCCAAATGATGGGTGTCAGCCATTGTGTCCCCAGAGACAGAAAACCTGATCGACACACGGGGGACGTTGGGAAAGGGAGTCCAGAGCGATGACCTCCTGAGGTCGTGGTGGCGATGAGGTCGTGTGGTACACAGGAATGCACCTGCAATCACAGCTGTCCACTGCGCTCCCTCATCCATCTGTTCCCGGGGTGCAAGTCAGCAGGCTGGCCCTGGAAACTAGACGGCGAGGGCGCCTCCTGGGCTCATATCTAACGAGGGAGCTAGACAACATGCACATGAGCAAGCATCCCACGCTCACAGTGCAAAGCTCGCTGCAGGGAAGTAATTGGAACAGTGGCGGAGACACCCGCTTTGCATAAGGTGAACCGGAAGAGGAGGGACAGTTCACTGGAGACAGGCAGGAGCTAGCTAGGGGTCAGAGAGGACAAAGGACCAGAGGCAAGCTGGAGTCTCATGAGCACTAGGACTGATAAACCAGCACTGGAACATGGGGTGGCACAGGGACGGGCTGGGTCCTTCGAGCTGGTTGGCCATGCTGAGGAGCGTGACTTTATTCTATAGGATTGGGAAGGTTTTGGAAGCTTTCAAGTGGGGGGAGTGATATGCTCTGATTGACACTTTAAGGGGCCCCTCAGTCTGCACGGAAGATAATCAATGGCTGCAGGGACAACTTGGACACAAGACTCCAATGTGGAGGTTGTGTTGTTGGTGTCCGTGCTGGGGGAACATGGCCAGGGACTATGGGGGACCCAAGGGGGAAGATGATGCCTTCTGTGATGGATTGAATATGGTTTGTCCCTTTGAACTAATGTAGAAGCTTAATGTCCAAAGTGATATGTGTGAGGCTAGACCCCAGGGAACAACAGAGACCACTGGGTGCAACCCAGCCAGGGCATGAAAGCCGTTGACCATGGACAATGGAAGAGCCAGCTTTATACGCTAGCCTAGCTATGCGAGGGGGCGCCTAGCTATGCGAGGGGGCGCCTAGCTATGGGAGGGGGCGCCTAGCTATGCGAGGGGGCATGTCACTGAGGAAGATGGTAGGTGTGGCACCTCTGGGGGAGGGAGTACAGGATGTCAGTAGCATCCTACAGAGTGGCATTTTATAGAATTCCAGGGTTTCCTGTAAGCCTGGGAGCCAATTAATCCAATTATAGTGTTTATTTTTATTTTATTTATGTATTTGGTAAAGGGTCTCACTTCGCAGCTCAGACTTGTAGTGATCCTCCTGCTTTCTGTCTCCTCAGCACTGGGATTACAGGCCTGCACCACCACACCCAGACTCGGTGGCTGGCTGTGTGCCCAGGATGGGGCGGGGGGGGGCGGCAGTGCAGCGTGTGTGCCGGGGATTGAACCCTAGTCCATGCACTTGCCTATGCAGATGCTTAGTCTACTAAGCTATCTCACCAGCCCCAACCATAGTGTTTAGTTTGGGACCTTTAAGGAAGTGACTAGATTAGATTAGGTCATTAGGGTGCAGACCCCATGACTGAATCTTTGTGGCTTCATAAAGAGAGGGACAGAGGCTACACAGACCCAGGGAGCTGCAGTTCCTCCTAGCATGACGTGACGCAGCCTGGGGGAACTTCAGCCATGCCTGGGTTAGGCCAGCTGATTGCCAGCCTCCAAATTTTGGAGCTAAACAAATCTCTTTGTAAAATATTCTGGCCTCAGGTGTTTCATTATAGTAATGAAAATCTAACTAGTAAAACTTTTTGAGCATATTTAGGAGATAAAATTCACAAAATCTACTGATGAGGTAGAGGAAAGGAGGGCAGGTGGGGGTTGAATGTATAAATGGATGACGGGAAGACTAAAGGGAGGGAAGAGGCTTTGTGAGAAATCCAAGAATCCTGCCACCCAGCGGGGGATTGGCTCAACAGAAGAGTATTTGCCTGGCAAATATGACGCCCTAGGTTCAATTCCCAGCAATACACACACACACACACACACACACACACACACACACACACATCCTCTTTTCTTTACTGTGACAAAATTCCTGAGATAATCAATGTACAAGGAGGAAATATTTCTTTTGCCCCACGGTGGTTCAGATGTTCGGTCCATGCCTGATTGGCACCTGCTTTTGGGCTCGTGGCCAGGCAAAGCATCATGGTAGGGAGTATACAATGCATCTCATGGTGGCT
>NW_004524577.1:7052550-7055331 GCF_000260255.1 Octodon degus
CAGAGAGAGACAGAGAGAGACAGAGAGAGACAGAGACAGATACAGAGACATTGAGAGACCACCAGGATATCCCAATATCCCAATGTCCCCTCAAGGACATTCTCCCAGTCACCTCACTTCCTCCTGCTGAGCCCACCCCTTAAAGACTCCACCACCTCCCGACAGTGCCACAGGCCGACAGCCAAAACCTTTACCCCATGGTCATGGGGTAGGGGAGGGGATGTTTAAGATCTGAACCATAGCAAAGCACAGATTTGCCAGGGAAGGTGTCGATAAGAACTTGGTCCTGAGAGCCTGGAGCTCAGAGGAGGAATCTCACAGCTGGTCCTAGGGGGGTCTCAGTGGTCCACATAGAGATGGGGTTGAAAGCCATGGGGTCAACTGGAGAAGGAAGGGGAGAGAATAGGCCTCAGCCTGGAGCCCTGAGGGCCATCCCGCTCCTGAGGTCATGGGGAGAAGGGGCCGCTGGGACAGTAGGAGGAAACCAGAGGCCTGTGCAGTCCTGGGAACCAAGAGCGGATTCTGGGACAGAGGGGGGTTTGCTGGGTTAAAAGATGCTGAACAAGACTAGGCGTGGTGGTGTGCGTCTGCGATCCCAGCCCTTAGAAGGCTGAAAACAGGAGGATCACTGCGAGTCTGATCTGTGTAGTGAGAGCCTGTAGACTGTATACTAAAAAATGAATTAAAAAAAAAAAAAAAAGATGCTGAACAGTCCAGGAAACTGAGAATAGGTTTAGTGACACAGAAGTTGAAAGTGACTTCAATATGAATATTGTCGGGAAGGTGTAGAGACGCCAGCAGGTCTTGGGGGTGACTCCTGGTGAGAGACATAGACTAAGCACCCCGTGTGGCCCTGTGTCCTATGTGAAAGGACAGTGAGAGGATTTCTTCAAGGCATATGTGCTGGGCAGCTTTCTCTCACTATACTGAAATGCCTGAGCTAGTTAGCTTGTAAGAGAAAAGGCTGCTTTTGCATCAGTTTTGGAGATTCCACTCAAAGAACAGTCAGGCCCTCTGCTCTGGGCTTGTGCAGGTGGCATATCCCATGGGCACACGTGACAGAGTCAAACTGCTCACCTCCTCCCAGGAAGCAGAAGCCAAACAGGGGAAGGGGCTGAGGCTCCGCAGACCTGTGAGAGCACAGCCTCAGCAGTTCGTCTTCTAAAGATTCCACCGTCCCACCCCCAGTGTCACCCCACTGGGGACCCAGCCTCAGCGCCTCCAAGGTGTATTCCAGATCTAACCCACTGTAGCCTTTATTTTATTTATTTATTTTTTTTGGTAAATCCTTTATTTATTTATTTGATATAAGGTCTCACTACGCAGTTTGGACTCAGTGATCCTCCTGTCTCAGCCTCCCCAGTGCTGGGATTACAAGCATGTGCCACCATGCCTGGCTTTGGTGGCTGGCCAGGCGCGCCCAGGGTTCCAGGGCCAGCAATACGTACAGTGCCTGGGGACTGTACCTGGGGACAGAACCCGGGTCCTTGCATTTGCCAGGCAGGCACTTAGACTGCCGGGCTACCTCCCCAGCCCCCTGTTGTCTATTGGTTTCATAACAAATTACCACAAATTCAGCTTCCTAAAACCACACAAATGTATTAGCATCTTACATTTTCTGTTATCAAAACCAATACACTGCACTAAAACCAAAATGTTGATTAGACGCTCTTTCTCAGAGAGATTTCCAGAAGTCAGAGGGGAGAATCCACCGCCCGGATCTTCCCAGCTGCCCTGAAGCATCCGTGACCCTCGCTCGGGCTCCCTCCCCGCACCTCTTCAGCAAGGTGGTGTCTCTCTGGCGACTCTGACCACAGCGAGGGACACCTGACACCACTGGTGTCCTTAATCGGTATCTTGGCCCATTTCCTGCTGCTATAACACAATCCCCGAAACCGGGTGGTGGATGTAGAGTAGAGGAGTATGGGTTAGTGATCCCGGAGCCTGGGAGGCCCGAGAACAGGACGGAACAGGACGCCAGGGCCTGCTCGGGGTCTGCTGAGGCTGCAGGCTGCTTCTGTGGAGCAGAAGAGAGGCGGGAACCTGTAGAAGGGACTCCCGGACAGCCTCACTTGTTAGAGCCTCTCGTCAGTCACCGTGAAGGTCCGCCGAGGCTCCACCCCATGACCCAAATGCCCCCACTAGGCCCCGCCCCTCCCAGGAATTAACTTCCCACCCCTGAATTTGGGGGAACCCATTCAAATCAGAGCAGCTGGCTTCACCTGAGTAATCCAGAATAATCTTCCCATCTCGAGATCTTTAACCTTAATCACATTTCCAAGGTCTCTTTCGCGCCGCGGGCAGCAGCATAGTCACGGATTGTGGGATTAGGACGGCATCGTTGTGCCCAGCGCCACCGTGCACGCCCGCAGGAACTCAGCAACAGCGCCTAGGACCCTGGAAGACACAGCGGCCACGAGTGGGAATCATTTAACAGACCGGGGAGGTGCTCCCCGGGAGAACCCGAAACTGAGAGTGGACGGAGCCAACCACTGCCTGGGTTTACCCCACAAATCACCCACAAAGTGCCAACACTGGGACCGGGGAGACGGCTCAGTAAAATAAGCGCTTCCCTAGCAAGCGCAAGGGCCGAAGTTCAATCCCCGGTTCCGCAAAAAAAAAAAAAAAAAAAAAAATAAAGTGTGAGCATTTACATAAATGAGGCAAAAGCTGAGGCTTAAAACCTGTGGATTATTTTAAGAAGAGCTTTGGTCCTCCCAAGTCCTCCCCTGCAGCACAGCGGGGGGGGGGGGCTTTACTTTCCCTGGAGGATAAAACAGA
>NW_004524577.1:7055431-7065403 GCF_000260255.1 Octodon degus
CTTCCCTAGCAAGCGCAAGGGCCGAAGTTCAATCCCCGGATCCCCAAAAAAAAAAAAAAAAAAAGTGTCAGCATTAACAGAAATGAGGCTAAAGCTGCGGCTTAAAACACGTGGATTATTTTAAGAAGAGCTTTGGTCCTCCCAAGTCCTCCCCTGCAGCACAGCGGGGGGGGGGGGCTTTACTTTCCCTGGAGGATAAAACAGAAAGTAGGAGGCCCTGGCCACACCCCCAACCCTCTGGCCTCCTCCCCCTTTTGTCCCCAAATCAGTGAGACCCGGGTCTACCTGCACCCAGGAAGACGCAGGAGGCTCAAGGGTTGCCTGACTCCAGCTCAGAAAGTAAGAATAAGAGTAGGGCGTGCTGGAGCATGCCTGTTATCCCTGCCCTCGGGAGGCTGAGGCAGGAGGATCCTTTGAGTTCCAGACCAGCCAAAGCTACCAAGTGAGCTCAAGGCCAGCCTGAACTGCACAGCAAGATCCTGTCTCAAAAACAAAACAAAACAAAACAAAAACCATGAGAATGAATAGTATCCGGTGGTTTTCTGTTTTCTCTTTGTTCTAGATTTCTTTTCCCTCCTGGTTTCTGAGTCCCCCAAGTTGCCTTTTCTCCTGAGCATCTTAGTTCAGTCTTTTGTCCCCTTTCGTCCAGTGCTGGGGTGGTACCCAGGGCCTCTCCACCCACGCTCCCCACCCATCTACACCAGCTCTAGCCCTTTAATCTCAGGGTCTCACAGCCAGGCAACCAACGCCATGAGGACTTCTTATGGCCTCAGGCTGGAGCCCTCGTCCATCTGCTGTCCTCCCTGCACGCACAGGCCCGGTTTTATAAATTGAGGCGAGGCTTACTTACAGGAAAATGTGCAGGTTTTCAGTGATGAGTCTAATAGGGCTTGACATGTGGATGCACCTGCGTGAGCCACCGCCCCAGTCGGGGCTGGAACACGTCTCTGCAGAAAGTGTCGAAGTTCCTCTTCCCACTCAGCAGTACGGCGATTTCCACTGAGGTCTGAATCTCCTAACCTGTACTCCCTTCAGCAGCACAAACACTGAGATCTCCTATTTGAGAAAAACTGGTACATAAGAGGCAGAATTAAAATATGTGGGGAAATAGGATTTGGATGAAATAGAAAATGCCGGGAATAAAACCCTTAAAACTGCTATTATGTTGAGATCCGGTCAAAATCATGGTGAATGTTTTGTTTGTTCATTTATTTATTTATTTGTACTAGGGATCAAACTCAGGATCTTAAGCGTGCCAGATAGGTGCTTAAGCCATTGAGCTGTCTCCCTGGCAAATGTTAAATTTTTAAAATGCAGTACAGTAAAAGACCCAAGGCTGTTAATCCCCCTAAAATATTTTCCTTGGGGCTGGTGAGATAGCTCAGTGGACTAAGCACCAGCTTAGGCGAGCACGGGAACTGGGGTTTGATCCCCAGCATGCCGTGCCACCCCCGGAACCCTGGGCGTGCCATGCCGGCCACTGAGACCGGGCGTGGTGGTGCACTCCTGTGGTCTCAGCGCTGGGGAGGCTGAGACAGGAGGATCACTATGGGTCCAAGATGCATAGTGAGACCCTGTACCAAACACATTTTTAGAAAGAAGAAGAATATATATATATATATTGTCCTTGTTTTGGACTCACCCATCATCCCTGCCACTTTCGGAAGAAGTTTTGCGGCCCTTTTCTGTCAGTGTCCCAATTGTCCCATCGTAGCTGCCCTGATGGCCTGAGTAGATCTAAAAGTTTACATAGCCACTTTGACTTTGGAGAAAATCCAGGAGGTAACTGGTGGCAGATCCAGCGAGTAAGGAGAGTGAGGGCACATTGTCATTTTATTTTGTTTTGTTTTTATATAGAGTCTTGCTATGCAGCTCTGACTCAGTGAATGATCCTCCTGTCTCAGCCTCCCCAGCACTGGGGTTACAGGTGTGCACCTCCACGCCCGGTCTCGGTGGCTGGCATGGCACGCCCAGGCTTCCAGGGCTGGCATGGCATGCAGTACTGGGGATCAAACTTGGGTCTTTGTGCTTGCTGGGCAGGCGCTTAGACTGCTGCGCTACCTCCTCTACCCAAGCCTGCCTTTCTGTGAATGTTCATTGGTGGCGGCATTGCCTGTATTACATTTATTTATTTATCTGATGCCAGGAATAGAACTCAGGATCTTGCGCTTGCCAGGCAGGTGCTTATGCCACTGAGCTATCTCCCTGGCTCTGCATTTCTTTTAATCACACCTGAAAAAGACCAAAAAAAAAGACTTTCAGAACCATTTCAGAAAGTGGCAGGAGGGCTGGGGGGATAGCTTCAGTAGAATAAGCACCTGCCTGGCAAGCACAGGGTCTAGAGTTCAATCCCTAGTACAAAAAAAAAAAAAAAAAAAAAAAAGGCAGGAACAGGGCTGGCCAAATAGCTCAGCAGATTAAAGCCTCTGCAAACAGGAGCAGGGTTGGGGGGGTTCGATCCCCGGCCCGCCATGCTGGCCCTGCCCCCAGGGCACGCTGAGCAAGCAACTGAGACTGGGTGTGGTGGCGCGCGCCTGTAATCCCAGCTCTTGGGAGGCTGTAAACAGGTGGATCACTATGAGCCCCATCTAGTAGTGAGACCCTGAACACCCTGTAGACCCTTCCCTAAAATACAAAACAACAACAACAAAAAAGAAAGTGGCAAGAACAATGGGAAAATTGTGCCCAAACGGAGGGGATTATTTGGAGAGGGATTAGTGATGATGTATATTTTTCTACAATCAATATTGTTTATTTAAACAGTCACCGTATCATTCAATCCTTCCTCATATGTTCAGCAATGTTAGAAAATATATTCCTGCTGGGCAGGCGGCGCACACCTGAAATCCCAGCACTTGGGAGGCTGAAGCAGGAGGGTTGTTGCAAGTGTGGCCAGGCTGGGCTGCATAATGCGTTCAAGGTCGGCATGGACTACACAGCAAGACCTGTCTCAGAAAGACAAAAAACCTCTTTAGATAATAATAATAAGGAAAAGGGCTGGAGAGATCCCTCAGTGGCATAAGCACCTGCCTGGCAAGTGCAAGGTCCCTAGTTCAGTCCCCAGTACTCAATTTAAAAAAAGAAAGAAAGAAAGAAAGAAAGAAAGAAAGAAAGAAAGAAAGAAAGAAAGAAAGAAAGAAAGAGAAACTCTGGTTCTTAAAAAAATTAATAATACAATAATAATAATAAAGAATCTGTTTTTCAGATAAGTTTTGTTGAAACAGCGACAGGTCCAGCTTACTAGAGCTATTTGACAGAACCTCGGGCCCGCTGACTAATGGCTCCCTAACTTCCCTCCCCGGAAGGCCTGGTGACCACAGAACCAACTTCTAGGAATGTGACTATTTTCGCTGTCACACGTGCAGCCTTCAGCATTTGCCTCCTGTGCTGGCTGGTTTCACTTTGCCCGATATCCTCAAGTTTTAACCAGGGTGTCCCAAACTTCAGAACTTCCCTCTGTCTGAAGGCATCATAGTATTTTTTTTTAAATGTATTTGTTATAGGGTCTTACTGCACAGCTTGGACTTCTAGTGATCCTCCTGTCTCAGCCTCCCCAGCGCTGGGATTACAGGTGTGCGCCATCATGCGGGGTCTTGGTGGCCAGTTCAGCATGCCCAGAGGGGCGAGGATGGCGGGGCATGCAGGATGGGGATCAAACCCTGGTCCCTGTGCTTGCCTAAGCAGGTGCTTAGTCCGCTGAGCTATCTCACCAGCCTGGCATCGCAGGGATTGAACTCAGACCCTTGTGCTTGCCAGGCAAGCGCTTACTCTACTGAGCCATCTCCCCGGCCCCACATTTTCTATATACAGTCAGACACTTGGCTTTACTTCCACATGATTAGTGTAACTGGCGCTGCAAGGAACAGGGCACCACTAACACTGTAAGGGGGGCCTGTGACATTATGACTTGTCCAGGCCCACAGAGCTAAGGACATGGAGGGAGCCCTGCATAAACAATAAATTTGCACAAATCTTAGTGTATCAGGGTTGGCTCGTGGGGCCTCAAGCAAGATGTGAACAGCAGGAGACACTGCGGGGACGGGGAGGGAGTAACAGAATTGGTGACAAAATTGAAAAGTGTCTCCCTGGCAGTTTCAGTTATTCTGCAAACCTAAAACCACCTTGACAAATATGAAGTCAATTACAAAAAGGAAAAGGCGGGGGTGGGGGAGGAGTCGTGGCATTGTACACAGAGCGGTAAATAGGGGTTCCGCGCACGGGAAACATTACCGATCTTGCCAACACTGTGACAGCCACGCTGTGCTGGTGGGGCGCTGGGGGCTGGGCGTAGGCCTGGAGCAAAGTGACTAAATCCCCACTTCCCAAGGGGGGGGGGAGCCAAAGCTAAGGTGGGAGGCTGGAGGAGAAAGGCAGGGTGAACGTGTGCTGCAGTTGAAGAGGTGGTCCTTGGGCAGTGGGGAGTACAGGCAGCCGAGGTGACCCATACCTGTGGTCCCAGCTGCCAGGGCGGCTGAGGCAGGAGGATCTCTTCAGTCCAGGAGTGGGAGGCCAGCCTGGGCAACACGGCAAGACCCCATCTCAAAATAACAACAAACAGAAGTGGAAAATGGGATTTGGGATGTGCTGGTGGCTGGGGGCCGGGGAGGGAGAGCCAGAGCCTGCGGAGAGGGGGAAGGGGGGAAGGCGCCACCTGGGTACCCTGGCGGGGTCTCCGGCCCTGGGGGAGACCCTCAGGTAGTGCTCGGTTTGAGACGCCCTGGAGAAAGCCTCGGTCAGGCGAGCAGCGGGGCTCCAGGGGGAGGCGCGTCCCTCCGAGACCCGCCCCGGACGGAGCAGCTCAGAGCATGGGGTGCCGGGCAGACGGCAGCCAGGAGGGTGCCGAGCCCGGACGGGTGGGTACCCGGAGGCCGCAGTGTCGCAGCGTGGCGCCAGGGCAGCGATGGGACGAGCAGTCTCAGGGGGGAAGTCCCAGCACTCGGAGAGGCCGAAGCAGGAGGGCTGCAGGGTCAAGCGCAACCCCGGCAACTTCGTGATTTAGCAAGATGCCCCCTCAAAATAAAAAAATAAAAAGACTGGAAATATGACTCAGTGAGAAAGGCCTGGGCTCAGCGCCCAGCACTGCAAAAAATTAAAATAAAATAAAATGTGATTAATTGTAATTTAATTTTAAAATCCCACACAGCGAACGTGTACAGACAGGGAGGCCTTTGGTCTGTCCTGCGCTGCGCATTCTGGCCACCAGAGGGCGCGCGGCGCTCACATATGCCGCGGCCTCTTTTTTGACAACTTCTGTGTTCAAAGTTTAGATTAGACCCCTGAGTGTGTCCAACTCCAGCTCCCTACTTCAGAGTTTTGTGGCCTTGGGCAGATGTCTCAGAGGCTCTGTGTTCAGCAGATCCACCTCTATTTATTCCTGGCCTTTGGCCTTCCCCTCCTCCCTGGTACCCAGGTGGCCATCGGCAGCCCTTGCCTGGCAACCACATCATCCCTGGGGCCACATCACCGCCCAGGCATCCCAGGGACTCAACGGGGTGCTCCTCTTAGTCGGCTTCCTAACTGCTTCTCCTCCTGGCTCCTGCCCCAGGCCAGCCAAGAGCCCAGCCATCAAGCCACCCCAAGATACCTCTGTCTGTGCTTCCAGCTTTGCTGGCAGCGTGGAGACCCCGCCTAAGCACACTCTGTCCTATTCCGGGGTGACTTTTCAAAATAATTTGCTCTTAGTTAAAAATCAGAGCATTCTCTTCTAGTATGAAAATTCCCAGCTTCCCCAGAAGGGCTAAGACACCAAGCCCACACTCCCACGGGGCAAGTGGGCCACAGCAGAGAAGAGGAACCCACTCCTGGGTCAAAGGTCTCTGGGGACCCTGTTCCTGCCAGGCCGGGTCCCCACTCTCAGTACCCACCGGACCCCTGTGACCCTATGTAGGGAGACTTGTGCTGAAGCAGGCACATGGAAACTTTTTTTTCTTTTTTTTTTTTTTTGCAGAACTGGGGATTGAACTCAGACCCTTGATGCTTGCCAGGCAAGCGCTTATTCTACTGAGCCATCTCCCCGGCCCCTGAAACTTTTCCTCACTGAGGCTGCTGTGCTCCAACAGGCAAGAGGGCAGAGATGGGGGGTCCCCCAGAAATGGGAGAAGGGGAACAGAATCCTAAGGGCCAGGATGGAGGGAGATACCCAGAGGGTTTCAGGTGCCCAGAGCAAGGCCTTGAGACTTGCCCTCCTTCACCAGCTGCCCCCTTGGCCTCCAGCCTCCGCCCAGCTGTCCTCAAGGGCTGTTGGCCAGGCACCTGTCATGGCTTGGATATGAGACTTGGGTGTTGAGAGCTGATCCACAGCTCAGCGATGATGAGAGCTGGGGCTTTATGAAGGTGACTGGGTCACCAGGGCTCTGACTTCATCAATGGACTAATCTGTGGTTGGGGTCATGATTTGGTGATACAACTGACCAGGGTGGTGGAAATCTAGTAGATGGTTTTAATTTGCATTTCACGGATGGCTAGTGATGTGGAGCATTTTTTCATATATTTATTCGCTTCTTTAATTTCGTCCTCTGAGAAGTGTGTGTTCATCTCAGATGCCCATTTCTGGATTGGGTCTTTAAATTTAGGGGCCCTAAAGTTTTTTCGTTCTTTATAAATTCCAGAGAGCAGACCTTTGTCTGAGTGCTTATTAGTTAGGATTATTTTGAAATTTGTGGGTTGTCTTTTCACTTTGTTGGTACTTTATTTTGAGGTTCAAAAACTTCTCAATAAGAGTTGGTCCCAGTTGTTAATTCTTCCAAGTGTTACCCGTGCAATTTGATTTTTGTTCGTGAAGTCTTTGCCTACCCCTATGTCTTTAAGAGTTCTTCCTACTTTCTCTTCCAGGAGATTTAGTGTTTCTGTTTTAATGTTTAGATCTTTAATCCATTTTGACATTAGTTTAGTGCATGGTGATAGACCTGGGTCAAGTTTTAGTTTTCGGCATGTAGAGAGCCAGTTATTCCAGCACCATTTGTCAAAGAGGCTATCTTTCTTCCAGTGAGTGTGTTTGGCCCCTTTGTCGAAGATCAGGTGGCTGAGTGTGTTCCTAAAGGCTTCAGCATCTTCTGATCTATTCCATTGATCCTCAGGTCTATTTTGTTGCCAATACCATGTTGATTTTATCACAGTAGTTTTGTAGTATAATTTCAAGTCAGGAATTGTAATGCCTCCTGCCTTGTCTTTGCTGGCCAGGATTGTCTTTGCTATTCTAGGTCTTTTCTGATTTCTAATAAATTTTAGGAACGATTTCTCTAGGTCTGGGAGGTACGTTGGTGGCAGTTTGATAGGGATTGCATTAAATCTGTACAACAGGGCCGGGGAGATGGCTCAGTGGAATAAGTACTTCCCTGGCAAGTGCAAGGGCCTGAATTTAATCCCCAATTCCACCAAAAGAATAAAAATAAAAATAAAAAATAAATCTGTACAACAATTTTGGGAGTATGACCATCTTCACGACGTTGGTTCTTCCTATCCAGGAGCAGGAAATATCTTTCCATTTTCTGAAATCCTCTATGATCTCTTTTTTCAGAGTACTGTAATTTTCCGTGAAAAGATCTTTGACTTCTTTGGTTAAGTGAATTCCAAGGTATTTCATTTTCCGCGGTCCTATTGTAAAAGGTATTATTTCTCTAATTTCCCTCTCAGTGTGTTTGTTGTCTGTACTTGATGGAAAATACCTGTTCCACGTTATGCCTAAGATGTTTGATATTTAGACAGATGGTTAGGGTAAGCCGAACTGCATATGTTGCAGGGTAATAATAAGCTTCGCTTCTGGAGGGTTAACAACCTAAGTTTGCAGATCAAAAATTGGAGAAAAGGAAGGGCTGCAAGGTCAGCCAACATTTTGGCCCTAGTCTTTCAAGGTCAGTGAAGACTGAGAACATAGGAGAACCTGTACTGTAACATCGTGTAACTCAGTTGTGCCCCAAATTTTCTGATCAAGGAGATTAAGGAGCCACAGAGAAATGTGATCAATGATGTATAGTGTGCCTGGGGAGAGTCACATGGAGAGAAAAAACCTTCTCTCAGGCTTTCACAGAGAGCAAGGTGGTCAAGCAATGGCCGTGACTCGTCCACATGGCTGACACCAACAAAGGATCTACAAAGTTCGGTACAGAGTTACAGGATAAATCCTGAGGGGACTTGACTCACCTTATCAGATACAAAAGTTACATTTCTTGTTATATAGGTCTTGCTTTATCTTAGTCTTAACCATCCAGCAGAAAAGTATGAAAATGAAGTCTATAAAGTAAAGCCATATTAATATGCTGAGTTACAAAAGGCTCTAGTTAACAACTTCTGCGGATAACCCACTACTGTTGTGGACTGCTGGACTATGTTGGATTGTTTTGCTGAATTCAAGCACCTATAGTATTTATTTATTTATTATTTTTATTTTTTTATTTATTTATTTTGCATTTTTTTGTGATTTTACTGGAGCACAAATAAACACGCACACAGGCCGTCTACTTGTTTTCCTCACTGTGCAGCCTGGCATTGGGATTGGTGACTCGAATGGCTAGCTGGGCTGCTCTTTCCACGATGGCCTTGCGGTTCTTAGAGGAGACGTTGTGAGCAACCTCTGCACAGTGAGACTTGTTGCACATCAGCCGCACCTCCAGCTCCTTCCCATTGTGCACCAGGGACTTCCGGAAGCCACTGGGCAGCATGTGCTTTGTCTTTTTGTTACTTCCATAACTTATGTTGGGCATCAAGACCTGGCCCTTGAACTTCCTCCGCACCCTGTTGTCAGTGCCTCTGGGTTTCCACCAGCTGCGCTTAATTTTGACATATCAGTCTGACTGGTGCTGAATGCACTTCTTGGTCCTCTTTTTGATGATCTTGGGCTTCACAAGGGGTCTGAGGGCCGCCATGGTGCCAAGAGGGAGATGGCTGCCACCTCCCTAGGCAGCGCCGAGGAAGAGAGGGGATGGGGGCGCGCAAGGGCTCACCTATAGTATTTAGATGCCAATAGAATACCCATCTCTGACAGGACTAAACAAAAAAAGGGGGGGAGGATACAAAAGAAGGACCATTTTGTATTTGTATATACAGAATGTTTGGGACAGATATACAGCTACTTTCGCTTAACTCAATGAGAAGAAAGATTTGTACTAATAGTGTTTGGACAGGATATCCTGTCTGCTTCTTGTACTATGGATAACCACTAAGAAGATAACAATGTACAATGTATTAATTATTGAAAATGTCCTATTAATCAGCTTTGAAACTGTCTCATTTATATTTGTTTCCCAATAAAACAACAACAACAAAAGAAATCTAGTAGATGGGACCTGCATGAAAGGTGGGACTCGAGGGCCGGACCTTGGGGGTTATCTCTAGTCCTGGCCTCATTTTCTCTGGCTCTCTCTCTCTCTCTCTCTCTCTCTCTCTCTCTCTCTCTCTCTCTCCCTCCCCCACCCCCTCTTCTGGCTTCTGTGAGGCAAGCTTCTGTCCTCTGCCACCCCCTTCCCCCTTCCTCTGTCCTCTGCTGCCCCCTTCCACCTGGATCTTTCTGCCCCTTTCCACACAAGTAAAGGCAGCTGAGCCAGCCAACCAGGAACTGAAACCTCAGAAGCCATGAGCCAAAATAAATGTCTCCTTAGAGTTGATGGCCTCTGGTAGTTCATCATAGTAACAGAGAACGAACTGATACAGCAGCCAAGTCGACACGGCCTGGCTACTTCTCACCGTGCCCACTCCTACCCACCCCAGGCCCACGCCACTATTTTCTCTTACCTGGCCTGCATGGTGGTCTCCTTCCTGGTCTCCCTGTTTCTCCCTTCCTGGCACAGCCCGCTACCCTCCCCCAGCAGCCTCAGGGAGAGCGTTAAGCCCTGAGACAACGCTACCCCACCGCTGCTCAGGACTTTCCCATGATTCTCACCTCACTCAGCTGAAGCCAGGGCCCTGCCGTGGCTCAGGGAACTGCCTCGTCACTCCTGTCTCTTCCCATGCTCCCCAGCCACGTGGGCCTCTTCAGGG
>NW_004524577.1:7065553-7074988 GCF_000260255.1 Octodon degus
CGTGGCTCAGGGAACTGCCTCGTCACTCCTGTCTCTTCCCATGCTCCCCAGCCACGTGGGCCTCTTCAGGGGCCCTGCACACCCCAAGCGCACTGGCCGTGGCCCTTGCAGGGCTGCCTGGCTCCGGCATCTGCTCAGCTCCCTCCTCCGTCTCCTGCTGCTCTGCTCAGCCGTCACCACTGCCCTGCCGCCCGCTCCTCGACCTCCCCCATCCTCTGAAACGCAATCATTTCTTCTTCTTATCATCTTCTCCCTGCAACACGGAGGCTCCACGAGGGCAGGGAGTTTCCTGTTGTGCTCACTACGAACCATGCTTAGCACACGGAAGAACTGCTAAATATTTAGAGGCTGGGTGGGGCGCAGTGGTAGAAAACTTGCCTCCCTTGTGTGGGGCTCTGGGTTTGGGCCCCAGCAGCCTAAATAAATAAATATTTGGCAATTGAATGAATCCATTTACAAACACATGCACGGAGGAGAACGGCAGCACCAGGTGCACGGGCCAGGCGGCCCAGCTTAAATGCTCTGTGGGTGGGGCTTGAAATCCTCAATCAGTTTGCCTTTGATGCTCTGGGTGGGCTCCAAGACGGCACAGCGAGCAGCCACGGCCCTGCCACCTGCTCGCACGGGGCCTCCGCGTCTTCTGCCCTGCCCACTGGGGAGAGCTATGGCGGGGTACGCAGTGGGGTGGCCAGGGCGCCTGCCTGGCTCTGCACCTGTCACGCTGGCATCCCCAAGCCCAAGACACACGGCATTAAATAGGAAATAAAGCCACCAAGAGAGCTCAGGAGAACTGTGCTTTCTAAATAAAGGGCCACACACCGTAACTCTCGTGGATTCCTGTGTAAGTGGCCCGTGTCACGTGTCACAGATGTGAGGCGTGAACCCTCTCCATGGGAGACTTTATTGTAGTTACTTAGGACCCCATGATGATCAGAGATGACCTGTCCAACAAGAGAACATTCTTTAGGCCCCTGGGACAGCTAGTGGCCCTGGAGGTGGCTGGCACCAGGCCAGGTCTATGGTGTGAGTGGCAGGGCCTTACCTTCCTCCCTGGCCCTTGCTTGTCACCCCCATGACTTGGGATGGGAGCTCGGAGGCCTCTGTTCCAGCGATGACAGCAAGGGTGGGCATATTTGCAGACTGAAATGGGAGGACGGATTTGGACAGCCATCATGGTCCTTGCCCTGATACTGTCCAAACCATGAGAAGAGTCCCAGGTCAAGGCAGCCTTGACTTCACCCGAGTTTAATCTGCAGGGGGGCGCTGACAAGCAAACAGGCAGCAGTGGTGACTTGAGGATTGGCAGCTCTGGTGAGGGCTCCAGATCTTGGCAGCAACTTCACGCCAGGCCCTGGAGGTGGTGGCAGCTCCTGATGGCTGCAGTAGGTCTTGGGAGTGGCTGTAGTGGCCTTGTACCCCAGTGGTGGCCACAGGCCCTGGTGCCCCTGGGAGGCCCCGGTGTCTCCTCCCTCTCCCTCTACCCTAGCTAAGCCCATTTCTCCCCAGCCACCAGAATTCAAGCCCTTCTTGGGGATGCACTTAATTAGCCAAGCTCATTAACTCCCACAAGGCTTCTCCTCCCTTCCTAATTAACTCACTTAATTAGAGCTTGAGGCCTGGCTCCACCCAGCTCCCTTCTCGCTGCCTCTGCCCGCCCCCTGCAGGCCCCTGGCTCAGCCACACTGCCACCCAGCTGCCTCTTGAGAAGGCTGAGGCCCAGGCTCCTCTGTGTCCTTCCCCATCCAGAGGCAGCTGGACAGCACCCTCCGCACAGGACAGGCAGGAATGAGAGAGGGGACAGCGGGGAGGATGGAGGAAGCTGGAAACTTGGTCCACTGGGCAGGCAAGCCAGTTGGGACCCAGACTCCAAGGCCCAAGGGAGTTTGAGTCCCAGCAAGTATGTAGGCTTCAGCTAACTTCCAAGCCCCCCATGTCCCTGACACCAAGGGACAGGGAAATGCCTGCACAGCGGGGCCTTGCAGGCCTCTAAGGAGTGCACTTAGTGTAAGGAGACACTTAGAGCCCTGCCAGCTCACATCTGTGCTTGGAGAAAGGCAGGAGAGAGGGGATGGTCAGGGGTGTGTCCCTCGAGAAGTGTGGGACCAGCTGTGGCTGGGTGGAGGGGCTGCTGCTGATCAACTGCTGCCTGCCCTGGACGCTTGGCCTAGGAGAGGTGAAGGGACAGCAGGTGAGGATTCAGGACAGTGTCCCATTTCTAGTTCAGTGGGAAAGGAGACTGGCCTTGTTAGTTCAGGGCCTCTGTGCTCCGTGCCTCAGTTTCCCTCCCTGGGAAAAGGGCCTCACCTTGTGGAAGTCCCTAGCATAGCCTAGATGCCTAATCAGGGTCTAGAGAGGCTTAAAAAATGTTTGGAAAAAAAATTGAAGAGAGGTGCTTGGTAGCCGTTTGGCTTCTCTGGGACCCAAGCAAAGAAAGTGCACAGACAGCAGGCAGGGAGCAGGACAGACATCAGGAAGGACTCACCACAGTGAAGGAGAATAAGGACTCAAAGAGGAGAAGAAAAAGAGTGTTTAGTCCATCCTGTTGTCCCAGCACCTTCACACTGTGAATAGTTATGAATGGGTGATTAAATGAATGGGTGATTAAATGAATGAGTCATGAGCGATGAATGAATGAGTGATTGAATGAGTGATTGAATGAGTCAGGATGAGAAAATGAGTGAATGAGTGAGTGAGTGAATGAGTGAATGAGTGAGTCAGTGAGTGAATGAATCAGTCAGTGAATGAATGAGGGACTGAATGAATGAACCAACGGATGAGTGAGCGAATGAATGAGTGAATGAATGAGTGATTGAATGAGTGGATGAATGAGTCAGTGAGTGAATGAATGAGAAAATGAGTGAATGAGCAAATGAATGAACAAATGAGTGAATGAATGAATGAATGAATGAATGAATGAGTGAGTGAATGAATGACTGCTTTGGTCCAGAGGTTCTCAGCACTCCAAGGAAAAGAAGTCCTGTGTGGCACCTAGGCAGCTGCTGCTCCTCCACTGTGCACCCACCCAGCTCCTCCTTGGCCCCAAACATGACCACCTGCAGGGCAGGAGCTGGACTCTGGATTCAAAACCCCTACGCCTAGGCAGACTGAGGTCCCACGGAAACACCTTAGAAAGCCGGGAGTGCTGAGGAAATAGAGAATATGAAAATAGAAAATGTGGGGCACATGAAGAACATTTTAACTTTACTCCTGCATTTTAAAACATTTTAGAAACGTGCATTTACACCTAAGAGTGGAGGTGTGGGGTTGTAAGTACCAGAGAACTGAGGCTGAGGTTTAAACACGAAAGAGACATTGTGGAGTTGCAGAACTAGAAGTCTGGAGTCATCAAGCGTGGCTAGACCATGAGGCTCTGGTGCTGTCAACTCTGAGGGTCTCCACCTCTTGGCTCTGCTGTCCGCCATGCTGGCTTCATCTTTCCAGACAGTGTCCCTGGTGGTGGCAGCGTCAGGCCTCCATCCTTCACTCTTCCCAGTGCCACAGATGAGGGCGTCTACCTTATCCCGTTTGGGGCCCTGGCCAAGGGTGGGTGCTGGGATACAAGGCTACCCCTAGGGCTGAACAGGGGAGGGCTTCCCTTTCTCTGGCAGCACTTCCCAACTGGAGCTCTCAGTGGCCAGGGAATGTGGGTGCCCAAGGGGAAAACTGGGGTCCTGTTACCAGAATGTGCAGAAGGGATCCTGGGTAACAGCAGTTTCCCTCAGCTGGCATCATACCAGGCCCAGGGCACTGTTCCAAGTGCCAGGCATTTGTGCCAGACTTTGCCAGTTCCCCACCCACATGTCCATAGCCGCATTCTCAACCTCTTTGTTTGTTTGAGACAGGGTCTTGTTATGCAGCTCGGGATGACCTTGAGCTCACTTTGTAGCCCAGACTGATCTCAAACTCACAAGGATCCTCCTGCCTCAGCCTCCCAAGTGCTGGGATTACAGGCATGCGGCATTTCACCCAGTTTCCAACTTCTTCTTGACAGCATCCCACCTTTGTTTCTTGGGGTCTGGGGCCCCAGCCTGTTCTCCCATGACCTCAGGAGTGCACTTCCCCCCCTGCCCAGCAGTGCGTACCCACAACCCAGCAGTGGCATCTGACGGGTCCTGGTGCCTTTCTCCCTCAGTGGATGTTTGCTGATGGGGGGTGCCCATTGCCACGGCCTCCTCTCTCACTTCTCCACTCTCCACCCTGAGATTGCTGAGCCCGTCACTCTCTTCTGACTCCGCCTTAGGGTCTGTTTCTGAAAAACCCAAACTAGGACAGCACTGAAGCCAGCCCCCAGGGATGTGCGCTAGACAGCACTGGTTCCCTGACAAATGTCTGCTGTTCCTGAGGCTGGCTTGGTGACCTGTCCCCACAAAGGAGCTAGGGTCAAATTAGGTGCCCAGGCTCTAAGGACTCCAGAGTCATCGGCACAGGCCGGTCATGACTTCCTGGGGAGGCGGCCATGAGCCAGCCCTACCTCCTGATAGCTAGGAAGCAAAGACAGAACAAGGAAGAGGCCAAAGTCCCAATATCCGCATCCGGGGCTCCGGCTCCCAGCGACCTACTTCCCAGCAGTGCCCATCTCCTCAAGAGTGCAGGTGTCAGCTTGGGTAGTTCTTGGACCTGGCTTGAAAGCTCAGAATCTAGGCTGGGACTGTAACTCAGTGGCCGATGCTTGCCTAGCATGCCCGAGGCCCTGGGTTCTCTCTCCAGCACTGAAAAATGAATGACGACAGCAAGATACACAATTGCACAGTGGAAACAGTCTTTCTTTTCTTTTCTTTTTCTTTTTTTTTTTTTAAAAAAAGCCCCGGACTGATTCCCACTAGTGCAAAAAAGAAAGAAAAATAGGAGGGAAAGAAGGAAGGAAGGAATGAGAGATGGAAAGAAGGGAGGAAAGAAAGAAAGAAGACCCGGTTTTAAAACACTTCCACTAAATAATTTTTAATTGTTTTGAAAAAAAAAAAAGTGAAGGAAATTACACAAAGTGTAGCTTGTGCACAGTCACCACGGGAATCAATGTTGACATTTCACCATATTTGCGACAGATATTTTTACTAAAAAAAGACAAAACATGACAGAGAAAGATGAATTCCCATCACTCCCCCTCCCAGTCCCATTTCCTGGATTCTGTCCCCGGCGTAGCCGCTCGCCTGCTGGTAGAGTTCGGCTTCTCATGGGGCTTGGCATACTTTCAGTGACGAGGAGCAGAGTTCCCAGCTCAAAGTGGCAGCAAGCACAGCCCAGCAGGCCTGCGGGGCCACAGAGAGACGGCTGGCTTTCCTCTGCTGCTGCCACACAGTGGCAGCGGCATCCTGCCGGCCACCCACGGCCACCGAGTTGTATTTCCACGTGGGGAGCGGGAGGCGCTCATTAGCATCCTTGCCGGAACTTTGTGCTTCTCGCTCTAGAATATATGCTTCAAAAAGAAAGCCGAAGATCCGCCACCTCCAGCTGCTGTACACTCTGCTGCTGCCGGGTCTCCGTCTGATCCATCCCAGGTTCTGCCGGGTCACCTGTCTTTCTTTGTCAGCAGTCACTTGACCTCTGTCATCTGGAAGGTCTGGGTGCTCCTGCTCCAAGCTGCGAGTGGCCTTTGTACCTTCGCCAAGGTATTATCCCATTTGTCATCTCAAACCTGCTCAGCTCCCTGAGCTGATGCCACCGAGGTCCTTCTCAGATCTATCAAGCTGTGTGAGTGGGTCACCAGCGCCGGTGTCCCCAGGCTGATGGGGGCCACCCGGGGAAGTGGTTCTTCCCGTGTACTGAGACGGTCGTCAGGAAGAACAGCAAGCGAAGAACACGTATCTGTCCTGACTGGGAATATAAGCAAGAAGGAACATCACAGAACACCCTGGAAAGTCTCCAGATGCCTTAATTTCTCCTAGCGTGGAGACTGCTAATAACGAGCCTTGAGGGTACAGTTGGCTGAATTACTCAAACTCTGCAGTTTGAGATGGACAACCTCTCGTGACCCTTCTTCATTCCACCCCAGCAGGACCAGACACCCGACCCATCAGTGAATACAAAATGCAGCCACAGGAAAGATACACTATGATCGGAACTTCCTGGCCTCGGTGTTACCTGGTGCGGGGAAACAGTCATTAGTTGCCTACGTGCGTGAAGTTACGCTGTCATCAAGGACTGCATATGCCAGGCAGAAGAAATCTAAATGGAGATGGTGTGTTTCGCCACGATTCTTCTTCGTAGCTGTGGAAATCAACGCCAAGTGTTATCTTCGTGTTCTGATTTCCAGATTGTGCCCATCAAGGCTCTCTGGAAAGGCAGCCACGCTGTGGAAACAGCTTTGAGCCTGCACAGGCAGTTCATCCCTAGGAGTCAAGGACAAAGGACTGGATCTGAAACAGATCCGCACTTGGGGAGGCAGAGTGAAGGAAGGAAGGCGGACAGGAAGATCCTTAGACTGCAGTGCAGCGCTAAGAACTTTTCACTCGAGCCACAGGGAGTCCTGGATCAAAAGTCACCCACCAGGAGATCCTCTGTGTCTTCCAGAGGCCAGGTGCATTTGGCTGGAGTCAGTTTGTGGCAAGCAAATGCACATGTCCTTAGTGAACATGGATGGGTTTCCCCACTGCCTCAGTATGCTGCTCCTAGCAGGATGAGTTCACGGCCGCCACATTCCACCCCTTGCCCTACACAGCAATTCTGTGGATACTGTAAGCCTCTCTCTCTCTCCAGGGGGAAACTCTGAGAAGGGAGGTTAGGAAAACAAACTACCACTCCTCTGCCCCTTGTCTGGTTGTCTGGGCAGGCGGCCAATTCTCATTCCTTCTGCTTCCATGTCCATCTGATGCTATCCAGCCCCCACATCACTTTGTCAGGGTTTTGTTTTCCTGCAGCACGGGGCAAGTCTTCACGCACGCTAGGCAAGCGCCCCACCACCGGGCTGTGCATCACTAGCAGCTCACCATGGTGGGCCTCTGCGAGGTAGCTGATGGTACAACCCAAGCCTTCAGCACTAACGGCACAGAGCTACTGGTGATAACCAACGGGTCTGGTCACTGGATCTGCGTCTATTCCTCCTTTTCCCCCTCAGAACGGCCGGCCGTTCTGCCCTCTTCAGCGAGGATGGTGACTTCTGTTCTCCGATTCCGGTCCCAGAACACAGAGTTCTGTAGCAAAACTGTTAAGAGAACCTCCTTGTGGGGTACCAGGACGTCCCAGTTTGCAGAGCTGAGAAGGAGGATGGGATCTGATTCCTCACATTGCACTGACAAAACCCTTGGCTAACTGCACTATGGGTAACCAAAGCCTCAGCTCAGGAATCAGGAACCTTTCTGCAGACAGTGGCCTTGAGCTGAGTAGCCCTGATAAGTGCATCATGATCCATTTAAAATTGAGTCACTGAGGGGCCAGGAATATAGCTCAGCAGCATAAGTGCCTGCCTGGCAAGTGCAAGGTCCCCAGTTTGATTCCCCAGGACCAGAACAAAGGAAAAACTGAGTTACTGATATTTTAGCTTTTTGTTACTGTAAAATATGTGAGGTAATCAATTTTTGATAAAGGTTTATTTTGGCTCAGGAGTTTGGAAATTTCAGGCCATGATTGGGTTGGTCTTCCTACATTTGGGCCTGCAGCGAGGCAGTGCACTGAGGCAGAAGCACATGGCCAAGGAAGCCCCTTTGCTACACAGACAGGAAGGAAAAGGAGAGGGGAAGGCTCCGGGACCCCACGGTCTCCTCCAAGCATACACCCTCAGGGGTCTAAAATCTCCCATTAGGCTCTGTCTCCTACAAGTCACCATCATCCTCCACTGGGTCAAGCTTAGAACAAAGCCTTTAATACACATGCCCTGATCAATCGATATCTCTCTCTGTCTCTCTGTCTCTGTCTCTGTCTCTCTCTCTTTTCTGTGTGTGTGGGGGGGCAGGGTCTTGCTGCTATGGAGCCTAGGCTTGCCTTGAACTCTTGGTGGCTCCTCCTGCCTCAGCTTCCCAGGGACTGGGATTACAGGCATGCACTACCACATCTAGCTGCCCGAGGGACATTTCATAATCAAACTAGCAATGACCATGGCCAGGAGTGCATCAAGGCCTGACTCCACGGCCGCCTCTCTCTCAGCCTCAGTTTCCTCATCATCTGTGCCTCTCTAGGCTTTAATGTTCTGAGACTCAGCGGTTCAATGCGTGAAAGCATTCCTTCTTCCTCCCTCTCCAGTCCTCTTCTGCTGTACTCAAGCCTCTCCATCTTTGGGGGTAGGGGTGGGGTGGGGAGTCTGCCCAAGGTAGAATAAGAAGAATTTGAAACTCCTGATGTTGGCAGGAGGAGCATGGGAGAGGAAGAGCAGCCATGGAGGACTTACTTTGCAGAATAACTTGTTTGGGAAAACGAAGCAAAGGGGACAGATGTTTCAGAGCCATAGACAGCATGTGCTCCCAAACCACGTGGCCAAGACCAGGGCTGCATGGAGAAGAGAGGTTCTCAGCACAGGCCTGGCCAGTGGGCTCCAAAAGTTAGGCCTTTGAACGCCGAGACAAGGAAGGCAGACCTTGCCCCGGAGGGAACCGGGGAGTCCTTTGCAGTTTCATATAGGGGAACAACCAGATTCGTTCTTTACAAGCTGATGGCCAAAAACGACTTACTTGGGTTTTAGAAAAATGAGTCTCTACAGAGACAGGACGAAGATGAAGTTCTCAATGGTGGAAGCTGCCAACCGAATTTGTTCCCAGGACGTAGTTCTTTGGGCCCATTCAGTATTTCTAAATTTTGGGAACTGATTTCAACTATCTGAAAGTTGGAAGATTTCACACTAGAATACAGATTTCCAGTGTCCTTTGAGGTACCAGCTGGCATGGCCCCCGGGGTCTCACACACACCACGCCCTCAGCTCTACCCCTAACCTCACTTTTTCAGATGTGCTGTGGCTCAGACAGTGTCTGGGATGACCCAGGGTCTCTGCCACCGAACTACAAGCGCCCCCACTCGAACACCAGTTTGGCATTTTATGCGACCAATTTATGTACTGCTACTTGAATTTGCAATCCTTGGAAACTCTAGAAAGGACTGGGGAGTGGAGGCCAAGTTGAGAAAACAGCTTAATTGAAGACTAAGGAGCCATAGGGGAGTTGCGTGTGTGTGTGTGTGTGTGTGTGTGTGTGTGTGTGTGTGTGTGTGTGTGTGTTTGGCGGGGCAGCCTTCTCATTAAGGAAAGCGAGTGCTGCAGAGGTGAACCCAGGAGGGAGCTACGCGGCCTGCAAGGCTGCACTGTCCCCGGCTCATCTCTGTCCTGTCTCTGCCCCACTTCCATCCAGGGTACCAATTTCCGGTTATCAAACAGACAAAGCTCCTTCACGCCCTGGTGGTTTTACTTACGCCGCTCCCTCCATCAGGAATCCTTTCTTCCTTTCTGTCGCAGCTCCTACCTGCTTCATTGCTTGACCAACACCCCACCCACCTTGCAGCAAGGGTCGCAAACGCCGC
>NW_004524577.1:7075643-7081578 GCF_000260255.1 Octodon degus
GCCGGTGCTGGGGCCCGAGCGCCGGGCGGAGTGCGAGCGGGGTCCGCAGCCGGAACCCGGGCCAGGCCGGGGTTCGGGACCGCAGGGCCGGGCTGCTCGTAGCGGCGGCGACAGAGCCCCCCAGTGGCTGAGGGGCTTCCTCCCGGCTCCCGCGGGTGGCTGGGACCCAGCGAGCCCCGCAGCCGGAGACCGCGGGGATCCCACCTCCACATCCAGGATTTTGCAAGCCCGGGGAAAGCGGGGAGGGGGGCGCGGATCCAACACTGAGCATCTTCCCCGCGGGGATTTGCGGAGACTTCCTTGTGTTCCGAGGACAGCGACCTTCCCCACGGCACCGCGAAGACGCCCTCTTCTGCCTGTCCCCCGAGATCCCGAACTCTGGGCCCCGACCGGGATCGCAGGAGCCCCCTCCCAAGACCCCGGTCATTACTGCTCCACACCTGAAGACACGAAGACCCAGCTCCAACCTCCCCTAAATCAGGGGATCCCACCCCCCAACTCTGGTACACAGAAACCCCAAATCCAGGACCCGAGGACAGCAAGAAATAGTTCTCACCAGCAAGAAGCCTGGGCGACCCCCTTTAAAGACCCGAGCCACGGAGCCACTCGCATCTCAGCCCGTGATTGTGGCGCCCTGAGCCCCCCGGGCGGGGCAGACGGAGACCGAGACGGCGCCCAGGCCCCCTGCCGCGGCTTCCCCGCGGCCCCAGCCCAGGTAAGCTCGGCCCACGTGAGGGGCGGCAGGTGAGCGGCCAGAGGTCCCTAGCGCCCCGCAGGTGGGGAGGGAAGTATTGGGCGAGCACTCCCCCTCCCCAGCGTCGCCATGGAGCCGAGGCTGAAAGACGTCTCTTTGTGTCTCGCTTGGAGGAACCGCCCCCTCCTCCCCTCCCTTCCCCCAGCTTACACCCTGTCCCTGAGGTTTGGGGGCAGCTCCGGGCCCCAGGAGAGTGGTTATGGAACCCCATGTTTCATGGAGGAAGAGACGGAAGAAGGTGGAAAGTGTCCCTCAAAAAACCTGAGTCTGTAGTGTTGGACTGTAGGTCCTTGGAATATGTGGACTACCCCCCCCCCAAGGCCAGGCTGAGTTCTCAAGAGAATAACCGCCCCCCCAAATCTGGGAGCGCCCATAGGTGAGGGTGGCTGCCGCGTTTGGCTCTAGATAACCACATGAGCTTTGGGTGTGTGTCTTTGTCTGAGAGAGCAGGGAAGGGGTGTGTTTGAAAGAGTGGGAATCCCTTACCCTGGTGCCTGCTCGCTCCCTCCCAGGCTGCAGCACAGGTCTTCACCTGGACCATACTTGTGTTCCCTGCAGGACAGGGAGGAGGCAAGCCCGAAAAGTAAGAAGGGGTTTCTTGGGCGGAGAGGTCATCTCAATGAAGAAGCCATTTCGGGTCAGAGCGCCTTCCTGTCCCCATATGGCCTAGGGACAGCAGACCCAAAGTCCTACCTTCTGACCTCCAAAACTGTCAGGGGCAGACTGAGGTTGGCTCAGCATGTGCCAGACAAGCAAGGAGCCATTGCCAGTTCTTGCTTTAGTTTTTTGGGGAGTCTACAAAGCATCCTCATCCTGTCCCTTAGTGAGGTTCTTAAGCTAGGAGGCACCCAGGAGATGCTGCACCGTGCAATATTGAAGAAAGGCTGGCCTGTACTAAGAACACTCCAGGCTGTGGGTCAGTCCCCCCCACACCCCTCTTCCCTTTGACGCCTCTGAAAACAGGCATTGGTGCCAGCCCCAGTTGGTAGTGAGGAAAGTGAGGCTCAGCCGGCAGCACCCAGGTACTACAGGTAATCCACAGCAGTTCCTTTGTTCACTTAAGCATTCAAGCCTTGCGTTAGTGTCTGTGTTGTGCCAGGTGCTGGGTCAGGACGCCCTTTCAGCAGACCCTTGGCTGGTCTCAGTTTGCCCAGGCTGGCTTGGTTGGGCCAATTAGGGTGACCTGGGCAGATCTAACTGACCAGGTCTTTGACCCCCACCCCAGAGATGCCTGATGTCCCTGTTGCTGCAGATCTGGGGTCCCTGAGCCTGGACAGCTGGTGCCTCTTCTGCCCTTTCTCCACAGTGCTGCTGACCCTTAGGTGAGATCCGCAAACCTTTTGCAATCTCCCCTGCAAATTCAAGAACAGCTGAGGTACCCATTGTGAGCAGAGGCTGTGGGGGAGCCAGCTGCCCTGAACACTGGGTGACCTTGGGCAAATGTGTGACATTTCCCAGAGAGAATGGCAGACAGCAAGCCACTCACTCCACAGCCGCCAGGGCAGGTGTGGATGCACACTGGACTGTGGGAAGCACCTGGTGTGTCCCCATTATCTCAGAGCCCCCCCCCCCCATGAGGTTCAGAGCCTAGGTCCTTAACACGTCTCAGGCAAGAGAACAGAACCAAAGGCGGAAGACCAGGGATTTGAGTCACTGCCTACCACCAGGGACAACCATTAGAGGAGGACTTCCCCTCTGTAACCCACAAAGGCTCTCTGTTGAGTACAGAGTGAAGTAACTGAACAGCCCAGCCCTCTGCAGTTGGGCCCTGACCCACCCCTCGAGCAGTTTCCGCTCCCCAGCTTCCTCCTGCCCTCCTGCCCCCTCATCTTCTCATCCTTGTCCCCCATTGTACACTGTTCTCCTGACCGAGAACCCACTCACCTCCTCTTTTGATCTGACCTCAGCTGGCCCAGAGAGGCCACTGGAGGATTGGTGGCTTGGAGACCCAGCATGCGTCTTCTTGTGCTCTCAGTGTCCGTATTGCTAGACTTTGAGCTCCAGGAAGCCATGGATATGTGTCCCTGTGCTACGCTGAAATTGTCAAACTCAGAGCTCTGTGTCTTTTTTTGTTTTGTATTTTATTTTATTGGTACCTGGGATCGAACTCAGGACCTTGCGTTTACCAGGCAGGTGTTTATGCCACTGAGCTACCTCCCTGACGTGTTTTGTCCTTTTGAGTCAGGGTCTCGCTCTGCAGTTCAGGCTGGCCTTGAGCTCACTTTGTAGCCCAGGATGCTCTCTGCCTTGCAGTGACCTCCTGTCTCAGCCTCCCAAGTGCTGGGATTGCAGGCGTGCGCACCACGGCTGGCTTTGAGAGTGCCGTATCATGTGCAGCACAGATCCTAAAGTACAGTTCACAGATGCATGTAGCTGGTCCAGGGTGTTTTGCAGTTGTATTTATTGCCAGTGCCAAAAAATGAGGTGTGCGTGTGTGGCATTCAAAAGTGACTTGAGAGCCAGACATGGTAGTACATACCTGTAATCCCAGCACTCTGGGAGGCTGAGGCAGGAGGATTGCAAGTTCAAGCCCAGCCTGAGCAACTTAGCAAGACCCTGTCTCAAAACAAAAAATAAAAAAAGGGGTTGAGGATGTAGTTCAGTGCAAAGGCTTCAATCCTAGTGTTGTCCTCCCCCAAAAGAAAAAGATTTGAAAGTCCTTTAGAAAAATGGGGCAGTGTGACAGTTATAGTCCAGAGCCAAAGAATGGCTCTGCTGACATGACCTGCTGGGAGGAGGCTGGAAAGATGTTTGCCCAGCCGGTGACCTTCGCCCATGCGTCCTGCCTGTGTGTGTTCCCTCCTCCCTGGGGCAGATTAGAACTTGTACAGGACAGTATCCAGCTGGGTCTGATGGCTCAGTGCTGCAGCGAGCCTGGATTTCTGGGTCCGGCCTGACCTTGTATTCTAAGCCCCATCTTTCGCCCTCATCCTGCCTATGTGGAGTGTTCTGTCACGGAAAACCCGGCTGCATTCTGCTATGTAGAACAGAGGTTCAAGGTTTTGCTGAGGACCCCTGGAGGAGGGCCACCCTGGGCCTCCGCTGACCTGTCTGTCATGAGGAGCACTGGCCTAAAGTTCCTCTTGGCTGCGGGCTTCATCCTTGTCTCGATTTTCTACGACTGAGTTTTAAGTTTGGGTCCTGCGACAGAGAGCGCCCTAGATGCAGCAGTCTGTCAAACACTAGTGAGGTTGATGGGTGTTGCCAAGCAGTTGGGCTGGAGGCCAGGGCCACAGCCCTGGGCGGAAGGGAGCCAGCATTCTGGGCAAAAGAGACGGCAGAGCACCCTGGAGGAGAGTGGCAGTACCCCACTGAGCTGCTGGGTGACCCTGGCAAGCCTCTTGCCTTCCCTGGGACACACTTTACTTCTCTATAAAGCAAGGCTGATGCCATCTTCATGCGGTCATCCAGGGAAGAAGTGCGCTGAAGCCTGAGAAGGGCCTGGGACGGGGTCTGCCACATAAGGTGTCGCAGAAGTCGCTGGTTCTTACAGAAAGAGGCGCGAGCAGGAGGGTGACTAACGCTGGGAGCTGGCTAGCGCGGCCGAAGGCTTTGGGTGCTGTGGGCCAACCCTTCACTGACCTTAGGAGGGTGAAGCGGCCCCTGGTGGGAGGCAGGGCTGTGGTTTCAAGGCTGCAGGTCTGGAAGCATCCTTCTGGTGCCTGTTGTGAAGCTCTGCCTGAGAGGCGGGGCCTGGGTGGCCTGGCCGGGTCCCTAGGGAAGGCCCTCTGTGTTGTCAGCCTCTGCTCTCCAAGTAAGGCCCCTGTGGCCCCTTCAGTGGAGCAATTGCTGGTGGGACCGGAGCCCGAGTGGCTTTTCCATCAGGCCCAGGGGCTTCTCCTGCTCACGCCCCCTTCCCAATTCCCAGAAGCAGCAGCAGCAGCAACAGGGCTTGAAAGGGCCCAAGTCCCCCCTTGGGCAGGTACCTCCTTGCTTGGCCACACCCAGAGAGCAGAGAGGGCCCCAGTCCAGCTCAGCTCCCGGGAGAAACCAGTAATGCCTGAGTTGAAGGAAGCAGTAGAACGAGTCTTAATGTCCAGGATACCATGCCAGGCACCAGCATTTTTTCATTGCAAGGGGCGCCCCATGAAATCCAGAGCTGGGGCCTGGGCTCTCCACCATGCACGAGCCGGGCAACCTTGGACAAGTCATGGTGTTCTGGGTCTCAGGTTCCTCTGCTGTGCAATGACGGCTCCTGCTTCTTGAGGGCATGCGAGGATGGAATGAGTCTATTGCGGGTAAATCACTGGAGCTGGGCCTGCTGCTTCATGTTTGATCTTGAGCTCTTTCATGCCCTGCTGGGGCAGGCGAGTGAGCTGCCCCAGGGCCTGAAGCCCGCTGTGACTGCCCGCTGCGCCAGCACTCCTTCCCTGGGGCTTCGGCACTCTGGGGAGGGAAAGAGGAGGTTTGAACGGCTGCTGGGCATTGGGGTGGCCCTGAGGGATGAGGACAGCGCAGGGTGGGGTGGGCAGGACAGCCGTGTCTCCTCCACTGCCCTTAGCAGGAAGGGCCTCACTTGCTCCTGAGCTGAGGCTTTGCGACTCTGAGCCAGGGCTCCAGACCTGGTGGGGAGAAGACCCGCACTCCCTGGGAGCTGGCGGTCTCCAGAAGGCCAGCAGTTAACATAGCTTGGGTTACAAGCACTTGACCCAACTGTGTGGCTCAGATGGGGGGCCTGGCCTCTCTGGACCTCAGACCCTGTCTACGGGAAAGGGAACACAACATCAGTGCCTGCCAGGTGGGATTGGGTTAACTGACTGAATGTTTGTGAAGTGCATGAATGCTGCCCACTTGTTAATCTTGGTTCCTCAAAGCCCTGAGCAGCAAGGGATGAAAGTTGAGGGCGTGGGGTAAAGGGCTTTACTTGAGTTTCCTCATCCGGGACTCCAGGGTGGTTCTGGCAACCCTCTAACTGTTCCCCCACAAGCACAGTGGATCAGAAGGAGCCAGCAGAACTGACCCTGGGCACCCTCCATTCAGGAACCTGGACGCAGCTTCTTTGCCCCAGGTCTCTGTTCCCATGGGGGTGCCCCGGGCCAGAGACACAGCAGAAGTCTGCAGCCCCAGCCAGCTCAAGGCTCAATGGGATGGCGCCACTGGGGCCAGATCCAGTCTGAGCGCAAGGTCGTGCGTCCGTGTCTCCGGCCCAGCACATGGCTCAGCTGCTGAAAGGGCTTCCTC
>NW_004524577.1:7082674-7097142 GCF_000260255.1 Octodon degus
GTGGGTACCTGGGAGAGTGGGCCTGGGCTCCCACTTCCCACCAGGGCCAGAAGAGGCTGGGCAGCTTGTTCAGCTCCGGGCACCAGCTGTAGGCAGACAGCGTCACAAACTATTAATAGCCACCAAGGATGTGCCCGGGGAAGGGGCAGACTGCATGCCAGCTGGGTGGGGAGGGGAGGCTGAAGCTGGAGCCAGGCATGGAGCCTCATACACAGGCGGCACAGGGAGCCTGCCGCCCTGGTGGGGGAGGCTGCTGTGAGGACTGCATGCTTTCCCACATTGGTGGCTTGGTCTTGGGCTATTCCCAGCTCTGCCTCAGTTTCCTTGTCTCGAAAATGGGGGTGTCAGATGACCACAGTCCCTTCTAGCTTGAGCTGCTTCAGGTGACAAGAGCTAACAAACCCCAGAAGACTTCCATGGATGGAAGAGAAAACCAGGCCCCTCTAAAGTCAGTGACAGAACCAGGGCCCTGTCCCATCTGGCCGGGTGGTGCAGGTAGTGGGGTTTTTTTGGCTTACTTTTTTAGTACTGGGGATTGAACTCAGAGCCTTTGCATTGAACTGTATCTCCAGGCATTTTTTGTTTTTACTTTGACACAGAGTCAGTAAATCACCCACATTGGGCTTGAACTTGACATTTTCCTGCCTCATCCTCCCAGAGTTCAGGGAGACAAACATGTGCCGCCACTTCAGCCCTGTCAGGCCGGGTCTCACCAAGCCTGGCTCTATGCCGGGCACTCTAGGGAATGCTCCTTTCCTCCCCACTGGAGCCTGCCATATGCACTGGGCATTTATAGCCCCACTGTGCTGATGGGCAAACTGAGGTTAGGCTGGTGGCACAGCCAGCCCAAGGCCATACCACTACACAGGGACAGATGTAAGAACTGCTCCCAGAAAAGGCGAGGAAGCAATTTGAGAGTATGCCGTTCCTCTCCCCGCTTTAGAGTGTTTAGTGAGGTCTCTCTTTGTGTCACAGGACTGCAGGGAAGCAGTGGTCTGATCTAGAGGCTCCTGGGGACCCTCACCCTCAGCTGTTTCTCAGGGACAAAGGCCCTGAGCTCAGAGTAATCCAGGAAGGGATGAGATTAGCCAACTAAATTAGCCCATTTCATAGACTGGAAAACTGAAGTGATGAGGACCTGGGTAGGCTCCCTGGGGACCAGCAGCAGAGGCAGGAACCTCTGCCAGTCACGGCACAAGCCTGTGTCTGGGGCAGAGGGCCCAGCGCTGCCCCTTCTCCTGCTCCCTGGCACATGGGGCATACTCCTGCCCAGGCCTAAACCAATGTGAGGGTGAGGGACATCCTTCTATGCCAGACAGCAATACCTGTTTTGGGACAGAAGAGAGGGCTTCACTTCCTGATGCTCGCCTCTGAGCCTGCCTGCTCCCAGCCCCCTGGTTCTGGTCTGCCCAGGATGGTAGCTGATGAGGTTTCTGTCACTTGGTTGCCCCCTCCTCTTCCCAGAGGGTCATGTGCACATTGAGGCATTTACGAAGTGCCTAGTGTGTGCCAGGCACTGTAGTAGCTCCTGGGTGATACAGCTGTGAACAGTCCCTGCCCTCTAGGTGCGCAAGTGCTAGCGGGGAGAGACAGTCAAAATAAATGTCGCAAGTCGGTGAATTATGTAATACATTTGAAAGTCATAGGTTCTGCTTGGGAAAAAATAGAGCAGGCCGTGGGGGATGGGAGGGCAGAGGGCAGCCCTGGTAGGGAAGGTGCCATGTGAGCAAAACCAGGAGAGGAGCCAGGTAGATGAAGGGAAGAGCTGCCTGCAGAGGGCATAGCCCCAGGCAGGAGGAGCCTGTGCTCAGGAAACAACCCAGGGAGTGCGGCAGGGCAGGGAGTGGATGGGGAGGGAGTACAGGGCAGGACTTGGGGCTAAGACAACGAGCTGAGGGAGAGCTGTCTATGGGAACCAGGAGACCAGGTAGGAAGTTAACTGTGGTAGCTCAGAGTTGACAGTGGTGTAGACCAGGGCCGCGAGGGGGAGTGACCAGGCAGCTTAGGTGCTGAGGGTGGGCAGCTACCAGAGCAAGTGAATGAGAGGGCCCTGCTTACTGCTCCCGCATTTTGAGATCATGCAGTCACCATCGCGACTTTCTGGCCTCCCCTCAGCTGGTGTGGAGGCCCAGACAGGAGGAGAGAGCTGGAGGCCGCTGCTGTGTCCCAAGAAGACCCCTCGCCTGCAGGACCAGGGGAGCAGTGGCATGGTCCCCGCACAGCACCGGGCACTCTGTAGACATAAACACACACCCATCTTTTAGCCCAGCAACTACAGTTTTAGAATTTATTGTAGAGATACATTGGCCCGTGCTACAGAATGACATGTCTGTTGTTTGTAGTGGTAGGAGAAGGTTGGGTGTGACCTAAGTGTTTTTTGGTCAGTGTTTGTTAAATGAATGTCAAAATAGCCACATGTACCTTTGAAGCATGGGGCCCTGGCTTTTCTAAAGCAGTTCCTCTCTGACCATTGCCTATCCTAGGGCCTCCTTCCAGCCTTTCCCCCTCTGGGCGCTGTCCACTCCTGTGGTGCTGAAGACAATGGGGCTACAGGAAGGCCAAGAGATCAAGAGTGAAGATGAGAGAGAAGCCGGGGGGAAAGAGGCTTTCAGCCTCTGGCTCTGCTGCTACTCATGAACTGGGGAAATTTGGATGTCTTTAGCCTTTCTGAGTCTGTCCTGTGAAAAGGAGCTGTGAGGATTGAATTACGGCACCACTGCAAAGCATCGGCACATTGAAAACGTTAGTGGTCGTTCTTATCAGATCGTTTTAGAGATTGTAGAGCATAGTGGCTAAGATTTTGGACACCAGTGTGATGGTGCCTTCACCTGAATCTTGGCTCTGCTACTTCCTAGTTGGAGAATCTTGATCAAGGACTGACCGTGACTGCTCTCGATTTCCTCATGGATGAATTGGGGTCAATGATAGTACTCATGTTGGTCACTTTCCTGTTGCTGAGACAAAATGTCCAACACAGGTCTCTTTGGCTTGTGGTTCCTTTGGATTTAGTCCATGGTCATGTGGCTCTGTGGCAGAAATAGCGTGGTGGAAGGATGTGCAGACAACAGTTGCCCATCTGTGGCAACCAGGAAGCAGAGTGGATGAACAGTGCCAGAGAAGACTGGGCAAGGGATCATTTCTGGTACCCAAGGGCTCGCCTCCGTGACCCAGCCAGACCCAGCCAGCAGTGTGCTCTACTTGCTCTGCTAATCTGCTAGGTGGGGCTATTTGTTTGTTTGTTGAGACAGGTGATGGAGGCAACCACAAAGTGGCTATGAGCAAGATTGATATTAACCAGTTGGCTTTTCATGTTTCCTTGGGACTCTGCCCAAGGCAGGCCCCTTGTCTGGAGATGGCAGCCTGTGTGGTGGGTAAGACTTTGCTGTATCAAAGGACAAGACAAGGCCACGCCTGAAGACACCTAGCTCCAACCTCGCCTAGCTAGATAGAGACTGTAGCTGCGGGCATCTCACTCCTGCAGTGAGGGCCTTCCTGGAGATGACAGAGTTCTTCTAAATTAACATAATGTATTCCTTGGAGAAGCTCTTGAAGGGATTCCCAAGTCCTGCCCAAATTCCTGGGTTTCTTCGGTATTCCCCTCCTTTGTTTTGTAACATAATAAATACAGGCTTCCTAGAGAAGTTCTTTGTCTTAACCCAGAGAATCTTGAATTCTGCAAGAGGGTTTTGATCTTTCTGGAGCCCTGAAATCATTCCATTTGTCTCCTTTATGTTAGCCTTCGCTGTCCACTTGTTTGGGAGATTTCAGGCCTGATTAATCTGCAATAATTAGGGGATAATATTAACCCAATAGACGGGGTCTCACTGTGCCATCCAGGCTACCCTTGAACTCGCTTTATAGCCCAGGCCGACCTCAGACTTGTAGTGATCCTTCTGCCTCAGCCTCCCAAGTGCTAGGATTACAGGTGTGCTCCACTGCGCCCCACTGCTAGCTGTTTCTTAATCCAGCAAAGTCATGTCAGGATTGATGGTCATAGTTCCCATGTCATAAAAGAATGTGAGGATTAAATTAGCTCATTTATATGAGGCGCTTGGTGTAAGACAGGGCTTCCCAATGTGTTAGTTCCTTGTCATCACTTTCGTGTCCATGGTCATTATCCATTGCATAGTACCTTGGCCTTTTGGTCTGGTGACCAGTGCCACTCACAGCGACTCCCATCCACCGTGCCGGGGGAAGGTGTGTCTGCACCCTGGTTTCTTGTCCATCCTGCCACTGACTGACCATGTGGAGGTGAGCAAATCACTGTCCCCTCCTGCCCAACGATCTCTGTAACTGTAAAATGGGCGACTGATGGTACTTCACGCAGTCCCTGAGAAAATAACGGTGCCTACAGGGTCACATCCAGGAAAGCTGAGATATAAAAAGTTACAACTTCGCAAACACTCAAGGCATTATTCACCCGGCATTTGTCAGCCCTGCTAAGTGCTGGGAATAGCAAGATGATTAAGGCAGGGGCTTGCTTTTCAGGAGCTCTTGGGTTTCTTGCTGGGATGTAGGTAAACTTGTCTAGAATCTTTAGGTGGGGAGTTACATAAGCCCAACTCAAACCAGTTTAATTAAACCAAAAAGGAAATTTACTGATTCATGAAATAAATGTTCAGGAGTAAAATTGCCATTAGGCCCGGCAGGGCCCAGGCCTCACAGGCACCAGAAAATTCTCTGGCTTTCAGTTCTGCTTCCCTGTCAACAAAGTCAGCCCCCAGCTGCCGCGGGAGAGGGCTCCGTTCCGGTGGGTTTCCTGTGACCACATGTTTGTCTCTGGGGTGGTTGGGCAGGGCTGAGTCAGACCCACCCTGCAAGGTGGAGTAGAAACCACCATACCGAGCCTGGTGGACCAAGAAAAGGGGTGTTACTGAAAGAAGGGGAACTGCTGGAGAGGAGGAAGACCAGCCCAAGCCTATTGGAGAAACTGCAAGGCAAGGATCAAGTCAAATCTGGTCTTGAGACAATTTATCTGGCTCCACACACAAGGAGGATCAGGGAGAGGGACTTGGAGCTAGGTGAGAGGGGAACAGGGGTTGACAGCTGAGTCTAGCATGCAGGCTACAGAAGCAGCCCCAGCCCCCTGTTCTTGCAGAAAGCAGAGTTAAGCAAGTGAGAGAGGCCACTCGGGCTCCCTCTTCCCCTCATTCCCCACATGGTTGGTTCTTTCACTGGGATTTTTAATAAAGATACAAGAGAAGAGAGGCAGCCCGTCAGGAAAGGTCCTCCAGTCACTAGATGGTCCTTCCCGACCAGCCCTTGTTGGTGTACCCTTGCAGTTTGCCCGTGGACATAGCCCAGACCTGATGGCCTGAGCGAAGGCACCTGGATGGGGACAGAGAACCTTAGGACTTTAGAGTGAATCAGAAGGGCATGTCTGGGGCCAGGAGACAGCGCAGCGTGGCCAGCACACAGAACTGAGTTCGATCCCTGATACCACAAAAAAAGAAAAGCATTGCTTGGTCCAACCTCATCCCCACTGAGCCCCCAACAGATGGGCCTCCAGCCTGTGCTCCCATACCTGGGGGGAGAGCACCCTTCTTCCCTCTGCCTTCTGAGTTGTTCTCTGCCTGGGTCTGCCTACCTCCAGGAACCTCGCAGCACCCAGAGCAGAAGCGCCTGGGACCTGGAGGTTAAAGCTGAGGGCTTTAAGGGCTGGAGGCTAAAGCTGAGCTTTTAGGTACCTTGGCACATTCGTGCTTCGTCACTGTCTTAGCCCATTCAGTGTCACTGTATCCAAAGTCCAGAGACTGGGTGGTGTAAAGGGAGCAGAAGTTTTGTTCCTTACAATTCTGGAGGCTGGGAAGCCCAAGGTCAAGTTGCTGGCATCTGCTGAGGGCCATCTTCCGGCACCATCCCCCGGTGGAAGGAAGAAAGGCACAAGAGAGGCAGAGGAAAGGGGGCCCTCCCTTGCAGGAGCAAATTAGCCCAGTGATTTGGGTGGAGCCATTATGGCCTAACCATCTATTAGAGATCCCACCTCTAAATGCTGTTAAAATGTCAAACAATTTCAACATAAGTTTTGGAGGGGCTGTTGAAACCATAGTGATACTCCTTTCGGAAAAAGAGGGCATAGTCCTAGTATCTACCTTCTGGGATTGTTGTGATTATTACGTGCACTAACCCCAATGGGTAGCAAAGCCCCTAGCCTACGGCAAGCGCTCGATATATACTTACAGGACCACAATTCTCCCACGAGGTAGGATAAGGGTGCGCCTTCTCCACAGACTTCTCACCGCCTTTCCCCCCAGCGGCTGGGTTCTTGTCCCTTGGTTTCAGTGTTCTTACCATCCTGGGTGACGTCTGGCTACACACAAGGAAGTTGAACACACCGAGGTTCACATTAGCTCTCGCTTCCGGGCTGCGTAACCCTTGAATTAGCGACCTGCCAGCTGCTGTAACAAATAAGCTCACTTCCGCAGCAGCTTAACACAATAGGTACTTGTTTCTGCCCTGTGGGACCGGGTGGGCCGTTCTCATTTAGCATAGGGCCTTCCACACCTGTCCTCCTCTGTGAAGCTCCACAATCTTAGGGGTTTTTTTGGGGGGGTCAGGGTCGGAACCAGGGATTGAACTCAGGACCTTGCACTTGCCAGGCAAGCGCTTATTCTCCTGAGCTATCTCCCCGGCCCCTGATCTTAGGGTTTTGCAGTGCTCTACAGCACGCTGACACCTCGGAAAATAAAAAGGCCTTTCCTATCCAGAGAAGGTGACACGGATTACTCTGTTCACGTCCCCACAGGGGAAGCCCCCTGGCCATGCCTGGATGTGAAGGAGGTGGGAATGTGGTCCCCTGTTGGGCAGCCACTTTCCAGCAGCTGCCTTGTGTTTTAGAAGAGGAGACACAGGCTGGTGGAGAGTTGGCCGTCGGTGGGGTGACCACGTGCAGACCATCCACCTCCTAGAGCTCTGTTCTATCTACAAAGTAGAGAACATCCCTCGGTTGTGGCGATGGTTGCCCAGCGCTGTAGGTTGTGAAAATCATTGAACGTTGCGCTCACAGTGGGTGAGTTTGATGATATGTAGGTTATATCTCAATTACACTATTCTTGTACAACAAGCAACTTCTCAGGGCTCTTGTGAGGACACAGAGAAGGGAATTTTGCACAACTTGTGACACTGTGCTTGTGTGCACACGTGTGTACCTCTTTCTCTGCTTGCTTGCACGGTGATTGGTATGTCTGCACCTGCATACTGTGTGTGCATGCATCTATGCTTTTGGGGTTGTGTGTATTTGTTTCTGTGCACACGCATACAGGCTTGTGTGTTGGTATTCATTTGTGTGTCTGTACTTGTGTCTGTGCTTTTGTGCCTGTGTTTGCGTTGTGTACTTGTCACCTGGGCACATGTGTACGTGCCTTGGTGTCTCTGCGTTTGCTTGTGTGTGTGCACAGTGGGCGTGGAGTTCAGTTGGGCACTGAGTTGGGTTTAGCTTCACACAGGTGGCACCCAGCCCAGGCCGCCTGCCAACAGGAAGTGGTGGGCGGTTCAGTCTTGCTTCTTGCTTGGGAAACCCTCCCCCACCACAGTGGCCCTCCCAGCATGTGGCAGAGCCACAACTGCTGCCATGGAGACCAGGGACCCCCCTCCTCGCCCTTGGCCTGGCCACACAGATGGAAGGTGGAGGGGCTCCCTGGGGGCCAGTGAGGACACCTGTGAGGAGCAGGGCCCGAAGGGTTCCCTGGGCTGGCACAGTCAGCCTGAGTGTGAGCAGAGGCGGTGCTGTCTGTCTGGAGGGAGGGAGGACAGTGGAGAATCCAGCCCGATGCTGCCAAGCTCACGGCCGAGTCGGCGGCGGTGGGAGCAGAGCAACAAGGAACAGTGCTGACCAAGTATTGGGATCGAGCTGGCCTCCGCAGCCCCTCAGTGAAGCAGATGTGTCGTGCTTCACTCGCAGCCCCATGTTCTCTCATCTGGAAGGAGCTGCCATGCCTGCCGTGTGGCATCACCACCAGGAGAACGGCTTTATGCCTGTGGGGCACCTTGGCCAGTCCCTGGCACCCAGGTCAGCTCCTGGCAGGAGCTGAGGAGGAGGCCTGAGCCCCCCCGAGATTCTGCCCTCTGCTGAACCTCGGTTTCCCACTCAGCTGCTGAGGGATCGGAGTGAGATGTTCTAGCATCCTGGCTTGGGAAAACAGAGTGGGTTAAGTACCAACTTTGGAACCAGTCCCAGTGCCAGCTGTGTGATGCCAGGCAAGTTATTCAGACTTCCTGTGCCTCATTTTTGTCATCTCTAAACGGATGGTGTAGAGACAATGACACCTGCCTTGTGGAATGAAGCTAGCTCGCTGGTCTTTAGGACCCTGCCCGGCCCGCAGTAGGTAAGATAGAGGAGCTAGGGCTGTATGTTTGTTTTCTCCATTGTCCGGATGTATAAGCTGGTGGCCAGAGAAGTGGTGTGACTTGCTCAAGGTCACACAACTAAGAAGTGGCACACAGTAGGGCCAAGGCCAAGGCCACTAAGCCCCGAAGCAGCCCATGCAGTCTTTGTCACTCTCTACTGTGCCTCTTAAGTCACATGCATGGTAACTGGGTCAGCAGCAGTGTGTACCTGGGGGGTGACACAGCAGCAGGGACAGGTGTGTGTGGATTCGTTCCTTGTCTCCTGTTGACATCTTGCCCGACCAATGGAGGAAGAAATGCACTAAGGAAAGGGATGCGAGTATTGGCTGTGCTCCAGCCCCACAGGCTCTGGGTCCCTAAGGCAGATTTCTATCTGACCATACCAGGTCCAAATCCTGGTACTCAACAGAGCACCTACAGGACCAGCAGGAGGAAGACTTGGGGATGCCAGGCTAGAGGTGGTGAAGCAGGCCTTAGAGTCACTTAGGAATGGTAGGGGAATGGGTGGGGCTGCTGACAGGCTGGCCCTGGGGTCCAAACCCAGCCCCTGGCCCTGTCTAGCACATGCCTGGTGCAGCTCAGAGGCCTGTGGGCTGAAGGCATGCAGCTGCTCACAATGGCCAGCTCAGCTCCGGGGGAGGCAGAGATGGACTGTGGCTAAGGCTGAGGAGATAGGTACACGGAAACTGCCGCCTGCCTCGGAGCCGTGGGGCGGCCACACACATCACTGTGAGTGAGGAGAGCAGCCCAGTGTCTCTTTGGGAGGTGGTCGTTGAAAGCAAAGAGGCTGTGTGCTCGTGGGACCTCTTGGGGAAGCCCACAGGGTTTACAGAAAGGACCCCGGGGGTGCACACAGGGACACCAAGGATGGCCGTGCTCGCAGCTGCCCTTCAATTTTCCTGACTCTGGTCCTCATCCTCCTCTGGGGACAGACACTTGGCAGGCTTGGAAGAGGTGGCCCCCGGCTGCGCAAAGCCAGGGAGAGGCTACTGGAGGGAGACAGCATCCCGATCTGGCCCAGTCTCCCCACAGTAACCCAGCTGGGGCTGCAGCAGAGACTGGGGGAAGGGGTGGGGCTGCCCAGCCCACATCTGTGAGCACACAGCCCTGGCAACAGGTACCAGGCCAGGGTTGGAGGGCAGAGGAGAGGGGGAAGGAAGACCAGTTTGCTGGGGCCTGGCACCATTTCTCCTTGTGGGGGCCTGGGAAGGGGGCTCATCCGGCTGCAGACCAGACCCCAAGGCTGTGGCTGGTGGCATTTCAGATAGGTTTCCCTGGCACATGTTATGATTAAAATGAACTAGGAAAGAAAAGGCAGTAACTGGGGGTGGGAAGGCTGTTAGAACAGAGACCATGAGCAGAGCTGGTTCATGAATGGAAGGCGCAGGATGGGGAGGAAGCAGAAGGGGTGGGAGCCGGAGTGGGGGCAGGGCTGCTGCACCCCAGCCAGCTGGGAGGGCGGTGCAGATGGAGCTGTGCCGTGTGAGGTGGGAGGCCAGGAAGCTCCCTCCTGATGCGCCTTCTCTGCGTGTGAAGTGGGAGGCTGGGTCGTGCTGCCAGGGGGAAGGGGAAGGGGAAGGCAGAGGAAACAGCCACGGGGCTGGGGGGCGGCTGCTAGGCCAGGCTGCGAGCACCCAGCCCCAGCGCCAGGGGCTGGTGCCTCCCCTGGGACCACAGGGCCGCACCGCCACACCCCATTGCACAGTAATTTAATCTCAGCCTCCCAGCAGCCCATATGAAGTAGGCACAGTCACTGTGTCTGTTCACAAAGACAAATAATCTGCCCAAGGGTATCTAGCTCCTAGGTGGCAGATTAGGGACTCACACCCAGGCTGCCCTGTCCCCAAGGAGGACACCTGGACAAGGGCGGGAGGGTGGGGACTCCTAAAGGGCAACAGGAAGCTCTTGTGGGATGGGTGTGTTCATTTTCTTCATGCAGTCATGGCTTCATGAATATACGTGTGTCAAAACTCATCAAATCATATACTTAAAATCTGTGGTTTGTTGTATATCAGATGTACCTTGCTAAAACTGGAAAAATGAAGTTATAATGGGGGGTGAAAGCCCCATATCCAGCCAGCATTCACAGTCACCCACGAAGCGTCTTCCTGAGTGGGTCTCCTGCAGCCCCTGGATACCCCCGACACACACACCATGGCGCCTGCTTCCCGTTGACTCCCGCAGGTAGACTTGAGGACACACTGAGTGGGAGTGGAGACACGCTCAGAACTACACCACACGGCCCATGTGGACACCAAAGGTGCCTCAGGCTGGGACTCTGGGAGACAGGCTGGGACTGCTCAGGGTAGACACTGTCCTCGAGTCTGGGGCCACAGCCACACTGCATGTCCTTGGGTGGGTTGTGTCATGGACCCCGCTGGTGTGCAGCCACCTCTGTACTGCCCTGCCAGAGTGTGGAGTGAGGCTACCTGGCTGAGGCAGGTAACAGTGTGACTCTGGCCCCTCACAGCTTGTGTTATCCCATGTTACCCATGTACTTGTGTGTCTCTGATTTTTCTTATCCATTTCCCATGTGACATAAGCCCAAAGGACAGGGATTCTCCTGTGTTGTTCAGCACTGTCCCTGGGCCTTGGATACCCACATGGCCACAGCAGGTGTCTCATTAATACATAAGAGCAGGCTTTGGGTGCGGCTCCGTGACAGGACACATACGTGGCCTGGGAAAGGCCCCAGCGCAGCTCCTGTCTCTGCAGACCAGAGCTCGTGAATGGGAACATGTCTGTGTGCTTGATACATGGCCACGTCTTGGTGTGACGTAGATTTGTGTGCTTTGCCTGGCCCTGCGGATGACAGCAGGAGACCGGCCAACAGGGGTGCACAGATGTAGAAGGAGACCCTGAATGGCTTCTGCCTAGGCTGGGAAGCCTCAGCTCTGAAGCCAAGAGAACTGTTGCCCCCTTGTGGTCATCTTGCACCTGGCATGGGGCTCAGCTGGGAGTTTCCTGGGTGCTGGGAGGCAGAGGGTAGGTGGAGGAGGGGGACCTAGCCCAACGTCACTCTTCATGTCCCACTGCCCACAACAGGGAGAAGATGAGCGTGGGCTGCCCAGAGCCCGAGCCACCCCACTCCCTGCCCTGCTGTGGGCTGGGGACTGCCCCTGGGCCGGGAGCAGGCGTGCCCCTCCTCACAGAAGACATGCAGGCGCTGACCCTCCGCACACTGGCTGCCAGTGATGTCACCAAGCACTATGAACTTGTCAGGGAACTAGGCAAAGGCACCTACGGGAAGGTTGACCTGGTGTCCTACAAGGGTACAGGTGAGTGTCCTCAGGGTGGGAGAATGTTAAGCTAGCGCCAGGCCTCTCTATTGGGGATCAGGAGGGTGCAAAGGGGGAGAGGCAGAGGGTCAAGTGGAGAGGGCAGTACTGACCTGACTGTAGGGTGGGCTGCTGTGGGGCCATCTGGGATGCCCCAGGGACCTCTGGAGCTCAGGAGAGGCAGGACTAGTGCTTGTGCTTGGAGTGAGTCAATGACAGGTGACCCTTGGGAGGTGGACAGGGGTGCAGGTGAGTCCTCAGGACCAAGGCACCATGCTTATAGGTAGTGGGAAATGGCCCTAGGAGGCCAGAGTGGCCACCTCCTTTTCTCTGATGAGGACACCAGAACCAAGACATTCCACCACCTCACCAGGGCCTTGGTTACTTTTCTCATTGCTGAGGCAAAATGGTCAACACCTAAAGTTAAAAGAGGAAAGGTTTATTTATTTAGTGCCAGGAATCAAACTCAGGACCTTGCACTTGCCAGGCAAGCACTGTGCCACTGAACTATATCTCCGGCCTGGAAAGATTTACTTTGGCTCATAGTTTCTAGAGGTCTCAGTCCATAATAGGCTGGCTCCAAGGCAGGGCAGCACATGGAGGAGGGGCATTACAGAGCAGGCAGGAGTCAGCAAAAGACAAGCAGCAGCACCCTGTTTCTGTCGCTTATGCTCTGTTAGGGTGGGTGGCACGCACACCCAGTGTGGGCGCTCTTAATCCTAGCATCACACTGTGAACTGCAGCATCGTCTAACCTAGATGCAGCCACCTCCAATAATGCCCCACCGATCAGCACAGGAGGCTCTGGGGGATGTCCAGGTATGCGCCATAACAACCAGGGCCATGCAGCCACATGGGCTGTGAACTGGGGGGACACCCTGGGATCAGCTCCAGAGCCGCCTTGCTTGCCTAGCAGGCTTGATGCCCACCATAGCATGGGCTCACCGTGACGCCCACTCAGCCAGCTGGGCAGGGGTTGTGTGAGTTCCAGGCAGCCGTGCATACCGGGGCAGAGGTCTCTGCCAGCTAAGGCTCACTGTGTCTCAGTGTCCTGTTTGGGAAGCTCTGGTGCCGGCCTGAGAGAGCCGCTGCGAAGCGCAAGCCGTGGATGTGAAATGCTGGCGGGGCCTGTGAAGCGTCAGTGCCTCATGGAAGCTGCTAAGCACCAGCATGAATACACATTCTTCCTTCCTCCGTTTAACTAACACTGGCTGAGCACCTACTATGTGCTGGACTTGGGAGGCACAGTGGGGCCCAAGCTAGGATGCTGGGCTCAGAGAGCCATGGGCACCAACAAGACAAAGAAGTATATAGTATGGCAGGGAAGTGAGAGCAGGGCCAGGGCATAGGCCCTGGGGACTACCCCCCTGGAGGGCCACATGCTGGCATGGAAGACCCAGTGTGTGTACGTGTAGCCTGTTGGGCCCCACCCTGTGGTCTTGGTTCTTCCTGGGCTGTTTCCGAGCTCCGAGGTGAGAGGTGAGGGTAAGCATGGCTGCTGAGGCTGGCCACGGACAGGGGTAGGTATGCGTTACAGGCAGAGACAGACCCTCACCCGGTTGCTATGGCCCCTGCCAGGCACAAAAATGGCGCTGAAGTTTGTAAACAAGAGCAAAACAAAGCTGAAGAACTTTCTGCGGGAGGTCAGCATCACCAACAGCCTGTCCTCCAGCCCCTTCATCATCAAGATCTTCGACGTGGTCTTCGAGACAGAAGACTGCTACGTCTTCGCCCAGGAGTATGCGCCTGCTGGGGACCTGTTTGACATCATCCCTCCCCAGGTATTTGAGGTGGTGACTGGGAGGTGGTGTTTGGGGCCCCAGAGGGTGAGCTGAGGAAACGGCGCCTAGTGTGTATCAGTCACTGTGGCAGGAGCTGAAGAACTAAGGTTCTGCTCTTGCCTTAGTGGGGAAAGTACTCCAGGGCAAGGCAGTTAACCGCAGGCTGAGGTGAGTGCTCTGAAAGAAGCAGAGGGGCAGGAGCGGCCGCAGCAGCCCCCTTTGAAGTTGCCCAGGACAGGAGATGGCCCTGGAGCAAGGTGAGTGGGGAGGATGGCGGGCAGAGGGCTCTGGGTGGCCATGGCCTCTCGGACCTCACATCCCGCCAAAGCAGTCGCCTAGTGGCCCTCATTGTGAGGTTTGCATGAAGCGGCGACGCCAGAGCAGGATTATCGCAGTACCCAGTCGCTGCGTTCCATTTGGCCATATAGGGGGCAGGCGGGACCAAAGCTGTTCAGGCAGACAAGGGGCGGGAGAGGACCAGACTGGAAGGGCCGGCCACAGGGGAGGGCAGGGCCTCTGAGCCTGGCGTATCCCTCACCCTGAGTGTGGCCCCTGTGTGCTGGTGACAGGTGGGGCTGCCCGAGGACACCGTGAAGCGCTGCGTACAGCAGCTGGGCCTGGCGCTGGACTTCATGCATGGGCGGCAGCTGGTGCACCGCGACATCAAGCCCGAAAACGTGCTGCTCTTTGACCGTGAGTGCCGCCGCGTGAAGCTGGCGGACTTCGGCATGACGCGCCGCGTGGGCTGCCGCGTGAAGCGCGTGAGCGGCACCATCCCCTACACGGCGCCCGAGGTGTGCCAGGCGGGCCGCGCCGACGGCTTCGCGGTGGACACGGGTGTGGACGTGTGGGCCTTCGGCGTGCTCATCTTCTGCGTGCTCACTGGCAACTTCCCGTGGGAGGCGGCGTCCGGGGCCGACGCGTTCTTCGAGGAGTTCGTGCGCTGGCAGCGAGGCCGCCTGCCCGGGCTGCCCTCGCAGTGGCGCCGCTTCACCGAGCCCGCGCTGCGCATGTTCCAGCGGCTGCTGGCGCTGGAGCCCGAGCGCCGCGGCCCGGCCAAGGAG
>NW_004524577.1:7097357-7104339 GCF_000260255.1 Octodon degus
CCGCGCCCCCCGCCGTGGGGCCGGTGCCCGTGCCGGTGCCGGTGCCTGAGGCCGGCCTGGCGCCTCCGGGCCCCCCCGGTAGGACAGACGGCCGCCCGGACAAGAGCAAAGGGCAGGTGGTGCTGGCCACGGCCATCGAGATCTGTGTCTGAGCCGCCCCTGCCGCCGCCGGGCCGGGGCGCCAAGTGCACAGCCCTGGACCCCCCGCCGAGCAGCGCTGTTCAGCTCGAGCGCCAGCGGGAGACAGTAGTGTAGACTAGGAGGCCGCGGGGGCCTGGTACCCAGTCGGTCATCCCAGCGGGGGACAGCCGCCAGAGGACCTCCGCGGCTGGGAGGGCGGATGGCGGCAGGAAGAGCCCAGCCCCGCAAACCCAATGATTCAGAGGCGCCCCCCCACACACACCGGCAGCCAGGGAGCTTGCAGGCCAGACTCCCCGACACCTCACTCCTGCCCAGGAGCCCTACCAGCCATGCTGGCTTATACCCCATGGCAGATGGAGCCTCAGCCCCTGCCCTTCCGCCCTCCCTACTTGGTCCCCACCCTGCTCTGGGCACAGAAGTGGCTCGAAGCGTCTGGGCCCAACGTGGGAGGAAGACACTCTGTCGTGCACCTTCCTTCAGAGGCTGGAAGGAGAGGCCAAATCCCTGAACACGTAGGAGAAGTCTGGGTGTTTTGTGTGTGCACGTGCATGCAGCACAGGCTGCAAGCATCTAGTGTGCCCCACACCCCCGTTTGACTGGGAGGCCCAGCCCTGGAGGGCAGGCAGCTGGTCTTGGATGCACAGCCGCAGAGCCCCCTCCCCGACCTCCATCCCCTCTCTTTGGTCCTCTACAAGGGCTTTCTGGGACAGAAGGGCCCCAGGGCAGGGGTCCAGCGGAAGGTGGGCACTGGCCTATCCCAACCCTTGCTGTTCCAGCCCAGACATGGCCTGGATTTCCCATGACAGTAGGGTGACTGTGCCAGTGATTTCTCCTGGGTTTCTGCTGGGGTGAGCATGTCCACCTCCAGGAGTTTGGCTGACCCCATCCATCCCCACTCTTCCCCAGTTTCTGGTCCTGGTGGATTTAGAAGCAAGGGGCATCTGGGGATAGGAAGGGGGCTGGCCCTGTGAGTGGGAACCACTCCACGCAGAGGACAGACGCGTGGGTGCAGCCTTGTGCAATCTGACTACTGCGCAGCCAGACACCTCCCAGCCTCACCAAGGTCCCCTGCCAGGCAGCTGTCACCACACCCCTCAGGGAACCCACAAAGAGGCACCTGCAGGTAGGCTTAGGCCCCCAGGCAGGAAAGCTGACTCAGAGGAGGCAACCTCGTGAGGCCTGCCCTCAGGAGGCCTGGGACCCTGGCAATCACCTCAGTGTGGGTGAGGCCACACCCTCTTCCTGGCAGTGCCCAACCACTGGCCTGGGCTGCCTCTCCCTAGGTCCCTCCTGAGGCTCTGGGGCATTCTAGGGGGCTCCTGATGGGCCAGGCTGCCTACAAAGGACACAGACCACCCTCCAGCCTGGAGCTCCAACCTCCCATTACCCCTAAAAAGGGCTATAGGTCCCCCTGCCCTGCCCGGGTCCAGTTTACAAATGGCGTACAGTTGCCCCAGGGCCTGGCCCAGCTCTCCTCTGTGTGCCCACTTCTCAAGACCTTGCCTCCCCGGTGGGCACGGGGCCCACATGCCAGGTAAGTAGCAAACCCCTCCTTCTGCCAAGAGCCGACTCAGAAAGGCCCTGTCACTGCCCCGCCCACTCGGGGCCTTCTGGCCCTTCCCAGCCGCGACTTCTCCTTTTTGCCTTAGGCCTCTCGACATCCTGATCTCTTGCAATAACAAGGAAGCGAGACTCCACATAGATGTCCCTCTGCGTGTGCCCTTTTTTTCTCTCTCTGTTGAGATCTTGTTTGGGAGTGTTCTCCCTCAGTGTCATAGAATAGGCTGTTAGAGCTGGGAAGGGGCGGCAGGCATGTAGCCCAGTCCCCTCAGAGCTGAGGACCAGCCTGACCCCTGCAGGACTGGACCGGGTCAGGGCTCCGCTCCTGCTTTGCCCTGCTGCTGCCACTGTCTTGGGAGGGCTGGGATCCTTTACCCCTTAGGGGAGGTGTTGGTCGAGATGTTTACCTCAGTTTATGTCACTGTCAAAGAAACAAATTAGCAAAAAATTAACACTGTAGATGTGGAGATGTAGAGACAGAACCCCCCCCCCCAACAAAAAACCCTCTCTTGGGACTCCTCTGTAGAGGTACAGTGTGTGCTCACACGTGTATGTGTCTCTGTCCCACCCTGGGGCAGTCAAGTCATCCCTGACCTCTGTCCCTGCCCCGAGGTCCCCCACAGTGTCCCATGTCCTTCGGTGCTTCCCAGAGACCCCACTGAGCTGGCCTGTGGGGTGTGGGGAGCCCCCTGGATGGGAGTGGGGCCACAGGTCAGCCAAAGGGTTCCCCACAAGGCTTGCTTAGCAGAGCCAAGGCTGCTGGTGCACCCTGAGCCCAGCACGGCCCCAGTAGCTGGCATCAGTGGTCACGCCTGGCTCAGGGCCTGAGTAAGATCCTGAGTGTAGTCGCAGGCCCCACACTTTCATGTCTTGCCCCTCACCCACACCCCATGCGTTTGTAAATACTCTGGCATCCTTTGGCCCTGAGGTGGTTTTTAAATGTGTTACTTCTCTAATCATGACAATTGCTATAAAATAAACGAAAGTTTAGAAAAATTACGCAGGAGTGGTGGTGTCCTCTCTGTTGGGGGTGGGGTAGGGAACACAGGCTTCAGGTGCTCTCTAGCAATTGATCTGGAAGAGTTTTTTTGGCGGGACCGGGGATTGAACTCAGGCCCTTGTGCTTGCCAGGGAAGCGCTGCATTCCACTGAGCCACCACCCCGGCCCCTGGAAGTTTCTACAGGTACTCTTTATAAACTCAAAGCTTGATCTGGACTAATCAATTCCCTGGGATAGCAACTGCAGTCAGGGCAGTTACCATGGGCTTCTCCTGCTTTCTTAGCCCTCAAGGAAGCCCTTGAGTAGGGATCAAGGACAGTGAGATTGAAAACTTGACTTTTTCAGGAAAGGAACAGAGAGTTGTTTCCAGCCTGAAGTCCAGCTCCAGCTTGGAGCCCTTCAATACTGGCAGGAAATAAATGCAGAAGTCCCAAGGAGCAGAGCAGGCCTCTTCTGGCCACCACTACGATAGTTCCTGAGCACCTTTGGTGTCCTGCACCAGGAAGACAGAGTAGAGGAGAGCAAGACAATGGAAGGGTAGACACCAAGGAACGAATTGCAAGGGGTGGTTCGTGCTGTCATACTGCGGTCACAGTGCACCGAGAACAACTGGATCCATAGAAGGTCGCCCTGGCTACGGTCAGAGCACTTTGAGGGGTGTAGCGGGGCCAGAAGGCCAACGCAACATGTGAAGGAATGGAGCAAAGGCAAGGCTACAGGTAACTCATTAAGCTCTTCGGTTACCAGAGAGAAATAGGAGCGGGAGGAGACCTGCGGGAAAGATCAGCTTGTAACATACAGAAAGGCATTTTTACAAGTTAAAGCATGTAACTCCTGCAGTGACAATGAAATGTCACAAAGTTTTCCTGGGTTGTAGTGGATCTTCTGGTCTTCAGGTCTGTCACTTCACCAAGATTCTCGCCCCTGTGTGTCCTGTTTGTGTTTTTTTGTGCATCTGGAATCCTGCCTCACCTGTTCACGGCACTAAAGGAAAGTCTATTGAAAATAGGAATAAAACACAAGTAGGATGCTTTGGAAGGCCCCAGTGACACCTGAGACACATTGGCCTTGCCCTGATATCGGTACATACCTATAACCCCAGCCCTCTGGGTGGCTGAGGCAGGAAGATCACAAGTTTGAGCCCAGCCTGGACAACTTGCAGACCCAGTTACAACCTAAAAAATAAAAAAAGGACTTAAATTTTTAAAAAGTAGCGCAATGTAAACACCCTGGGTTCAACCCCCAGTATCGCCAAGAAAAAAGAACACTGGCCTACGCTAATGGCAATAAACCTTGTCTTGCTCTTCCAATGGCCTCAGTACATAGGACAGTGGCTAGCACATAGACGATCAGTGTTGAGTGAACAATAAGTATGAGCGTTTAAATAGACCGATTCTTTGCCAGCCCTCCAATTGGAGTCTGGACTCTAACGAGCGGGCTCCACCAGCGGGCCTCTTTGCAAGCCCTCCCTTCCAGTGGAGCCAGTGCCTGTCAATCACCGCAAAGGGGCGGGACCCGTACCACGCCCCTCTTTGGGAACCCGGAAGGAAGGTCGGAGGCAGGCGACGCGCGTGCTTGACGTCATCGACGCGCGCGTCTGACGCCATCGACGAGCGACGCGCGCCTTTGAAAAGCATGGGTCTCGGCTCTGCAACGTGAATGCGCGGAAGTGCGAAGACGAATCCTGCGACCTGCTCCGCGAATATGGTGACAACACTAGGGCCCGGAGGTAGGCCTAGAGCAGGCGAGCCGGCCTGAAGGCTTTGGCGGGGGAGGGCGAGGGCCTCGCCGGTGTCTCGCCCCTCGCGGGGAGGGCCCGCGGAGTCAGCGGGCGGGTCTGTGCTCGCCGTGGTGTCCCGTTTATCGACTGCTTCCTGCGGACCAGGCGACGTGCTGAAGAACTTTCAGAACTGTGCACTTCTTACCTTGGGAAGGTGTCTGTAATAATTGCTGTCCCAAGCTACAGTATCCCTGGGGTTTTGGGTTTGCACTAGGGCTGGTCCTTTCCCAAATTCACATAAAAACACTTTTAAAAATAAAACTTTTATACCAATACCGCCTTCTCATTGTGTTATATTTTGGAAATCATAATGTCACTGGCTTAGAATCTTGGCCAGCACACATGTATACCCTGAGGAATTAAGTGACAGTACAGAAAGCGTCGTGATTTGCAGGCCCAAAGTTGCACATGGGCAAGCGCATTCTGCTGCGATCTTTTAAAGATAGTGTAATGAAAAAATAAATAAATAAATAAAAAAATAAAGATAGTGTAATGATAGCACTTGTAAGGTTGGCCAGAAAATTGGTTAGTTAGGCTGGCTGTGGTGGTGCATGACTTTAAGCCTAGAACTCTGGGAAGCTGAGGCAGGAGGATCTCAAGTTCAAGGGTAGTGTGGACAACTATATGGGAATCCTGTCTTAGGAAATAACGTAGGCCTTGGGTTCAGTCCCCAGCCTTATACAGCAGAAGTTAATTACATACCTATGATTATGTATATTAAATACATTCTAGTGCACAGTAAAGGCTGATGTGCATTTTTGGATAGCTCAGTGGACTAAGTACTTGCTTAGCCAAGGGCAGGGGCCGGGATTCGCTCCAGCCCCCCCTCCCCGCCCTGAGCTGACACCCAGACAGGGCGTCGTGGCACACACCTGTAACCCCAGCGTTGGGGAGGCTGAGACTTACAGGAGGATCACTGCAAGTCCAAGCCGTGTAGTGACACCCTGTACCAAATACATTTTTTAAAAACTGTGCACGGTTATCATTCGTTTTTCAACAGCCCCACTGATAGGTTGGAGACTTGTGCAAGCGCTATGTACCCTGTCTACACTGGTATGTTGCGTAAGGTCTTAAATCCTATACACTCTTCACCACAGTAGGATCAAGAGGCGCTTGGGGAGAGGTAGTTTCTTATTTTTATTTTGTACCGAGGATTGAACGCAGGGCCTTCGCACTGAGCTACATTCCCAGTGCGTTATTTATTTCATTAGGGTTTTTTCTTTTCTTTTTTTAACGCCTATGCTGAGGTATCTTGCTGACCCTTATTTATTTCTGAGACAGAGTCTCAAACTTTATCCTCTTGCCTGAACCTCCCAAAATCCTAGGGTCTTAGGTGTGCCCAGCTAGGAGTGAGCATTTTTCACTTCGTTTAGTATTTGGCTCTCAGCTCACAAAAATGAGTGTCTTATATCAGACAGAGATACCTGGTTTTGGTGTTGGGGTGTGCCCTGCCATGCTTCATCTGGTGAGCATATTTCCCTCTGTGCTGATTCATCTCTTAAGATGCTTCTGGGTGCTTGCTTCCGCAGAGCGCAGCGGCCGGGGTTTGATCACCCGCACGCCATGAGGGCCCCCCCCAGGACATGCTGAGATGCCCATTGAGGCTGGGCATGGTGGCGCACGCATGTAATCCCAGCACTTGGGAGGCTGAAAACAAGAAAATCACTATGAGTTCAATCTATGATCTACGTAGTGAGACCCTGTAGACCCTGTCCTAAAAATTCATTTAAAAAAAAAAAATGTTTCTGATAACATTTTCAAGTAGTGGAGGGAGTGTTGTCTCGGTCTGTTGTTTTTTCTTAATTACCAGCCTTATGTTCATTTTAATATGAATATATGCATATTCTGCAACCTGGAATGTAGGTGTGTGTGCAACAAATACACAAGCACGCATGTACCAGAGGATAGCAGTATTATTTGCAGCAGTTGCTTTGTGCTTATTAATAGTCCCAAACTAAAGATATCAAATTCTATAGCAATGAATTGTATTTTTTTTTTACTCATTCTATGTCTCGGTCTCTTCATAACTGTATTGTCAGTAGGGAGCCACCTGCCACTGGGAGTTCCAGGCAAGTAGTTGTAATTAGTGTCTGACTAGGAGCTGTTGCCTTACTGGTTTTACAGAGCCAGTTTGTAGGCAAGCACTAGCGGTTCTGGATGTGAGGGAGGTGCTCTAGAGGCTGCCTTGAAGAAAGGGGTGACGTTCAGGCATCTTCAGAGAGGAGGCTAGAAGATTCCAGGCAGAAGAGCATGGAGCAAAGAGCACAGTCTTCATCGGGCCACTTGGGGGGGGGGGGTGCCAGTACCCCTTAGATCATTGATTCTGTGATTCAGGACAGCTCCCCGTCCCAGAGAGTCGTAAGCAGTAGAGTCACGGCCCCAGCTGGTTGATCGCGATCTCTCTACGCTGTATTCGCAGAAGGCACATGGAGAGCGAGAGTGGGGCACACCTAGCGTTGTCCTAGGAGCAGTGACATCTGCTGCCTCCTTTGCAGGTAGCG
>NW_004524577.1:7106019-7107181 GCF_000260255.1 Octodon degus
GTACACCTTAATTAAGTCATTTTTGGGGCTGTGTTGTACCTAATACGGTAGGTAGTTTTTATGCCGTGTACAGGAAATCATCATATAAAAGGTCTGCTCATATTATTAATGCAGGCACTGTTTTCTCTCAAATATTTTAGCCCAGATTCAGTTGCATCTGGACATAGGAACTGTGAATGTGGAGGGCCATTTGTATTCTTAACAAATATCTCAGGATTCTGTTTGTATTTATTCGGGGAACTTGACTAGAGTCCACACAGAAGTGTGGACTGGTATATATCCTATGGAGATGGCTCAGTAGAATAAGCGCTTGCCTGGCAAGCGCAAGGGCCTGAGTTCAATCCCCAAATCAAAAAAAAGTCGCAAACAAAGGGATGAGAAATTCCTTCTTCCCATCAGGCTTCATGGTACCCTTCTCAGCCTAAGCATCTTCCTGTTTTGGTTACAGGAATAGCGGGCAGTAGCCATTCAGAAAATAAGTTGGGTCTCACCGACCTGCAGTACATGGCTGAAACGATTGGAACTGGCTGTCGCCTGAGCGTTGTGAAAGGTTACACGTTGGTTAGAAAGCACAATGCTGAGGAGGTGGTGAAGACTGCTAAGACCCATCACAGCTTCCCCCAAAACCAAGCAAAATGGGAGCCTGAGGACACATCAGATCCGGGTGATTCAAAGGGGAACAAGAGCCAGCAGGTGGTGCCAGAGAACGGGTAAGGAGGAGCTGGGGACACAAAAGGGAGATCTGGGTGGTAAAGGAGGGAGGCACCTGAACTCGCCAGTCAGGTCCCAGTCAAAGGAAAATGACTTCTTCATAGGAGTTAGCTGGCGTTGGAGGTAGGTTTCTCAGCCTAGGTTCTGGGAGCTGGTACTGGGGTCCTTCGTAAAATTGTGACCTAAAAACATTTTGACCTCTGTGTGCATGATAGGGCTGACCTCACTGTAGCAGCGGCTCCTCCGCCCTGTTTAACAGTTTCCATGGAGCTCTCTCTGCCCGCCCAGTGTGTGGCAGCGTGTGGACTGCAGCTGTCCCACGAAGGAGGATGATAGGATGAGGTGGCCTCTCCCTCCTGGTGACCTTCCCTAGCTTCCCCTTACGCGGTGCCAGCTGATTTACAGGAGGGAAGAAAGGAACCCTGAGAAGTAGAAAATCAGGGATTTTTTT
>NW_004524577.1:7108941-7110146 GCF_000260255.1 Octodon degus
GCCATAAGTCACATGATGCTAAGGCGCGTTTGTGTGATTGGCTGGGAAACAGCAGCCTTTCTTCCTGGCTTGGTGTTTAAACAGTTCAGGAATAGAGCTGTCCCTCACTTATCACGGAGGGTACGACCCAGACAGCCCTGTGATAAGTGAGAATCAGCGAAGTAGCAGTATTATATTTATTTTAGTGTTTATATATATTTTAAGGATTTATAAACCCCACGCTCTTATAAACCTTTCCCACACTTTAAAAAAAAACTTCTAAAGTTCTTAACCATTTTCTACGTGATTTTAACAACATACATCTACATTACAGTACTGTGAAATCCCTCACTGTAGCAAAAATTAATGATAAATAATTTAGATCAGTATTTTTTGAAAACCCACGAAACAATAGAAGTGCACAGCAAGACCCTGCCTCAAAAATAAACACATCCGTATCTTCAATTATCTGCTGTCATTATCTGTTAATAACCTCTTAAAAAAAAAAAAAAACAACGCGAAACATTTGAGTCCGCGAAAGTCAAACTGCGAAATAGCAAGGAGCTGCTGCTGTTGTTGTGTAGCATTTGTAAGATTTATACATGATGATATGATCAAAACACTGTTTTCTGCTGCTAGAAGCTTCCCCGTAAAAAAAAAAAATCAGTGTAGGGAATGCGAGCGCCGTACCTGCCCTGCCTGGGTCAGGGCCGTGCCACCTGAGGCTGCGGTGCTGACATCAGAGACGAGGGGGTGAACAGGAAGAAGGTGTCCAGGGAAGCTACGGAGGCCATTAACTTCAGGCAGGATCCATTTCTGCGAGATTGTTAAAAACTCCAAGTAAAACCTGAGGAGCAAGCCTGTCTCCTGCTCCGTTCAGAAGCCGGTGTGGCTTATCAGAGAAGTGTTCTCATGGGATGCCCTAATGGGGAGCGGAATCTCCAGGGTACTTATAAGAAAGTACACCATCCAGAAATGGGCATCTGAGACGAACACACACTTCTCAGAGGATGAAATTAAAGAAGCGAATAAATATATGAAAAAATGTTGCACATCATTAGCCATCCATGAAATGCAAATTAAAACAACATTGAGATATCAACTTGCCCCAGAAAGAATGGCTATCAAAAAGAAATCACCCAACAACAAATGTTGGAGAGGCTGTGGGGAAAAAGGAACCCTTCTCCACTGCTGGTGGGAATGTAGACTGGTGCAACCATTATGGA
>NW_004524577.1:7110556-7111329 GCF_000260255.1 Octodon degus
AGAAATACAAATAGAAAGGTATAATACAACTAAAAGGAAAGCAAGAACTTGAGGACAAAATAATTAAGAAAGGGAAAGGAGAAGAGCTAGGAAACATGACAGTGGCAAGCCATACAGTTATATGTAGAAGATGGGTAAGGCAACGATCCTGAGAATCTCCAGAAGATTTTTGAATCTAGCAGTTAATTGAAATGATTCTCACCCTGAATAAGTATATATACAGACACCTGTGAACTAAGCAGCTGCACTGAAGATGGTAATTTATAATAGTAGGTTCATGCTTGGAGTGCCTGTCATTCTGGTCTTCTGAACACAGGCTGCTTGTCATGACATGCCAGTTGCTGCCATGCTTTCTCTCGGGTAGATGATTGTTCATAAAGAAGGGGGTGGTGAATGAAGACAGGAGACAGGAAAGGAATGTTGCAGGACTGTCCTGCTACAAGGTTGTATATGGTTAGATTTCTGGATTCGTGTAAACATAAGAATTACATAATTCTTTATGCCTATTTTTAAAATATATTTTAATTTTTAAATGTTTTTTCATCATATTCTATAGGGACTTAAAAGTTCACTATATCAATACTTGATGAACAATACCTGTTCCATGTTATGCCTAAGATGTTTGACGTTCAGACAGTGAGGTTAAAGTCAACAGCCTAGGTTGTATGGTAATAACAACAAGTTTGTCTTCTGGAGGGTTAACAACCTAAGTTTGCAGACTAAAATTAGAGAAAAAGGATGGCTGCAAGGAAAGCCAACATTTTGGCCCTAGC
>NW_004524577.1:7112457-7114700 GCF_000260255.1 Octodon degus
AAAAAAAAAAAAAAAAAAAAAAACGCCAGTCTTGCTGAGAGCTTTGAGAGTGAAGGACGCTACAGAAGTATCTGTTTCATAGGCATTCCCACTACACGGACAAACAAGTTGCCGTAAGATCCTAGGGAAAATGTTTTTCTCTAGATCTTAGCTTTATGTGAAAACTGACTGTGGAAAACTCATTTTTATTTTATTTACTTATTTATTTATTTGGCTGGCTCAGGCTGCCCTAAGAGCGGGTCTGATGTGGCACGTGGAGCTGGGGATCGAACTCTGGTGCTCTGCGCCTGAGTTTGCCCAAACAAGTGCTTTAAACAACTGAACTAATCCACAGTTAGCGGGGCCGGCACCGCAGGCGTGGGGAATCGTGCTCCTGGCCCTCTGCAGAGCTATTTGGCCGACCCCCAGGAACATACTTCTGCCCTCACAGCCAGAGCAGTTGGGATGAGTTGAGTAATAGGCAGGACCTTGGTGATGTAGATGGGGCTGGAACTTTCTTAGATAGCCTCAGTTGTTTAGAATGCTAACTCGTGTGTGTGCGTGTGTGCGTGTGCGTGTGTGTGTGTGTGTGTGTGTGTGTGTGTGTGGTACCAGGGATGAACCCAAAGCGTTGCTCATGCCGGGCAAGCCTTCAACCGCAGAGCCACCACTCCAGCTCCTTCTATTTTCAACTGTGGGATGGTCTCCCTCGGCCGCCCAGGCTGGCCTTGCTCTTCCTGCTCTGCCTCCTGGGTAGCTGGGGTTGCAAGCATGCACCCTTACACCCAGCCTAGAAGTCTGAAGTCACCTTGGGAGGGTAAAAGTAATGTTAGTGTCATTTGGGGGAACAGAAAGGACGGGATCTTGCTGCGTTTGGTGGGCTTGCGCTAAGACAGATTTATTTTTTATCCTTTTGACAGTGCGGGACAAAGGGGCTCTGGGAATGCATCGGCCGTGTGCCCACAGAACACGCGAGTCTGGCACTGGTGGATGCCTCTGCTTTATGAAGCTGCTTCTGCACAGGAACAGTCAGACTTCGTAGGTTGCTTCTAGACGCTTCTGTTTTCGTTTGTGTGTGACCTGCGTGTGGCACAATCTTCTTTCCTGGCTGCAGATCTGCTCTCAGGGGTGTCTGCTGTTCTTTTCACTGAAATTTTACAAACGGTGATACTCCAGGATGGGAATTGAATATGTTTTTTTCTTTTAGGTTTTTTAGTTTTTCAAAATGACAGTCATTTAAGAAAAAAAGCGCTCCAGTGTGATGGCTTCATGAATTTGTTTTGCTCTGTAAAGAAGAGTTAAACTTGATGTTTTGAAACATGTTCTTCAAGTTTAAACATGATTTTCAGGTATTATTTTTACTTATATTTTGCTTTTGGTGCACCTAGATATTCAGCCCGTTTTTTATATTTTCAGACAAATCAAAAGAAATTTGCTTCCTAAAAATTGATGATCTGTACTTTTTCTTTCTGCCTCTTATTGAAATCTCTTTTAAAAGACAGCAGGGGGCTGGGGAGACAGCTCAGTAGAATAAGTGCTTGCCTGGCTAGTGCAGTGTCCTGAGTTCAATCCCTAGTACTGAAGCGGGGAAAAATCCAGGAAAAAGACGACAGGGCTGGGGATGTAGCTCAGTGGCACAGTACCTGCCTGGCAAGCACAAGGTCCTGAGTTGGATTCCTGATACCAAAAAATATATATAAAAGCAAACAAAAAAGCCCTCTCTCATTTTATGATATATACCATAAAATGTTTACACATGGATTACATATCACAGGTTATGAACGTGATCTGTGCGTGTGGCACGGTGTGGAGGCCTGTAATCCCGGCACATGGGAGTAAGACAAGAAGACTGCAAGTTTGAATCCAGCCTCAGCAAATAAATAAGTTATTCTCAGAAATTTAAAAGGGGGGCTGGGGAGATCACGCAGCCTGCCTGGCAAGTGCAAGGACCGGGTTCGGTTCTCAGTACCGCATGCCGTGCAGGCCCTGGAGCCCCAGGAACACCATGCTGGCCACCAAAACCAGGCGTGGCGCGGCGGCATACCTGTCATCCCAGTGCTGGGGATGCTGAGACAGAAGGGTCGCTACAAGTTCATGCTGCATAGCGAGACCCTGTACCAAATAAATAAATAAAAATATTTTTCTAAAGAAAAGGTGGAGGGGCTGGTGAGATGGCTCAGTGGTCTAAAGCGCCTACTTAGAACAAGCTTAGCAAATCACAGGGACCGCGGTTCAATCCCCCAGCACCACATGCCAGCCAGCCC
>NW_004524577.1:7114960-7125984 GCF_000260255.1 Octodon degus
AAAATAAAATTAGTATCTTAATCTACCATGAAGTATTGATTCCATAAAGCTGTTTAAGAGGAATTGTCCCGAACATTCTCTTAAAAATAATTTTTTATCTTTTTTTTTTTTTTTTGTATTTTAGAACAGTGTGTACAAGGTCTCACTTCATAGAATGGACTCGTAGTGTCCTCCTGTTTATAGCCTCCCAAGTGCTGCGATTACAGGCACATGCCACCACACCCAGTCTCAGTGGCAGTCTCAGCATGCCCTGGGGGTGGGGCCAGCACAGCAGGCCCAGGGATCGAACTCCTGGCCCCTGCATCTGCCTGAGCAGGTGCTTTAATCCACCGTGCTATCTGGCTGGCCCTCTAAGTAATCACTTGACCCTTACTACTGTAAATGCTACAAGCCACTATTTTTGACGGATTGGTCATTATCACAGTATTTTCAATGTGTTCATGTTTTCTTAACCTTTTTATGTTTTGATTAAGTGCAAGATAAATACTTCAGGGTTTTGTCTTGTCTTGCTTTGTAGGGAGGGCGGGAGGTGGCGGGGAGTGCTGGGACTGCACCCTGAGCCTGTGTGCCGCCTACTCCTACAGTCTGTGTGTTTTGGGCAGGTTCTCACTGCGTCTGTTGCCCAGGCTGGGCCTGAACTGATGCCGTGCTAGCCTCAGTTTCCCAGGGCTGGGGCTAGAGGTGCACAGCGCTATGCATGGCTCAGCTGAGATTTCAACTCTGAAAAATCGTAAACGTTACAAGAGACTAGTCACTGAATTGGCAGGAAGCAGGTATTCAAACAACCATGTTATTATTGTTCAGTTTCTCAGTTTTCTTTTTTATTTGTTGTTTGAGACAGGGCCTCGCAATGTAGTTCCAGCTAGCCTTGAGTTCACTATGTAGCTCAGGCTGACTTTGAGCTTGTGGTGATCCGCCTGCCTCAGCTTCCCAAGTACTGAGATTATAGGCATGCACGATCCTCAGTTTCCTTATCAAGCTATATTCATCTCCATTTTGGTTACTTGAAACATTGCATTTGATTTTCCCCATGATTGTCTAGAGTTCTTGAGCAAATTCTGTGTAATTGACAGAAAACTGTATTATGAGACATATTATCAGGTTCCACTTTGACTTATCCCACCTATCAATGCAGTAGGAAAGAGCTTTCAAAATTCTGAATTTTAGATCTGACGTTTTCTTATCCTAAGTTCCATCCTACTAGTTTTTAATATAAATTCGCTTACATGCTCTGCCAAAGAAATCCTTTACTCCTTTTCTTTCCCCTACCTGGACCTGGTCCTCTGCTGCAACCAGAAAAATACAGGTTACACTGAAATTTGACAAGAACAAAAGTCCTTGATTGTCGACATTTAAAGAGCTGAGCCATGAGCCAGGTAGTGCATTCCTGTAATCTAGCACTCTGGAAAGCTGAGGCAGTAGAATTGGGAGTTCAAGATCAGCCTTGGTAACTTCATGACTTAGTGAAACTTTGCCTGGATGGATGGATGCATGGATGGATGGATGGATGGATGGATGGATGGATGGATGGATGCATGGATGGATGCATGGATGGATGGATGCATGGATGGATGCATGGGTGGATGGATGGATGCTTGCATGGATGGATGGGTGGGTGGGTGGATAGGTGGGTGGATGGAAAGATGGGTGAGTGGATGGATGGATGGATGAGTAGATGGATAGATGTATGGATTGATAGATGGATGAGTGAGTGGATAGATGGATGGATGGATGGGTGGATGGATGGATGGGTGGGTGGATGGATGGGTCAATGGGTGGGTGGATGGGTGGATGGGTGGATAGATGGGTGGGTGGATGGATGGATGGATGGATGGATAGATGGACAGGTGAGTGGGTGGGTAGATGGGTGGATGGATAGATGGATGGATGGATATGTAGCTCAATGTAAAAACCATTGGATTCAATACCCAGTGTAGCACATAACAAAGAGCAGGGCTTGCAGGTTCTGAGGGAAGTATTTTAGGTATGATTTGGAATATATCCAGTTTTCCCCTGAGGGCCCCACTTGACTGTCAAATCTTGTCTTTATTCCCTTATTTCTGGATGAGACTATTTTAAATACCCTCGGCCTCACTTCTAAAATTTCACTGCTTTCATTTTTCTGTCAATTACACAGAATTTGCTCAAGAACTCTAGACAAAATGTTTAACAGACAAAATGTTGAAATAGTTGCATTAGTTCTTAGGTTGAAATTAACTTAGTTTGCATGAAAGGATGCTAACTGAAGTGGAAGTGTCTTATACAGGATCAATCAGTATAAGCCAATAGGACTCCAGGGCTGGGAGGATGCTGTAGTACTTTACCATTTCTCTGGTCTTGAAGCCACCTTTAAAGGTTTCAGGAGTGATCCCAACTAGGTACCATCTTCCAGAGCCAATGGGGCCACTTAGAAATCAAATACAGCTTATAGGGGTTTTATATGACACAGAATAGGTTGAATGAATTGTGTGTCACTGCTAAATATAAGCACTTCACAATTTTTTCCACTTCTCCTCCTCCCTGTGGAATGTAACAACTTAGTTTTATAAAGATTCTTAGTAGTAATAATACTCAGCGTTGCAGAATTGAGTTCAAGTTTATCAAGCATTTGTAATGCCTAAATATGAAACTTTGTAAAACAAAAATCTTGGCTAAGCAAACTGAGAAGGTATCTTCCTATATAAAAATGAGTCACTATAAGGGCTGGCCAGATAGCTCAGTGGATTAAAGTGCCTGCTTAGGCAGACACAGAGGCTGGGGGTTCAATCCCCAACCTGCCATGCCAGCCCCACCCCCAGGGTGTGCTGAGACTGTGATTGAGACTGGGTGTGGTGGCACATCCCTATAATCCCAGTGCTAAGGAGGCTAAAAAACAGGAAAGATCACTACAAGTCCGATCTGTGTAGTGAGACCCTGTAGACCCTGTACTAAATACATATTTTTTAAAGTTACTATAAAACCAAACTCTAATAAAACTTCTCACAAGATCCTGAAGTTCCAAGAGTTAATTTCTTAAGATTGGATGATTTGTAGGGTGCAGGTGAGGCAAAAATCTTCCACCACGTGCAGCAGAGAGGACCCTTGCTATTGCTACATTGTTCCTCAGGCAGAAAGGGTTTGGAACCATTGCTGAGCAGAGGCTGCGCTTGTGAACAGCGGATTGATGCTGCCTGCAGACTCCAGAGGTCACCTGGGAACCAGCTCAACACAGTGACAAAGCGAGGTCCTCAGATCTATTTCCAGACATGCGAGTTGTGAGTGTGAGAAGCGAAGCGAGTGTTTTAGGGCTGCATCCAGAGTACGTGCTTAACATTTCAGTCCAGCTGGCCCTATTTATTATGCAGACGTTCCTTGATCAACAGAAGACTATACCATCAAGTGTATAGTGTTAGGGCCAGTCAGATAGCTCAGCGGACTAAAGCACCTGCTTAAGCAGAGTGCAGCAGCCGGGGTTCGATCCCTGCTGTGCAGTGCTGGCCCCACCCCCAGGGCACACTGAGATGGCAATTGAGACTGGGCGTGGTGGCGTGGGCCTATAATCCCAGTGCTTGGGAGGCTGAAAACAGGAGGATCATCATGAGTCTGATTTACATAGTGAGACCCTATAGACCCTGTACGAAATACAAAAATAATAATAATAAAAAAGTTATATATATATATATATATATATATATATATATATATATATATATATATATATAATGTTAGAGGAAGTTACAGCAAGATGGGGCAGGTGCAGCAGAATATGGTTTGAGAGGTCCAGGGAGGCCTGAGGGACGAGGAAGGGTGGTCTGTCAGGGAGGGCTGGCTGACCTGCAGGGGCGCCTTCTCACCTCCCATTTTGTGCGTGTCTCTGTCATACTGCCTGATAACTATCGAGCTACTAAGCACAGTTTAGGTTAGTCATTCGCACATTGGTGGCCCTCAGTGTCTACTGGTACTCTGTTGCAATCAGCTCTGTGGAGAGAAAGTCCTGGCGGGGGCAGCAGGTCCTGGACACTGGAATTGGAAGGGTTGAGAGGTCACCAGTGGCGAGCTCAGCATCCGCAGCACCCCTGCAGAGGGTTACTGAGAAAGAGTAGCAGAACTGAGACTCGAAACCGAATTGAGATCTTTCTACTTGCTGAGTGTGGAGGAGTCTTCCAGGAGACTGATCCCTCCCTTAGAATAGGGCCGTAGTGGTGAACCTCTGGCACGTGAGCTGCAGCAGGCTGCTGGTATCATTGAAAGCCCCAAAAGGTTCACCGTCACTGATACAGGGCTTCCTGGAGGCCTAAGGCTGTCACTGTCATGGCCTGAGTGACCTTTCCTTAGATCCTACATGGGAAGCTCACAGGACTTCCTTGGGAACCCAGCCACAAGCTCTTGCTTGCTTGGGTTCTGTGAAGAAATGTGCTCTATCAATTTCGGACAACCGTGCAGACAGTGAAATCCAACGTGTAAGCAGTGCCCATTCCCCCTTCTTGGTAGCAGTACCCTGAGCTTCCAGTGGAGTGTCCCCCTAACTCCTCTCCGGTGGGCTTGACCCCAAGCCTTAGCTCTGAGGACAAGCTAGGACTCGGGCCAGGCCAGTCCCCGGTACCATTCCCTGGCCACTTTGTTTGGTGGAACCCGGAATTGAACTCAGGCCCTTGCACTTGCCAAGCAAGCTTTTACTCTACTGAGCTATCTCCCCAGCACCTCCCCTGGCCACTTTGGCCAGAGATGTGACCCAGGATAGACAAAGATGATCTGGGAGCTCCTAGAAGCACCTAGAAACAACCTCCCTCCTTCCCTTGCATGCGTGTGAAGTTGGCTTCCTTAGGCAGGGAGATCCTGCTCAGATGGAGCGGACAGAGAGCGGCAGAGCCGAACAGAGCCAGACAGGAGGAATGCGACGTTCACCAGCCTGGGTGGATGTGCATGTGCCTGCCTGTAGCCGTGCCTTGGTTTACAAACTTACATTTGCTTTACGACTCGGGGAAGAGGGCTGCCTTGGTGTAGTGAAGATGGTGCGGTTGTGTTTGTCACCCAGTACGGAGTTTGCAAACAGGAGGAAAGCTGAGCGCTTTCGTTTGTGCACCGCATTGTTTGCAAGCAGAAGCAGTCGTGAACTGAGGTGATTCTGGGCCTCTCGCGATATGTGGTATATGGATGGAACCCAGCAATCAGGGCGGCTGAGGCAAGAGGGTCCCAAGTGCAAAGCTAGCCTGAGTGAATTCAGTGATTTAGCAAGATCCAGGCTCAAAATTAAAAAAAATAAGAGCCAGGGAGATGGCTCAGTAGCTTAAGTGCCTGCCTGGCAAGCGCAAGGTCCTGAGTTCAGTCCCCAGTACCACTAAATAAAACATAATAAATAAAAAAGCTGGGGGTATAGCTCAGCATGAAGGTGTTGGGCTTAGTTCCCAGTACTGCAAAGGGAATAACCCAGTGCTCCTTCCTCCTTGCCCCCTAACAGCAAGAAAGGAAGCCTGCTCCGTGCCAGGGCTGAGGGCTGTAGTGCAGTCTCACCTACCCAGAGCTGACACCTGGGCACCTCCACACCACCCGGAAACTAAGGCAGTGGAGGTCCGTGCCTGGCATTCGTTGGTCTGGCGTGACTCTGGCGTCTCTTGCATTTGAACATGTATCACCAAAGTGACTTGTTTGAGCAGCATAGAACGAAGCTAAATCCAGCCATGCTTTTTCTCAGTGGAAAAAGCATCTTGGGCTCCGGGGTGAGATGTGTCAAATAAGCAGAAATGTGAAGAGGAGTTTAGAGCTCGGCGCTTCACCTTCCTCTCTGGATAACTCTCCCAGAAGTGCACACGTCTGCCCCAAACCTTCCCTAGCTCACACGGGCCCTGAGCACCCCGAGGGCCCAGTGGGGGCCACCCCGCCCCTCCAGCATCCAGGGGTTCAGCACTGTCCCTGCAGTTCTGTGCACCACAGGCTCTACCACAGATGTTCTCGCTGTTCCTCGCCCAGGTCACAGCTATCTCCCTCCAGGGTCAGCCAGGCACCTTGTGCAGATGGCCCCCGGGGTCCTCGGCATACCGTGCTCACGGGGTGACTTCCAGCCTGCGCAACTCTGGATCTGAGCACACACCAGTGAGGACCCAGTCCCAACACCACACCTGGGAGCTGTCCACGTCTGGCCCCACTCGTGACCTGCCACTTTGGTGTCTCAGGGTCCTAGGACCTGGCAGCCAGGCATACAGTGGACACCTCTCTGTGTGTGGAACCAGAGGAGATACCCCCTTTGTACCAACAGAGCAGGGCCAGGGCAGGCTGTGTCCGTTGCTCCATCTGCCCCTGGGCAGCTTCCTCTGGCATGCCAGAGCTGGTAGGCACCTGTTGGGCACCAGGGCCCCATGCATGTGTGTCCAGGGTGTATGGGAACTTGCTCTGGGGCCACCTGGGACCTGAGCTGTGTACCCACCACCCCCCTTGGAATGTCTGCTGTACCTGCAGCACAGGTCCGTGAGCATCTGTGTGCCCAGCCAGGCACGTAAGTCCCAGAGGAGGGAGGTGCTGGTCCTGTGCCTGGGTGTCGATGTGCTCAAGGTGTCTGTATACCTGAGTGTCTCTGCACCCCAGCAGAGGGCCTTCACCAAGGAGACCTCTTGGGGGCTCCTTGCTCCTGTTGGGGCCCTCCTGGGGATCCTCCCTCTGACCCACAGATGTGGAGCCATAGTGTGTCCACAGGACCCTGCAGGGATGGGGGCCTTGGACCGCTGCAGAGGGTGACAATAAAGGGGCAGGAAGTGTCTGAGACCCTGGGCAAGGGCACAGCTAGGTCCAAGACCCTGGAGAGGACTGGGGCCAGGCTCCAGGCACCCTGGGAAGAATGGAGAAGTAGCTTCGGGAGAGCAGGCAGGGACTGCAGGGCACCCCGGTCCTCAGAGAGGCCGGACCCGGCCCTCATTCACTGCTGTGGGCTTCAGGTCAGGACAGGACCCAGCAGTGGCAAAGACATCGGCAGGCACAGGGGTGGTGGATCCAGTGGCATGTGGGGCAGCCTGACAGGCCAGCAGCGCCCAAGTGGGGACGGCCCCACCGGGCAGGCACCTGGGGCTGTGCAAGATGCCCCTCCCTGACCTCGGGCTGTTTTGGTTTGGTTTGATTTTTTTGCAGGTGGGCAGGACTTTTTTTTCTTTTTTTAATGAAAACATCTATTTCAACCAGTCAATCAATGAACCAAATCCGGACACAGAAGATAGTGAAAGGAACTGAGGCCAGGTTCTGTCCCAGGATACCGCTGTCACAGACTTGTCCTTGAATCGCCTGATACTTTCCATAAATTCCTGGGAAGCTTGCACGTACGAAGCCAGTGCCCCCTAACTCTGTTTTTCAGGTCTCAAGGCAAGCTCAAATTCCTGGGTCTTCAGGGGGTATCTATAAGAGAGGAAAAATATCCCACTTAACAGCAGCAGGAAGGCGCTGAGGAGCGCCACCACCATGGTGCTGCCCATTTCCTGACTGCCGGGCTGGAAGGGAACGTGGAAGGAGAGCGGGAAGTAGATCCTCTCTTCATTCATGACGGAGTAGCAGTTCCAGAAGGCGGCGATGGAGAGGCAGGCGCAAGCGGCGATGGTAAGGGTTCCCGCCATGATGAAGGGCTTGCGGGCGCCGTCCTCCTCCGGCGTTCTCAGGTGGACGTTCCTGAGCCCCAGGATGGCGCAGGCTTTGCCCAAGAACCCCAGAGCGCTGGCGGCCAGCAGGAGGTGCTGCGCCGTGCGGATGTCGGCAGGGAGGAAGGTGTTGCGGTACTGGTGACACCGCTTGGCTTTGCTGAAGTTGCTGTCGTGGCTGTAGACGCAGAACCTCCACATGCCCACGCAGACGACAGAAGACAAGGAGAACGAGGGGTCATCCATGTGGCACACGCGCCACTCCACGAGGCCCATGGAGGTGCTGCTGAAGATCCAGGCGATGGTGATTATGGCGAAGCCTGCAACCTGGCGGTTGGCGCTCTGGACTTCGACGGTCATGGAGGCTGCGGAGTCGGGGCAACTGCAAACAGACACGGGGCCTGGTGAGGGCGGCAGCCTTGGGCCTGGGGTGCGCCCTGAGGAGTGGGGCGGCGAGGGCCGCGGCGAGAAAGGAGGCTCTGCCTTGTGGGCCTACTGCAGAGGGCAGCGGAAGCAAACTTTGAAAGGACCACGTGGAAGAGTCACTGAATGCCATCCATCAGGCCTGCTTCTCAACATGGTCCACAGACATAATTAAGTTTGACCACAAATATTTAGCCACAGAAGTAGTTTGCATGGCATAGATTCTAATATCAAAAAATGGGATTCTGGGCATGGTGGTGCACTCCTATAATCCCTGAACTTTGGGAGGCTGAGGTAGGAGGATCACTGTGAGTTTGAGGACAATGTGCACTACATTTTGAGACCCTGTCTCAAACAAAGAAGGGAGGAAAAAAGAGGTGGGGAGATAGCCCCTAAGAGTGGCATAAACGTGTGCCTGGCAAGCCCAAGGTCCTGAGTTCGATCCCCAGTACCATCAAAAAAAAAAAAAGTAGATGCAGGGGCCGGGGGTTCATTCCCACCCCCCACCGGGGTGTGCTGAGACGGCAGTTGACACTGGGCGTGGTGGTGTGCCCCTGTAATCCCAGATCTTGGGGCTATAAACAGGCAGATCAGTATGTGAGACTCTGAACACCCTGTAGACTTTTCTCTAAAAAATACAAAAAAAAAAAAAAGGAAAACCAATCATCTCAAGTTCAACAATTTGTAAAGGAACTTACACTATATCTATGCAAAGGAGCTATACACCAACGTTAAAAATCTTAAGTGAGGGGCCGAGGAGATAGCTCAGCGGTCTAAGCGCCTGCCTGGCAAGCGCACGGACCCGGATTCAATCTCCAGTACTGCATGCCATGCCAGCACTGTGCTGATCTGGCGACCAAAACGAGGCATGGTGGCACATGCCTGTAATCCCAGCACTGGGGAGGCTGAGGCAGGAGAATCACTACAAATCTGAGCTGCAGAGCGAGACCCTGCACCAAACAAATCGATCTAAGTAGAGCTGGGCATGGTGGCACACACCTGTAATCAATCCCAACATTTGGAGGCTGAGGCAGGAAGATCCCACAAGTCCAAGGTCAGCCTGCACTACACAGTGAGTTCAAGGCCAGCCTGAACTTCATAGCAAGACCTTGCCTCAAAAACAAAAACAAAGACCAAAATAAATAAATCAATCCAATAATACAAGGTACGATGTCGGGGCCTGGTTCTGCACTTCGCAGGGTGTGCTCAGGACCCTGGCATGCTTGCCCACTGTGCAATTACGGATGTGCCCGGGGGCTCCCAGCCTGTCCAAGGTTTTAGGCATTAGGATGGTTCCCCGCTCTGCTGCCTCTGCTGCCTCTGCTGTGCAGCGCCCGCATGAGCGCGTGTGCGTAGGGCTGTGTGGACACGTGCTTTGCTTCTCTTGGCTAGATACCTGGGAGTGGGCCTGCCGGCTCCCATGGTCAGTGTGCATTTAACTTTTTAGAAGTTGCAGGGCTTTCCCCCCAGCGGCAGGCAGCACCTGCAATCTGCGAAGGCCCTAGTGATTCACGTCTTCTACCACATTCGGTGTTTGTAGTCTTTTTCATTACAGCCATTCTAGTCCCCAGTGGCTAGCCATGTGACCAGCAGGAAGATGTTTGCCACATGTCACTCCAAACAGTACGTTACAGAATACACAAGGGTATGGGTTAAATCCCTAGGGGGGTGTATGTGTGTGCACGTGTGTGGCCCTGGAGATTGAGCTCGGGGCCCGGGGCTGCTAGGCAAGCGCTCTACCACTGAGCTCTATCTCCAGCCTTGTAGGCTACATTAGTAAGAGACATGGGTTTGAAGGGTTATAAAGTTTTTTCAAAAACTATCAGGAGCAGGTTGTGGTGGTGCAAGTGTATAATCCCAGCTGTGAGGAGGCTGAGGCAGGAGGATTGCTGCGAGTTGAGGCCTGCTGGGCCTACATAGCCAATTGTGGGTTTTTTGGCACTGGGAATCAAACTCAGGACCTTGTGCTTACCAGGCAGGTGCTTGTGCCACTGAACTATATCCCCAGCCATACATGTGAGTTCAAGGCCAATCTAAACTACACAGTGAGACCATGTCTCAAAACAACAACAACAACAACAAAAGCTGTCAGAATTGTGAAGAATCCTTATGTGGAGAAACACACAAAATCTAGATGTGTAGCTCAACGAATTACCACAGGCAGTTGTGCAGGAAGAGCGCCATTCTTTGCTTCTTGTTTTTCTTTTCTTTCTTCCTTTCCTTCCCTTCTTTTTGAGATGAGATAGGTTCCCCCAGGCTGGCCTTGAACTCACAGCAATCCTCCTGCTCCTGCCTCAGTGTCCCAAGTGCTGAGATTATAGGTGTGCGCCCCCACACTTGGATGGCTTGCTCGCTCGCTTGCCTTTCTCTTTCTTCCTGGGAACTGAGCCCACGGCCTCCATGCGGAGCTACATCCCCAGCCCTTTTTACTCTTTATTTGAAGACAAGCTCGTGCTCAGCTGGTAAACTGCCCTGGCTGAGCGCAGACGTTTGGCCCTCCTGCTTCGGCCTCCCACAGTGCTAGGATGAAGGTGTGCGCCGCTACTCATCTCCTTGCTATGTGTGTCCCTGTATCACCTTGGGTGCACCCTCAAAATCTTTTTTTTCTTTTTGTGGTGCTGGGGGTCAAACCCAGGGCCTTGAGCACGCAAGGGAAGAGCTCTGCCCCTAAGCTGCAGCTCCAGCCCCCCAGTTTCTTAACATAATTCTACCCATTTTTCAAAATGGGTAACACCCACGAGGCATTCCTGTGGCACTGGCTCGTTCACTCCACTATCTAAGTGTTTATGACACTTAGATCATAATTTTTAAATTAGTGCTTTTTGGGCTAGGAAGATAGCTTGGCGGTATAAGCGCCTGCATGGCAAGCCCAAGGTCCCGAGTTTGAACCCGGGCACCACATGCTGCGCCAGCCCTAAGCCCTGCTGGCCATGAAACCAGGTATGGTGGCACATGCCTGTAATCCCAGTGCTGGGGAGGCTGAGATAGGAGAATCACTATGAGTCTAAA
>NW_004524577.1:7127149-7135138 GCF_000260255.1 Octodon degus
ATCCCGAATTTTGCTTCTGATAGACCCACATATACATATGTATTAAGGTTCAAGAGACACTACTTCCAAGTGACCCCTCCAGAAATACTTATTTTCCATTCTTTCTTATACCTTCCGGGCTTCCAATGGTGAAGATACATCATTGAAACACAAAGCGAAGCTAAATCCAAAAGGGTGGCCCCCCCCACCCCCCCAGTTCACAGGAGACTCAACTCAGAGGTTTTGCCTGAGCTATATCACCAACATCTCCCCATTTTTTGGTACCAGATATTGAACTCAGTACCTGGCGCTTGCCAGGCAGGTGCTGTGCCACTGAGCTACATCCCCAGCTGCCCATTTTTTATTTTGACACAGCACCTTGCTAGGTCACTAAGTTAGCAGGTTAAGCTTGAACTAGCAATCCTCCTGCCTCAGTTTCCCAGGATGCTGAATAACAGATCAAAAGGCTCCCGAGAAAGCCAGATACTAACTGGAGCAGTAACTTTTGTCTCTGTCAATGAAATGTTATAATCCCTTGTTCCCCAGCATCTTGTTATGTCCGAGTAGGGTCACCAAGACACAACGCTGTCACAGCTTGACAAGCTGTCTCTGTTCCCCTGCCTGCCCTTAAACCCCACGCCAGAGCCCAACCCCCTTGACAAAACAGATAAAAGCTGGCACCTGCCCTTTGTCCTTTGCTCAGCTGTTTTGGATTTATCGCCTGAGCCGGTGTGCATCTAAAGGTCAAACCCCCGTTTCCCACTGGGGCTCTCCCGTCTCGCCAATCCTGCAGCAGTACAGGGCGACTCTGTCTTCTCAGGTACTCAGGAGAAGAGAGGGCGAATTTGAGGCCAATATAAAGGGGCTGGGGATACAGCTCCAGGGTGCAGCATTTGCCTCAGGCGTGTGAGGCCCTGAGGTTGGTCCCTAGAACTGCGGGAGGAAGACAGAAAGAGCTTCCTAGTGGCTGGAAGCCTGTGTGTTTTCACACTCACAGTGTCGGTTGTCCTTCTTGGAGGCAGGCTTCTTCTTCCCTACCAGTCTGGCCAGGCGGCAGTTGGGTCTTTCCTTGACTAGTGACAGGGCGGGGGAGGGGCGTCACCGTCCAGCAGGAGGGATCTGGGCCAGCCTTGGCTCCTGCCCCTCCTCTCTGCCGCAGGACTGCCGATGTTCCCAGTGCAGGCAAAGCCAGCAGCCTGCTGAGGACAAGTGGCGTGACAAAGACATAAACCTCTGGAGGCAGCCCTGGAGAATCCGGCTCTCTTGTTACTTTGTCCCTACCAGGTTTACCCAAACTGATGCGCCCGCAGAACTGCTGCCATCGCTTCTCCAACTTCAGGGAGGCGGCCCGGAAGGGCTGAAGTGGCCACAAGAGTTATCCCATCACAATATTTACCCTTACCGAGTACAGTGTACTCCGATGTATCCCGTCTACTGTAGTGTGGTGGATGAACTAATGGTGAACTTGTGACACCTAGCTGGGCTGAGTCAGCGTGGCGCTGGGTGCGGAGGCCCCGCCTGGGGACCGTTGCCAACAGCACAAAGGGAGAACAGGAGGGGAGGTGGTGCCGCAGGTCCTCCTGAAGCAGCTTGTCACCATGGCTTTCCTGATACGAACTCAGCTGTTCTGACCTTTGGAGGAGCTTGGACCCTCACTGCTCCTGAGGCCGGCCGTGGTACCTTCCAGGTGAGCTCTGGTCCTAACCTGGAGTATCATCCCTTCCTGGCTCCAGTGCAGACCCTTCAGCCTGCTGGCTCAGATCCTCCATCCCGCTGGCGCAGACTTTCTAGCTTCCACCCCTTTGGGCCTTCCTGGCGCGGATCCTTGGGACAGACTTGCGTGAGACGTTGTCATGGGCTCTAGGCCTCGTGTGGGACACTGCTGTGGGATCCAGGCCCTCAGCTGGATTCTTTGGGTTGCTGGGGCATTGTCAGATCTCCCACAGTCTTCTGTATTTGACTTGGGGTGAATATCATAAAATATGTTATGTAAGCCCTGACTGTAACATGTAGCTCGTCACTGCACGCGTGCGCACACACACACACACACACACTTACTTACACACACCAGCTAGTTGAGGTCTATTCACCAGTGCTTCTCAAAGTCTAGAGTCCAGAGCTTCCATCTTGGGGGTCTTAGAGAACATAACCACTTTCAAGATAATACAAAGAAGTTACTTTCTTTTTTATCTTCATCTTGTCATGAATATGCCATGTGTGGAGGGCCACCTGGGCAGCTCTCCTTGAAAGAAGAGCGATAGTCTCCATTCTGGCTGAGCCTGACCCTATGCCCGTGTATTGGTATGTACAGAGCTGGCTAGGAATTCTCCTTATCCTTGCAATTGGCCTTAAGCAATGCACATTGGTCTAGCTGAGGTGCTGGTGGGAGTCTTTGAAGATGGCACGGCACGCATGTTTCCCTGATAACCCACACCTGCTGCTCTTTAATATGCACTCTGTCAATGACAGGACAAAGAGCCAATGCGCCATGCTGCCGGCTGGGATGAGCCTCGAGATAGAGGCTATGACTTCCCGGGGCTTGAAAGATTACACATCAGAGCTGAAGCACCAGCCCCCAAACCATTTGGTACTATCTCAATTGTACAATGCAAATTACTTTCTCTGCATATCCTCTCTGCATATGACAGAGGTCAATGCAGGCCTCCTACCTAGCCCAGCTCACAGTCCTCACCTACTTCCTGCCGTTCTCAGTCATTCTTCCTCAAGCCACTCCTCCTTCATGACTGAATAAAATCTGGGTGCAGCCTTGGGTTAGCCTCTTTGTTCCAGAAAGCCATCCCCATGGCTGGACTTAGGGCCCCTAGGCTCCCCATAATTATAAATATGTTTTAGTGTCTTTATTCTCGCCGTGAGTTGTGCTGGGAATGGTAGATTGGAATTAACTTGGTGAGATTCCAATAAGACATTTTGGGATTACAGATATAAACTTCTTAGATGTGTACAAGGACCATAGAGGGTTCACTACACTGTGAAGTTTTCCAGAGGCTTTGGGACACGTGGAAAAGCAGCAGACAAAACGCAGAAGCAAGAATGAGAACGCGACAGTCCAGAGATTTGCAGAAGTGTAAAACAATGCTAGTTGTCTTGTAATTTTTTTTTTATTTTGGAAAATACAGCTAATTTTCATTTATTTTTATTTTTATTTTTTTAAATCATTTATTTAGAGCTGGTGAGATGGCTCAGTGGTCTAAAGCACCTACTTAGAACAAGCTTAGCAAATCACAGGGACCACGGTTCAATCCCCCAGCACCACATGCCAGCCAGCCCGCCCCCTGGTGGGCTGAGCTGGCCATATACACACACACACACACACACACACACACACACACACACACACACACAAATAAATAAATAAAATTTTTAAAAAATCATTTATTTATTTGTGTGGGGGGGGCAGCTCAGCCCACCAGCCACCAGGGAGCGGGGCTGGCTGGCATGTGGTGCTGGGGGATTGAACCGCAGTCCCTGCTCTTTGCTGAGTTTGTTCTAAGTAGGTGCCTTAGACCACTGAGCCATCTCACCAGCCCTAATTTTCATTTTTAAAAAATGAAAAAGAACTATTGCCATTAGAACAGTTTCCCAAGGCAAAGGTTACTTGCATGCACTTCCTCAAAACTTCTAGAGCGTGGGCCAGAGAGATAGCTCAGTAGACTAAGCACCTACCTGGCAAGCGGAAGGTCCTGAGTTCAATCCCCGGTAAAGAGGAGGGGTGGGGGGTGGGGGTCTCTAGCTGTCCTGGGTAGACCTTGGTCCGGCCCCAGCTGCAACCTGGGATGCTGTGGGCAGCTCAGGCCACTTGGCTCAGTGGCCAGCTGGGGGAGATAAGCAAAAGGCGACTCATGAATGGCGTTTGGCAACAGGCCCAGCCCACAGCCCAGAGCGGACCCGCAGCACATTTCCCCATGTCGCCCACACTCCCAGCTCTGCGGGGCTTGGACACTCACTGATGCCAGCGTTTCTGGGAGACAGTAGGGCACACCTCAGGATTTTAGGTCCTGGTCATCCTGATGGGACACAGTCCCCAGGGGCTGGTTTGAGTCTCAGCGAACGCCTAGTACCATAGGAGCAAATGGTGCACAGGACAGTGCAGCGAGCCTGCGGTTCTCTCCCTGCAAAGCCAGGCAGCCCTCTCTTCTAGACATTCCCATCTTTGGTGACAACCAGGGTTGGCCCAGGGAGGGGCTCCTGTTTTCAAGTGCCCTGCCACCTGGCTGCTGGAGGAGCCTGGGCCCAGCCCCCTATAGCCCCAACTCACTCCACCTCTCCCTGGCCCGTCCTGTTTCTTCCATCTCTATTTCTCCTCCGAGCTCTTCTCCAGTCATCAGTCCACCGTCAGTCCATCCGACTCTGTTCTGCTCCCCTCCTCTCTCCGCAGCACTCCTGTGTACTGTTTCCTTCTGGTCTCTGTCCGTTCCCTTCCTCTGTCTCCGGCCCCTCTCTCCGCTCTTCCTCGTCCTCCCTCTACCTCTCTGCCATGCTGTGCATTTCCTTTTTCTGTCTTGCTCCTCCTCATAGCTAAGCCCCTTCCCTTCCCCACCCTCCTCTTTCTAGATCATTCCCAGGCAACCACTAACCCTCTCCCAGACCTGCCTGTGAGCTCAGGCAGCTGAGGACTGCACCTGGCCTGACCTGCTGGGGACACCTTCCAAATCCACCTCCGTGACGTCTTCCAACTGCCGTGGGCGTCTCCTCGTGTCCTCCTCCCCACGCCCTCCTTACTCCAGATTCGCTCTCCCTCCTTTGTACCCAGGATGCCTCAGGGGGCGTTATGGCGACTGCCAGTTCTGTCCTGTGCTGTGCATCTCTCAGGACGTCTGAAGCCGGGGAGCCAGGGCTGTGACGCATCCCGAGCAGGGCCGGGTCCAGGGCCAACGTCCCCTCTGCACCTGCTCCCCTGGCACACCTGGCATCTATCATTCACACCCTCCCGCTCTGCCCAAGATGCCCGCTGCCCAGTTCAGGATGGGAAGATAATGTAGCCCGCCCGTGGGGTCTCTGAAACTTGAGGAAAGTGACAGTCACAGTAACATATTTGTGGAGACTCGGTATTTGTACATCTGTACGGGGTGCAGTAAAAGTCAGTATGTGCACACCATGTGTGATGAGACGGCGTGTCCTCGGCCACCCAGTATGGCAAAGCCCTGCATCGCCGCTGGTGGAGGTTTGCACAGATTCAACCAGACAAAGACCTGCGCTTGAGAAGTCTGGCCACCTTGTTCAGCGCATCCTACCTAGTTCTGTCGGTAGAGGGCGCAGCTGAGATCCCAAGAGCCACCAGAGCAGAGGTGGCCCGTGTCTCGTGATTGCTAATAAGCGCCCCGGAAGGAGTGGGGCCTGTAGCGCTCTCCTTGGAAAGGAGGCTCCTCCCGCGGCCACACCGCCCTGCACAGCAGAAATGGGCATCTGTCACTGTGGTGGAAGGGTACCCCCACGGGCAGCCAGTGGGGCACCTCCACCTGTCCCATGTCTCAGAAAGTCAGAATCAGCCACAAAACTCCACTGTTTCACGGGCCTCGACATCTGGAGAGCAGAAAGAAGTCCTGCAGAGGACCTGCCGTTGCGATATGTCACCAGCTGTCTCTGCACAGATGTGAGCCAGGGCCCTGTACCAGAGGGTGATCCCCCGACTTGCCCTCGGAGACAGGAGACCCAGCTAGCTACGCAGCCTGGGAGGACACAAGAGTCAGTTGCTGGAAGCAGGCCTGGAGGTGATTCCGGACTTTGACCCTGTCTCCTGCTGGTATACATTTTCTCTAGCACATATGCAATTTCTAATGACTCAGAATATTTGGGCTGGTGAGATGGCTCAGTGGTCTAAAGCACCTACTTAGAACAAGCTTAGCAAATCACAGGGACCGCGGTTCCATCCCCCAGCACCACAAGCCAGCCAGCCCCACCCCCTGGTGGGCTGAGCTGGCCACACACACATACACACACACATAAATAAATAAAATTAAAAAAAAAAAACCAGAATATTTTATTCTAGGACACCACTGGAAGTGTTCTACATAGATTTACCTAGTAGAGAGACTGTGATGAATTATGACCACATATAACTTGCATATTATCAAATAGAATATAACACTTATATGATCAAATATACTATAACATATAAGTAAAATATGACATTGAAAATTGCACGAGCCCAGGGATAGCGCAGCAGTAAAACCCATGCCTGGCAAGTACAAGGTCGTGTGTTCAATTCCCAGTAAAAGAAAGAAAGAAGAAAGAAAGAAAGAAAGAAAGAAAGAAAGAAAGAAAGAAAGAAAGAAAGAAAATTGTACAAATCACACAATATCAAGAGGATTACTGTTAAAATTTGTTGATTTCTGAGGATTATAGCACAGACTCTGAAACATTTAATCACCTAGCTGCTGACAGCCATGGGACAAAAATCACACTACAAACAGTAACCACCCAGGAGCATCTCTGCGGAAAGACAGCAGGCGGCGGGTTCTCTGCCTGAGGCTTCAGGTCCCAAGGCAAGGGCCGTGGTCCTCTTGTTATTTCCAGAACAACAACAGCGAAAACCTCAGTCAGTCCTCCTGGAATTCAGCTCCCACCGCAGCTGGGAATACAGAAGCCTGGGGGATCTCGGGGAAGATTTTGTTTCTTGAAAATTAAAGACACCTTTACAGATCTTGTCTACACTGTGAGCGTTTCATGCAGTGACCCTAAAATCATTCCCAAGGCCAAAGCCAAGGAAGTTGTCGCCTGCGTTCACTTGTAGGAATATAAGGGCTTCAGGGCTCCCACTTAGGGGTTTCTCCATTTTGAGTTGGCTTTTCTGGATGGCACTAGGTAGGGTCCAAATGCTTTTATTTTCTTTACAGTCACATGAGGAAGCACTTATTTGGGATTTCACATGGAAATCATACAAACAAAATCGGTATAAACAAACCCGCAAAGTCCTAACACATAGCAGAAGACAAAGTAAAAACAGAACTGACAGCTTGGCAGGCGTGGTGGCCCACACCTGTAATTCCAGCACTCAGGAGGCTGAGGCAGGAGGATTGCTGCAAGTTCCAGACCAGCCTGGGGGCTACAGAAGTGAACACAAGGCCAGCCCAAGCTGCAGATTGAGACCTTGTCTCAAAAAACAAAAACAAAAGCAGAAACAACAACAACAAAAAACTTGACAGCTACACACAGTTGGATGCAGTTGTGTCTTGCACAACAGTCTTACAAAATGATCATCAGAGCACCAGAAGACCAATCTTTTTTTTTAATTTATGTATTTGGTACAGGATCTTGTTACACAGCTCAGACTCATAGTGATTCTCCTGTCTTAGCCTCCCCAGTGCTGGGATTACAGGCATGTGCCACCACGTCCGGTTTCAGTGGCTGGCTTGACAGGCCAGGGGCAACACTGGGGATCAAACCTGGATCCTCCTGCCTGCCAGGCAGGCACTTTGACCGCTGAGCTATCTCGCCAGCCCAAAAGACCACTCGTCACTGTTGTCCTGGAAGATTTCTTCAGCATCTCTCTTTGTGTGTGTGTGTGTGTGTGTGTGTGTGTGTGTGTGTGTGTGTGTGTATAACCAGGGATTGAACCAGGACCCTGTGCTTGCCAGGCAAGTGCTTATTCTACTGAGCTATCTCCCCGGCCCCTCCTTAGCATCTCCTGTTTTCTCCAATGCCTTCCTCTCTAGTATGCCTGGTAATTATTTTGGTGATTGCTGCCTCGCCAAGACACCTTGCTGGGGCCAACGAGATAGCTTAGCAGACTAAGCACCTGCCTAAGTGGAGGGACCGAGTTCAATCCCCGGCAGCACATGCTATGCCAACCCCTCACCTGGCCACACTGAGACAGCCACCGAGACTGGGCATGGTGGTGCACATCTATAATCCCAGCACTGGAGAGGCTGAAAACAGGAGGATTACTACAAATCCAAGCTGCAACACTAACAACATCTTTGAAAAGCACAAACCCACATACTCTTGATCTTTTAGTGACTCGGTCTGTTTTAATTGTGCAGTATCCAGGTT
>NW_004524577.1:7135828-7149979 GCF_000260255.1 Octodon degus
TCTTCCTGCTCACGCTGATCTTTCTTTTTCCCTTGGCACTGGGAATCGAACTCAGGACCTTGCGCTTGCCAGGCAGGCTCTTATACTTCTGTGCTATTTCCCAGCCCCTCACGTTGATCTTGACCCCCCTCGGCACACTCCTCTGAGGTGCTGGCAGTGTTGGAACATTGTATGAAGCTAGATTTTAAATGGCAACAGAATAGGAATTTATTCTTCTTTGTCTTTCTGAGACAGGGTCTTGCTATGCAGCCCAGGCTGGCCTTGCGCTCACTCTGTAGCCCAGGCTGGTCTCAAACTCACAGTGATCCTCCTGCCTCAGCTTCCCAAGTGCTGAGATTGCAGGTGTGCACCACCATGCCTGGCCGGAATGTAATTCTTTACATGTGAAAATCCAACTTTCTTTTACTTTTCTTTGCTTGTAGTAAAACTTGTTGATATTTATGTCATAGTGGGTGAGGGAGACATATCAGCGGATACAAATGCTCCGGTGGTTTTACTTTTCTCTCATTGTTGAGACAAAAGGCCCATAGCCAAAGTTAAAGCAGACGCAAGGTCCTGAGTTCCATTCCTGATACAAAATAATAAAAAAAAAAAAAATCCAAAGTTAAGGCAAAGAGATTTATTTAGCTCAGTTGTGGAGGTTTCAGACCATAGTTAGCTGGCTCCAAGGCGGAGTGGAACATGGCAGAGGGCAGAGAAGTTTGCAGAGTAGTTTATGACAGTAAAAGTAACAAGGGATTCCAACTGTAAGGATCCATGGGTCTCAATGTGATCGGTTCTACTAGGGAGAAACAGCGGCAGGAATGAGGAAAAGATAGACGAGAAGACAAGAGCTCAGCTAGGTGGTAGCCTGTCTGCCTGGTTGGCAAGATGATCCCAGGAGCTACAACATGGATGTTTATTTATACCTTTGCAAAGTTAGTAACACGCGACACAAGGCTGCCTAGTGACTGACAGCCGACATTAGCCAGTCAGGCTGCTTATCTCAGGCCTGAGGTAGCTAGTCTGCTTTAGGCACTGAGGCCTCATCCAGCCTACACACATTTGACCAATTTTCCAGCTTCTGGGGCTCCCCAACACATTCCCCTTTTTTGTTTTGTTGTGTCAGAGATGGGTGTTCCATTGCAGTCGGAGAAGCTGTATTTGCAGAACTCTTTAGAGGACCTTTTTATACTTGATGCCAGTTTAAAGATTTTAGGTACTTGAACTCAGCAATGTAACTCTACGTGGTCCAATAGTCCATAATAATAGTGAGTTATCAGTACAGCTGGCAACTGTCAGAAGTTGTTAGTGACTTGAGCCTTTTACAGCTTAGCATTTTAATATGACATCACTTTTCACACCTCGCGGTTACACTTTTCTGCTGGATGGTTAAGACTAAGTTAGAGCAAGACCTGTATTAATACAAATTTAGCTTTTGCTTTCTGACAAGGTCAGTTCATCTCCTCAGGATTTACCTTGAAACCATGTACTACAGCACCTCTTAGATCTTGCGTCAGTGTCAGCCATCTGGATGAGTCATGGCCATTGCTTGGCCAATTTGCTCTTTGTGAAAGCCTGAGAAATTGTTTTCTCTTTAGGAGACTCCCATTAGGCACACTATACATTATCAGTCACTTTCCTCTGTGGCCCCATAATCTCCTTGATCAGAAAATTCGGGATCCAACCGAGTTACAGGATGTCACAGCCGAGGTCCTCTTATGTCCTGAGTCCTCACTGACCTTCAAGGGCTAAGGCCAAAATATTGGCTATCCTTTTAGCCCATCTATCTCTCCAATTTTTGGTCCCCAAATTTTGGTTATTAAAGCATCCAAGAAGAGAAGCTTAAGGACATTATTACCCTGTAACGGAGGCAGTAAGTTTATAATACTATCTATCTGAATATCAAACACCTTAGACGTAAAATGGAACTGTTGGGCCGGTGAGATAGCTCAGCAGACTACAACACCTGCTTAGGCAAGCTGAGGGAAGCACAAGGATTGTGGTGCAATCCCCAGCACCACATGCCATGCCAGCACTGCCCCAGCGCAGGCTGAGCTGGCCACAGAGTGGGGGCGGGGTGGCACACGCCTGTAATCCCACCGCTGGGGAGACTGAGAGCAGGAGGATCACCATGGGTCCAAGCTGAGTAGTAAGACCCTGTAACAACCAAATACATTTTTAAAAAATGAAACCCTTATTTTCTAGCAACCGTGGATATTCTAATATTTAAATCCCTGTAGAATGTTAAAAGACAACTATTACATATTTTTACACAGAAATTTAGAAATCAAAACCATATACAACATTGTAGGAAGACAATCCTGATGACATTTTGTGTTATACTTAAATTTTGATTTTTATCTAATTAGTGGTTAAATGTTATATACATCACAATTTTTTTGTTAAAGGCTGAGGGGTTTTTTTTTGTTGTTGTTTTTGGCAGAATAGGGATTGAACTCAGGCCCTTGCGCTTGCCAGGGAAGTGCTTATTCCACTGAGCCATCTCCCCAGCCCTGGCAGTTTTGAATCTAAGATAAAGTCTTATCACAATAAGCAGTCCTTGTTTTACCGTTTGGAAAATGTGTACACTTGAATCATACTGATTCAATAGACTGTGAGATTAACAATAATGAATTATCATACATGTATAAAAATCTTAGTTTCTTATTTTAGTTTTATTCCAAAAGTATCTTGTAAAATCTTATTTTAATTTTTTTCTGAAAAACTTTATATTTTAACCAATGACCAATTTATTGAGGGTGTCTCCTAAGAAACTATTGAGATTATTGGAAGCTCCTCATTAAGGTTGACCATGCCCCTTATTCATCAACTGGACTCCTCCCATAATTTTTCTCTACTCTAAGGAATTTTTGCCTAAGTAGCTTCAACTTTTTGATAAACTACATATAAACTGATTTTGATATCTCTTAGACTAGCTGGAAATTTAGGTGAAAGCATGCTTTTTAAGTCTATATCCAAAATTGTATTATGAAGGCTGGCCAAATAACTCAGCAGATTAAAGTGCTTGCAAGCAGGTGCAGGGGCCAGGGTTTCAATCCCCAGGCCTGCTGTGCCGGCCCCACCCCCAGGGCGCACTGAGATGGCAATTGAGACTGGGCGTGGTGGTGTGCGCCTGTAATCCCAGCTCTCGGGAGGCTGTAAACAGGCAGATCACTATGAGTCTTATCTAGTAGTGAGACCCTGAACACCCTACATCCTGTAGATCCTTCCCTAAAATACAAAATTGTATTATGATCAAATGATCAAAACAGAAAAAAAGAGGAACAGCTGTTCACAGATCAGCACACAAACACATGAATACACAGAACACAGAAACAAACATCTTTGCAAAATCAGGCGTGCACTCATATATATTCTTGGCCAAATTAAATCATAGTAACTTTATTACAACTTTTAGAAGTTTATAATTATAACTGGACTAGTCAGATTTTGTTTTTTTGTCAGTTACCAGAGGTATCTTATCAGAAAAATTTGGAAGGAATAAAATATTTTATAATTAATATGCATATTTTGTATTTTTTTCTTAATACTAGTAAAATTTAGCTCAGTTATTTTTATATATTTTATCACCTATTTAGACCTTAGACTTTCATTTTGTCATTTCCTACAATAGGGCCCAGGCTGGGTCCAGCCTCATCGCTGTTAGCTTCTCCTCCAGATCTGGCTTCATGGTGCAGCCTGACAGTGTGCTCTGGCACCCTAATAGGCCATTTAGCATTTCCTGGAAAGACACAAGCATGCCCTCTGCCCCAGGTTAGTAGTAGACTGGTTCCCTTCCATTGTCCAGTACAGAGCTCTCTCCAAAGGACCTTTCCTAGCCTGTTCCTCATATTTGATAGAATTCTTTCTGCTGCTATACTTCCATCTTTTGTAGAATTAAAAAAAATTAATAGTGTATATTGACAAGTGAAGTTGGAGAGATTGGTTCTCCCCTTTATTGTAATTGAATTTTTTTTTTTTTGAACTGGGGATTGAACTCAGGCCCTTGTGCTTGCCAGGGAAGCACTTATTCCACTAAGCCATCTCCCCAGCCTCTGTAATTGAATTTTAATGGTACAGTGATAAGCCTGTATCCAATGTTTTGGAAGAGGAAGACATACATTTTCTCACCTAACCTAATATTGATATGGGGAATGAAAGTCCCAACTTGAAAGGTACCTGTGCTGAGTTCATGTTCTCTAAAACCAAAGAATGAATTTTAGGAACAAATGGAGGTTAAGAGCAGACTATTTATTGGGGGAAAGAAAGCTTCTGTCTGACACAGGGACAGAAGGGGGACCAGAGTGTGTTACCCCCAGGAAGCTGTCTCTTCCAGGGATTTTTATAGAGTAAAACCATGTGGGTCTGAGGTAGAGAAAATGGGAACTCACTTAGGTGGGCATAAGGTGGGAAAAAACCATGGTCAACCGATAAGATTACAGGCACCACTGGTCAGGTAAAGTTGATTAAATCCAGGACCAAATGGGAAAGTGAGTTATATACAAGAGCTCATCCAGTAGCCAGTAGTGGTTGGATTAGTGAGTGATTCTTCCCGGCTTTCACAGGTGATGGTCAATTCCCAGATGCTTGTCTTTAAGGAGATAAAGATTTGTTCAATCTTTGGTCCTTAGGTCTTTCCGACAGCATCCCTCTTAGCTGCGACATATCTTGTCTTCCGCCCTGTCTCCTTGGGGGCCCAGCCCTGTCTGACTGCCTATGATATTTCTGTCTAATTCAGCTGCTTACAACAATATGAACTATCTGTGAGAAAAAAGCAAATTAATTTAACTTATCTGAGGGATAATGATAGTCAATAACACCAGAGAAATTAGCCCCAGATCTAGATGGAGCCAATTAATATTACCAAATAAAGTGTGAACATCATGAAGAGTTGATCTGAACAGTTTGGGGCACATCATATTTTTGTTGGACAAGCTGACCCAAATATGAAGAAGTTATCACAGCTTTACCCCTTTGGAGGTCACCACTAGGCCTTTTATTAAATGGCATTTCAGAATCAAGCTACTGTTTATAGCTCTCTGCTTTTAAAATGTACTCTAAAGGGGCCGAAGAGATGGCCCAGTGGAATAAGCACTTCCCTGGCAAGCGCAAGGGCCTAAGTTCAATCCCCGGTTCCATAAATAAATAAATAAAATAAAGTATACTCCAAGCCTCCATATTTGTTTGTAAAATATCAAAACTTTTTATACCAATTTTAATTTAGGACTGTAAAACAAGCAATCAAGCTTATTAGGAATTAAAGGAATTTTAAGTAATCTTTTAAAATATACTCAATATTGCAAATCTTAGGAAATATGATTTTTTAAGGCAATTTTTTTTTTTTTCGGAGCCAGGGATTGAACTCAGGCCCTTGCACTTGCCAGGGAAGTGCTTATTCTACTGAGCCATCTCCCCAGCCCCAATTTTTTTTTTAAAAATAATTGTTTGGTACAGGGTCTCACTGCTTGGCTCATGCCAGCCAGGCATGCAGCACTGGGGATGGGACGCCTGGTCCTCACCCTTGGTAGGCAGGTGCTTAGACCACAGAGCTATATCCCCAGCACACCGCCCCAAAGAAAATGGTTTTTATCTTCAGGATAAAAATAGCCTTTTAATTTAATCACCGTAAGTGGAAAATGTAAAAACTTTCCTTTTAGTGTTAATTGTTTTTTTGAGGTACCGGGAATTAAACTCAGGACCCTGTGCTTGCCAGACAAGCACTTATTCTACTGAGCTATCTCCCTGGCCCATTTTAGTGTTAATTGTAATGGAGACAGAGAACCACCCTACTTCCTGCTTTTCTGCTCGGCTCTCTTCCTGGAGGAATGGCCCTTTGTATCTCTCCCAGGTGGGCAACCCAGCTGCCTTACCTGGAGGCCATTTACACTTGCATTTGAAAAAAGCCCTTTAAAATGTCTTATCTAGGGCCTGGGGAGATGGCTCAGTAGGATAAGTGCTTAACTGGCAAATGCAAGGATCTGGATTCAACCCCCTGTTCCAACATAAGTAAATAAATAAATAAAATGTTTTTCCTTTAATTTAATTTTTTTAACCCAATATTTCTTTTTACTAATTTTAAAATTTGTATCAAAGAAAGAATGACCAGTTGAGCAATAGAAGAGTCTGGTGTGGTCCAAACAATGGTTTGGGTGGACTGAATGATAACTTTTATTTCCCTGAATAATCAGCATCGAGGACACAAGGCAAAAATATGGAGATCTTTAAAATGAGACTGTTGTGACCGGCAAGACTTCCACTGTACCCTGAGCTGTAGGTCTATAGACTGCAGTAGGAATAATTTGGAGCCCCATTTCAGGAGTTAATAGGAATCTGGAGGAGGAACTGAGGTCTAAGCCTCCCCTTAGATCAGAGACACTTGTAGCAGGGGTGCCCCATTATTTGATGGGGCTCAAGCTGGCCCCACTAGGAGCTTTCCTTTCTTTCAGCCTGTGGATGAATAACCTGAGGAAGAGCCGCTGCCAGGGCAGCTCCCTGTACGTATGAGGGGCCAGTATCTGTACTAATCCAAATCGTCTCAGTGTAGCCCACTTTTTGAGAGCTCTTAAAGCCTGTGTATACCATTTATTTGCATTTCTGAAGGCCAATTGTTGAAGTATTAATTTGCTAGCTTCTTTGTCACTAGTAATCCTCTCACTAGCTTGCAATAAATGTGCAGCAAAATCTTGGAAAGGTTCATCAGGGCCTGCCTAATGCAAGTCCAGTTAAGGGATGCCTCACCCTTAGAAGGTCCCTCCAGGCCCTAGAGGCAAAGATCCTAGTTTGCTCATATATTTGCAATGCAAAGGTCAGTTGCTTGTTTGTCCTATCAAAGGCCCTTTCCCTAATTAGCATATCTTTTGTAATAGCTAAATTGTGAACCACATTTTGGAGCTGCCTGGCTGGTGTGATATGCAAGAAATTTCCTTTCCACAATAGTCTCCTGGATTCAAAAGTGGCTTTTCAATCATTTTGGACCATAGTCTTTTGTCCTCGTACTTCTCCTAAACTCAAAGTAAAGGGAGCAATAGGGCATAAGTAGCAACAGCTCGTTTTAATTCTTTTAAGGTTTTAAAAGGTACAGCTTCATGAAGATGTACAACTTGTCCCAGATTATTAGGGACTGGAGCTTCAGAAAGAGGGTGGACTGTTGAACCCCTCTAGGGACTCCCCTCCCAGCCTGGCTTCTTTTAGTGCCCATTGCAAGGGGGATACAGAAAATGGCTCTATTTCTCTTGAGGTAGAAGTTCTGATCTGTGACTCAGAGAAATTCCTCTGAGCTGCCGTTGGCCTCTGTGCAGCCACTGTGTGTGCCCGCTGCCACTCTGGCTCTCTGACCACTGGATGTTTCATTTTTTGCCCAGATTTTAGACACAGACGCTATCTTGAGCCTAACAAATTTGTGATGCCAGACATGGGCATAGGCAATGCTAAGGCCACAGGTACCATAGTCATGACCCTCCTACTTAGCCCTGGGGAGAAGCTGCAGCAAGAATGAGGAAAAGATTAGACAAGAAGACAAGAGCTGGGTTAGGTGGTAACTCATCTGCCTTGTTAGCAAGACAACCCCCTGAGCAACAATATGGACGTTTATTTATACCTTTGAAAAGTTAGCAGTAGGTGACACAAGGTTGCCTAGTGACTAATAGCTGACATTAACCAGTCAGGATGCTTATCTCAGGACTGAGGTAGGTTGTCTGCTTTAGGCTTTTCCCACCTTCACACATTTGACCAGTTTTCCAGCTTTCAAGGCTCCCAACACCTAAGGGCATCTCTCTGCCCCCTTTATCTTATCCAGACTACTTAGGTCAGGGAGCATGTGCACCCTTAATCCCAGTGCCCTTGAGCCCAGCATTACACCATGAATCAGTTCCAGCATCACATGCTCTAGATTCAGCCACCTCTGGAGAAGCCTCACCTATGACCACATGAGGCTTTGGGGGACATCTAAGCACAGCCATAATGCTCCACCCCTGGGCCTCTGAAGACTCATGTGTATCTCTCCATGCAGAAAAGTGTGTAGTCCATCTCCAAGAGTTTCCAAGGTCCTAACAGCTTCAGCGTAGCTCAAAAGTCCCAGTCCAAAGTCTGTTCTGAGACTTAGGCATGTAATGGGTCAACTGAATTTTGTGCTATAACTTGGAAAACTATTAGGTTCCCTTATGCTTCCTGTTATCTACTCTAAGGAATGTGTTCTCGCCCTCTGTTCAAGGCTATTTAGTAATGAGTTACTGTCTCCCTCCCCTCCCTAATCTAATTCCTGTAAACACAGTCAGCTTAAGATGTATCTTGTAAAAATAGCTTGCTCAACAAGCCCCACATGGGCAAGTTGTGCGTATCACTGAACTGTGAAAGACCCCTTACTCCCGTGATTTTTTTGCTTTAAAAACTCCTTGCTCCCTGCGTTAGGGGCCAATCGGTCTTCTACGTGAGAACTGACTGACAGCCCTGAGCTTAGTGCATGAAGGCCCGAATTCAAATTACAATTTGGATTCTGATCTGGTTCCATTGCTGAGTGACCTGTAACAAGGCACATTCTTATCTGCAAACCCCTGTAAAAATGAAAAGAAAGTTAGACACGTCCAGCCATCGTGGCACCAGATGGACATTTCCATTCCAAGCCTTACAGATGGGGATACAAAGAAATGAGACCAAAGTAAGTCCAAAACCCAGTAGGGCAAACACTAAAGCCCAGTTTGACAAATCTGTGGCAAGTTGTGGACGCCAAAGGCCTTAGGTGGCTCCACCCGTTTGGCACCTCTGGTGGTAGCTCCCAAGGCTTTTCTCTTTGGTCAGCTCTGCTTCTCCTTTGCAGTTTTCCTCAGACAATCTGTGTTCCTGGCTTCTCCAAACTTCTAGGATCTCCACTGCACCTTCAGCTTCCCACTCACAGCTTCACACACTACCCTCCCAGGGGCACACTGAAATCTGAGAGGAAGCCTTTCTGACCCCACAACTCTTGCATTCTGCATGTACCCAAACCCAGCACCATGTGGATGGTACCAGGGTCTACTGCCAGCAGCTGGAGCAGTAGCCAGGCTGCCTTCTCTCTTGGCTGTAAGTGTCTAGTGCCTGGAATGCTGAGCATTCTGAACCCAATCCTGAGAAGAGAATTCTGTAAGCCACTGCCATTTGAGAACACGGTCCTCTGGGGCTCTCTCCTTAAAGCAAACTCCTTCACTTTTGCAATTGCAAAGAGTAGAGTCCTGCTGCTTCTTGTGATACCCTCAGGCCATCTTTTCTATGTCCTGTTCCTTCTCAGCAGTCAGGATCTCTTCTGTTCTATCCTTGCAGTCCACAGCTTTTCTTGGGCTTCCTTTCTGGCCAAACTCACAATATTTCACATCATTCTGCTGGACTCTGCTCTTGATTCTAGGTATCAATCTGGCTAAAAAGCCCCCAACAGTACCCATGCCACTTCCTCAGCATTAGAGTGTTTTGACATTTCATTGGCCAGATCAATTAATTTTCCACCTTTTCTTTAGTGTATTCAGTACAGGATCTACAGGGTCTCACTCCATAGATTGGACTCATATAGTGTTTCTCCTGTTTTCAGCCTCCCAAGTGCAGCATTGCAGGTGCGCACCACCACGCCCAGTACCAGTCTCAGTCTCAGTGCCCCAGGGGTAGGGCCAGCACGGCATGGCGGGGATCAAACCCTGGCTGCTGCACTCTGCCTAAGCAGTCATTTTCCACCTTTAATTTCAGTCTCAGGCAAAGTCTCTGGACATCAACAAAGTGCAGACAAACTTTCTGCCAGTGCATAACACACACTTTCTGGCGCGCGGTGGCCGGTCCTTCTTCCCCATAGAAACCTAAGTTGGGCTGGTGAGATGGCTCAGTGGTCTAAAGCACCTACTTAGAACAAGCTTAGCAAAGCACAGGGACCGCGGTTCAATCCCCCAGCACCACATGCCAGCCAGCCCCGCCCCCTGGTGGGCTGAGCTGGCCACACACACACAATAAATAAATAAATAAATATTTAAAAAAAAAAAAAAAGAAAGAAAGAAACCTCCTAAGCTGGGCAGAATGTATATCAACATCCTGGTCTTCTGAGTGTGGACCAGAATCCCCGGGGCATCAAGCAAGATGGAAAGTGTTCCAGCTCTACATTTCCAGCCAGCATCTTCAAACATTTCCTGACTCTTCTCCTTCCCAGTTCCAAAGGTTCTTGAGCCACATCATCAGGTGTAGTAGTTGATGCTTTGTGTCAACTTGAGATGTCGGAAGCTTGGCTGGATCCACTTGCCCATTCCATGCCCCAGGGTATGGGGACCCTGCCCTAGGGTGGGGAGGATGTGCCCCAGAGTGACTCAGCACAAAAAGACTGTATAAAGGAGTGAAGAAGGCTTCTGTGCCCTGCTTCCTTGGAGAAGTCCAGCCTTCGTCACGCCACTTTGCAGCTGTGCCACTCCAGAGGAGCTCTGATCTTTGCAGTGGAGCACCGGTCTTCACAGTCAGCATAGAAGGAAGCGAAAGAGGCTTGATGGACACCGCAGCTGCTGCTCCTCCTCTGCTCTTCATTGTTCTCTGCTGCCATGAGCTACTGTCGTTTGCCTTGGAGCTAGCAAAGTATGGACTGAAATCTGCACTAACTGTGAGCTAAATAAACCTTTCCTTCCTTCATTTTGGTTGTTCGTATTTTGTCCCAGCAACGAGTAAAAAGTAACCAAGACATCAGGTAATGTCACAACTATGACTTCACTTTTCTGGTACCAAATCCTGTATTAGTTACTTTGGTCTCCTTGCTGGAACAAAATACCTAGCACCCACAGTTAAGGAAGAAAGGTTTATTCAGTTCACAGTTTGTAGAGGTTTCAGGCCGTCATTGGCTGGCTCCAAGTCAGGATGGCATGTGGCAGAGGGTTGTCATGGAGAGGTGTCCCAGAGAAGAACGGTTAATGGTGCCCACAAGGTAGCAAAAGAAACAAGGGCAGAAATCCACCTTTCTAGAACCACTGATTGAAGAAAGTATCCATTTCCCTTGTCAAAATTTGGTTCATCATCCATATTCATTAACAAAAAGAACGAATATGATTAAGATGTCCATAACACCAAAGCGTGTATAGATTTAACACAGTCTCTAACAAAGTTCCGAAACCATTTGCTACAAAAGTAGAGAAAAAGAATTCTAAAATTCATGGGGCTGGGGAGATAGCTCAGTGGAATAAGTGCTTGCCTAGCAAGCGCAAGGTCCTGAGTTCAATCCCTACTACCACACACACAAAATCATTAAAATTCATATGGAGGGCTGGCCAGATAGCTCAGTGGACTGAAGTGCCAGCTTAGGCAGAGTGCTGGGACTGGGGTTTGAATCCCCTGCCGCAGCACCACAAGCCATGCCATCCCCCCAATGGTGCACTGAGAGAGCAATAGAGAGTGGGTGTGTTGGCGCATGCCTGTAATCCTAGTGCGTGGGAGGCTGAAAACAGGAGGATCACTATGAGTCCAATCTGTGTAGTGAGACCCTGTAGACGCTGTACTAAATACATTTTTAAAAAAAATTCACTGGGGAGATAGCTCAGTAGAATAAGCACCTACCTGGTAAGCTCAGGGTCCTGAGTTCAATCCCTGGTACTGCAAATAAATAAAATAAAATAAAATAAGAAAATTTTTAAAAATTCATCTGGAACCATAAAATCTTTTCCATCTTGCCAGGGATATAGTTCCGTGAAATAAGCCCCTTCTTGGCAAGCACAGGTCCTGAATTCAATTCCCAGTAAGAAAAAAAAGTCCTACATCTCCAAAGCACCACTGAGAAAGATTCACAGTGTTAGAGGCTTTCCAGTCCCTGATGTCAATTGGTATTACAACCAAAAGCAAACGCAACTGTGTGGTGCTGGCCTAAACCCAGAACAGAAGAGGATGCTGGCAATACCAAAGATGTCCCACAACCCACAGACCAGAGATGAGGCCACAGCCCCTGCATGGAAGGGAGCTATTTGCCAAAATGGTTACAGTGAAGTGACACACTACATGAGGCAAAAGCTGGGTTCTTCCAGCTGAGCTGCACCTGATCCTGGATCTGCTGGAGGCTGAAGGAAGGATAGGGTTGGCACTGGCTGGTGTGCTTTGTAGGGAAGCACGGCAGCTCCATGTCTCACTTTCTGACCTCACTCCCTTTCTACACTGGGTCCCTTACAGCAGGGCAGAGGTTACCAGAGCCTCACTTGAGCCCTGACGACAAGGGAGTGGCTCAGTTCCTCCAACCATGAAGAAGTCACCAGAGATGCTGGGTCAGATGCTGACACCACCAAGTATGGAAAGGCGGGGGCTCAAGCTAGCTAGATATCACCACAAATGCTCACTAGGGAGACTGCTTTCAAGGGAAGCACAAACTGTAAACTAAAATAGCAACAATGGACTGGGGAGATAGCTCAGCGGTCTAAGCGCCTGCCTAATAGGCACTAGGACCCAGGTTTGATCCCTGGTATTACATGTCATGTCAGCCACCTAGCTGTGTAATAAAACCTGTACCAAATAAATAAATAAATTTTTAAAATAAAATTAACTCAATGAAAAGGACAAAAGAATCTCTAAACATAGTCAACAAGTACCTGCTGTCTTAAAGTAGGATTCATGCACCCAGGGGTATATGCCTCAGGGGCATAGCACCTGTCAAGTGCAAGGTCCTGAGTTTGATTCCTGGTACATAAACAAAAACAACAAGTAGAATTCATGGTGAAATATTTATCCATGAAGACAAACCAGGAATCTCTCTCCTTTCATCAGGACCTGCATCTCCCAATCTAAAACCTTGTTGGCGTTTTTTTCTCCTATAAAAGAAAATAAAACCCTCACCACTCACCCCAGGTGGGTGGGAGGGGCTGACCCTTCTCTCCTCCAGCCACATTTCCTTAGTGAAAAGTAAATAAAGGATGGGGGCAGAGGGGTGAGAAGTCCAGGCATGGAAGGACCAGCGTTCCACACTTGACAGGGGAGTGGCCCCAGGAGTCACCTGGATAGAGCATCTGAGAGAGATGTCCTGCTATCCCCCATGAGACCGATTCAGCCCTTTCTCTTTAGGATGTGCTTGGGACCATCCCAGGAAACATAACCATCAGCCTCCATCAAGAATAACAATGTTAGGGCTGGCCAAATAGCTCAGCGGATTAAAAAGTGCCTGCAAGCAGGCACAGGGTCTGGGGATTCAATCCCTGAGCCTGCCATGCTGGCCCCGCCCCTGAGGCACACTGAGGTGGCAATTGAGACTGGGCATGGTAGCACAGGCCTGTAATCCCAGCACTTGGGAGGCTGTAAACAGGCGGATCATTATGAGTCCAATCTAGTAGTGAGACCCTGAACACCCTGTAGACCCTTACCAAAAAAAAAAAAAAAAACAGAAAAAAGAAATACAGGGGCTGGTGAGATGGCTCAGTGGTCTAAAGCACCTACTTAGAACAAACTAAGCCAAGCAAAGCACAAGGACCGTGGTTCAATCCCCCAGCCCCACATGCCAGCCAGCCCCGCCCCCTGGTGGGCAGAGCTGGCCACACACACAATAAATAAATAAATAAATAAATAAATAAATAAATAAATAAATGAAATACAATGTGTATACTGGGGAGATAGCTTGGCGGCATGAGTGCCTGACTGACATGCAGGGTCCTGAGTTTGATCCCCAATACCACATGCCATGCTGACCCTGGAACTGGGTGTGGTGGTGCAGACCTGTGGTCCCAGCACTGGGGAAGCTGAGACAGGAGGAGCACTGTGAGTCTGAACTGTATAGCAAGATCCTGTAGCAAGATAAAAAGAATTCAGATGTCTAACGTACATGTACAAACTCCTAGTGATGAATGCAATCATCGCATACTGCCAACATGGTATTAATAAAAGTTAAAAATTAAAAAAAGAAATACAATATGCAGAACTGGTAGCAGAGTTTAGCTGCTGCCCTTCACAGGGAGCTCCCACATGTACTCAGCGGGTGCCTGGTATTGCCCGCCACGTCCCTCTGGTGGACCGTTTTCTTGGATTGTCTCCAACCTCTAAGAGAGACAAGGAATAGACTTGAGTAAGTAATAGCATGAACTGCGGGGTGTGGTGGCGTATGTCTGTAATTCCGGCACTCAGGAGGCTGAGGCAGGAAGATCACTGAATGTGAGGCCAGCCTGGGCTGCACTGTGAGTTCAAGGCAAGCTTGAACTGCATAGTTAGAACCTGTCTAGA
>NW_004524577.1:7150079-7156660 GCF_000260255.1 Octodon degus
GAGAGAGAGAGAGAGAGAGAGAGAGAGAGGAGACAGACAGACAGACAGACAGAGACAGAGACAGAAACAGAGAGAGAAAGAAAGAAAACAAAAGAGAAATAGCCCAGAAAGTCCCTTACTACAGTGGTCCCCAGCTTCCAGACCTTAGACCTGGACTGGTCCTCGTCCTGTTAGGAAGCAGGGCTGGAAAGCCAGTCTTCATTGCCACTGTCTGGTGATCAGATCAGCAGTGGCATTAGGCATCCAGTACTGAAACCCCTGTGGAACCCCTGTGGAACCCCTGTCTCCCACCCAGCAATGCGACACACAGATGCAAAAGAGAGAATACTCTGCAGGTGAGGAGCTCTGCGATGACCACTGTTCTCTGTGGAAAAAAAAAAAAAAAAAAAAGGCCACAGTCCAAAAGCTCGTGGCTTTTCTTGGTATCAAGCAGGGAAGTGGGAGGGAGAGTGCTGGGGAAAAGAAACTTTGCAGGCATTGACTGCAATGAGAAATGGAGCGATTTTGTACCAGGCACGAAGGCCTCCACTTAGCAGTACAGCAAATAGCTTGAGGTGTGCAAGGCTGGCACCTTTACTGCTAGGAAGGTATAATTCTTTCTGAGTCCAGTAACCTCAGCTGAGGTGACATATCATAGCCCTGGAATCTCACAGGCTCTTGCTTGAGCCTCCGTTCTAGCCATCAGCGGGCACAATTCTTGCCTTTACCAGACTCAGTCACATCCTTCTAGCCAACTAAGGGAACATCTGTTTCAACATAGCCAGCTCTGCATATCTCCATGAATAATGTTAAAATCAGAGAGCTGGGGAGATAGCGCAGCAGCATAAGTGCCTGCCTCGCAGGTGCAAGGTCCTGAGTTCAATTCCCAGGAGAGAGAGAGAGAGAGAGAGAGAGAGAGAGAGAGAGAGAGAGAGAGGTAAGAAGTGAGGGGCAAGATCAAAGTGAGAGGGTTCATTTCTCAGGAGAGTACAGCTTGGTAGTCTGTCACAATTGAGGCTTTGTGCTGCTTTGAATCACCCCAAAACCTCATCCCCTGACTTCATGGAAGATTCACCTTTAATGAAACTGGTCCTTAGCACCAAAAAGGGACCACTACTTTACTGGTCACTCAGCCCCTTCACTTATGCAGTACTATACATTGAACCCAGGCCTTTGCACGGAGCTACATCCCCAGCCCTTCTTATTTTTATTTTTTATTTTGGAAACAGAGTCCTACTGTCATGGTTTGTGTCTAGCTGTCCCCCCCACACAGACACACACCACCGCACAGCCTCATGCAGTCATTCGGGTGGACTTTCAGAGTTTGTGATTAACCCATGATCCAATGTGGGGATCCCTGGGGTGGGTAGACTGCATACACTGTAAGGAAGGGAGAGGGGCTTGCTAGCAGCCACAGCCACTCTTCTTCCCTTTGGCTCTTAACTGTTTTCCACTGCCACGAAACGCTGCCCTCTGCTGTGCCACTCTGCCTTGGAGCCATCTGAGTATGGACTGAAATCTCCACTAACTGTGAGCTAAATAAACCTTTCCTCCCTTAATTTTGGATGTCAGGTGTTTTGTCCCAGCAACAAGAGAAAAGTAACTGAGACACTTACTATGTCATTAAATTGCCCGGGGTGAGCTTCAACTTCTAATCCTTCTGCTTTAGCTTCCCCAAGCGCTAGGATTCCAGGCTTGCTCCACCACACCCAGCTTCAGCCGCTTCTTTTTAAGACATCAGAAACACCCTTAGAAATGCACCTGTTCCAGACCACCTGACAGTCCTTTGGCCAGTACAGTGTAGTCTCTGTTATAAGGTATTGCAGATGCAGAGGAAAGCACAGCACTGGTGTCACCCTGAGAGAGTTTAAGGCAACTAGGAAGCCCCTGGAGACCTAGAGACGGTGGGCTTGGCAGGGGAAGGAAGAAAACAAGGCTGAGGCTTGCGGGCAATAAAGAAGACCGTGAATGGGCAGGTCTGAAGTCCCTGAGAACAACAGGAAGCACCAGATAAACTACACAGCCTACCACCACGTGCAGAGTGCCGCCAAGCCGGTGGGAAAACACAGGGCCAAGATGGGGAAGGAGCAAACCCAGGACACAATCAGCCCGGCGTTCGAGGCCCACTTCCCTGAGTTTCCTCAGTGGATTCTGGAAGAGACTGCAAAGAGGAAGAGCCCGAGCAGCTCCCGAACCCCCGTGCGTGGGCTAGAAGAAGCCGAAAGCTGCTCCGCTCCTGTGGGGAAAGTGACCCCCAGAGCCCCGCAGGCTGTAATTGGGGCCCAGAGGAGTCACACGCTGGCCACACTCTCCTGCATCTCTTGTTGTGAACTAACTCCTCTTGGTCATACTTTTCTCTGAGACAAAGTGATTTTAATCATTTGCAGTTGTTATACGTTTAAAGAATACATCCAAGAGATGACTTCATTCAGACGCAGGCACGTTTCCGTGCTTCAGTCAAACCAAGTCAGAAGTTCGATCGGTAGCGGGAGCAGAGAGCGGACCCCAGAGAGCCCCGAGCAGCCCCACCGCCGCCTCCGGGCTGGTTAGCGTCACGCACCGGGAGGAGCCGCAGCCGCCCGGTCACCATCACCGCAGCCGCGAGCGGCCACGCGAGAGCCGGGCGGCGGGCAGCAGCGCAGGGAGCGGCGGCCAGGCTTTGGAACAGTAAGATGGTTTAGTGTAAGAAACGGGTATGGCTCCATCAACAGGAATGACACTGGGGCCGGGGAGATGGCTCAGTGGAGTAAGTGCTTCCCTGGCAAGCACAAGGGCCTGAGTTCAATCCCCAGTTCTGCCAGGAGGAATGACACCAAGGAAGATGTACTTGTACACCAGCCCGCACTAAAGAAGAATAAGCCCAGGAAGGACCTTTGCAGTGTAGGAAATGGAGAGACTGTGGAGTTTGATGTTGTTGAATGAGAACAGGGGGCAGAGGCAGCAGATGTTACAGGCCCTGGAGGAGCTCCAGCTCAAGGCAGTAAATATGCAGCGGACCATAACCATTATAGACGCTGTCCACGTCGTAGGGGTCCTCCACGCAATTACCAGCAGTTTGAGAATGGGAAAAAGAATGAGGGATCAGACAGCGCTCCCGAAGGCCAGGCCCAGCCACACCAGCCTACCTACCCTAGGCGAAGGTTCCCACCTCCCTACATGCGGAGACCCTGTGGGCGTTGACCACAGTACTCCAACCCTCCCCTGCAAGAAGTGGTGGAGGGTGGGGACAGCCAGGGTGCAGGAGAGCAAGGGAGACAGAATGTGTCTGCCGATTCCGCAGGGGCCTCCTCGCCAAAGACAGCCTAGAGAGGAGGATGGCCATGAAGAAAATAAGGAAAATCAAGGAGAGGAGACCCACGGTCAGCAGCCACCTCAGCTTGGTACTGTCGCAATTTCAATTACCAATGCAGATGCCCAGAAAACCCTAAACCACAAGATGGCAAAGAGACAAAAGCAGCCGATCCACCAGCTGAGAATTGGTCTGCTCCTGAGGCTGAGCAGGGCCCCGCTGAGTAAACACCGGCTTAACATCTCTACCATCATCTGGGTTAGTCATCCAGCAAGAAAGAAACTAATAGGAAATTCCAGCAATAAGAAATGAACAAAAGATTGGAACTGAAGACCTGAAGCGCTTGCTTTTTGCCTGTTGACCAGATAATTAGAACTATCTGCATTGTCTACTAAGTATGGGGTTTTTATTATTTTTACCTAAAGACATCTCTTTTTGGTAATGACAAATGTGGTTTTTTTTTTTTTTAAAAAAAAGCCTGTTTTTCTCAATACACCTTTAGAGCTTTTTGAATTGTTTCATATCTGGTCAAGTTGAGATTTTTAAGAACTTCATTTTTAATTTATAATAAAAGTTTACAACTTGATTTAAAAAAAAAAGTCAACAAACTGCAAGCACCTGTGAATAAAGGGCTTAAATAATTATAAAAAAAAAAAACCCAAAAAACAAACAACCAAGTCAGAGATAATGCAGATGATGTGACTACTGTAGGATTTCTCTAGGATTCCTGATGCTAATTGTCTTAGACTCTGAAGTGAATAAAGTCAAAGCCTTCCACTGAGTTGGTTCAGATCAATGCTGATAACTGTCCTACATACATTGCTCTGGACTGGACTGTGTGCTCTTCCAAATTCAATGCCTTAATTCCAAACATTTCCTCCAAGAGTGAATCAAAGGGAAACTGTCATTCTACAGGTATGAAAACACCACAAGTGGAAAGGATCCATTTCTTTCTTTCTTTTTTTTTAAGGATCCATTTCTGATCCATACAACACATAGGTCAGTTCATAAACATTTGTAGTTTTGTTTTGGCTGGCTCAGGCTGCCGGAAGGGCAGATCTGGTGCAGCATGTGGTGCTGGGGATCAAACCGCAGTCCCATCTGATAGCGGGACAATACTATGCTACCACCCTTCAGTGGACATTCCATAGGAACACACAAGACCTGTGCTTCAACCAGATCCTGTCCATAATACTGAAGAAACACATGATCAAGTGCTGAAAACCAGATTAGAAGAAAATGAAAGTGAATTTCTTGAGCAAGGACCCCATGATAGAACAACTTAGCAAAATGTTCTTCACACACAACAAAGCACCGTTGGTATCCTCGCGGGCAGTATCACAGATGTCGTATGAAACTGAATCCTCCAAAAGACAGATGATACTGAGATTCATGGGAGAATCGAAGAGAAATGTTGTCCTGTGTTTAGTTTGCCCCTGGAAGAAATACACTAATACTTGAAACTGTCCTACCAATTTGATTTGAAACTATCTCATTGCTATTTGTTTATCAATAAAATTATGGGAAAAAAATTTAAAAATAAAAAAATTGAAAAAAAAGAACATTCACCTCTGACAGGATAAAAAAATTAAAATTAAAAAAAGATACAAAGAAAAAATACACTAATACTATATGGCAATAGTCAAATAATAAAATGTCTTTTCACATAAAAAAAAAAAGAAAAAAAGAAACGCAGTCCCTTGCCCCTGACCGATTTTGCTCAAGAAGGTGCTTTAGACAACTGAGCTAACCCACCAGCCCCAGGATCTATTTACTAGAAAATCTAGAATAAGGAAAATTAATCTATGATGAGAACAGGGATGCTCTAGGAAGTGGGTGAGGTCACTTTCTCGGGCAACATGATATTGTGGATATGGAAATGTTCTGGGTTATACTGCTGTATGTATTTTCCAGAGTTTGCCTATATTTAAGATGCTATGTAACTTTTTTCAAACAAGGATCTCTAAAACATTAAATCATAGTGACAGTTGTGCTTAAGTATTTTGGAAAAAGTGTTCCTTTTTTATTTAGTGCAGGGTCTACAAGTTCTTGCTGCACTGATCAGACTCATAGTGGTTCTCCTGTGTGCAGTCTCCCAAGAGCTGGGATTAAAGGCAGGGCCGGCACGGCATGCCAGGGATCAAACCCCAGGCCCTGCATCTGCCTAAGCAGACACTTTAATCCACTGAGTTTCTGGCTGGCCCTAAGAAGCATTCTTAGGGTTGCAGTCAAATGGACATGCACCCAAAGTAAGAGGAATTCCTGTGTGGACTGAGGAATCAACAGGGGATTGCATGATTGGAGATGAGTTAAATAGTGTTCTATAAAAAAGGTAACAGAGGGCCAGCAAGATAGCTTAGTGGTCTAAAGCAACTGCTTTGGAAAAACTCAGGCAGGCACAGGGGACTGCGGTTCGATCTCTGGCACCACATACCATACCAGCCCCACCCTCAAGGCAGGCTGAGCCAGCCAAAAATAAAAAAGGTAACAGAGGACCGGCCAAATAGCTCAGGGGATTAAAGCACCTGCTTAAGCAGATGCAGCAGCCGGGGTTCGATGCCCGGCCTGCCATGCTGGCCCCGCCCCCAGGGTGCGCTGAGATGGTGACTGAGAATGGGCATGCGACTGAGTGTGCCTGTATTCCTAGCTCTTGGGAGGCTGGAAACAGGAAGATCACTATGAGTTCGATCTATGTAGTGAGACCCTGTAGACCCTTACTAAAAAAATACAAAAAAAAAAAAAGGTAACAGGCTGGGGAAACAGCTCAGCAGCTTAAACACTTGACTGGCAAGCACAAGGTCCTGAGTTCAATCCCTGGAACCACACACACACACACACACACACACACACACGTAACAAGCAAATGCTGTGTTAGAATGTTTTCATTTGAAAATGTAATTAGGAGACACCAAAATGTCTCATGTAGTGATTTGTCTTTGAATAAGAATTCCAAAAATAATTATTAATTTTCTAAATGTTTGAATAGTTGTAGACCCAACCCCAGTTGGATGTTTTTCTTAGTCAATTCAAAATGCAAATATCCCATAAGTTCTGTTATGTTGACTTGGCTTTTTTTTTTTTTCCTTTGTCTTTTTGAGACAGGGTCTTGTTAAACAGTTCAGGCTGGCCTTGAGCTAACTTTGTAGCCCAGGCTGGCCTTGAACTCACAATGATCCTCCTGCTTCAACCCCTCGAATTCTGATATTACATGTGTGCACCACCATGCCTGGCTTTGGCATTGTTGTGCAATGACAGAAACTCTCTAATTTTTTTCTTTAATTATATCTGTGAAGGGGCTGGGAGATGGCTCAGT
>NW_004524577.1:7156807-7159830 GCF_000260255.1 Octodon degus
TGACCCATTGGTTGTGCAGAAGAGTGCTATTTAATTTTCATGTGTTTATGAATTTCTTATGGTTTCTTTTGCCATTGATTTCCAATTTCATTGAACTATGGTCTGCTAATATGCATAGGATAACTTCAATTCCTTTGCATTTACTAAGCATGTTCTATAAGGTAATATGTGGTCTATTTTGGAGAACATCCCATGTGCAGTTGAGAAGACTGCACTATGATGTTGTGGGGGTAGAACACTTTGCAGACATCTACTAAGTCCATTTGTTGAAAAGTTTGGTTCAGTTCTAACATTTCATTCTTGATTTTTTGTCAAGTTGATCTGTCTATTTGTGACACTGGAGTATTACAGTCCCCCATTAAAATCATATTAGTGCTTATTTGATTCTAAAAATTTTTTATTTAATGTATTTGGTGCAGGGTCTCACTATGAAACTCAGACTTGTAGTGATCCTCCTGTTTCAGCCTCCCCAGTGCTGGGATTACAGGCGTGCACCACCACGCCTGGTTTCAGTGGCTGGCTCAGTGCTCCTGGGGCAGGACCAGCATGGAATACAGTGCCAAGGATCGAATCTGGGTCCTTGTGCTTTCCAGGCAGGTGCTTAGACAGCTGAGCTATCTCTCAGCCCTTTTATTTGATATCTAATGTACATCAATATTTGTTTTATATGATTGGGTGCACTGGCATTTGGTGCCCATATATTTATAATTGTTATCTCTTTCTCATGGATTGCTTTGTTTATGAGGATGTAGTGCCCTTCTTTGTCTCCCTTTATCAGGATTGACTTGAAATCCATTGTCTCAGTTACTTCTCTCTCATTGCTGTGACAAAATACCCAACACCCAGAATTCAGGAAGGAAAGGTTTATTTAGCTCGCAGTTAGTAGAGGTTTCAGTCCATACATGGCTAGCTCCAAGGCAGAGCGGCACAGGGCAGAGAGCAGCTCTTCATGGCAATGGAAAACAGCAAAGAGCAAAGGGAGGGGCAGCAGCTTCAGGAGCTACCTAGCCCCTCTCTCATCCTTACATTGTAATGCAGGTCCCCTGCCCCAGGCAGGGGTAGCACTTACATCCATAACCCCACATTGAATCATGAATTAATCACAAACTCTAGAAGTCTTCCCCAATCACTGTATGAGGCTTTGGGGGGACAACTAGACACAAACCATAGTATCTACTTGCTCTGCCATTAGAATAGCTACTCCTGATTTTTTTCGGTTCCTGTTGCCTGGAGTATTGTTTTCCATCCTTTGATTTTCAATCTATGAATTCCTTTTTGAATTAAATGTGTTTCTTGTAGGTAGGGCTATGAGACAGAATCGTACTGTCTCAAGGGAGCAAAGAACAAAAAACAGAGCCGAGGAGACCTGTAGTCTCTTGTAAATTCTGTCAAGCTGGGCTACAAGGTCACAGATAACAGGATTCCCTGGAGGTGCCCTATCTGTTCTTTGATCCTTCACCTGGGATGTTGCTGACTAGTGTTCTGTGCACTTAGAGTTTGGTGAATACCAAAAGGCAATATAGACAGTACTTTGTTTACAACAAATTAGGTATGTGCATTCCTTAGCCTGTTTTTAGCCCTCAATAAACGTGAGAAGTTTCAGTGGTTCAAGACTCACAGCAGGACTAAGCTCGTGGGTCTTCTGTGGCTGTATTAATCCAGTCTTCTCGTTATTTCTTTCAGCTCCAATTGATTTCATGCACCACTTGTGTGCAGCATACTGTTGGATCTTGCTACTTGATCCACTCTCCAGTCTGTTTCTCTTTTGATTGGTAAATTGAGACCATTTACTTTTTTTTTTTTTTTTTGCGGAACCAGGGATTGAACTCAGGCCCTTGCACTTGCCAGGGAAGCGCTTACTCCACTGAGCCATCTCCCCAGCCCCGAGAACATTTACATTTATGGCTACAACTGTTATATATTGATTTAGCCTTGTCATGTTATTTTCCTCTTGTTGGCTCCCTTCTTTTCCTCTGTTTAATTGCTTCCCTTGTCTGGAGTTTTCATTCTGTTGGGGCTTGTGGAGTTGTAGTCCTTGTTATCTCTTTCTAGAATGTCTTTCAGAATATTTTCGAGTGCTGCTCTGGTGCTCATGATTTTCCTCATGTATTCTTTCTTATGGAAGTGTCTTATTTCTCCATAAATTTTGAAAGATAGTTTTGTGGGGTACATGAATCTGGGTTGGACTATAATGGATTATCTTGCTGAATTCACACACCTACAATATTTAAATGGCAATGGAATACCCATCTCTGACAAAACTAAACAAAAAAAGGGGATATAAATGAAGGACCATTTTGTAACTGTGTATACAAAATAGTTAGGATAGATATTCAGCTACTTTCTCTCAATTCAATGAGAAGAAAGATTTGTACTAATAGTGTTTGGACAGGATATCATGTCTGCACCTTGTACTATGAATAACCACTATGAAGACAACAACATGCAATGTATTAATTATTGAAACTATCTTATTAATTGGTTGTGAAACTGTCTCATTGTTATTTGTTTCTCAATAAAATTAATTTTTAAAAATCTGGGTTGAGAGCCAGGGAGATGGCTCAGCAGAATAAGCACTTGCCTGGCAAGCACAAGGGCCTGAGTTCAATCCCCAGTTCCACTGGGGGGGGGGGGAGTCTCTAAAAAATCTGGGTTGAAGGTTCTTTTCTTTTAGTGCTTAAAATACTTTACTCCAAACTCTCCTCAACCTAGAGGCTTGTGTCAAAAAGTCAGCTGTGATTCCAATGGATTTTCACTTATAAGTGATTTGTTTATTTTTTCTAACAGCTTTTAATGTTCTGCTCTTGTGTTGAACTTCTGGAGTCTTGACTATTACATATCTTAGTGCAGTTTCTTTCTCATCATGGCTAATTGGAGTTCTGCATGCCTCACTTATGTGTATGTCAAAATTTTTTCCATGCTTGGAAAGTTTTTTGCTATTCTGTGAACATATCTTTTGTGTCCTTTGTGCTATCTTCTGATTTTTCATTGATTCCAATTAATCCTATATTATTATTATTATT
>NW_004524577.1:7160170-7161569 GCF_000260255.1 Octodon degus
TCTTTCTCTTAGTTCAATGAGAAGAAAGTTTTGAACTAATAGTATTTAGACAAGATATCATGTATATGCAATGTATTAATTATTGTAACTGTCCTACCAACCTGTTTTGAAACTGTTTCATTGCGACTTCTTTCTCATTAAAATTAATATAAAAAGAGGTCTTTCATTTGATGAACCACAACACTGTCTTCTAGATCTAATATTCCATCTTTCCATTAGTTGATTCTATTATGGATGCTTTCGATAGAGTTTTTAATCTTCTGGATATCTGTTTCATCTGTTTCGTGTAATCCAGTTATGCTCTCACGTTGGGAATTCATGATTTCCATCACTTTCCTAAGCTCCTCTATCTTTTGTATCTGTAACCATGACCTTCATTCTGGCCACACTCTCTTTAAGAATTATTTGTGTAATACTCTCTTGGTTTTTTGTTTGCTTATTTTGCTTGTTCTAGAGACTCATTCATCTGCTTTGTTATTTTCCCTGCTACCATTTTAGAAAGTTCTGTTGGGTGACTTTTGATTTCTTCTACCTCAAGGCCCCTGTTTGCTTCAGGTGAGCTGGAGATCTGGGGTTACATTTTGCTTCTTTTTTTCTTTTTTCTTGTTTATTTGTTGTATGCATTAATGAGTTTTTTTGTTTGTTTGTTTGTTTTCTATTTTAGGACAGGGTGTTCAGGGTCTCACTGCATAGGTCAGACTCATAGTGGTCTGCCTGTTTACAGCCTCCCAAGTGCTGGGATTACGGTGCGCACCACCAAGACCAGTCTCCATCACTGAGCACGCCTCAAGGGCGGGGCCAGCACGCAGGCCAGTGGATCGAATTCCCGGCCCCTGCATCTGCCTAAGCCGGCGCTTTGCTCCGCTGAGCTATTTGGCCGGCGCTGCATTGATGGTTTTAAATTGGTTGTGGTAGATAGCTTTATTATTACTATCAAGACTTCTTTAGGAAATCACTACCCTTCAGAGATGTCTTCCAGAGGCAGCTGGGTTTTGGCCTTAGCATCTATCCCAGGATCCTCCCTCTTTTGTTTGTTATGGATTAGTTGTTGCAGCCTCTTAGGACTAGCATCCATTCCTTTGGTACTGGCCTATAGTATTGTTTATGTCCCCCACACAATCTAGGTATTGACATACAAGGAAGGTCAGTTGACAGCGTCAACTATGTCATCTTGAGTAAAGTAGTACAACCCACAATGACAGTAGCAGTGGTTCGAGGGCCAGCCAAACCGTATGTCTGGTTGTGGGATTGGGGGATGACTCATTTTATCATTCTGACTGCTTCTTGCTGGTCTGCCTACGGGGTCCCCGGGCGTGGACGTCTCCCATGATTGTCCCTCACCCAGTCACTGTGGGAGTCTAGCCCTGGCACCTCTGAGATAAAGTTGATCTGCAGTTGC
>NW_004524577.1:7163269-7164149 GCF_000260255.1 Octodon degus
TCTGTGGATACCCCAGGCTGGTCTCGAACTCTCAATGGTCCTGCTGTATCCGCCTCCCTAGAGCTGTCATTACAAGGGTGCATGACCATGCCCAGCTGCACTCGTGAGTTTTCTAAAAACCTACAAGCGGGGCATGGTGGCACATACCTGTAATCCCAGCACTCGGGAGACTGAGGCAGGAAGCTCACTGCAAGCTCAAGACCAGCCTGGGAGCTACAAAAGTGAGCACAAGGCCGCCAGAACTGCATAGCAAGACTCTGCCTGTCTGAAAAGAAAAACAAAAACAGATGAATGAAAAAAGATAACGAGGTATTTATATACAGTGGAGTACTACTCTGCCATAAAGAAGGACAAACTTGAGTCACTTGTAAATAAATGGATGCATCTTTGGGGCCATAATTTCATGACATAAATAAGATGCACAAGTTTAAATACTGCATTGATTCTTTTGTGTGAGAAACCCTAAGAGTAAACAAAGAGCAACGTGGAGGACAGATACTGGGAAGTAGGACATATATGTTTATACAGCAAGGGGAACAAGGGGGAGGACAGAAGAAAGGAAAATGGGACTTTAAAAAGAGAACGGAAGGAAAAATGAAACAAAGTTTCTGTACATGGGGAGAGGAAGCCGGTTTGAAGGGAGAGGAGGAGAGTGAAAAAGGGAAAGAATTAAGAGCGAATATGTGCAGGTATATAATGAATGTGAGCGTGTAAGGCTGATATGTGCTAATTTAAACACACACACGCGCGCGCATGCACACGCACACGATTCTAAGGGCCGGCCAAATAGCTCAGCGGCTTAAAGCACCTGCTTAGGCAGACTCAGCGTCAAGGGTTCGATCCCCGCCGTGCCATGCTGGCCTCACCCCCCCCCGCCCCC
>NW_004524577.1:7165431-7166907 GCF_000260255.1 Octodon degus
TCCCCCACCAAGTCCCACAAGGGCAGGGACAGAATTATACAGTTCAGGCTGGCTTTGAGCTCACTTTGTCACTTTGTACCCTAGGCTGGTCTTGAGTTATGTACCTATCTGTGAAACAGGGGCAAGGAGAGCAAAAGAGAAAAAGCGAAGGAAAAAACCCACCTCACCAGATCAGAGTGGGAAGGGCTCCAGCCCATGAACTTCGTCTAGGCGGAACCAGGGATTGAACTCAGGCCCTTGCACTTGCCTGGGAAGCACTTATTCCACTGAGCCATCTCCCCAGCCCTTTGTCTAGGCTGTTAAAAGAAACTTGTTTCAAAACATCTCTCTTCTCTGCAATGATGAGGACAGGTTCCAGACACAAATAGCATTGCGGGTTCCCTAGCTTGGTGCAGAAGTCACCAGTTAGCTCGGTGAAGACCCAAGGCATCCGAGAACAGCAGGGTTTCTCCCTGGGTGGCTGTGGTCCCCCAAGAGCTCCCGACCAGTACTGTGGTATCGTGACTGAAACTATGATCATTCTGCAACAACTGGCACCTAGACATGGGGCAGATGGGCGACGACTAATTGTAAGTATAAAACAGGTTGGACTGTTGGGGTCCGGCAGGCCCAGAGGAGCTGAGACCAACGGCAGAAGCTCGGGGTAATGGGAACTCCCATTCAATAGAAAATGAATATGTCCGTCTTCTTGGGATGCTACTCAAGGGAGCAGGAGTGACAATGAAACTAAAACGTTGTGAGGCGTTTGCTCTGGGCTGGCAACATTGTTACTGGTTCAGGTGGTTGAGAAAGGCTGCTTTAAACTTAAAAGTCTGGAAGCAAGTTATGAGAGTTCTGCGACATGCAACATGCGCAACCAAAATGGGGAACCAATTCCTCTTCGTGTGTGGTCTCTGTAGTTTCATTCCCTTAGCTTTGGAATCGTTGCAAGTGACTCAGAAGAGTCTAAGAAATATTTGAAAAGGTCAGCGTCAGATGCCAAAATTGCTAAAACTCAAGAGCAGCTTCCACACAGATATGAATCTGCAGAGGAGACCTTTTTTAGACCTCAAATGCCAGATGCTAGCATAGAAAAAGGGACACAAATAGAGCAGGGGGCCTCTGTGGTGCATAGTTATGACAAAGTCAAAACCCCTCAAGCCCCCGTACGTGAAAGTGCTCTCCGGCATACCGAGAGTGTCAGTTCTTTAAATTTCTCAATGTGGGGCCGGGGAGATGGCTCAGTGGAATAAGTGCTTCCCTGGCAAGCACAAGGGCCTGAGTTCAATCCCCGGTTCTGCATAAATAAATAAATAGTAAATTTCTCAATGTTCTATAGCGGGGAATAAGTCTGACAAACCGGGTCCTAAAAGGATATTTATGGTATCCACAAACCATCTCAGATTCTGAGGATTTGGAGGACGTAGAATGAAAGGAAAGTAAGAATGAGGTACGTGAGCTGCAAGCTGAGGTGAGGCATTTATCACAACTGCTTTC
>NW_004524577.1:7168862-7170085 GCF_000260255.1 Octodon degus
TAAAAAAAAAGAAAAGAAAAGGACAAGTTAAAAAGGAAAACAGGGCAAGTGCTTACTCTACTGAGCTATCTCCCCAGCCAAGGAAAACAGATAACAATAGCAGACCACTCCTGGACTTTGTCCGAGATGTGGAAAGGGTAAACACTGGGCTAATGAATGCCGCTCCAAACTCGAAAAGAGTGGCCAGTGCCTACAACCTCAGGGGAACTGGAGAGTAGGCCCGACCTCCCGGGGCCAGGAGATACACAACGTGGGATACACGCCATGGGACACATTGGCCAGCCCGAATTTCAACCAAAACGTGGGGTTGCAGATCTTTACCATGCAACCTTCTGAAGTGGAATTGCAGCTTTAGATCTGGTAGCTGTGGAAAATCAGCTTTTGCTCCCAGCTTGTGGAGTTTACAAAATTCATACTGGAGTTTTGGGCCCTATTCCAAAAGACACTGTAGGTCTGATTGTAGGAAGGAGTAATATTATGAGCCAAGGTGTATTTGTACATTTGGGAATCATTGGTAGTGATTATGAAGAAAAAATCTTACTTATGATATTGACCACTAAACCTTTTCAAATTAAAACTCAACAATAAATTGCATGGCTATTAATCTTGCCATATATAAAAGGGAGAATTTTTCCCTACAAAATTCACCTCATAATAGACTTCACTTGGCAGTGTGCACTATTAACTTTTTTAATTCTACAAAACGAAAGTACAACAACAGAGAGAGAATTCCATCAGGTAGGCAAAAAAGGGGAGAGGGCTAAAAAAGGTCCTTCAGAGAGATCTCCTACTGGACAGTGCAGGGGGCCCAGCCCACTTCTAACCTGGGGCAAAGAGTATGCATGTGTTTTTCCAGCAAATGCTAATGACCTGTTTGGGTACCAGAGTGTACTGTCAGGCTCAGCCATGAAGCCGGATGACAAGAAGAAGTTAACAGCAATGAGGCTAGATCCAGCCCGGGGCCTGGATCTGACAAAATCCAGGAACTGACAAAATGGAAATCTAAAGTCTAAATAGGTGATAAAATAGGTAAGAATAATTGAGCCAACTTATACTAGTATTAAGACAAAAAATACAGGGCTGGCCAAAAAGTTCAACGGATTAAAGCATCTGCAAGCAGGTGCTGGGAGTTTGATCCCCAGAGCCTGCTGTGCTGGCCCCACCCCCGGGGCACACTGAGACACAATCAAGACTGGGCATGGTGGAGTGTGCCTATAATCCCA
>NW_004524577.1:7172870-7173917 GCF_000260255.1 Octodon degus
AAAAAAAAAAATACCTGAGTAGTGCTCTGGGTGCTGACTCGATGCACAAAACCTAGAAAATGAGCACATGTAAATACTTTGATAGAAAAATAGTACTATATCAGATTTGTACTAATATTGTTTAGACAAGAGATTGTGTCTGCATCTTGTACTCTGAATACTATGAAGACAACAATAGACACTGTATTAATTATTGTAACTGTCCTACTGACCTGTTTTGAAACTGTCTCATTGCTATTTCTTTCTCATTGAAATTAATAAAAAAATTTTAAAAAAGAAAAATAGTATTAACTTGTTTCTGGCAGTGATCACTCCGCTTTCTTTTCCTGTAAGCACTCATGCTGATTAGTTATTGGGTTTAGGTGCCTGATCCCGCATCGAATCGAGGCCCATTGGTGGGATTCTGCAGCTCCTGTACAGGTCAGTGAGCGCTCCTGGTTACCTGGACCACAGGATGTGGGCAGATGCATGGTACCATCAGAGAAAAGCATTTTCCGTACTTTTTATGAGGTAAGAGTGGAAGGATGGCCTGTTTGCACTGGTCAGGGCTCGCACCGTTTATAACTTTGTCCTCAGGCTTGGTTATCAGTAGTAAAAAATATATGGGGAAGAGGGTCACAAAAAGGGAACGTTCGTATTATTAGGTCAAAGCATTAAGGGACAGATTGAGGAGGGAAAGTCTGCACCGCCTGACATAGCCCCCTGCCGGACTACCGATGCTGCCCTTATAAGTGACTGAGTCCATTGGGAAACCTGTAGAGGGGAAGTGGCCCCAGTTTTAGTTAATCCTTCCCAAGGAAATGTCATAGATTGGAACCCTCATGGCTCTGCTCCGGTGGAGGGGAAAGGAAAGGATTTAAGATAGTGGCGTAATGGGACTGGTGAAGTATATACAAATAATCAAGAAAAGGGCCGGCCAAGTAGCTCAGTGGATTAAAGCTCCTGCAAGCAAGGACAGGGGCTAGGGCTTCGATCCCCAGGCCTACGTGCTGGCCCCACCCCCGGGGTGTGCTGAGAGGGCAATTGAGACTGGGTGTGGTGGAGCAC
>NW_004524577.1:7174541-7176153 GCF_000260255.1 Octodon degus
GTGCAGGCTTGCGTTCGCTTCCCATATCTTATGCTGGTGGGAGCAGCCCAATGGCACTCCTCTAATTATACAACGACTTGCATTAATTGCTCTCTGTATATTTGCCTTAGCTCTTCCATTGGTCTTCATTTCTCGAGAGATAGTATATATACTCTTTTTTTTTTTTAAACTATTTATTTATTTATTTATTTATTTTTGTGTGTGTGTGGCCAGCTCAGCCCACCAGGGGGCGGGGCTGGCTGGCATGTGGTGCTGGGGATTGAACCACAGTCCCTGTGCTTGCTAAGCTTGTTCTAAGTAGGTGCTTTAGACCACTGAGCCATCTCACCAGCCCCCAATATATATACTCTTAAAGCAAGAACTGGCCTGTGGCTACCTGCGCAGCTGTCACGACCTCGGCAAGACTCTCCTTCTCTGATGCTGGTCCAACATTTGATCGATGCCTTGAAGAAAAAAACCAAAGGCCCGGTGGGGAGGCGACGGTCACTAAATTGACAGCGTGCCGTACTTTCACAAATACGGCCAAAAGAAAACAGGGAAATGCTGTATGATTCATAAGTTCTCTGAGAACAAAGTTCAGGGAAAACAAAGAAGAGGGTGTTCACCTGGCAGCCCGCGGTTGGGACAGAACAATCCTATTTGTTTTGTCAGAATTGGCTTCATAAGGGCCGGCCTGATAGCTCAGCAGACCAAAGTGCCTGTTTAGGCAGAGAGCAGCAGCCCGGCTTCCATCCCCAGAGTACCATGCCGGCCCTGGCCCCGGGGCACGTTGAGACAGCAATTGGGGCTGGGCGTGGTGGTGCCCGCCTGTAATCCCAGCACTTGGGAGGCTGAAAACAGGAGAATCACTATGAGTCTGATCTACATAGTGAGGCCCTGTAGACCCTGTGCTAAATACAGAAAAAAGGGACAAGGGAGGTGGCTCTGTACCTGACAAGCACAAGGGCCTGAGTTCAATCCCCAGTTCTGCCAAAACAAAAACAAAAACAAAAACAAAAAAAAAAACAGAAAAAAAAAAGTTGTCTTAAGAGACTAGAGGAGGAAATCTTGTGTACTTTAAAGTTTTAGGATAACTGTAATAAGTGACTGGTCAGGATCTCATGATTTAGTGGTCTTCTTGTACATTGCCCTGTGTCAGTGACTGGTACTTTCTAAGCTTCTCAATAAATATGCTGTGCATGCTCAGCTCAGGGCTCAGACAGACAGGACATCTGCGACCCCTGTGGTGAGTTTCATCCAGCCTTGCTGTCCTTCTTGCAGCTCTGTTCATTCTGCACCACCCCAACTTGCATTTGCACCCTCCAGGGGAAGTCCCCACAGTCAGCCGTTCTCTCAGAAATGTCAAGGCTGTGTATCATCTCATACCTGGTTTAGGGTGGAAATGTGGGTGTAAGACTTTACTGGAAGCCTCAAGAGAGGGAGCTTGCGCCTCACCCAGCCACTAGTCAGTGGAGTTGTGGAGCAACGCGGAATTCAGGAGCTGCCACTTTTTGGTTTGTTTTTATTCCTTGCTTTATTTTGTTTTTGAGACAGGCTCTTGCTCTGTGATTCAGAACGGCTTTTGTGTAGCCCAGTGTCAAACTCGTGGTGATCCTCCTGCCTTGGCCTCCCA
>NW_004524577.1:7176298-7179822 GCF_000260255.1 Octodon degus
TGGCTCCCAGGGCCAAGAGCAGTTAGGGCAGCCAGGAAGCAGGCTCAGCTGGCACGGTCTGCCTCAGGTAATGGTGGGCCTCGCCCTGAAGCTCCTCAGAGACAAGGGGGCAGCTTAGTGTCACACAGTGCTACGAAACAATGAGCCTAAATCATGATTTTAATATTAAAGGGGAGGGGATGGGGAGCAGCTGGGGAGATAGCTTGGCAGGCTAAGCTCCTACCTGGCAAGCACAAGGACCCAGGTTTGATCCCTGGTACTGCATGTCATGCCAGCCTTAAAACCAGGCATGGTGGTGCACACCTGTAATCCCAGCCTTTGGGAGGCTGAGACAGGAGGATCACTATAAGTCCAGGCTACACAGTGAGACCTTGTACCAAAGTAATTAATTAATTAATTAAAGATATTAAAGGGGAATGGAGGGAAGGTAATGGCAGGAGGAGAACAGAAGATGCAGTGGGCAGCTGCCGCATTTGCCTGCTCAGAATCCACCCTGCTTCCTGGTCACAGCAGCCCAAGCTTCCCTTGGGAACAGCCCGTCCACACACGGGGTCCCTCCCCACCTCCTGGTGGTGCAGGCTGGCTATGGGACCTAGGCTGGGTCAATCTGTGTGTGCAGTCCCCAGAGACAACAGGGGACTTGGACAGGGACATGCATTGTAAGTCGGATGCTTTGGCCTTCGCTGTACCCTCCGGGGGACGTGTTCACTCTCCGCTGGCGCTGACAGCCACACTAAACCTGGGCCTCTGGTGCAGGTCTCTGCCACCACTCGAGACGATTCCAGCCAAGCCCGAGGCCCACACAGAATGAATGAAACAGGGACAAGGGAGGAGGAGAGATGGATACTGAGGACACAATTCAAGCGCAAAGATCCATGCCTGAAGTTCGATTTACATGAACTTTTCAGCTCTATGAACCAATGCTTTTTCACAAGGCCATTTGAGCCTGGTCTGCCCACCATGTGCAAAGAAAGGAGGTTTTGTGCTGTGTGCCAAAGATCAAACCCAGGGCTTCTTGCATACCACTGAACTACATCCTCAGCCCCGCCCAAAGTAATTGAGAGAGGTCCCCACTGGGAAACCAGGTAGTGTTATGGGGTGGGGGATTTTGAGACACAAGCTAGCTATATTTCTCTGGATTACCTTGTGATCCTCCTGCCTCAGCCTCCTGAATAGGTGGGATTACAGCTGTGTGCCACTACCCTGGAAAATAAAGAAGTTGAGAAGGGTTCCCAGAGATAACCAACCTGCGGAACCTCTGAGCACCAGGGTGTGGAGGGCCTCGCCCAGTGTAAGTGTTTGACAATAGAAGACACTTTGGTCGTGGAGAAAATTGATCCCTTCTAAGGATACATGCGACACCCAGAGGCAGAGATCCCTTGGATCAGAAGCTGCTTGGTTCCAAACGACTGGAAACCCAATCCAACTGGCTTGCTTGAAAAGGAGAAATCCACTGGGCCTGGTGGCACACGCCTGTAATCCCAGCGCATGAGAGGCTGAGGCAGAAGGATCGTTGTGAGTTCAAGACCAAGCTGGGCTACTTTACACTGCTGGACATTCTGCTCTGTCCTCCTGTGGAGAGAGATGAAACATGGGCCACATTTGTTCAGACTGAGTCCCTTTCCTGGCCTTCCTGGCCTTCCTGGCCCAGTGCGTGTTTGCATTGTGCCTGGTTTACTCTGATTGGGTCCTGTATCTGTGACTGACACAATCACCTGAGCAATGTAGTTCTCTGATTGGCTGAACCCGAGCTGGAGCCCCGCCCAAAGTAATTGAGAGAGGTCCCCACTGGGAAACCAGGTACTGTTATGGGGTGGGGGATAGATATGTTTAACCATCTCACTGCCGGAAGTGAGACCACGTCACTCCCACTCCTGTTCCACTGCAGCTAAAAGCAAGGGAGGCTGGGAAATTTGTGCCCAAGCAGTAAAGCAAGCGGCTCCCTTTGCCACAGAGGAGGGAGGGGAAAGGGAGGGAGAGCAAAGGAAGACTGGGCTAATTCTCCGCTTCCACATTCCTGCCCATTGTTGGGGATCTAGCTCAGCGGCACAGCACCTGCCTGTCAAGCGTGAGGTCCTGAGTTCCAGTCCCAGTCCCAAGAAAACAAAACAAAATAAATGCCTGCCCACACGAGACCTGGCTTCCTGTGCTTGATTTCAGGACTTGGAGTGGTTTTCTGTCCCTACCAATCAAAAGGAGCCTAAGGCGCACATTTATCACTCTGTAGCGTGCTTTTTCCTCCCACTTAATGTCTCATAAGCGTTTCCTTGGCGCTGGGGAAGCCCACCGCATCAGCTCCACTCCAAGGAAGCGCTTCTTCCACTGAGCCATCTCCCGGCATCAGCACCACTCTGATGGCTTCAGACGCCCCACTAGGAACATCTCCCCTGACTCACTCAACAATCTTCTGACCACTGATTACTAGAGTTACTTCTAATTTTTCATCACTACAAATGACCCTGTCACGAAATTCTTCATGATTTTGCTTTTTTTTTTTAAATCTCTTTAGAACAAATTTTCCAGAACTACGACCTCTAGGTTAGTGGCCATAAACATGTTTATGGTTTCTGTTCATGATTCTTAATTGTGGGGGATGCCAAGCTGTGTTCTGAGAAATGAAGCTCCTTGCCTCCGGCTTCCCCTGACCCTTACTTTGACCCTGAGATGCACAGAGCTGGCTACATTGAATCAGATGTTTCCTTAATTGGCTAAAAGAAAGTGATGGAGTCTGATTGTCTGATTGCAGTATGTGGGTGAAAATACACACACACACACACACACACACACACACACACACACACACACACACACACACTGAAGGCCAGAACAGTGGCTCAAGCAGGAGCCTGTGAGATTCCAGGGCTAAGACATGAGGTTACATCTCAGCTGCGGCCATGGGACTCGGAAAGAATTATACCGTCCTGGCAGCAAAGGAGCCAGCCTTGCGTGCATCAGTCTACCCAGTGCATTGCCGCCTGGAGGCCTTCGTGCCTGTACAAAACTGCTGTTTCTCATTGCAGCCAACGCCTGCGAAGTTTTCTCTCCCTAGCACTCTGCCCCAAGCCCCGCCCACCCACCTCCCTGACTGATACCAATAAAAGCCGTGAGCTTTTGGACTCGTGGCCTTTTGTTCCACAGAGAACACCAGTCATCCATGAGTTCTTCAACTGCAGAATATTCTCATTTTCTTTCTCATCTGTGTCGCTTTGCTGGGTGGGAGACCTGAAGCCACTGCAGGCGTTTTGGTACTAATTAGACTTGGCAAGCTGCTTTTTGCAATGTTATTCATTGCCTTTTTGGAGGATGATCTGCAGCTATATTTCTTTTTTCTTTTTTTTTTTTTTTTTTTTTTGCAGAACCGGGGATTGAACTCGGGCCCCTGCGCTTGCGAGGGAAGCACTTATTCCACTGAGCCATCTCCCCGGCCCCTACATTTCTTGTTCACATTTTGGTTTGGTTTTGTTATGTTTTTTGAGACTGACCTTGAACTCACTGTGTACACTTGGTGATCTTCCTGCCTCAGC
>NW_004524577.1:7181347-7182099 GCF_000260255.1 Octodon degus
GGGGGGAGGTTGGGGAGATAGCTCAGCTGTCTAAGCACCTGCCTGGCAAGTGCAAGGACCCTGGTTTGATTCCAGGCACCTATCCTGTTCCAGCGCCAGAACCCCCAGGCACGTGGGGGAGGCCACCAAAACGGGGCGTGGAGGCACAGACCTCTGATCCCAGTGCTGGGGAGGCTAAGACAGGAGGATCACTGTGAGTTTGAGCTGCTTAGGAGACCCCATATGAAATTTAACAACAACAATAAAAATCCTCCCACTGCCTACAAACCTTTTCTGTCCCGACTTAGATACTAAATATCCATACAATGCTACTTGGAAACAATTGGCTTCGTTGGAATGTGGACTCAATATGAGAGAATTTCTGTTAGCTTTCCTAGGTGTGTTCATAGCCTGTGACTCTGGGGAAGATGTCTTTATTTTTAGGAGATTCGTGGAGAAGTATTTGAGGTTTAAGTGTCATTTCTGCAACTAACATTTTTTAGTGTTTCAGCAGAACACACGTATGCACAGAGACAAAACAGCGTCATGGTTGATGCCCAGTGAGGGCTGAGTGAATGCCCGCGCCCGCTGCAAGCCACGCCCACGGAGGACGTGGAATTCTGCGGCAGCTTTGCAGCACTGACGGGATTAAACCTCTTGGATGCTTGGCAAGCATTCGAGCAATGACCAAGTATTGAATCCAGTTCCGGGGCACTAGGACCTGATCCAGGAACCCAGAGTAAACTGGGCATGGTGGTGCATGCCTGTAATCC
>NW_004524577.1:7182504-7184314 GCF_000260255.1 Octodon degus
ACCACACCCTGCATCTCTCCCGGGAGGTTTTGCTTGTTTCATTTGTTTTGTTTTTACATTCACTATGAAATCCGGACTGGCCTTAAATGCATGACAGTCCTCCTGCCTCAGCCTCCTGAATGCTGGGATTTTTTTTTTTTTTCAGAACTAGGTATTGAACTCAGGCCCTTGTGCTTGCCAGACAAGCGCCTATTCTACTGAGCCATCTTCCCAGCCCATGAATGCTGGGATTATAGGGACTAGACACCATGCCCAGTTCAAATCCTGCACTCCTGAGACTTAAGTAACCTTTGCTCTTGTGCGGGGAGGGGTTGCACTGTAAAGCCCAGGCTGACCTTGAACTCACAGAGGTCTTCCTGCCTCAGCTTTCCAAGCGCTGGGATTACAGGCATGTGCCATCATACCCAGCAGCTTTTACTCTTTATTCATTAACTTAATCAACTTTTCTAATTATACCAATGATTCATAAGCATTGTAAAGAATTAGAATAAACATATAAGAAAGAAAATAAAAGTTACTAGAATCTCACTATGCTGAAATAGCAGCCATTCTTTTGGTGACCACACTTCAGGTATTTCCTTATGGGAAGACACACAGGGGCTGGGGAGATGGCTCAGTGGAATAAGCGCTTGCCTGGCAAGCACAAGAGCCTGAGTTCAATCCCCAGTTCCACCAAAAAACAACAACAAAAAAAAATGGCTTTTTGGGGGCCGGGGAGATGGCTCAGTGGAATAAGCACTTGCCTGGCAAGCGCAAGGGCCTGAGTTCAATCCCCGGTTCCACCAAAAATAAATAAATAAATAAATAAATAAATAAATAAATAAATAAATGTTTAAGTGCTTCCCTGGGAAGACACACAAACAAACACACCAGACTGTCAGAAGCAGGTCCTAACACACAGGAAATGTGGAGCACTGACCATCACCTTTTGTCCTTGGCTTCTGTATTCCATTGCCCCTAGTGACCAAAGTAACACTCCAGTGTGCTTTCCTATACTTTTTCCTGTTCTTATTGATTATGCCCAGGCACATATCTCCTTGGAAACAGGTTGTATTAATCAGTTTTCCATTGCTATAACAAAATACCTAAGTACTGAGGACTTTATAAAGAAAAAAAATGTTTACTGGCTCACAATTTTAGAGCCTGCTAGTGTGAGACTGGGAGGCTCCACTGACCCATTCTCTGGTGGGAGGGTACATATGAAGAAGCCACATGACAAGACAGGCAGCCAGATGGATTTGGGGCCACGCACATTCTTCTGTATCATGGGAACCATGGGCATGGGTATGTGGGCCAGCGTTAAATCCTTCTAAAGGCAATGCCTCCACAGCCTAATACCTTCCAGGAGGCCCCACCTCCTTTTTTTTCCAGTCCTGAGGATTGACCTCAGGACCTTGCCCCTGAGCCTCATCCCCAGAGCCTTGTTGTATTTTGAGACAAGTTCTCCCTAAGTTGCTAAATTGCTGGAGCTGGGCTCAAACTTAGAGTCCTCCTGCCTCAGCCTCCCAGAATGCCAGGATTACAGGTATGTGCCACCACATCTGGCTTTTCCTTCCAATTTTAAAATAGTCAAATTCACCAAAAGATTTTTAATCATCTCTGGGCTTGCTTTTCTTTCTTTCCTTCTCTTTCTTTCCTTTCCCACAGGGTCTAACTTTGTAGCCCAGGCTGATCTAGAACTCACAGAGAATCTCCTGTCCCAGCCTCCCCAGCGCTGAGATTACAGCGAGGCACCACCTCAGCCAACTTTAGGCTTCTTGTAGCAATATGAGCCAGAAGCCTATTGTCCCTAGAGAGCAAAGAATAAAGA
>NW_004524577.1:7184414-7192492 GCF_000260255.1 Octodon degus
TTTTGTATTTTTAGGGAAGGGTTTACAGGGCGTTCAGGGTCACACTACTAGATTGGACCATAGTGATCTGCCTGTTTACAGCTTCCCAAGAGCTGAGATTACAGGCGCACATCACCACGCCCAGTCTCAATTGCTGTCTCAGCCTGGGGGTGGAGCCAGGGATGGAAACCCCAGCCCCTGCGCCTGCTTGCAGGCACTTTAATCAGCTGAGCTATTTGGCCAGCCTTGGTCTTTGTTTCTTTAACTAGGATATTACCAACTAGTGATATGTAAATTTACAGGCAGGCATGTAGACAATGATTTGTTTGCACCAAATTAGTTACGCACATTCCTTAGCCTGTTTGTAGCCCTCAATAAATATGAGAAGTGTTCGGGGAGATGGCTCAGTGGAATAAGTGCTTCCCTGGCAAGGGCCTAAGTTCAATCCCCAGTTCCGAAAAAAAAAAAAAATTGAATAAATATGAGAAGTTTCAGTGGCTTGAGACTCACTTAGAGTGAGACAAGGCTCAGGAGTCTTCTAGATTTATTAATCTGGTCTTCTCATCCTTTCTTTTAGTTCTGACTGATAACATACAACCTAGTGGTGCCCAACGTGGGGCACGGAAGAGGACCCAGGGTAAGTTAAAAGAGAGGCTGGATCATGTGGGGGAAGTATGCTCAGAGAGGCTGGGGAGATGGCTCAGTAGAATAAGTGCTTGCCTGGCAAGCGCAGGGTCCTGAGTTCAATCCCCAGTACCACAAAAAAAAAAAGAAAGAAAAATGGAGAAAGAAAAGTGAGTTCAGAGTAAGCGAAACCAGCAGAAAAAGCTCAGAGTAATGAGAAATTCCACTTCAGTGAAAATAAATATGTTCATGGTATTTGGACATTACTCAAAGGACCATGTGTAAAAGTGAAACCAAAGGGTTTCAGGAAATTATTTTCTTTTCTTTCTTTCTTTCTTTCTTTCTTTCTTTCTTTCTTTCTTTCTTTCTTTCTTTCTTTCTTTTCTGGAACCAGGGATTGAACTCAGAGCTTACCAGGTAAGCTCTTATTCTACTGAGCTATCTCCCTGGCCCCTGGGAAATTATTTTCACTTATAAAAGGACATTGTTATTGGTTTCAGCACAAGGGAAAGGCTTCTTTAAACTTAAAAGTTTGGAAACAAGTTATGAGAGCTCCATGCAGAGAACATCAGCGAGGAGAACCTCCCCCTGTTAGTGTGCGATCTTTATGTACTATGGTTCCCTTTGGCTTTGGAGCCCCTGTGGTCTGATTATGAGGAAGGAGGTCTGCAATGGAGAGCGGTCAGTTCTGATATGGAAGCTTTGGCGCCCAAGACTCGCTGCCCTCGAGCTCATGAGTCAGAGGATGAAATACCTTCTAAACCGCTGCCCCAATTCCTCAGACTCAGGAAGGTGGTCCTGTAAAAGCTCCGGTTGATAACGACACTGCCAAGCACAAAGGCCGCATAGCATGTCTTAATTTGGGTTTTTTTTGTGAGATTAATCTAAATCAGAGAATCTGAAAAGAAAGCAAACACTAACTGGCTCTTCGGCCTCTCGCCTCTGATTCTGAGGACTTTTCAGATGCCCAGGAGGATGAGTTGGGGAAAGAGGCAAATAACACCTGGGAGCTATCCCGCCATATGGGACGTTTGACACAACTGATATCCAAATTGGTGGAGCGATTGGATGCTTCAATTCCATCTTCAATGCTTGCTAAAATTCAACTTCTGCCTCCTCCACATGAGGATAAGTGGCCTGTCTCAGCTGTTGGGCCTTAGAGTGCAGTGACTCAAGCTGTATTGCAAGGAAGGAAACAGGGAGACCCAGAGGCTTACAGAACACCCCTGGGCGTTTATCCTGTTGTGGTTCCGCAGCACCCCCTAATGGACAGTACCCACAGTTGTGTACATTGGGATCACCACCCCTTAGCTTTTCAGGTAATTGAAGATTTGAAACAAGTTGTTATGGCTTACAAAATACAATCCAATTATGTTATTAGCCTCTTACAAGGCTTGGCAAATGAACACTGGCTTATTCCTTAGGATTGGGAAGTACTATGCCATGTTATTTTGGAACCAGGACAATATCTTCAGCTCCATACCTGGGGAAAGATGAGGCAGAAACTCAGGACAGGACAAACAGGTCAAAATCCACCTGTTGCTGTAACGGTGGACCAGATTACTGGCTCAGGCGCATGGTTTGGTATTAGGGCTCAACTCCAAAATGATGATGCAGCCATTTTTCAGACACGTTTACGTTGGGCCAGGGAGATGGCTCAGTGGAATAAGCGCTGCCCTGGCAAGCGCAAGGACCCGAGTTCAATCCCCGGTTCTGCAAAAAAAAAAAAAAAAAAAAAAAAAAAAAAAAAAAAAAAAAAAAGAAAGAAAGAAAGAAAAGAAAGAAAAAGAAGCAGATACATACATTTATGTTGTCTCAGAGCATGGGAGGAGGTTGAAAAACCTGGAAAAAGCTCAAAAGTTTGTCTAAAGTAATGCAATCTCAAAAGGAGCCCTTTGTTGATTTTATCTTCCGACTCAGGGAGGCAACAAATCTTCAGGATTCGTTACTGCAAACTTTGTCTTTTAAAAATACTAACAGAATGTCAAAAGGTTATGTGCTCAATAAAGGCTCCAGGTACTCCACTGGAGGAATATGTTAAGGCTTGTGTAGATATTGGCTCTGAACCTTATAAAGCTGCCGCTTTACAAACTTCTTGTAAACAAAATCATATAAGGCATTTCAATTGTGGTAGGATGGGGCATATAAAAAAGGTTTGTCAAAAAACTAAATAAATAAAGATAAAGATAAAACTAAACAACCAGTGCTTGGCCCAAAATGTAAAAGGGAAAAGCATTGAGCAAATAAGTGTCGCTCTAGATCTGATAAAAACAGACAACTTTTACTGCAGCAGGAAAATTGGGGTTCGGGCCCTTTTCCCTGGGGCTGAAGGGAAATAATACAGGGTATCAACAGTTCCCCTTAAGGGGCCGGCAAGGTAGCTCAGCAGACTAAAGCATCTGCTTAAGCAAGCGCAGGGACCAGGTTTGCTCCCGGGCAGCACGTGCCTCGCCAGCCACGCCCCCCAGGCGGGCTAAGCTGGCCACAGAGTCCGAGCGGGGTGGTGCACACCTGTAATCACAGTGCTGGGGAGACTAAAAGCAGCAGGATCACTATGAGTCCAGGCTGCACAGGGAGACCCTGTAACAACCAAATACATTTTTTAAAAAAAATTCCCGGGACCGGGGAGATAGCTCAGTAGAATAAGTGCTTCCCTGGCAAGCACAAGGCCCTGAGTTCAATCCCTAGTTCTGAAAAAAAAAAAAAAAAAAAAAAGTTATAAAAAAAAAATTCCCTTTGAACAACCCCATAATCAACCAAAACCAAAATTCAGGTCTCAGATCTCTTTCATGCCAGAAAGTGCAGCTTTAGACACTGCGGCTGTAGAAAATCAGCTTTTGCAACTAGCATGTGGAGTATATAAAATTCATACTGATATTTTTGGTCCCATACCAAAAAATACTATTGGATTGATTATGGAAAGAATACCAGGGGCCAGGGAGATAGTTCAGTAGAATAAGCACTTGCTTGCCAAGCACAAGATCCTTAGTTCAATCTCCGGTTCTGCCAAAAAAAAAAAAAGAAGAAAGAAAAAGAAAGAAAGAAAGAAAGAAAGAAAGAAAGAAAGAAAGAAAGAAAGAAAGAGAGAAAGAAAGAAAACCGAAAACCAGCCAGGGCATCTTTGTACAAGTAGGAGTCATAGGCAGTGATTATGAGGGTGAAATTTTTTTCTTTTTGCAGAACAGAGGATTGAACTCAGGGCCTTGCGCTTGCCAGGCAAGCACTTACTCTACTGAGCTATCTGGCCCGAGGGTGAAATTCTTGTTATGATGTCCACCTCTGGACCTTTTCAGATAGTAAGCAAACAAAAGAGCGCTGAGTTATTACTGTCACCTCATGTAAGAGACAGTAACGTACCAGAAAAAGAAAAGGAGGATTTGAAAGCACTGATATTTCGGTATGGTGGCAGACACTTCTAGGCCCAAGAACCCAGCTAGCTATAACCACTCAAGGCCTGGTTTTTTAAAGGGCTGGGAGATGCTGGAGCTGATGTTTCTATTATAGCCTCAAAGGACTGGCCCTGCCGGTGGCCCCAAATGCCTGTTCCTGTCACATTTTCAGGGATAGGAGCCATGTCTAATATTCAACAAAGTCAAAATATGTTGGTCTAGGGGCTGGAGAGATGGCTCAGTGGTCTAAAGCACCTACTTGGAACAAGCTTGGCAAAGCACAGGGACCGCGGTTCGATCCCCCAGCACCACATGCCAGCCAGCCCCGCCCCCTGGTGGGCTGAGCTGGCCACACACAAACACAATAAATAAATGTAATAAATAAAAATAAATTAAAAAAATATGTTGGTCTACCGTGGGCCAGAGGGCTGACGAGGAAATTCGCAACCGCGCATTGCACACACTGCTATGCATTTATGGAGCTGATCTGCTTTGTCAGCGGGCGCGACCTTACAGATCCTTGTGATTCCTCGGAGGCAAGACACTTGCTTTGCATTCAAATTTGGAGTAATGGCCATCCACTCCCAGCTTTGTCCTCCCCCTTAGGTGGCTAACAAAACAGCCTTTTGGGTGGAGCAGTGGTCTTTGACTGGTGGGAAGCTTTTGGCTCTTTATTTATTTATTTATTTTTATTTTTATGTATTTATTTATTTTTGCAGAACCGAGGATTGAACTCAGGCTCTTGCGCTTGCCAGGGAAGCGCTTATTCCACTGAGCCATCTCCCCGGCCCCTTCTTTTTTAAAAAAAATGTATTTAAAGGCCAGGGAGATAGCTCAGTAGAATAAGCGCTTGCCTGGCAAGTGCAAGGGCCTGAGTTCAATCCCCGGATCCACTAAAAACAAAACAAAACAACAACAAAAAAATGTATTTAACACAGTGTCTCACTACACAGATCAGACTTGTAGTGATCGTCCTGTTTTCAGCCTCCCAAGCACTGGGATTACAGGCATGCCACCATGCCGAGCCTCAATGGCCAGCTCAGCGTGCGGGGGCAGGCGGCGGAGGCTGGGGATCAAACCCGGTCCCTGTGTCTGCTAAGCAGGCGCTTTAATCCACTGAGCTATCTGGCTGGCCCAACAACTTTTTCTTTGCTTCTCTTTTGTGTTGTTTGTTTTTGTTCTTATTGAAACGTGTTTTCTAGCTCACTGTCTATGAGATTTGTACATTAAGGTCATGCTGCATGAAATGAACCAGAGAGCGTCCATCTTTGTCCCTGACCAAGAGTAGCTCAACACTGGAATTTCCTTTATTTTTATTATTTTGTCTGAAGGTAGCTAAACTGCTGCCTTCAGACAAAGGACCTGGTGGCTGCAAATCATTTTATGCAGTATGAGCTGAGTCACACCTTTCCTTTGCGTTCACCACACGCAACCCCACTCCTGCGTTCTCTTGCGCAGACGAAGCCGTGTGGGCTGCAGGGTCAGACGCAGGGGCGGAAAGTCAGGCCCAGCTGGAACAGCGCTCCTGGGTGCCCAAGGGTGAGCCGGTCGCCGCCGCAGCAAACTGGTTTTCTTGGCTGTAAAATAGGTTTGTGTGATGTGGAGTTGGCATGAGCGAAGGTGGCAGAGCAGGTATTCCACGAACGTGTCCCCTCCTGTCCTGATCCCCAGCCAAGCGGCCCCAGGACGCGAAGATTCCCCGCCATGCAGCAGACAGGGCGGCTGGGGCGGGCAGGTGCACGCCGTGGTGTGCGCGGGAAGGGGGGACGTGGGCCCGGCGGAGGACAGAAGGGGCGTTACTGGCCCGAACAAGCGCAGCCCGTCAGGCCCAGGGCTCCCCCAACCCCGCAACTCCGGACCCCGGGGGGCCACGGTGATGCACCCCACCCCCACGCCCGCACCTTCCTCGTCTGCCCCCGCGCAGGAGGCGGCGCAGGCCGATCTGAGTCACGCTTACTCGTTCCCACCCCTCCCCCTCACCAAGCCCGCGACACCTGCAGCTTCCAGGGCAGAGCGCCTGGCTGCCTGCCGCCCCCCATCTGGCAGCCGATAACCGGAGGACCCCAACACTCAGCCCCCATAAGCTCCCCTGCTGCCCGGGTCTAGGTCTTTGCACGCCAGGGTCAGTCAACCAGAAGGCACCGTTGTCCCATCTTCTAGGCCTGCAACTGAGGCTCAGAGAGGGAAAGTCAGTTGCCCGAGGTCACAGAGCCAGAAGGCTGAGGATGATGCTAGGCTCAGGCACATGCACAGGCTGCTTGTGGCTTCCTGCCCTCCCCCAGCCCCCACGATAGATTGTGACCCCCACCCCCACCCCACTGCCTGCTGGGTCTTCCAACACAGCACAGACCACACTGCCTGCAGCTCCCCAAAGTGTCGGCCAAGCCCCCAGACCTTCATTGCAGCTCCCCGGCTCAGAGCACCTCCCCCTGTGACTCTGTCCTTCATGGAGTCACCCCCTGAAAGCCCTTTGTGGTGTGCTCCAGGAACCCTGTTGTATGCCCCCAGTGTGCTCCCTAATCTGAGTCCCCAGCTTACCACTTGCTTGCTGGTCCACTGGCAAATGATTGAGCTTGCATCTCAGTTTACTCATCCACAAAATGGGTGAGGCAATACCTCCAGCAGCCATTGAAAGAATGAGATGGGTGCTGTACTTATAAACCAGTGGGACTGGCCCAGAGGGGACATGCTGGGTATGCTGGGTTACCACTGTGTCCCTCTGCCAGGAAGCCGGGCATGGTGGTGCATACCTATAATCCCAGCACTTGGGAGGCTGTGGCAGGAGGGCGTCTGTGAGTTCAAGGTCAGCCTGGACTATATAGTGAGAACTTGTCTCAAAAATCAAAAAAGTGGGGCTGGGGAGATAGCTCAGTAGAATAAACACTTGTGTGGCAAGCACAAGGGCCTGAGTTCAATCCCCGGTTCTGCAAAAAGAAAAAGAAAAGCACTTCGCAGAGCAGCGAGAAAAGCAAAAGGGCCGGGGTGGGGGTGGGGAGATAGCTTGCAGTGCAGTTGCCGCCTGGCAAGCACAAAGTTGTGAGTTCCATTCCGGGTACCAAAAAAGTGTTTCAGGAGAAAGAAAAAACAAAGTCTCCATTTCTGTGCTTATCCCAGAGCCCAGCACAGGGCCTGGCCCCGCGAGTGTCTCCACCCATGTCCAGCTGCCTGCCTCCCTCCCCCCCCCCACTCCCCCAGCTCGCACAGAGCAGAGAGCCCAGCAAGCCCTCTCCCTGAGCCTGCCTGGAGGTATGACCCTACGCGGGTCACTGTGCAACGCGGCTCTCTGGTTAACCAGATGGTGAAAACAATATCCTCCCTCCTGGGTCTGGTCCGAGCACCGGCCAGAGGGAGGCACGTGTAGCAGCTGGCCCAGGGCTCCTGGAATGTTGGGCAAGTCCCAGTAGGTGGCCGGAAGCCAAGGGTGGTGCCACTAGCCTGGAATCCCAGTACTCTGGGAGGCTGACGCCAGAGGAGTGCAAATTCAAGGTCAGCCTGAGCAGCCTAGCAATTTAGTGAGACCCAGTCTCAGAATCAAAACTGAACAAAGCACCGGGGCTGTCACCGCACGCCGAGGCCTCAGGTTGGATCCCTGGCACCAGGTGGCAGGAGAACGTTGGTGGCTTTTCTTCTGCCTCCAGGCCTGCCCTGGAGTCCTGAGCTGTGCCTTGACCGAGTGGGCCCGTCTGTGGGTTTGGGAGTCTCGCAAGACCCTCGAAACCTGATTTTCTAACCAAACATGGACTTTGACCCCCACCACTTCTGACATCATCATCAAGAGCTGCTTAGGCAAGTTGGTGAGTTTCAGGCATAAGGAAGCTCTGCGACTGGTCATTTGGGCTTTTTTGTTTTATTTTGTTTCATTGTCTTTCTGAGACAGGGTCTCACAGTGCAGCTCAGGCTGGCCGTGAGCTCGCTTTGTAGCCCAGGCTGGTCTCCTCGATCCTCCTGCTCAGCCTCCCAGGTGCTGGAATTACAGGTGTGCGCCACCTTGCCTGGCATGAGATGGGCTGTTTTACACCAGCCGTCCTCCTCCTCCTCCTCCTCCTGCTCCTCCTCCTCCTCCTGCTCCTCCTGCTCCTCTTCCTC
>NW_004524577.1:7192706-7201539 GCF_000260255.1 Octodon degus
CCTCCTCCTCCTCCTCCTGCTCCTCCTCCTCCTCCTCGTTTGCCTGCCCGTTTGCCTGCCCGTGGGCTGGGAGCCCAGGCACAGGATGGGGGCAGCTGTCGCTGCTGCTGAGGTGGCCAGGAGGGCGGGGAGTGCAGGCTGCTGTGGTTTCGTGCAGCTTTGATGCGCCTCTCTTGCTTTCTGCTGTGGCTAGGGCTCTCCAAGCCTCCTACACACCACCCCAGGTCGGGTCGGATGGCAGTGAGCAAGGTCACCTCCACCCAGCTTCTCCCTGCATCCCCACGGGAGCCTGCAGAGCCCCAGGAGCTCGCCACACCTCCACGCTGACCTGTTGGACACGATACAGGACGGTCAATGACACTTGAAGGTCACGTAACAGCTAATAATGTTTTCTAGTACGTTCCAAATAGCACATCCTGGGTTTTGTTGTGTTTTAGTTTGGTCTGGGTTTTTGGGGGGCCAGAGGAGATGGGGTGACAAGCTCTCACTAAGCTGCTCAGTTGCCCAGGCTGGAAGGTGCCGTCCTCCGGCCTCAGCCTCCCGAGGCACTAGGGTGACACGCATGATCCCCCCCAACTGCTGTGTCCTGTCCTTCCGAATCTGGCAACGCAACTGGTGGAGCTGGAGTTGTACAGAAGGGTCCGAGGACTTCTGGCTTCCTTTTCCCTCGCCCACAGCTGCCCAGGCCCTGTCCAGGGCTTCGCTTTCTCTTGCTGGCCAGAGAAGCCTGCTGTGCCTGCGCCTACTGCCCAGGTTCTGTCTCTGGCACCTGCCACAGTTCTCTGAACTGGGCAGCTTGGGGTCTCCATCTTCATTCCCAGCTGCATTTTTGCAGGATAGGGGTGAGGTAAGACACAGAACAGAGCCTGCCACAAATCCACACCCCCAGTGGAGCACGAAGGACACAGCACCTCCCAGAGCCATGATATGATCTGCCCATTTCACAGATGTGGACACTAAAGGTCTCAGCCAGGTCACACAGCCGCTGAGTTAGGCAGGGGCAGGGTCTCTCTCTGGGACCCAGGGCTGCCTGGCACTGCAAGGGTGGAAACATAGGAGCTCCGCAGTGGTTCAGCCGGACTTGTCACGCAGCAGGGACCTGGAGCCGCAGCCACCTGGGTAAGAAGCATCATCCCTCGTCCAGTACCTGGCGGGGCCTCTTGGGACATTTCCTATGGGGGATCAGCCACAGAGCACTGCCCTGATGCAGAGGGAGGCGCAGCAGGCCTGGCCCTGCTCTTGGGAACTCAGAGATCTGATCGGGGCCTTGTGCAAGGGACTCGGGGCAAGGAGCCATCGCTCACTGCGGTCCCGGGCATGACGCTCTGTGGCTCCTCACCTGAGCATCCTCAGCCACCAAACTGGGTCAGCAACACTGTCTGCCACACAGGGCTGCAAGGAGGAGCAGAAAGGATCTCGGGGCTGGGCCGGGGCCCAGGGGCAGAGTGTGTGCCTAGCATGTGCAAGGCTCTGGATTTGATCCCAGAACTAAAAGAAAAAGAAAAGAATGGTCTTAAAGGGGCCGGGGAGATGGCTCAGTGGAATAAGCACTTGCCTGGCAAGCGCAAGGGCCTGAGTTCAATCCCTGGTTCCGCCAAAAAGAAAAAAAAAGAATGGTCTTAAATAATAAAGATTAATGAGTCACACTTACTTATTGTATAATTTATGCCAGACACTACTCTGCACATTTCACAATATATGCGTGTGTGTGTGTGTGTGTGTGTGTGTGTGTGTGTGTGTCTTCTTGAGACAGGGTCTTGCTAGGCAGCTCAGGCTGGCCTTGAACTCACTGTAGCCCAGGCTGATCTTGAGCTCATAGCGATCCTCCTTCCTCAGCCTCCTGAGTGCTGGGATTACAGGCGTGCACCCCCCTCAAGCAAACAAACAAAACTGGGCTGGTAGTACCAGCTTGGTAGAAAGACCTTGGGTTCAATCTCCAGTACCAGGAAGGGAGGGGGCATACACTAGAAGCCACTGAAGATTGGTACACTCAACTATGGAAAGCACAAAACCTCCCACAGAGAAAAGCCCACCCGATTACAGGCAGCGTTGAGCAGGAGAGAAGGGCGGGGGCACTGGAGAAGTTCGGTTTTGCACCACCACGCTGCATGTATGATGCTTTCAAAGGAGTTCTTTTTAAAAGATAAATGAAAAATAAGGACAATATATTTGTTTTTCATGAAATAAGAAAAAGACTGCTCAGAAAAAAAGCAAATGAAGGGACTGGGGAGATGGCTCAGTAGAATAAGTGCTTGCCTGGCAAGGTCAAGGGCCTGAGTTCAATCCCCGGTTCCGCAAAAAAAAAAAAAAAAAAGCAAATGAAACCAGGTATGGTGATGCACACCTATAATCCCAGCATTCAGGAGGCTGAGGCAGGAGGATCGTAGCAAGTTCGAGACCAGCCTGAGCTACAAAGTGAGCTCAAGGCAGCCTGAACTGCATAGTGAGACCTTGTCTCAAAAAGACAGAAAGAAAGCCAACAAATATGAACAGAGAGACCACAGAAGACATCATAAATGACCCTAAAGCACATTAAAAGATGCTCACCTATTTTCATGATAAGAGAAAGGCAAATTAAAGCTATGCTCTGACTCCCATTTCTGCCAAACAGGTTGGCAGTAGATGAAGGGGTTCGATAACAGCATGAGTTGGCGAGGCTGTGGGTGTCAACCGGCCCTCCCCAGGGGAATTTGGCACATCTCTCCAAATCCCAGGTGCACGTTCACCACGACCAAGTTGACTACACTTCCGGGGACTCAGTACTGAGATCCTCCCACGTGTGCTGAATGATTTATGCATGAGATTTTTTTTTTTTTTTTTTTTTTGAACTCAGGCCCTTGTGCTTGCTAGGCAAGCACTTATTTCACCCAGCTATCTCCCTGGCCCCTGTATGAAATTTCTCTTTCTTTTCCTTTCCTTTTCTTTTTTTTTTTTTTTTTTTTTTTTTTTTTTTTTTTTTTTTTTTTTTTTGTGGAACTAGGGATTGAACTCAGTACCTTGCGCTTGCCAGGGAAGCACTTATTCCCCTGAGCCATCTCCTTGGCCCTTTTTTTTTTTGACAGGATCTCACTCTGTAGCTCAGGCTGGCCTTGAATTTGCAGCCATCTTCCCAGCCTCCCAAATGCTGGGATTACAGGCCTGTGCCACCACACCCGGCTTGTGTGAGACTGTTCCCGGAAGCCTTTTCTCCTCTCTGGCTGATGTGTTGGAGCCATCTAAGTACCTGTCGCTAGAGAGCTAGTTCAGATCTGCCTGGCAACCGAGGCAGCTCGTAAGCGATGACTGGACACCCATGGTGGTCCATGCGCTCTGCAAAGAGGCGAGACCATTCGTGTCCCAGAGGCCCTGAACACGACGGCAAAGGATGTCCTGGTGCTGCCCAGAGGGGCATGCAATTCAAAACACGAATTTAGGGGCCAGCCAAATAGCTCAGCAGGTTAAAGCGCCTGCAAGCAGGCGTGGGGGGGGGTGTTCAATCCCAGGGCCTTCCATGCCGGCCCCGCCCCCGGGGTGCACAGAGACGGCAATTGAGACTGGGCGTGGTGGCGCGCACCTGTAATCCCAGCGCTTGGGAGGCTGCAGACAGGCGGATCACTATGAGTCCGATCTAGTAGTGAGACCCTGAACACCCTGTAGACCCTTCCCTAAAATAAAAATAAATAATAAATAAATAAGGCATGAATTTTTTTCTTGCTGGGATTTGACATTTAATAATTTGAGAACCAGTTTGACCAAAGGTAACTGAAACTGTGGACCGCAAAACCATAGATAAGGGGATGCTACTGTCCCCTGTTATACGGAAAAGCGAGATCCGGCTGGGGTGAGGTGCGCCCCTGTGTGCCCACATTCCCAGCACTCGGGGAGGCTGAGACTGCCCGACACATCTGAGCCCAGCACGAACACCTCGGCAATTTAGTGCGACCTTGTTAAAGTGAAGAACACAGAAGAAAAGGGGAGGAGGTGTAACTCCGTACAAAGGCCCTGTGCTCTTTTTTAATTTATTTTTTAAAGTAAAAATACCAGCATTTATGTGAAATAGGAGATGCCGTGAACTCGTGTGCACGTGTTTGCTTCCGGACTCGCGCAGCCTCTTCGGGTGGCTGATAGCAGCAGCTGCGCCTGGAGCCGGGAACTGTGGCCAGCAACGGGAGGGGGTTTGTTCCAGGACCCCCTCAGCGACCACAGCCCCTTCACGGAAATGGCAGCGTGCTGCGTGCAGACAGACTCTCACGTCCGCCTGTAGGATCCAGATACACTGAGTCATCTCTAGATACTTACAGAACCTCAGACAAGGCAAATACTAAGGAAATACTTGTTACGCATTGTATAGGGAGCAGAAGAAAACGTTTGTTCAAGATTTCCCACGTGAAAACCATGGACGTGGAGTCCGCAGAGAGAGGACCACCTCTCTACCCTTCAGCACCTATGGGAGTTTAAATCATAGCAACGTACTGACCTTTTTCTTTTTCTTTTCTTTCTTTGTTGGAAATTTTTTTGTTAGCCTATGTGCTGACCTTTTTGAATATATATTCCGTTTTTAATTTAAAAACTCTGAGAATAACCAGGTACTGTAGCACTTGTCTATAAGCCCAGCTACTCAGGAGGAGGCTGAGGCAAGAGGACAGTGAGTTTGGGGACAATCTGGGTGATTTAGTAAGACACGGTCTCAAAAAAATAAATAAATAGCTGGAGGAGACTGAAAACAGGAGAATCACTATGAGTCTAAGCTGTGTAGTAGACCCTGTAACAAATACATTAAAAAAAAAAAAAGGAAAAATAGAGTCCAACTTGGAGTCCCACAGGTGACCAGAGGTTAGTAGTGTTTCCTGTTTATTTTATTCTCATTTATTCAAACAGGGTCTCCCTATGCAGTTCAGTCTAGCCTTGGACTCTGTACCCCAGGCTGGCCTAGAACTCACAGCGATCCTCCTGCCTCAGCCTCCCAAGTGCTGAGATTACAGGTGTGCACCACCACGGCCCGTTTCAATGGCCAGCTCAGCACACCTGGGGGGCGTAGCTGGCCTGGCATGTGGTGTTGGGGATCAAGCCGCGGTCCCTGTGCTTGCCTAAACAGGCGCTTAGTCTGCTGAGCTATTTCACCAGCCCTTAGGTCAGACTCTAGACCAGGCATTGCAAGGTGGCTCATGTTCTCAGAAGCTTGAGCTGGCAGCCCTCACAGGCCTGCTCCTCAGCCTCCGTCCTCCCCTGTTGCAAGCTCTGCTCCTGCAGGAAGTTGGCTTGAGCTCTGGTGAAACAGTGGACTCCTGGCCTCCCGTGGTGAGGTGTGGGGGCGCCCAGCTGTGTCTCCCAGGAGACACCTTGGGGGTGGGGGGCCGCGCGTGCATGGGACATGGCCTGCTTGGCCCTTTCTGCTTCTTCCCACCAGACCAGACCTCAGTGTGAGCAAGGCAGCCATTGCCTTGTTCTGAGCATGCAGCCACCAGCCCAGGGCGAGGACACAGGACCATAAGGGGAACACAGGTCCCAGGGGGCGGGGAGCCCAGTGCCTCACTGCAGGGCCCAGGGGTGCATGGAGCCGGGTGCCTTGCTGCAGGTGGAGGACACTGCTCTGGGCTCTTCAGCACCATGAAAATCATATACGCATACACACATGCATGCATGTACCACACACGCATATACATACATGTACATGTACACAAATGCATACTGGGACAATTTTCTATAATATAGTGGAGTGTTTTATTTTTATTGTATTTTATTATATTTTTTGGCGGAACTGGGGATTGAACTCAGATCTTCATGCTAGCCAGGGAAGTGCTTATTCTACTGAGCCATCTCCCTGGCTGGAAGTGTTTTATTCTATCATAACCAATGTATTCTAACAGTTTTCTACCAAGTGGGAATATGGAGGAGTTACATTTGCTAGTTCGCGCAGACCGCTTGCACCCCGCAGCTGTTTGTGTTTGCCAAACAAGAACTAGAGACTGCACCCAGGAGGCACTGACTCCCCAAACCTCCATTTCTTACTGTTTTATTTCATCTTCTTGGTTGGGGGTGCTGGGGATTGAATCTAGGAAATGCACACCGAATTTCACCGCAACCCGTATTTTATTTTTTATTTCATTAAATTGCTCCAGCTGGCCTGTCATACTTCAGGGGTTTTTGCAAGGCAAACAATACAATACAGGACACATTTTGTAAGACTGTTTCATAATGCGTCACCCAAAGAATCATATACCAAGAGTGCAGGAAATCTGTCCACACACTAAAGACCAAAGACTCCAGCTGAGGGCCTGGATCCCACGGTAATGTCCTCCATGAGGCCAGCTCGAGACCGAGAGCCCGTACAATGCCTCCCGTGAGTCTAGCTTGAGGCCTGGAGCCCACGGCCGTGTTTCATTCAGGCCTGCTTCATCGATCTGCACTAGGAAGGCCCCAAGGTCAGCAGTGGAAGCTGAACAGTCTGTGCCAGCGGGATGGAGGAGCTGCGCCAGCAGGCTCAGGGGTCTGTCCTGGAGCCAGGAAGCAACGCTCAAGGCAAGCCCCAGAGCTCCCCCTGAAGTACCACAGCCGTCCTCAGCGACAGTGAGGTCCTGAACTCCAGCCATGAGGAAAGCTGAGTTCCTGTCAGAAAAGCCAACAGGACCAGCTTCTCCAGGAGGCTGAGCAGGGCTCCATCTTCCCCTCCAGAGCTAGGAAGTGATGCTGAAGAGGAGGACCAGCGCTCCCCCAAGGTGAACCACAGCCGCGCGGGCCTGATAGCTCAGGGGACTAAAGTGCCTGCTTAAGCAAAGAGCAGGGACCGGGTTCATGCTGGCCCCGCCCCCGGGGCGAGCTGAGATGGCGACTGAGCCTGGGTGTGGTGGCCCCAGCGCTTCAGAAGCTGAAAAACACAATCACTACGAGTCTGATCTGTGTGGTGAGACCCTGTAGACCCTGCACTAAATATGAAAAAAAACAAACAAACAAAAAAAAAAAAAAAAACCCACAACGAGGTCCCGACATCCGCCTCCTCCAATGAGAACAGCCAAGTTCAACAGGAAAGCCAGCAGGACAAATCCTCCAAGGAACCCAAGAGCTCCTTCCAGCTTCTGACAGCATCGAACAGCTGCCCTAACAGCCTCTCCTCCTCCGGTTCTGCCTCTTACTCTCTCCTCCTCCGGCTCTGCCTCTTACCCTGCCCGCAGCAACCCTCAGCTGGGCCTCCCACACCCAGCACCAGGCTGGTTCAGTTCAGCTGGATATGACAAGTTGGCCATCACTGGACATCCACCACACGGCCTAAAACTTAAGCTTCTCCTGCCTCAGCCTCCTAAGTAGCTGGGATTATAGGAGTGTACTGTTATGCATGGCCCTCAAATTGCGTTTTGTTTTTTTAACACCCTAGAAAAGAAATGTATTGTTTTGCCTCAGATACTATGCATAGATCTCTGTTGCTTCTATCAGATATAATTCTATATCAAAATATCACATGGTATGCCATTAAGGTATATAATTGTAATTTGTCAAATACAAATTGCATTAATTTTTTTTAGAAATTTTTTTTTCTTTTTTGTCTTTTTGAGACAAGGTCTCACTGTGCAGGTCAGGCTGGCCTTGAGCTCACTTTACAGTCTAGGCTGGTCTCGAACTGGCAGTGATCCTCCTGCCTCAGCCTTGACAGTACTGAGATTACAGACATGCACTACCACACCCAGTCTAGAAATTTAATTCTAATTTACACAGCAACTTCCTTTTTTCCAGTGCTGGGATTGAGACCCAAGGCTCACACACACACTGTCACTGAGTTACACCCTGACCCCACCAGCAACTAGTACTTTAAATTAAATCAAAAATCCACTCTAAAATTCATACGGATGCTCAACAGACTCCAAAGAGCCAAAAAACTATCTTGACAAGAACAAAGCTAGAAGACTCAGCCAGGCCCGGTGGCTAAGGAGCGCTGGGCCGTCAGAAGGAGGAAGCGCCAGGCACGGCGCTGTCTGCCGGGGCTCCAGCTACTCCAGGCTGAGGCAGGAAGCTGCCAGGCTCGGGGCCAGCCGGGCACCGCGGCAAGACCCTGTCTCAGAGAACACACTAAATAAACAAGGGCTGGGATGTAGCTCCATGGGGTTCTATCTCCAGTACCGCAAAAATTAAGAAAGAAAGGGACCGGAAGGAAATTCAGTTACACGCTACAACGTGGACGAACCTGAGCAGACCGAGCTGAATGAGATCAGCCGTCACAGGAAGACAGGAAACAGCATGGCAGTGCAGGGGCTGCGAGGACGGGAGCGGAGGGCTGCTCAAGCAAGCGGGAAAAGCTCTGGAGGCCCAGTGCAGCGCCGTGTGAATAGACCTACGCGGCAGAGCGGTACCTTCATGCATGCGTAGATGGTAATTTAATTGTTTCTTAGTAAGCACCAATTTTTTAAAAAATTACACTAGGCCACTGGTGTGCTACCTGTCCATGAGAGAGTGCCTCGCCAAGGTGGGCATGCTCCCTGTGTCGGGGTCGAGGGACTGCATCTAGCATGTGTCATTTTATTTATTTTTTGTGCAGGGACTCGAACTCAGGACCTTGCACTTGCCAGGCAGGCACTTGTGCCGCTGCACTATAGGTATATCCCCAGCCCTGCACCTGTCATTTTAAAGTTCTTTTTATTTTGGCTGGTTTCTCTCTCTCTCTCTCTCTCTCTCTCTCTCTCTCTCTCTCTCTCTCTGTGTGTGTTTTGAGACAGAAGCTTGCTAATAAGGCCATGCTGGCCTCAAACTCACTATGTAGCCCAGCCTGGCCTCAAATTCATGGTAGTCTTCCTGCCTCAGCTTCCTGAGTACTGGGATTGTAGGCATGCACCACTATGCCTGGTTTAAAGGTCTCGCTAAATCCATT
>NW_004524577.1:7205170-7216260 GCF_000260255.1 Octodon degus
CACGAGGCCGCTCTGAAGACGCAGGCCGGTTCATTCAATCCGAGTCATGCCACTTGGAGGGTTCCAAGCTGTGTGACGCCGGGCGGGTCGCTCAACTTCTCTGTGCCCCCGTCGCCCGCCCCAGGACCCCCGAGAGCGCCTCCCAGTTCCCCAGCCCTGCTCGCCCCGCTTCAGACGCCCCTAGTGGGACCCCTCCTGCCCACTCCGCAAGAGGAAGAGACCCCGATTCCGGGCCCGCCCCTCCTCCACGCCCTCAGCCCGCTATCAGGAGGCCACGCAGCAGCTGAGCCTCGCGTATCTCTCTGATCCCCCAAATTTCCGGTTCCCCAAAGATAACTCAGGATGTGGGGTGGGAGGGGCAGGGACAGGAGGAGGGAACAGAGAGCAAGAGAGAGCTCAGAGAGCGAGGGAGAAAGGGAGGCGCAGAGAAGGGAAGGGCGGGGAGAGCACAGACCGAGACAGTCAGGGCACCCCCCGCCCCCAAAGACAGCGATGGAGCCCAGGACATGGACAGCGGAAGAGAGAGACACGAAAACGACAAGAAGTGGGTGTGAAGGCGCAGGCCTGCCACACCAGCCACTCAGGAGGCTGAGGCAGGACGGTCGCACAATCGCACGTTCTAGCCCAACTGGGCAACTTAGGGAGACCCTGTTTCAAAACAAAAAGTAGAAGGCGAGGGACGCAATTCAGGGCGAGCGCCCTGGTCTCAGCTCCCTGCGGCGACAGAGACAGACAAGAGTCGACCAGGAAGGGACGTGACCCTAGACCCAGAGACAGAGACCAAGACAGGAGACCAAAATGAAAGCAGTGGGTGGGAAGAAGGAGAGAGAAGGTTTCGGGGTGCGGGGTGTTGAGGGACCCGGAAACAGAAAGCGCTGAGCGAGCGAGCAGGTGGGAGAGGGTGACAACCGCTCAGGCCCCGGGGCGCAGGCGGCGCTCCCCGCTCTCACGCTTCGGGCTCCCAGACCCCGGCCCTTCTCCCAAGCTGCAGCCTCCCTCCTCCCAGAGAGCTGCGCTTCCCCGCGGACTTCGGCATTTGCTGTGAGACCCTAAGCAAATCCTTTGCCCTCTCGGAGCCTGCTCCTCACTGGTTAAGGGAGTGGGGCTCCCATTCCTTAGGGACAGGTCTGTGCGGTAACTCAACGAAGTAGAGTGCCTAAGCAGGAAGCGTGGAATAAATGCACACAGCAGCCGGGCCCCCTTCTTCTGGAGCAGCCCCCTGTTTTTTTCCCTTTTCCTCTTTATTTCCAGTACTGGAGATTGGAGCCAAGGCCTTCGTACTGAGCTGCATCCCCACGGCACACCCTTTTGGCAGACAGGTTCTAGTTCAGTTGCTAAGTCCCCCAGGTGGGACTTGAACACGAGACTCTCCTGCCTCAGCCTCCAGCCCAGGGTGCTAGAATTACAGACGCGCATCATCACACCAGTTTCAGCCGCTATTTTCTAGTCCCTAGGAGTAGGGAGCGGACCTGGTACAGCGAAGGAGGTCCACCTGGCCAGTGATTGGCTCAGGGGAGTCATATATCTCAAGTTGGTCCAATCAGAGTGGCTTTGGGCTTTTGGGGGCGGTGCCAGAAGGTTTGGTCCTTATTACCTAGGGGGACTCGAAAGGATGTGGTTCCGGGCGCCGCTGAACCACATAGGGGAAGACCCTGAAAACTGGGTCAGAGAAAAAGAGTACCAGCTGGAACCGTGCTAACATTCCTAACTCCCGCTCTCTGCAGTGAGGACCCTCCTTTTATTCCAGGTGCCCCAGAGTGAGGCGTTTTCAACCTTCAGCCAGACAAGATGAGAGGTCCCTGAGTTCCACAAAAATCTAGTGGCAGAGTTGGGACTAAAACCCAAACCCCCGGATTATATTCCATTGCCAGAGAAACGTGGAGACCAGGCAGGAGAGGCTGGCAGGGAGGCAGGCGGGAGGCACCCCGGGCCAGAAGCCTTGTGTCCCTGCAGCGTCTCCCCATGCCCCTGCTGCTCCACCATTGCTCTGCGCCAGCACCTCCCCTTGCAGGGACGGCTGCCTCATCTCACGGGCTGCTTCTAGGAGAACCCAAGTGGACCAAGCCAGTGGCTTGTAGAAGCTGCCAGCCCCTGAGAATCCTCTCTGTCCCTCCTGCTCACCCCACACACACTTTTTCTCCACTCCTGGCAACACACCCCGCCCTGTACTTAGGCCCGAACTGCAGTGTCCCAAACTGGCCCCACAATCCCAAGCCCAGTCTGCACAGCTTCTAATCTCTGCCCTCTCCATGGCCCTGCCCCTTCTGTCCCTCACCATTTCTCCAGCAGCCTCCGGCCATCTCCCTGCCTCTGTGCTAACTGCCCTCCACCCTCCCACTAGCCAAGCCAGAGATAACTTGCTAAAACGCAAATGCGGCCAAGTCCCACAAGCAGCACCTTCTATTTCTTCGGCTATGTCTCAGGACCTTTGCCTGTGCTGCTCCTATACCGCCTGCAGTGTCACAGACAGCTCAGCCACCTGGCTGGCACAAAGCAGCCAGCGACTTCCGGCCTCTTGTTCACTCTCTGCGAAAGGTAACTGTGCCACATCTTTTGCCCCCATGCACTCCCTCGTGGGGGGTTTCTCAGTTCCTATGAAAGCATTCAGCTATAAACACTCAAAGAGCAAGATGTGGTGGTGCATACCTGTAATCCCAGTACTCCAGGGGCACAGGCAGGCACATCGCTGCAAGTTTGAGGCCAGAGTGGGATACACAGCAAGACCCTGTCTCAAAAAAAAAAAAAAAAAATCTGGGAGCCGGCAAGATGGCTCAGTGGATTAAGTGCTTCCCTAGCAAGTGCAAGGGTCTGAGTTCAATCCCCGGTTCCGCCAAAAAAAAAAAAAAAAAAAATCTGGGTGTGGATATTTTAGACCCATCTGAGAGGCTGAGGCAGGGGGATTGCTGTAAATTCAAGGCCACCCTGAACTGCATGGTGAGACCTTGTCTCAAAATACAACATTAAATTAAATGATTTTATTTTTTAATTTTTTGGCTGGCTCAGGCTGCTTTAAGAGTGGGTCTGGTATAGCAAGTGGAGGTGGAGGTACAAAATTAAGTTAAAATTTAAAAATAAACACTCATAGAGCTCCCGCTTCTTATCACTTTTTTTTTGAGGGGGTCTGTTTGAGACAGGGTCTCACTATGCAGCTCAGGCTGGCCTTGAACTCACTTTGCAGCCCAGGCTGGTCTCAAACTCCCAGCAGTCTTCCTGCCTCAGCCTCCCGAGTTCTGGGGTTACAGGTAGGCACCACTATGTCCAGCTTGCACTTTTTAAAATATATATTATCTGGGCCGGAGAGATGGCTCAGTTGAAAAAGTGCTTCCCTGGCAAGCACAAGGGCCTAAGTTCAATCCCCATTTCCACCAAAAACATAATAAAAATAAAAGTTATAGATATATATGTAATTTGGAATAAGGGTTTTATTTTTTTTTTTTTCTTCCTCGAATGCCTTCAGGGCACTTTTGGCCAGAGGGAGAGTTGTGAGGTTCGAACTCCAGGAACCTGAGGCTGACAGCTTTGTGGAAGCAGCCACTTAAAGGACTGAGCTAGGGCCAGGCCCCCCTATATATGTAATTTGGGAGACAACACTGAGGGCTCAACTTAGGGCCTTCACGCCTCGGCCTCCCACGGTGCTGGGATGGCCACCGTGTGCCTTCGGGCCTGGCTTTTGGAGGCATTTGTGAGCTCGGGGCTTGTCATGGAGCCCAGGCTGGCCTGGAACTCATGGAATCTTCCTGCCACAGACTCTGGGTGCTGGGATCACAGGCGAGCGGGACGCCACACCCAGCTCTCAGGTGAGGCGGGTGCTCTACCGTCAGCTGCACCCCAGGCCCCAAGCACATCAGATAGAGGCCTCGGGGAGCTCCTGCCAGGGTCACTCCCCTCCCTGCACCCCAAGGTGACACTTACTACATTACATACGTGTGTCCCCAGACAACAGATCCAGGCTGAGCATCCCTCAGCCAAGTTTCTGAAATTTGAAATGCTCCCCAAATCCAAACTACTGACTGCTGACCAGATGTCACAGACATGTAGGAAAAGTCTACACCTGCCCTTGTGGGACAGGTTGCATCCAAAACGCAGGTGACTACAAACGTTGTCTAAAGTTACCATCTGCAGGCCAGGGGTATAGCTCAGTGGCCCAGACACCTCCCTGGCAAACACAAGGTCAGGTCCAGAGTTCGATTCCCAATTAAAAAAAAAAAAAAAAAAAAAGGCAAAATTATCCTCAGGCTATGTGTACAAAGTGCATATGGAACATAAATGACTTTCACCTTTAAACTCAGGCACCCCCTCTCCAAGATTAAATCCAAGCCAGGCAGGTCGTATTTTTTTTTTTTTTTTGGTACAGGTCTCACAATGCAGGTCAGACTCTTAGTGATCCTCCTGTTTTCAGCCTCCCCAGCACTGGGATTACAGGCATACACCACCACACCTCTGCTGGGGATTGAACCCTGGTCCCCACGCTTGCCTAAGCATGCACTTAGTCCACTGAGCTATCTCACTCGCCCTTCATGGCAGGCCTTTTGTGGTGGCCAAAGCCTTAAATGCCAGCACTTGGGAGGCTGAGGCCAGGGTGACCTGAGTTTGAGGTCAACCTATTTTTTTTTTGGACAGGATCTTGCTACGAGGTTCAGGCTCGCCTTGAGCTCATGGTGATCCTCCTGCCTCTTGGCACAAAACCCAGAACAAGGAGGCCAGAGCCAGCAAGCCAAAGACTCCAGAAGGTGCAACCACACTGCAGGCTCGCCTCTCCAGCTGTGTGCCCCACACGGACCATTTGGGGCAGTCACTGAGCATCTCTGAGCCGGTTCTTCCCAGGGGAGGTGGGTCTCTAACCATCCATGACAGCCGGGTGGGGCGATTCAGTGAGCCTAGGCCAAGAGCAGCCGCACAGACAGGACAGGCTCCAACAGGGGACAGGCTCATTACCTTTGCAGTCCACAGAGAATCCCCGGCTTTGGTCTTAGTGAAAAAAACTCCAAGTCAAGCTAGTTGCAGATAAGCTGTCCTTTATTGGCTCACAGAACCAGGAAGCCACTGGGGCGGCAGGGCCCCTGCTCATGGGTGGTGCAGCCACTTCTGGTGACGGGAAGCCGGCCCTGCCTGGTTCCCGGCTACTCTCTCCATCCCAATGGCTTCTTCTCATGTGCCTGTTCAACAGGTGGCCTGGGGACAGGATGACCCTTGAGCTGAGTGCCAGTCATAGATCTAAGGGCTTCTCTCCAGCACTTACTGCCCCAGCCAACGGGCTGCAGCTCACAGCCTGGCCTGGTAAGGTGCACGTGCCCAAGTGCCCAAGCTGTCACATGGCCACTGGTTGGGCCCAGTCCTGAGGTACAGGGCTGGTTCATCCATCTCCAGATGTACACAGGGGGAGGCCAGGAGAGCAGTGCCTCCCAGGGGAAACTGAGGCATGAGCCCCAAGTGCAGAGAAATGGATCCTAGCCAGGTCAGAGCAGGAACCACCATCCCTGGCTGCTCGGGGTGCAGCTCTCAGAGCAGGGGGTGGGTGCCAGAGCCACACCAAGATCTCTGGAAACACAGGGCCTGGCTCAGCCCCTCTGCACGCCCATGTCTAGAACCCACTGCTCTGCTCCCAAGCATTTCTAGATGCCTAGAACTTTTTTTTCCCCCTTTTTTGGACACAAGTCTGTGGATCACACTGGGTTTTATTCCATTTTATTTTATTTTTTTATTGGCAGAACCGGGGATTGAACTCAGGCCCTTGCGCTTGCCAGGGAAGCGCTTATTCTACTGAACCATCTCTCCGGCCCTTTTTATTCCATTTTAAAGCTGAGGGCCTCAGGGAGCAGTGGGGACCACAGGCACACCTGGACTGTTCAGGCCATCTTCTCTGTCATACTGGCAACCCCAAAAGGCAAGAACTAAGAGAGCCCTCGGAGGTCACTGGGGCCAGCCCCTCCCCTGAGAACAGAACAGGGGCCAGTGGGGAGGGGTCATGCAGTCACTGCCCATTTGCCACACAGGAACCCCCCACCCACTCTGCCCTCATCCTGGTAAGCGGCTGCGCTTCCGGAATCTACACCATGGGAGACATGTCCTGAGCCCCGGGGCCTCACTCAGGAGGCAGCAGTGGCCTGGTCACTGGTGTCACTCAGCACTTGGCCAGGACCTCCGGGAGCATGAGGGACCTACACAGATACACAGACACACACAGACACACAGACACAGACACACAGACACAGACACACACACACATACACAGGTTCCTGAAACCAAGGGCTCTACAGACCACAGCGGCCTTTATTCCATTTTGAAGAGGAGGCTGGAACCAAGAAGGTTCATTCTCAGGCTGCATCAGAAGGTGCGGAGTGTTGGGGACACAGACTAGACCCCAAAGTGACAATAAGTTAAGGGGCTTCTCAGGTTGCTATCAGGCTACAGCCAGGACGGGGCACCAACTGGGCGGCCCCAGGGCTTTTTCCAGGCTGGATTCAGGACAGTGTGGCCTCAGCTGAAACACAATGGGGCAGGGGACAGGAGGTTGGTGGGGACCAGCAGGTACCCAGAGCCAGGACAGGCCTTATGCCTGGGGGTGGCTCAGGACAAGGTCGTTGGGGTCAACCACTTACCAGGCGCTCAGCTAAGCTCCTGAACATTCTCGTAATCTGGAGCTTCCTCATCCTCTTCCTCTCCATCCTCTACCTCCCGGGCGCTCAGGGTGGCTACGAAGGGGCAGAGGTTGGCAGCCAGCCCGCTGCCAGCACACGCAGAAGCCCCCGGGGCTGCCCCGGCTCTGTACACACCAGGCTTAGTGCTGGCCATCGGCTGCAGCTCCTGGGACACATTCACATACTCCAGGCTGCCATCTGGGGAGACAGGGGGAAAGGGAGGGCATTGTCAAGGGGCCAGGCCACATGGGTGGCAGGCAGTGAGGGCCCTTGGGCAGGGGAGCAGGTGGCCACTCACCCATGGATGCTTCTGTACTCTCCTCGCTCTCGGAGACATTCACGTAATGTTTGGACTCCACTGTAGAAAAGCCATCAGCACTCAGCCCAGCCCAGCCCAAGCTGTCCCTGGAGACCCTTCGCACAGATGCCCACAGGTCCCCAAATTGGATATCCGGGGGCCCAAGAGAAGATACCCTGAGACCCCCAACAGTTAGCTGGTGCAGACACAACGGCCCGAGCAAACAGTGACAGCAGCCGGGTGAGGAGAAGGCCACAGAGGTGGACAGAAGAGGTTTCCTAGAGGGATACTGCTAATAGGAGCAGAATGTGGCAGCCAGCATGGCTCTAAATGGGCAGCTCCTTGGGAATGAGTTTGGTGGCAAAGCAGAGGAAAAGCCACACACTCAGCCCAGCCCAGCCAGCTACCCTGCCCCACCTCAGCCAAATTGCTTGATCCCCCGTGGCCACTGCCCACACAATCCTAGTCTCTCTGTGTACTCATCGCCCCCCCCGTGTCACGTGGTTCTTTAATGCAGAAGTGGATATGATGGCCCTCGGAGCCAGATAACCCAAGTTCAAATCCTGGCTCTAGCACTGAGAGAGGTCACTGACTGTAACCTCTGACATGTTACCTAACCTCCCCGGGCCAGTTTTCTCATGTGTAAAACAGTTATGAACAGGACCCACACTTTGCAATCAATCCCTAGCTGGGGTGGGCGGTGACTCGTGTCTTGTTGTACCAGCTACTGGAAAGATCATGAGGCAGGAGGATTGCTTGTGTCCAGGATTCAAGGCCAGCAAGCCTTAAACATAGCAAGACTTTCTCAAGAAAAAGAAATAAAAACAATATGTAAATAAATCCTGCCAGTTAGGCATGGTAGTGCATACCCAGAAGCCCAGCACTCGGGAGGCTGAGGCAGGACGATCACCGATCACCGCGAGTTGAAAACCAGCCTGAACTACACAGTGAGACCCTATTTCAAAACAGTAACAAGACCAAAAAGAGCACTGACAGACCAAAAAAGCTTTTGGGTGAGAGAAACAAAATGTCAATGCAAAGGTTGAAGAATAAGTCAAGGAAATCTTTCTCCCAGGCAACAGACAAAAAGGAAGACAGGAAATGGGGGAGAAAATTTTGAAAAATAAGAAGATCAGAGCAAGAAAGAGGAACATCTGAAGGAAATGGAAGAGGTGCTCATCAAAGAAACGAGGGCGGAGAGCAGGGGCTGGTGCACGTGGGGGAGGCAGTGGACACAGGCCGCCGACTCACCGGAGAAGGCACTGTCTCGGAGGCCAGGGTTGCTGGGAACAGGAGCGGCGGGGTCCCCAGTGCTGGTGGCCGGGGCGCCGTCGGGAAGCACCACCCTGGAGGGGAGCAAGGAAAGGGTGAGCTGGGCCGCTGGCCCCGACCCCGCCTCCCGCCCGGCCACTCACACGTAGCCGTAGCCCTCGTTGGGGTAATCGTCCTTGTCCTCCTCTTCCGGGTCCTCACAGGCCAGCTCTGGGAAGAGAGACGCACGAGGTTCGGGCTCCGACCCCAGACTCCCGGCCCAGCGGTGCAGCATCCCAGACTCACCTTGGTTCTCATAGCTCGCCACGCTGTTGGCTTCGGGAGAGAACAAGGAGACCAAGTCAGCTCAGGGGGCGCCGAGCTCCTGCCCAGTCGCAGCCCTCGGAGCCCACCTGCGCCCAGCCTTACCACCATCGGAATCCTGCCGGGAAGACCGCATCCTGTGGGAGCTCCCGGGGGGCTGGTGGAACCGTCTGTGGGAAGTCAAAGGTCAAGGGTCACGGCTGGGGGGGAGCCCCAGGGCAAGGGGAGCTGCAACAGGAAGCCCCTATCCAAGCAAAGTGGGGTCAGGGGGTGACCGGGCGGTACTCACGGGATGTGCTGCAGGTCTGGCTGGCTCGGGGGTGGGTAGGAGACAGATGGGTAAGGGACTGAAGGGGCCCAGGGCGCCAGCGTTTCTGAGGACAGAACCAAGCCTGAAGGAGACTCCAGACATAGGCAAGGCCTCAGCGGACACCCGCGCCCTAGCCCGACCGGGGCTCCCACCTCCCCCAGCTCAGGCCAAGGACGAGTGGGCAGCCACAGGGAGCTAAGCGGAGCCAGGCACGAGCTCACGCCGAGGGGAGCACTCCCTGCACGCTGGGTGGGAGACCCTCCGTGCACTCACGGGGCGGCTTGAACAAGATGCTCTCTGTCTGTGAACTGGCAGGAAAGACACAGTGTGGGTTTGGGGCTCAGAAGAGCCCGGCCAGCCCTGTCCCGGGGACAGCGGGAGAGCCTCATCGGGGTGGGGGGACAGACTCACCGATCGTCACTAGCACTGCCGTAGGAGGCTGGAAAGAGAGGCAGCCAGTGAGGCAGGGGCAAGGTTACCCAAGAGCCCCGAACGAACGGACATCATCAAAGGGCAGCCAAGCAGTGGGAGCTGGAGAGAACCCGCCTGTGCACGCGGCATCTGCCGCTTGACTCACCCCGCAGCTCGCGGCAGCGCACGCACAGCACCATCAGCAGCCCGGCAACCAGGGGCAGCAGCAGGAGGCCCAGGGGCTCTGTAAGGACCACGCTGCCCACCTCCATCTGCAGGAGAGCCCGGGTGGCCCCGTCGGCAGAGGGGTAGCAGATGCGTGGGGGCCGCAGCTGTGCCCTCCGGGGGCTCCTGGACCTCGAACCAGCCAGGGGTCAGGGCTGATCCAGGCTGGCGAGGCCAGGGCCGGGCCGGGATCCGGGACACCGACCACCGCGCGGCCTTCGCCCCAGTCACCGCCTGTGAGACTCCTGTGCCAGGCGTCCCTGCCCCTCGCTCCTGCCCCCCCCCCTCTGTGGCAGGAAGCTGTGGCGAGCACAGGAAATCATCGGCTCCTCAGCCAGCTGCACCGCCCCCTGCCTACCCCCACCACCTGGGAAGTGGGGAGGCCTGAGGAGGTGCCCTGGACTCCCAGAAGGGTCTGGACTGCAGGTCAGTGACGCCCCAGGGGGAAGGGAAGTCCCTGCAGCCAGTGACAGTGCTCAGCGAAGGGCCTACCGCACAGGCCCGGTCTGACTCACAGTCACACAAGCCAGCTCACTTGTAGGGGAACAGTCCTCCCTCTGGTCACCCAGACCGGAAGACAGGGATACCCCCAGGCATGACCTCACAGTCCCAGAGAGAGACTGGCGGACTGGGGATGTAGCTCAGAGCACAGAGGCACAGCGTCTGCCTGGCAAGTGTGAAGTCCTGAGTTGGATTCCCGGTACACACACAAAAATACTCAAGCAGGTACTTGGGGTCTGGCTACAAATTTTATTGTTACAAATAGCACCGAGCCTGCAGGGCTACCCCAGCGTAGAACAACACCCTATCAGGCCCCTGACCCTGGGCTGGCCATGCAAGTAGTGTCTGGTAGCGAAGACATGGCCCAAGGTTAGCTCCTGGTCTTTTACCCTGGACACTTCATGGGTGTGGGCCAGCCCAAAGCCAGTGGCCACAGATGTGTGGACAGGTGAGTGACAGGCTCCTCAGATGAGCACACTGGACACGGGGACCCGGGTGGAGCGGCCTCGCTGGGGCACCACGATTCGGTCATCTGTGGCCCTTGCCTCGGGCAGCAGACCTGCAGGAGGAGGGGACAGAGCCAGGCTAGAGACACACAGACACACAACCAGACAGGAGATGAGCAGGCAGTGGGATGCAGGCTCCAGCAGGAGCCACCAGAACCGTGGACACAGACTGCCACCCAGTTACCAGACAGAAATTAGAAGCCGAATGATGGGTGAGCCAGGATGGAGATGCCAGCTACCGGGCTACGCAGCTAGACAGACAGACAAAAGGGCAGCGTGGCGAAGGTGACAGAGAGTAACGGACCGTGCACGTGCAGCTGGGCCCGCCGGCGGTCGCCCTCGATGACAATGGCGGTGCCCAGGAAGGCCGCGCCACCCAGCGCCCCGACGAAGGCACAGAGCATCAGCGAGAACTGCAGAGCCCTGAACTCGGACAGGAAGGACGGGGGCCAGCTCCGGCGGAGGCGATCAGAGATCTGTGGGAACAGAGAACCAGGAGTCAGGGACCCGGGAGGGGATGGGGTAAGCCCCCAAACAAGAAAAGGAGCACTGTAGCAAGACCCCTGGCCGCCTGGGAAGAAGCCTGAAGACAAAGTCCTGTGGCCAGAAGAAGGTGAATGGGCCCC
>NW_004524577.1:7216510-7232060 GCF_000260255.1 Octodon degus
GGGCCCCGCACCCCTGTTGTGTGCAGGGCAGTGCTCACCAGGCCGATGAGGTAGGGGCTTCCAGCATCTCCCAGCAGGTGGGACAGAACAATCTGGAAGGCCTCAGCGGTGGAGCGTCGGGTAGGGATGACGACATACTGGGGGAGGGGAGGGGAGCTCAGCAGGGACTCGCCATGGGCCCAGGGTGGCAGGCCCCTCCACATGGACACCGCAGCCAAGGCAAACAGATGCCACTGTGCACAAGCCACGCCTCCTGTCCCCAGTCCCCCTTCCTGGCAGGCTCTGGGCCTGCTACTCACCAGCAGAATGTCTGCCACAATGGCCCAGTTCATGGACAGCAGGGTCTCCCCAATAAAAATGAAAATCTAGGGAGTGGGGAGAAGCAGAGCTGTCCCAGGAACAGCAAACGAGCCAACGAGTTACCATATGATGGGTTCCTCCATAAATTCAGGCAACCCTCTCCACGTCCCTACAAGACAGGGACTCCCATGGGTTCTGTTTTTATTTTTATTTATGTATTTTTTTGCGGTACCAGGGATTGAACTCAGGATCTTGTGCCTGCCAGGCAGGCACTTATTCTACTAAGCTATCACTCCAGCCCTCGGCTCTGTTTTTAGATGACTAATCTGGGCTCAGAGAAGCTCCCTGCTTGCCCAGTATCACACAGCTGGGAAGGACCAGAGTCATGATTTAAAAGTGGCGCGCTACCTGGAACCTCTGGCAATGGACCTCACAGAACGACACCCCCTGAGCCGGCTGGCTACTCACGTAGGTGGCCACGATGCTCCCTCGGGCGCAGGCAAGGGCCAGGAAGAGGAAGGGAGCAGAGCCCAGCAGGCCGGCGGCACAAACCAGAGGGTCGGCGCGGGGGTTGGAGCGGCGGAGGCGGCGGCTGATCTCCACACCCAGGCCCACTCCCAGGACACCCGTCACGCAGGTGATGAGCCCAAAAATGAGACTGGGGCAGGGGGAGACGGGCTGGGTCCTGTCTCCAGGGAAACAGCCACTCCCACCCAAGTCTATCCAGACACAGAAGCCCTGCTCCCCTTGTCATCCCTTCAAGTGTGACCTAGAAATGGAGGCTCTGGAAGAGAAGTAGCCTGTGGGCTCAGGCTCCAACCTGCCCTAGCCCAGGTTTGAATCAAATGCTCCTCACCCTGCCACTGCAGGCCACCTCAGGCCTCCCGGCCCAGCCCCACCTGTGTACCTGTCGGAGGAAGAGCAAGACTCCCCAGGAAGGCAGGGGGGCGTCTCCCCCAGGACCACTCGAGAGCGCAGCAGGAAGGCAGGAGCCCAGAGAGCCAGCGAGCCCGTGACAAAGGCCACAGCGGTGAAGCCAAGCGAAGACAGGATGAAACTAGGACTGTGGGCAGTTGGGAGAGAAGCAAGCAGTCTCCATGGAGGACTGGAGGGAGAAGGGACTTCTCTTTTCCCTTCCTGGCTTATTTTGCAGAAATCCAGGTGTGGAAGTCGCCCAGGTTGATCCCCAGATCTGGGCCTGTATTCAGACAGCTACCACAAGGGGTCAGCAGTGGCCAAATGCTGGGCTCATTCAACTCCCCAGAGGGAAGGGGCCTTGGGTGGAGCAGGAAGGGGTTCAACTCACTTTCTTGCCAGAGCCCTCAGATCTGCCCACCACGAGGTGGGACTCAGGGGTGGCGAATCCACGTGGCGCTCCACAGCTCCCCTGGGTGGCTCCCGTACAACCAGAAACAGCAGCAGGACAGCCACCACTCCCAGGCCTGGGGTCACCTAGGAAAGACACTGGCTTCAGGACAGGCAGAGACGAGGACATACTGAACCTGTGGGGTGGGGGTGGGGCCCTGCTCACACCCCGAAAAGCACTTGCTCTAGGGAGCCAGGCCTGTGCATCTGGGAAGAAGGGGCCGCCACTACTTCTGCAAGCCTAGCTTTGCCTCCTCTTTGGCAACCGAACCCTGACCTTCTCTTGGGAAACCATTTCCCCATTTCTGTCAAGCCACATGGATCAAACAACAACTCAGACCTGGCTGACAAGAGGACTGTTGACTGTCCCAGCCCAGAGGACTGGCTTCACGGCTGACCTGTGACCCACACACTGGTCTAACTGTGTGCCATCGAATGAGTGACTATTGCTCAAGGCTTCCAAGTGCTGGAGTCACTTGGGTCAAAGATAAGCAATTTGGAGCTCACACACTTGAAAGACAAAGCCAACACAGAGAAAAGGAAAGCGAGAAGAGAGCTATCAAATCCTGCTGACCCTGTGGGCTCAGCTGTGCTGAAGATCACCCCAGGTCTCCCCACGGGGAAGCCACCACAGTCCCTTCTGGGGGCTACAGTGTATGGGGCACTCCTGTCACCTGCAATGACAGCTCAGCCTAGAACATGACTTCCTGCAGGCCTGGCACTGTCACGCTATCCCCAAAAAGAGCTAACAGAGGTCAAAAACGGGGTCATGAGAATGTCACCAGTGTCGGACTTACCCTCAGAGCCCAGTGCCAGTCGCCAGCAGCATCTTTCACTTTAGACCCTGCGATGTAGCCCAGACCACTGGGAGGGGGCAGAGGGCACAGAATATCAATCATCAAGCCCCCCCCAGGCCTCCAACCCCACCGCCAGGCCTCAGGCCACTGACCTCCCCACCGGGATGGCAAAGTAGAACACGCTGAGCATTCGGCTGCGCTGGTCGGCCACGAAGAGGTCGGCAATAAGGGTGGGCGCGATGGTGGAGTAACTGGCCTCCCCAACCCCCACCAGGCCCCGGGTCAGGAGGAGCAGCCAGAAACGCTGGGGAAGGAGACATGGGGAGGTGGCACCCCACCTGGGGAGGAGCCAACCTCCCAGGCAGCCTCTCTGGCCAGTGCCAGAGAGGCAGCAGGGACAGCAGGAGAGACCTGGGTTTAGAATGAGAGACAGACCTGGCTGGAATCCTGGCTCCACCACTTACTAGCTGTGACTGTGAGAAAGTTACTTAACCTCTCTGAGCCTCAGTTTCCTCATCTGCAAAAGGGGAATGAATAACAACAACTTGTTCACACAGCTGTTGTGAGGACTTCTAGACAAGGTCCCCAGCAGGTATGAAATAAATCTTGGTTTCTACCTTGTTCCTCCCACCCGAGACACCCCAGCAGTGAACAGTGAACTGGGCGGGAGGAGAACTTGTCTACCAAAGACACCTGTGGCTAAGGACGGGGCACAGTGACGGAGGGAAGCACACACGGGGCCTGAGCCTGGGGACAGAGCCGGGCAGACAGCAGAGGAGGAGATTTCAAAGGAGCAAGGAAGCAACAGCCAGGGAAGCATGAGGGAAACCAGAGAGGCAGCAGAAGAGGGTTTCAGGAAGGAAGACATGACCAAGGGCTCCTGAGAGACCCAGCAAGAACAGCGCTGGCCCTGAGCAACCAGGAGGTCGCTATTGACTTTGGCAGGTGTGAGGTGTGCAGGAGTGGTGGGGCAGGCGTCAGCGGGTGGCTCTCAAAGCTCTCAAGAGGGGGCAGAGAAGAGGCCGGAGTGGCAGGCAGGTGCGGGCGGCTCCCTGGCTGCTCCCCCACCCTCGCTGCTGCTGGGCTGCTCAAGGAGCCTTTCAGGAAGGGGATTAGGGGAGAGGAAGCTTTGCCCATCAAAGAGACATGTGAGTATGGAGGTATGGAGCGGTCAATGGTCAGGGGAAGAGGGGTGATGGTGAGCAGAAAGTTCTGGAAGAGAAAGGGAGAGGAGCGGACAGGCAGAGTCCCTCAGGCAAGGAAAGGGTATAAAATGGCACCAACCAAGGAAACTGCAGAAGCTCTCCAGAGCCAGTCTGAAAGGACCCCAAGGAGCAGCAGCAAAGATTGCCAGGGAGTAGGGGGAGAGCGGCCGGAAGCGGAACCAGCTCGGGGCCTCACCTCTCTGGGGATGAAGGATGACCCCAGTGTCACCAGGGACCAGAAGGCAATGCCCCCGCACATGAGATACTTCCGATTGTACCTGTCACCCAGGTAGCCAAACACAGGTGCCAACACCATGTAACTGGAGATGAACACTGGGGGGAAGCAGAGAGTCAGCCCAGCCAAGCCCCAGTCCCCCACTCCCACCCAGCTGGGGTGCAGGCTGCAGGGACAACGGTGTAAGATGATCCTCCCCTTCCTCGAGGCCTCGAGGCCTCGGAGCCATCCCCGCACCCCAGCCAGGCAACCTCGAACATCTCCTCGCAGGCCGGACTTTCCTGGCCACCACACAGCCCATCCCTGTCTGTGGCACTTACTGTTTTCTTTTGCACAATTTATCCTTCGGCAAGTTACCTCGTGTGAACTGAGGGTTTAACCAGCCCTCCCACACGGCCCTTGCCTATCCTGGTCATGACTGTGATTTGCTCACTTAACACACAGCAGGCACAGAAGATGTACTCAATCAACACACGTGGAGTGAAAAGAGGAATAAATGGAACCATCTAGAAAGTTCTGCGGCTTCGCTAATGCAAGAACGCCTCACAGGTTTGCAACCTTGCCCTGTGCTCCCGTTCTCATCTCCAGACTTCATACCACCAGTTCCTCATTAGTCTCAAGTTAGAAAGGCACACGGGAGACGGGTTTTCAAATCCCTGTTTTGCCTCTAATACACTGTGTGACCTTGGGCAAGCCTGAGCTCTTCTCCCAGCCTCAGTGTCTTTCTTTCTAAAATAGGGATGGTAACACCTACTCCTCAGCCAATGGGAAGATTTATTCAGACTTAAGGAAGGAAGCAGTTGGGAAGTAAGGTATTATATTGGTGGGTGTGGTGGCGCAGGTAATCCACACTCAGGACAGTAATCTGCACTTAGGAGCGTTGTGAGTTCAAGGTCAGCCTGGGCCACATAGTGAGCTCCAGGCCAGCCTGAGCTACATAGTAAATCCCCACCTCAAAGCCAAACAAGCAAACAAATGGAAGTACAATGCTTGCCTGGCATGGCTCTGCATTTGGATCTCCAGTACCACATATACACACCAAAAACGATGAACAGGGCCGACAGAGATAGCGCAGCAGACTAAGCGCCTGCTTAGGTAAGCGCAGGGACCGGGGTTCAATCCCCTGGCACCACATGCCACCAGCCCAGCACCCCAGGCATGCTGAGCCAGCAACCTAGTCTGGGTGTGGTGGGGCATGCCTGTAATCCCAGCGCAGGGGAGGCTGAGACAGGAGGATCACTAGAGTCTGAGCTGCGTAGTGAGATCCTGTACCAAGTACATTTTTAAAAAAATGAACAATGACATCTCGCCCAATGCGTGACCAACACTCCCTCCAGTGCCTGGCACGCAGCAGGTGCTCAGAAACATTTGAGAAATGAAGGAGGGAAAAGCAGGCTGTGGCTCTGTTTTTGCCTCTCCAGAGCCACAAAGTTCTGCACAAGCAACACTCACCTTTCCCGGGTCCTGACATTCTCTCTGCCAGCACCTACTGTGCGCCAGACACGGCCCTGGGCCCTTCACAGCATGACTTCCCCTCTCCTCAGAGGTGTCTGTTACTACCAGCCCCTCTCACAGACAAGGAAAAGGGGGCTGAGGGAGGTGAGTGCCGTGCCTACCACCACGCAGTAAGGGGAAGCACTGAGATTTAAAGCCGGGTCTGTCTTCTCCACTTACTAAGCTGACCCCTTCGTTTTTGCCCTGTTCTGTTTGAGGCAGGATATCGCTATGTAGCTTCGGCTGCCCTCCAGCTCTCAACCCGCCTGGCTCCCATCTCCCCCGAGCTGGGACGACGACCTTGCTCCCCTCTTTAAATGCAAGGTCCTAGCTGAACTAGTCAGTCCCAGAACAAAGTCAAGGCCAGCGGGTCCCCCAGCTGTAAACGTCCCAGTTAGGCAGAAAGAGTAGGAGCTGCGGAGCAGCAGGCAGGAAGCCACTCACCGGTCTGGATGAGGCCGGAGCTGCTGTCTCCGATGCTGAAAAAGTGCTCGATGTCTGGAAGCACGCCTGGAAGGGGACACTCGGGGTGAGCCCGCGAAGCCACCCGGCCCCAGGACTTGGCCCCCTCCCTAGAGCCTACCGGCCACGGTGAAGCGGTCCATGTAGTTCAAGAGGTTGATGTAGCACAGCACGGCCACGATGAGAGCCGAGCGGCCCGGGGATAAGCCCGTGATGCGCTGCAGCCCCTCCTGGTCCGGGACCTCGGGCTCCCTGGACTTTGGGTTCCCCAAGGACCCTGGCAAGCCCGGGGTACCTGGCACCGGCCCATCATCTGGGTCATCCGCCTGGCTGAGGAAGGGCGCGGTGTCGGACCCGGCCATGGTCCCGGGGGGCCGCACCGGCCCGCGCTCCGGTCCGACCTGCGAAGGAAAGGGGCTGGAGAAGGTAGACTAGCGGGACCCCGGGAGGGAGGTGTCCCCACGGTCAGGCAGCACCTTCTCCTGATGCGGAGCTCGGCTCCAAAGGGGTCGGGCCGGGCTGTCCCTCCAGCCCCGGCACACACACCGAGCGCAGGGGACTGTGGGATCCGGATGACGGCGAGGCGCTGGCGCGGCCGGGCCCCTCCCGCGCCGAGCCCCCTCACCCCGAGCAGGAGGAGCGCGCCCCTTGTCGCTCAGCGCCGGAGCTGCACCCCTGCGGCAGCCATGTTGCCGGAGAGCGAGTCATGTGACACAGCGGCCCGGGGCGAGAGCCGCAGCGTGCAAGCCCTGGGCACGTGATCGGGACCGTCCCAGAGTAGTGTCACGTGACTGCGACGGTCGCTGGGGTAACCGGGCAGCCGGCCTGGGATCGCGCCTCACTGCAACCCGGCTGCTCATCCCCTCCTGGGCCGTGACCCAGTCGCCTTGGCTTACCGGTTCTCGCCCTAAGGCCAGCTGGCGGGCGTCTTGTGGGTTTTCGGAACTTACACAAGTCTCTAGAGATGCTAGGACCAGTTCTCGCTTGAGATCGCCACTCGCAGCGTCCGGGCGGCATCAGGCGTGCTGAGTAAGGGTGGAATGAACGGAGGCTGAACCGCGGCCCCAGATGCCCCAGCTCCGAGCGTCCGCCTTGGGTGCTTAAACCCCCACTGTAAGATGCGTCCCAGCCCGCCTTTCCTACTTCCTACCGGGACCGGACCCCCTACGCCCTCTGGTGGCCTTTTGTGAAGCTGACGGGCTCAGCCTAAGGAGACTTGCAGGAAGGGGGTCAGAGGTACCAGATCCTTGACCAAAGGATGCTCGGAGCCCTTCAGGGGACACTCGCGATTTCCAAGATACCCCGAATAAGCACACACTCTAAGTAAAACTGTCACCATTCTGTGCAAACGCAGCTTCACAAAAACTCTCTTCTGACCACATTGCAAAAGGAACCCTGAAGTCTCAGGAAATCACCTTATCCCCAAGATACCTTATTAGAATCTGAGCCCCAAATACCCCTCCTTGGCGCTGCCCTAGGAACTACTTCGTGTTTTGGAACCTTAAACCTAGTCTCCCCTGATGCACAGGAACTTTAATATATTTTTTAAAAACATTTTCTTTATTTGTGTGTGTGTGTGTGTGTGTGTGTGTGTGTGTGTGTGAGTGGCCAGCTCAGCCCACCAGGGAAGGGAGCGGGGCTGGCTGGCATGTGGTGCTGGGGATTGAACCGCGGTCCCTGTGCTTTGCTAAGCTTGTTCTAAGTAGGTGCTTTAGACCACTGAGCCATCTCACCAGCCCAATATATTTATTTTAAAATGTATTTATTTGGTACAGGGTCTCACTATTCAGCTCAGACGCGTAGTGAGACTCGTAGTGACTCTCCTATCTCAGCCTCCCCAGCGCTGGGATTCCACCAGGTTTTGGGGCCAGCACAGCATGCGGTACTAGGGATCGAACTCCGGTCCTTGCACTTGCCAGGCAGATGCTTAGACCCACTGAGTTATCAGACTGTAGTCACTTAATCCCCAACAAAAAATGTTACTGGGCAGCAACGTGTGCCTGACATCTCCTAGAGGTTGGACAAAAGTCCCTTCCTCCAGGGAGCTTATCGGGAGGAGGCAGATGCCTGCAACGCTGCCCCTGTGGAGTGAAAAAATCAGCTAAGCATGTATCTGTCAAAGGCCTTGTATTCAGACATATCTGAATAAGCTCTTCAAACTCAAACCCCCTAATAATTTTTTAAATGGGCAAAAGATGTGAATAGACATTTCCCAAAAGAAAATATATATGGGCCAGAGAGATAGCTCAGGGTCATAAACACCTAACTGGCAAGCAAAAGGACCCAAGTTTGATCCCCAGCATGGTGGCGCAAGCCTGTAATCCCAGCACTTGCGAGGTTCAGCCAGGAGGATCTCTGTGAATTTGAGACCAGCCTGGGGGCTACAAAAAGCGAACACAAGGTCAGTCCAAGCTGCATAGTGAGACCCTGTCTCAAAAAAAAAAAAAAAAAAAAAGATATATAGATAATCAACAAGTACCTATCATTGGTAATTATGGAAAAATACAACTTCAACCACACTGAACACTAAGTGTGGTAACCTGTAATCTCAGCACTCCAGAGGCTGAGGCAGAAAGAATGTCTCAAGCTTGAGGCTGGCTTGGGCTACATAATGAGTTCAAGGCCAGACTCAATTATATGCAAGACCCTGTCTGAAAAAAAACCAAAACAGACTGGGTGGGAGTGGTGGCACACACCTGTAATCCCAGTACTATGGAGACTGAGGCAGGAGGCCTGAAAGTTCAAACACCTGGAGCAACTTAAAGTGATTTAGCAAGACTGTCTCAAAAACAAATCAAAACCCTGGGGGTGGCCAGGTGTGGTAGTGCACTTGGGAGGCTGAGGCGGGGGTCACTGTACGAGAGGCCATCTTAGGATACACAGTGAGATCAAGGCCAGCCGAAACTGCAGCAGGAGACTATGTCTCAAAAACAAAAGAAAGGGCTGGGGAGATAGCTCAGAGGTCGGAGTGCTTGCCTGCCTGGCAAGTGCAAGGACCAAGGTTCCATCCCCGATAGCACAAACTGTGCTGGCCACCAAAACTAGGCATGGTGGTGCACACCTATAATCCCAGCACTGGGGAGGCTGAGACATGAGGATCACCCCAAGTCCAAGCTATCTAGCAAGACCCTGTACCAAATAAATAAATAAATAAATAATAATTTTTAAAAAGATTTAAAAAACGAACAGATTTTGACTGAACTGTTCCATATCTGGCTTTGGCTGACCACAGGTTATGTGAAACTTCAAATAAAGGGGACCCGTATATTTATTGCCCTGCCATACTTAAAAGTCAAGTTCTCAAATCCTCCTGCTACTAATGATACAGGGAAACCTCCAAATGACACGGGGAGAAACACTCATCTCCCAACCTGAAAAGATACCTGGGACGAGTTCGTGTTCTCTAAAACCAAAGAATGAATTTTAGGAACAAACAGGTTATAAGAATATATTTATTGAGGGAAAGAAAGTGCCTGTCTGAGAGGGACAGGAGAGGGGATCCAGTGGGTTGTCCCTGGGAAGCTGTCTCTTCTAGGGACTTTTATAGAGGAAAACCATGTGGTAAGGGGGGTCTAAGGTGGTAGAGAAGACATGGGAACTCGCTTAGGTGGGCATGAGGTGGGACAAAACTTTGGCCAACCAATGAGATTACAAGCACCATGGCTCAGGTGAACTTGATTAAGTCCAAGACCGAATGGGGAAGCGAGTCACATGGCAAACGGACCTGAATGGGGACAGGGTCTCTTTCTGTTGTGGGTTGGGCTAGTGACTCATTTGGGCTGTTTTAAGGTGATTGATACCTATGTAGAATATCAGTCCCTGGGCGGGGGAGACGGTTCAGCAGAGTAAGTGCTTGCCTGGCAAGTGCAAGTGCCTGAGTTCTGCCAAAAAAATAAATAAATAGAATATCAATCCCTGATGCCCATCCCTAGGGAAGTATGTAGCTGTGTTTTCTCTTTTGTCTCACAGTATGGCCCATACAGAAGTGTTTCTCTTTCAAGTTGTAAAGTCACCTTGTTTTCCATCTTGACTTCTTGAGGAGGGCCTGGCCCTATCTGACTGCCTATAATATTTTTATCTAATTTAGCTGCCTACAACACTAGGTCCTTGAGACACCCACACACTGGAATTGCTTGGTGGCACTTGCCATCGCTGGATTTTTGTTCAAGAAATAAATAATAAAGTTAGAGGGAAAAAAAGCTTTTTTGAAGAGCTGGGGGGTTAGGGGCTGGCGAGATAGCTCAGTAGAATAAGCACTTGCCTGGTAAGTGCAAGGGTTTAAGTTCAATCCCCAGTTCCGCCAAAATAAAATAAAGAGCTGGGGTATAGCTCAGTGTGAAGTCCCTGGGTTGAATCTCCAGTACTGTAAAATAGAGAGGGAAAAGGAGACCAAGAAGCCTGGAAGATGCACATTCTACTAATGACTGATTGTATTCTTGGACATAAAAATCTAAGGAAAACTCTCACTAGTACCGAGTGCTGGGGGTATAGGTGTGTACCACTACAAATGGTTATTTCCACATTTTGGAGTTAAAACTGTTTTCTTTTTTTTGCGGTACCAGGGATTGAACTCAGGACCCTGCGCTTGCCAGGTAGACACTTATTCTACTGAACTATCTCCCCAGCCCCTTGGTTTTAGGAGGCAAAAATCCTACAGTAAGTTATTTAAGCAAGACAAAGTTCCTCATTCACAAAAAGTCCAGAGGCCAATGGTGTGAGCCCAGGAAGGTACTACAGGGAGGCAGTCAGGCTCCTCTCACTGTCCCCCCATGAAGTCCCAGTTCTGGAGGTCCCCAGCGTGAGGACGGCTGTTCCACATGAGTCAGCAGGCAGAAGGCAAGGGAGGAGAGGGCACACAGGCAGCAGAGCCGTCCTACAAGTAGCACCCCTCTACCACCACGAGCCAGAACTGGCACCTGCTCACCTCTGGTTAGACTCCATTTGATATTTCTACCGCGTAGGTGCTACGTCAATAGCCACACTGTATTGTCAGGGAATAGCAACAGGCAAAAAGGCCTGTCCACGTTCAGTACAGACACACATTTCTCTCCCCAACAGTTTCAACCATGACTGGCTGAACCTACGGGTACAACTGCATCGACGGAGGCCAACCACACTGTACTTATACCAGCGTCTCTGCTGTGCTCTAAGCCTTGAGCCCAGTACCCGAGAAGGAGCAAAATCAGATATGGGGAGATGACTAAAGGTCTTTGTCACAGTATTTTAATAAATGTTATGCCACACAGACAGAAATTCTCAAGTATGCAAAGGTTGTATGTATTGCCATTTATTCTGCTGAAATTCAATATATAATATTATTATATACAAACATTTTAGTGGGCATAAAAGATCTGAAAACATGAACAGCTATGACATATCATGAACTATTTAAATGTTATAAAATTCAAAATAAAAAATATAAAAATAAAATTCAAAGGAATGTCACATTCCAATAAAATGTTTTTATGAGGTTGACATACTTTTGCTAAAATTATACCACTACTGGTAGATGATTAATGGCATTTTTAGTAGATAAAACTGACTTGTTAAAAAAAAAAAACAAAAAAACTGGCTTGTTAGTTCAAACAAACTGCCTCACATACAAAGGTACATTTTAAATCACATAGAAGTGACGGTTGGTATCTGGCAGCCAGGGCAGCCAGGTCCTGACCGGTGAAAGCCAAGAGCTTCGCACGCGGGGCAGCTGCCGCCCCTCCACACCGAGGGGTCCCGACAGACTGCAGCCTTATGTCGTGGCTGAACAGGAGGGAAATCACTGAGCTCTTTAGTTTTAAATAAGACAGTAAAAGCACAAACTCTATAACAAAATGCTTAATTTGTTTACATTAAAATCAAAACTGTTCAGTGAAAGACACTCCCACACACACAAAGTGCCGTTCTAGGAGTCTTGTGCAGGCCCCAGTATACGAGCAACTCCTCAGAATGAACAAGCACACCGAAAGGAAGCTCCGTGAGAAAATCAGTGTGTCACAGAAAGAGAAATCAGAAAGGCAGACAGGATATATTTTAAAAATTCTTGTTTGCTTTGGTAGCACTGGGAATTGAACTGAGGGCCTTGGCATTGAGGTACACCCTCAGCCCTTTCTTATTCTTTATACTGAGCTAGAGTCTGGATAACCATAGGAATGTGTGATCTTGCCTCAGTCTCCACAGTGCTGGGACTGCAGCGGTGCTCCGCCATGCCCAGCTACTTAAAAAGTACACCTGAATGAATGGTGACCAAGTGAATGCACACTAAAACACTGTCACTTCTTTCTTTTTTCTTCTTTTTGCGCTTTCTGAGACAGGGCCTAGCTATGCAGTTCAGGCTGGCCTTGAACTCACTGTGTGGCCCAGGCTGGTCTCGAACTTGAAACAATCCTCCTGCCTCAGCCTCCCAAGTGCTGGCATCACAGGCCTGCGCCACCACGCCCAGCTCACAGTGTCACTTTATACCCATCAGATTAGCCAAAATCAGATAGCTGAGAAATATTAAGTGCTGCTAAGAATGAGGAGAAAAGAAAACTTCAAGTGGGTCAGTCCTCATTCTGAGGAAAATCTGGGAAGCTGCAGAAATTGGCCTGTGTGAGCCACACCTTCCCTGGGTATGCAGGCCAAACACTGCTCACACAGCACAGAAGGGCCCCAGAAAGGGTGCTCGTCGGGGCCTTGTATCCATGCCAAGGTGTCGGAGGCGCACAGCTGTGACCACGTAAGGCATCGGTGAGTGAAATGCAGCTGATGCCCATGAGTGCCACAGAGCAGCTCTGGGTAACGACAGGCCCACAACAAGCAGCAGGGCGGGAGCTCCACACATGGTGGGTGGGCGAAAACAGAATTAGATCTATTGCACAACACCATTCACCCATAAAACACACTACCTCTTAAAGACATTCATATTCAAATGTGTATAAATATATAAGACAGGACGCCAATGGGAGAGGATGCTGTAAGGGGAGGAAAAGGTCAAAACCAGAGAATTAATTTTTGCATGGGACTACCTGCCCAAGACTCGACACGAGGCAGCTTGAATACGTGCGCCAGGAAGGGCAACAGCTCTCAGGGTCCTGGCGCGAGGGGCTCAGGACGGAGGCTCCACTACCCTTCCAGAGTACATCCCGCCTACTGCGCTTACGCACACGTGCTGCCGTACCCTCCTGCACGCTACAGCACCTGCCGCCACAGTGCGTCCCGCAAACCCAGCCAGGTGAGAATAAGGCCACTGCCGGCGCTCAGTGTGCAGTACCTCCCAGAACTGGAAGCTGTATCCAGCCCTCGTTTATTCCAACTCTTTAAATATGAGCAAAGGTTCCTAGAACAGTCATTTCAGTGAAGCAAAGGGCAGTGACGGAAGCTCAGGGCGCAGGTGGGCTGCAAAGTCAGCAGGACATGCATGGTACCACAGGCCAGGCAGGGCAGCGACAACCACCATGCAACCACCCTACTGGTTCATGGCTTGAGGCCGGGTGAACAGGAATGAGGCCCAAGGTCACCCTGCACTTTTGATTCTACTTAAAAATAAATCCTACCTCACCCTCTATTAGTCTTTGTGTGTTTGCTTTTTATTTTATTTTTTGTACCATGAATCGAACTCAGGACCTTACGCTGCCAGGCAGGCGCTGCGCTGTTGAAATGTATCCCCAGCACCACCTTCTGCTAGTCTTTACGGGGCCAAAATGGAGGGGTTCTAAGTCTCGGTTGGGCTTCCAAACAGGGAGTGGGGTCTCAGGCCCAGACCTCAATGAGGTCCCCAGATTCCATGCCCAGATCCGCGGGTAACTCCTTGCCTGAAAGCTTCGTCCCATCAAAGAAGAAGGAGAGCTTGTGTCCAGAGAGCCCCATGGCCTCCGCATAGTGTGACATGAGGGTCCTGAGAGGAGAATCCTGGGAGAAGAAAAAGTAGATGCAAAAACACGAAAACAAGGTGGGGGAACATCTGGACAGGGACGGACAAACACCTGGAGACCTGGAGACCGGTCAGAGGGCCAATCAGGGACATCAGAACCTCCTAGAGGGAAGGCCAGTGGATGCGGAGGCTGCTCAGTCAGGTTCCTTTCTGAGTACTGGGGTGATTTATCAACATATCGTAAGAGAACCCAGATTCTAGAATGTGAATGGTTCAAGCTATGGACCAGACTCTCCCACTTGTTTTATTTTCTTAAATGTACTTAATTCAGGGTCTGCAGGGTCTGCAGGGTCTACAGGGTCTAGAGGATCTGCAGGGTCTGCAGGATCTACACGGTCTGCAGGGTCTACACAGTCTGCAGGGTCTACAGGGTCTCACTACACAGATTAGACTCGCAGTGATTCTCCTGTTTTCAGCCTCCCAAGCGCTGGGATTACAGGCGTGTGCCACCATGCCGGCTCATTTACCATCTCAGCACATGATGGGGTGGGGCCAGCACAGCACAGCGGGGATCAAACCCTGGCCACTGTGCTCTGCCTAAGCAGGCATATTAAGCTGCTGAGCTATCTGGCCAGCCCTTCTCCCACTCATTTTTTCTTTTTTTTTTTGGCGGAACCGGGGATTGAACTCAGATCCTTGCGTTTGCCGGTCAAGCGCTTATTCTACTGAGCCATCTCCCCGGCCCCTCTCCCACTCATTTGATGCATTACCTTAGAAAAGTATTATGGGTTGAGCTGTGTCTCCCCCAAAAAAGACACTGCTAACCCTTGCAAACATGAATGTGACCTTATTTGGATTCAGCGCCTTGAAATGTAATCAAGTTAACATGAGACCATAGTTGATTAGTGGCTGCTAATCCAATATGACTTGTGTCTTATGATGAAAGACACACAGAGTGGGGCCGGGGAGACGGCTCAGTTGAATAAGCGCTTGCCTGGCAAGTGCAAGGGCCTAAGTTCAATCCCAGGTTCTGCAAAGAAAAAGAAAGACAGACAGACAGACACAGAGTGACACAACTGCAAGCTAAGGAACTCCGGCTGCCCAGCAGCTAAAGATGCAAATGAGTCTACCTACAGCCTCTGAAGTTGCAGGGTCCTAACACCTGTTTCAGATTCCTAGCCTCCAAAACTGCAAGAGAATAGATTTTTTTCTTCTTTTTTTTGTATTTCAGGGAAGGGTCTACAGGGTGTTCAGGGTCTCACTACTAGATCGGACTTGTAGTGATCCACCTGTTTACAGCTTCCCAAGAGCTGGGATACCAGGCGCGCACCACCACGCCCAGTCTCCATCGCAGTCTCAGTGGCCCAGGGGCAGGGCTGGCAAGGCAGGCTCGGGGATCGAACCCCTGGCCCATGCACCTGCTTGTAGGCACTTTAATCCACTGAGCTATTTGGCTGGCCTTGAGAACAGTTTTATTGTTTGGTTGGGTTTTCTAGTTGTTGTTTTCTTTGGTATCAAGAATGAAACTCATGGGTCCAGGGAGATGGCTCAGTAGGATAAGCGCTTGACTGGCAAACTCAAGGATCTGAGTTCAATCCCCGGTTCTGCCAAAAAAAACCAAAACCAAAAACAAACAAACAAAAAAAAAGAATGAAACTCATGTCTCAAGACAAAAAAAGTCTTACTATACAGTGTATTTTAAAAACCTTAGCATGTGAGTTCCTTTTTTTTTTTTGAGGAACTAAGGATTGAACTCAGGTCCCTGGGCTTGCCAGGCAAGCGCTTATTCCACTGAGCCATCTCCCCAGACTCAGGAATTTTCATGTAAAGAAAGCACTTTAGCTGA
>NW_004524577.1:7233215-7237187 GCF_000260255.1 Octodon degus
TATATATATAAAACTTCTGAATTGTTTATTTCTGGAACTGCCCACTTAATATTTTCTGTTCCATGGGTACCTGAAACCTCTGAAGGCAAACCTCAAGTAAGGAAGGACTCTCCTGCTGTATTTTCTATACCCCATAAGAAACGAATATAGCCAATTATTCTACTTTTCTAGATCTTGGTTTTCTTTCTCCCTCTCCCCTTGCCACAGGGTGTTGCTATGTACTGCAGGATGGCTTTGAACCTCATCATATCATCCAGGCTGGCCTCCAACTTGTAATCCTCTTCCTGCAGCCTGCCACATGCAGGAATCCATTTCTTATTTCTTACGTGAACATAACAACAGAGCTTTCCCACACATGACTGTTACAGACTAGAGCAGAGGTCCCAGCGGGAGGAGAAGGGACGCTGAATGATGGACTTCCCCGACTGTCTGCGTTCAAGGCATTCAAGAACGTGGAGCCGGGCGTGGTGGCCCAGCATTCTGGAGGCTGAGGCAGGAGGATCACCTCGAGTTTGAGACCAGCCTAAACTGCATAGTAAAACTCAGTCTAAAAAGACAACAACAAAATGCAAAAAAAGGGAACATGTAGAGCAGTGTCTCTACTGAGTCAAGATTAGGAGGAATCAGCCGCCTGTAAGCTGACAAGAGAGGAAAGGCGGGGACGCACGCACAGCTCCTTCTCCCACTCACTTGAGACAACGAGATCTCCAGCATCTGGTGCTTCTCTTTCCCTTGCACCCGGAGCCGGAGCTGCTGGGACACCTCTCCATCCTCTGGGGAGTTTGCCAACACCACACAGTCTGTAGGAGATAGGGATCAGGAAGCCAGGCCTAAGTGGGGGCGGAAAACAGAGCCCCCCTAGACCACCCTAGCTCCCCTCCTACAGCCAAGGCTCCAGGCCCAGCTACCTTGTCTTCCACTCACCAATGATGTCAGCTACGCCAAGCTTCAGGGTCCTGGGGGTGGCAGTCGGGGACAGCTCTGTTTCTCCAAAGAGCAAGAGGATCCTGCTTGGGGCCACCCCGAGACGAGAGGCCATGTGGTCCACGACACTCTGCAGTGGCTCTGACTGGAGAAGGGGATAAGAAGCAAAGGTAGTGTTCCTGCCTGCAAATTCTCCAGCCCACCCTTCCCTCAACACTACCACCCCAAATATAAGAATCTGGCCTCAACTCCTCAGCTGAGTGTCACCATATCTACCTGGCAAGTGTAGAATAAGGTCACATCAGTAAGGAGTTCAGGTGAATAGCACAAAAGAAAAGGTAGCCATGGAAAGGAAAAAAAAAAGGAATGGTGAGATTACCACAAATGACTCATATGGATATCCTAAAGCTCTTACACACTTCAGGTTACAGCTGCCCCGTGTCACAGGGGTAGATGACTGCAGTCAGGATGAGTCTGACTGCATCTTTTCCTTTTTTTTTGCGGAACCAGGGATTGAACTCAGGCCTGTATGTTTGCCAGGCAAGCGCTTATTCTACTGAGCCATCTCCCTGGCCCCCATCTTTTCCTTTTTAAGAAAGTCAAAAACTTGAGCCTCTGTGAATATCCATTACAAAGGTTGTCAAGTTTGTCTTGTTTGGCAGTGCTGGGATGGAACTCAGAGCCTCTCACCTGCTAGGCAAGCCCCCTGCCTGAGCCGTGTCCATCTGCAGCCCATCTACGCACCCACAGCGCACACAGAAGACCACTTCTGACAAGGCCATGGGTGCCCAGGCCACAGCTCCCAGCTTAGCTGCTTGACCCACGCATGGTTAGCACTGATTTCTGTTAGCACCTTTGGTGTTCAGTTGGGAGCATTCCTATATAATCTCAGCATCTGCCAGGAAGTAGGGGAACTCAGGATGACTGGGTGACATCTACTGTGTCCAGCAGGGTGAGGCCAACCCCAAGAAGGAAGCCCTGACCCTACGGCGCCTCTCCCAAGAGATGCTTCCTAGAAGGCACATGTTTGAGTGGAGCCTTGAAAAATGAGCAGGAAGTCTGCCAGAAAAGGGAGATTAAGGGGAAAAGGCGGAGGTGACAAGAAGCATAAGACATGCAGGGATGGAAGTGGTGGGCAGCCTGAGAGAGCAGAACGAAAAAGGAAGATGTAGCCCTCCTGCCAAGGCAGCTCCAAGCTCCTCCTCCTACATCTCATCAAGCACTTATCATCCTTTTTTTCTTCATAATTTTATTGATAAACAAATAGCAATGAGACAGTTTCAAACCAAATTGGTAGGACAGTTTCAATAATTCACACACTGCATACTGTCTTCCTAGTGGTTATTTACTGTACAAGATGCAGACATGATATCCTATTTACAAACACTATTAGAACAAATCCCTCTATTCATTAAGAGAATGTAACTATATATCTATCCTAACCATTTTGAATACACAGATACAAAATAGACATTCATCTATATCCCCTTTTTTGTTTAGTTCTGTTATTTGAATATTATAGGTGTGTTAACTCAGCAAAATATTCTAAAAGAGTCCAATAGTCCATAATAGTATTGGGGCTGCCGCTTGACTGGTAATGTCAGAAATTGTTAACCTGAGTCCCCTACAGCTCAACATAAAAGGTACTTACCATTCTGATGGGCAATCGGACCACATCAGCCCGGCAGCGGACTTTGAGTGGGAAGAGCCGGGTGTTCTCTGGGAGGACGGGCCCCTCTACGAAGACCACCTCATCATCTTGGCCCCGGGAGTCCGGGCCCTGAGGGCGCTGAGGGCTCAGGCAGGACCTGAGATCCTGAAGGCGTCTGTTCACTTCCCTGGGAGCAGAGATGCTGGTCAGCTGGGCCTGGCCACCCACCAAACCGCTGCTCTCACCCAGGAGGTACCCCAGTCCCTGACACCTTAACTTCCGGAGTGCCCGGGTATGCTTCTTGTTTTTGCTTCTTGGAGGTGAGGGCAAAGGAGAGATGTCCGGAACCCTGGAGAGAGGAGAAAGGGACAGGACGGCGGCTAAAGAGAAACCCAATCCTGTACATCCTTTCATGGACTGTGGGCCTCCCAAAACCAGAGGGAACTAGAAAATGAAGAAGCACCTCCCAGTAGCATCCATTTTACTGGAAGACAAAGGAAGGTCAGGGCCAGGGAAAAACTGAGACTTCATTTTTATATTTAAAAAACCCAAATAGGAGGGAAGAAAATGCCCATTTTACAATGTCACTTTCCAGATAAAGGTCCAGTAGCGTCCAGCAGACATCAGGCACTTAATGTTCTTCATCTACTCAACAGCTCTAACAGTTACCACATTTGCCCCCACTTTACAGACATAGAAATGGAAGCACCGAGAAGCCGGGGACAGCCAGCCAGCCAAGCGTCAACCACACCCTTCAGCCCTGCTCTGCCCCACTTAGACTCCAGTCCCATGGACCAGCTCACAATCCTGGGCCTCCAGACTCCCTCCACACCTCCCCGATAACTTCCAGAAGCCATCCGAGCACCCTGCCTGCCTCAGCTTACCTCTCCATTTCCCCTCCTATTCCCTTTGACAAGCGCCCCAGCTGTACTCACAGCAACACCTTTTCCTTCTCTTCTCTCTCATCCTTACTCCTCAGCTTCCAGGGAGAGCTTGGAAAAGGGAGATCCTCAGGGTGTGGACTGCTGGAATCTGCCACATCTGCCTCTGGGGGAAGAGCAGGAAAAGTGCAAAGGGTTAGCCCAGAGAGGGCAGGGAGGCCGAAGAGGAACAAATGAGAAGCTTTAAGAGGGCCTAAAGGCTGGGGGTGTAGCTCGAGCAAGGCCCTGGGTTTGATCCCCAGCATCACACAAAAAACAGTTTTGAGAAAAACAAGGGTGAGACCAAAGGAGACTGCTGACCCCCAAACATACACAGGACTACTCAAGAATACTGGAAAACTGTCCAGGGGCCATAATCATTACTTGCTTAATATTTTTCTTCATATCATTCATTTTAATTTCAATTTCTAATAAAAAAAATTCTAGATTATAAACTTTTTTCCGGGGGCCTGCCCC
>NW_004524577.1:7237352-7244157 GCF_000260255.1 Octodon degus
AAGTGGCTGCTTCAACAAAGCAGTCAGGCTCAGGTTGCTGTGGTTCAAACCCAACTCAAGCCAGCCAAACCTGCCCTGAAGGCATTCAGAGAAAAAAAAAAAAAAAAAAATCCTTATAAACTTTTTTCCTGTTTCCTTGGTTTCAATAAAAATAATATCATAAGCCTGGGGTGTTTCAGTGGTAGGTATATGTTTAGCATGTGGAAGGCTCTGGGTTCAAAGCTATGCACCACTCACCTCCAAAAAAAAGATTGTAAAGTATAAAAATAAAGAGTTGGGCTACGACTGTACCTCAGTGGTAAAACACTTGCCTAGCAGACACAAGCACCTGGGCTCTAACCCCAGCACTACAAAAATTAAAAAAGTACAGATATACCCATATCCACAAATACACTATGCAAAGGAAATCATGATAATCAACTTCAGATCAATAGTTCTCAGTAAGGGGCAATTTTGCCTCTTGAGGAACATATAGCAACACTGTATAGAAAGCTGTATCATCCAGAGACAATTAGCAACACTATAGTAACACCATATGGAGACAATTTTGGTTGTCACTAAGCAGACAGGGAGTGTTTGGGAGGTTGGATGGTGTTAAAAGTTTCCACAATGCACAGGATAGAGCCCCTCACCCTCAACAAAAATTTCCAGCCCATAGGGCCGGCGGTATAGCTCAGCGGACTAAGCGCTTGCTTAAGTAAGCGCAGGGGCCAGGGTTCAATACCTGGCTCCGCCTGCCGCGCCGGCCCCACCTTTGGGTGCGCTGAGCCTATGGAGTCCAGGCGCGGTGGCGCACGCCTGTAATCCCAGCACTTGGGAGGCAGAAACCAGGTGGATCACTACTAATGTGGGCTATGTAGTGAGACCCTGAGCAAAAAAAAAAAAGAAAAAGAAAATCCAAAAAAAAACCTTTAAAAATTTCCAGCCCAAAATGTCAATAATGCTGAGATTGAGAAATCTTGTCCTGGATAAATACAGCAGCTGCCACAGGCATGAAATCTTGCAATCCTAAACCGTTTGACCCACATTTTGACTAACGAGAACAGAGGTCCTTTTACAATGGTACTTGTCTCTTCGATTTACTGTTGTCCTAAACAACACACAGGGACAAAAGAGGGCTCCATATTCCCTTTAAATAACTCTCATCCAGAGCCTTTGACTTTAGTCCACTGTCACCATTTTCCTAATAAGAAACTGAAGCATTAAGAGGTTAAGCAACTGGGCCAAGGTCACATAGCTATTAAGGGATAGAGCAAGCCTGTTCCTAATCAGTCTGCCTCGGTTCCTTCAAGGTACAGAAATCTGGGTCCAGAGTCTGCATTTGCCAACTAAACTTCTTCCTTATTGGTGACCCTATTCACTGCCCTTTACAAGAAACAGATGAGCAAAAATCATATCTGAGGAAGGACAAGGACTGGAAGACTAGATAAGGTCCAGAGGACACCCAGCGAGCTCCGGGATGTTCCCAAGAAACTACTTAGAGATGTTACAGTTTCTCTGTGCCTCCCCTTCCCCTTCCCCCACAGGGTTACAGAATCACAGTATCTGGAGGTTGCATGTGATATCTACAAATTAACCCTGACTTCTGCCTAGCTGAGCAGAAAGTGGCAGCACGGCCTTCCATGCCGGCTCCTATGCCTTAGGGGGACAATCCTGCTCAAGACGGGGGGGGGGGGGAACAGCCCAGGACTCCCCTCATTGAAGTCGGCCCTGAACCCTCCAGTACCTTCCTCAGCACCTTCCTCGGCACCTTCCGGGTGGAATTTCAGGAGAGACACGGAAACAGGGATGGGATGGAAACTGCTTTCCACCTACAAAAATTAAAAGGGGAGGGTCTGTCCCAAGTTGTCCCCCTACTGAACGGGAAACTGGCAATGCTCCCTGACGCCCAGCTCCAGAATTCTCACCAAGGATGAGGACACCATGGCTTCTCCTGGAGACCCCGAGCCCAGTTTTCCCAGGATACCTATCTACTGTCCCGAGGGCGCCCCGAAGATGCAGGCTTGGATGTTGGCCAACCCTGGCTCCTGGCTGGCTCACCCCGCTCCCTGGGCCCCCACAGCGCCCCCGGGTTTTTCCTGGATCCCCACGGTCCCGGTATCCCAGCTTCCTAGCACCCTTACCCTCAGCAAGGGGCTCTAACCTCCAAATCCAACACGTCCCAGATCCCAGCTTCAGTCTTCCTGCCCATCTCTGAGCCTCAAGAACCCCGGCCCTTCAAGCCACCCTGGAGCCCCAAGACTACGACTCCGGGCCCCCAACCCCTTCACCTCGGGGCCTGCGGGCGATTCAGGAGCCCCGCGCCCCTCCGCCTCCCACACCCGCGCCCCGTCGGCCCCGCGGACCTTCCCGGAGTACACCGGGACCACCGGCGCCTCCCCCGGGTCCAGCTGCAGTCGCCGCCGCCGCCGCCTGACCAGGGTCTGCGGGGTTGCTGAGGGCCGCGCGTCCGCCCCGTCGCTGTCGCTGTCGTCCCGGAGTGTAGTAGGCACCCGGGGCTCCGGAGACCGGGGCTCCGGAGACCTGGGCTCCACCGGGTCCGCTGCTCCCCGCGCGGCCACCACTTCCACGATATCCTCATCGCTGTCGCTGACCAAGTCCACAAGCACCGCGTCCACAGCGCGCCCGTCCGGAGACCTTTGGGCGCGAGGACGCCCGCCCCGGCCGCCGCGGCCACCCCGGGCCCCGCGGCCACCCCGAGCCCCGCGGCCACCCCGAGCCCCTCGGCCACCCCAGCCACCTCCGGGCCTCAGAACCCTTTTCCTCACAGGTTCCGCCATCTCACACAACCGCCACGCCCGCCCGCCTCTACGCTCCACGCCCCACCCAACCCAGCGATCTCGACCTCTTATTGGATGGACAACATGCCAGTCAACAGCCCTCTCCGCCCACACTCTCCGGATACGCCTTCCTACCTTTTCATTGGTTATTGTATCCATCCATCATGTATCCACCACTAAAACAAAGGCGCCAAAGATTCCAATACCCTCCGTGCAATCAGCGAAGGTTTTGATTTGTCCGGGCTCACCCATTGGCTGGACTACGTCTCCGCTCACAAGCCCTCTGTCGGTCCCCGCCCATTTAAAAGACTGTTCACGTTGTAGAGGAGCGAGGCATCCTGGGAATGGTAGTCCTCAAATCTGAAGTCTATGAGTAGACTTCCGGAGCTGCGCAAACTGTAGGCAGTGCCCGCCTTTTAAAATCCCAGCACGCGGAGCGACTGAAGCAGGACGATCCCAAATTTGAGCTCAACCTGGGCAACTCAGCGGTATAGTGGAAACCTGCTTCACAATAAATAAAATTTAAAATGAGCGTGCCGGTAGTGCTTCCGGGTCGGAGCCATGGCGGTGGCAAATTCAAGCCCCGTAAACCCCGTGGTGTACTTCGATGTCAGCATCGGCGGCCAGGAAGTTTGCCGCATGAAGATCGAGCTGTTTGCAGATGTCGTGCCCAAGACAGCCGAGAATTTCAGGCAGTTCTGCACTGGAGAATTCAGAAAAGATGGGGTTCCAATAGGATATAAAGGAAGCACGTTCCACAGGGTCATAAAGGATTTCATGATTCAGGGTGGAGATTTTGTTAATGGAGATCGTACTGGAGTCGCCAGTATTTACCGGGGCCCATTTGCAGATGAAAATTTCAAACTCAGACACTCAGCTCCAGGCCTGCTTTCCATGGCAAACAGTGGTCCCAGTACAAATGGCTGTCAGTTCTTTATCACCTGTTGGAAGTGCGACTGGCTGGATGGGAAGCACGTAGTGTTCGGAAAAATCATTGATGAACTTCTAGTGATGAGAAAGATTGAGAATGTTCCTACAGGCCCTAACAATAAGCCTAAACTGCCTGTGGTAATCTCACAATGTGGGGAGATGTAGTCCAGGCCAAGACTGAATCATGAATTAGGGCTTCTTCCTTTGCTGTCCTGACTTTCCTGAGTCAGGAAGCTGGACTGGCCTCTGCGTTTGCATTCTGGCCTGCTGCAGAAGTACCAGATCCAGAACCAAGCGTGAACACTGACATTTTCAACTGTAAATAAAGGTTTTTGAATGTTAAAATAAATAAATAAATAAATAAAATGAGCGTGCCGGAGTGCAGTGGTGCACACCTGTATTCCCAGCATTCGGAAGGCTGAGGCAGGAGGATCGAGGACAGCCCCGGCTACACATTGAGCTATGTAGAGAGACCGTGTGCCTCAAAAATCAATCAATCAATCAATCAATCAATCAATCAGTGCTTTAAGGCGGTTAGTCCTGTGCTGAGAAAGGGGAGAAGCGCAAGGAATTCCGAGACCTCGAAGGTGACTCTCTTGCTGGTCCCGGCTGCACCCTCTGCCCGCGTGTTTCAGGCATTGTGCGCTGGAACACGCCGCGGATCCGCAGGGGGCCCGCGCAAAGCTCAGGCGCTCCGCTAAGGCTCATGCAGACTCGGGTGAGCAGCAGAGCCCTCCCTGCTGAAAACAGGAAGAGAACTTCCGGGGCAGAAACTCTGTTTTCCATTATTCATGTTCTGTGAGCCCTGAGACAAAGCCCTCTGCAGATTCCACTTCACATCCAGGGGACCATTGTCTTGGTGTGTGAATCTTCAATAAATGTGTAGGGTGTCTCACGATTCCAGGTTCCAGAGCCTGGAATCTCGTGCGCCTGCGTGCGTGCGTGTGTGTTACTGTACTGGGGACAGAACCCAGGCACTAGCCTACCCCCTACCCCCTACCCCTCCTCCTCCCCCTTCCCTCCCTCCCTTCCCCCTCCCTTACCGAGGATTGAACTCAGGACCTTGCACTTGACAGGCAGGCTTTTTTTCCTGGCTCAGGCTGCCTTAAGGGCGGGTCTGGTAACACATTTGGAGCTGGGGACCGAACCACGAGCCTGACTGCGATTGCATAAGCAGGTGCTTAAACAGCTGAGCTAACCAGCAGGGCCCCCCACCCCACCTCCCTTTCAAAAAATTTATTTGTAGCTTGAGGGGGAGGTGTCACTAAATTAGTAAAATTGACCCGACTTGGCTGAATTTGTAATCCTCCTCAGCTCCCATGCCTGATTCCTTTTTTATTTTTATACAAATTATTAAGAGGTCAGCTTTACTTTTAGGGTTTAGGAAGAGAATATTCAGGAAGACTATGACTCAGCTTTGGTTCTGTAAGACTCCTCCTCTTAAGGAAAGGCTGAGAAGTGTATCTGTATGAAAGATGGCTACCTGTTTTGTCTTTTCTTTTGTTTTTAAATTGTTTTACCAGTACTTAGGAAGTGCTCAACTACATCTCCAGCCCTTTTTAATTTTTTTTTTGGGGGGCGGGGTGGAACCAGGGATTGAACTCAGGTTCAGGCCCTTGTGCTTGCCAGGGAAGCACTTAGTCCCCTGAGCCATCTCCCTGGCCCCCTTTTAAATTTTATTTTAAGACAAGATTTTGCTAAATTGCCTAGGTTGGAATAAAAACCTTCCTGTCTCAGCCTACCTAGTGGCTGGGATTACAGGCTTTTGACAGTGCTGCCCTCAGCAAGAGTTTAATTAAATTCCATTTCCCCAACATACCAGCCCCCACTTCACACAAATAGTATCACACACTTGGACACTGTATCTTCCACACAACTCCCCGCACAACCCAAGCACACCCCTTCGATGCTTCCCCACTGCTTACAAGGCACACCCACACCACACTTCCCCCAGTGACCGACACCTTGACACACTGTCCACAGAGTATGTGTAGGAGCTCGTTGGTCTCTCATTGTACCCCAGGGAGAAACTGTGGCAGGAACAGGGTAAAGATAGACAGGAGCTGGGTTGGTGGGGGCCTGTTTGCCTGATGGGCAAAGGACCTTTATAACAACAGGAGGGGCGTTTATTTCTACCTTTGCAAAGTTAGTACCACAAGACACAAGGTTGCCTAGTGACTAATGGCTGACATTGTGCAGGCAGGATGCTTTCTTCAAAGCTGAGGCAGCTGGACTGCTTTAGGCACTGAGGCCTTGTCCTGCTCTCACACTCATGACCGATTTTCAGCCTCAGCCGCTCCCAGCACGGTTATGTCTCACCCACCCATGCAAAGCACGTCTCCACCACTGCCACGTCCCATCCTGGCCACTGGCACCACAGTGCCACACGGACACTCCATGTCCATCAGTGGGCACCACGTACCCACCGCACCACCTCAGCCAGGGTGAGTCGGCAGCACATGGCCACCAGCAGGTGGGGCCACTGGCCAGGACACAGGTGTCTGGGTGCCAGCGGGGACCCCAAGGACCGACCTGGCTGGAGACTGAGACTGCATCAGAGGCCCTGAAGGAGGCCAGATTTCGAGATAGCTGTGCAGAGCCATGCACCTTGGAATAGCTCTGGGAAGCTGTCCTTGTGGAACCAAAAGGTCCATCTTAGAGGAAATCAGTTGAAAAAGTAGACTGTGGAGCCCTCTTATCTGCCTGAAGACTGAGGTACCAGGCTGTGACTGCCTTCTGCACACCTCCTGTATTAGGGACAGAACGCAGGGAATGCTGAGATAAACCCAGTCTATAGTGGGGTGTGTGTGTGTGTGTGTGTGCGCGCGCGCGCGTTACTGCGGACTGCACTCAGGGCTTTCACTCTGACTTTGTTACGTCCCTGATGACACATCCCTGGTCCTTTTTTACATTTTTGAGATAAGATCTCTTAAGTCAGTAAATTGCCCAGGCAGTGTGCAAATTTGTGACCCTCCTGGCTCAGCTTCCCAAAGTGCTGGGGTTCAGGCATGCACCAACACACCTAGTTTTCCTCCTCCTCCCTCTTGTTCTCAGGACCAAGGATAGAATCCCAGCCTTGCTCATGGTAAGCAAAC
>NW_004524577.1:7245337-7247030 GCF_000260255.1 Octodon degus
TGTGTGTGTGTGTGTGTGGCCAGCTCAGCCCACCAGGGGGCGGGGCTGGCTGGCATGTGGTGCTGGGGGATTGAACCGCGGTCCCTGTGCTTTGCTAAGCCTGTTCTAAGTAGGTGCTTTAGACCACTGAGCCATCTCACCAGCCCTTTAGTTTTTAAATTAGTATGTTTGTGATACATTATAATTATATTCATCTTTTTTTTCTCTTTCTTTCTTTCTTTCTTTCTTTCTTTCTTTCTTTTTTTCAGAACTGGGGATTGAACTCAGGCCCTTGTGCTTGCCAGGCAAGTGCTTATTCTACTGAGCCATCTCCTCGGCCCTGATACATTATAATTAGGTTCATCTTGGGGAATTGATACACACACATATTGCATCCCAAATCTGTCTTGCTGTTCATTCTGTCTGCTGGCAGTTTATGTCAGAAACTTGAATTATCAAAAGTTTGGACCTGGGCCAGTAGGATAGTTCAGTGGACGAAGCGTCTGCTCAAGCAAGTACTGGGTTTGATCCCCAGCACCACTTGCTGCACTGGCCCACTCCTGAGTGTGTAGACCTGGCCACCGAGTCTGGTCGTGGTGGCACATGCCTGTAATCCCAGCATGGGGGAGGCTGAAAACAGGAGGATCACTACAAGTCTGAGCTTCATAGTAAGACACTGTACCAAACACACATTAAAAAAAAAAAAGTTTAGACCCAAGCTGGATGTGATGGTACACACCTGTAATCCCAGTGCTCAGGAGGCTGAAGCAGGAGGATCCCCATGAGTACCAGGCCAGCCTGGGGCTCTATAGTAGGTTCAAGGCCAGCCTGAACTGCATATCAAGGGCCTGTTTAAAAAAATAAGTAAAATATACTTCATACTCAGATTTTTGTTTTGGGTTTTTTGAGCCATAAGAACTTTTGTTCATGTCCTAAGATATGCTGGAGTGTCATATCTTGAACTCAAACACATCTATACATTAAGCAAAAAGTAAGTGTTTTTTATTTTGTTTGGTTTCCGTTACTGGTGGGGACGCAATGGTAGCGCTTTGCAGATGGAGTGGGTAATTTTTCAAAGGAGTGGGTAATCTGAGACAGGGTCCTGATATATAATTCAGAAGGCTGGCCTCGGACTCCTCTGGAGGCCAGAGCTCACGCAGGTCCTCCTGCTTCACCCTCCCAAGTGCTGGGGTCACAGGTGAGTGCCAGACCCAGCTCTAGACTGAATGGCTAGAGGTAGGAATGGGGCTGAGGGCGTCACCGCATGGGGTCTCAGGAGGGCACCCTGTAATGGAGATTGGAGCTCTTCCTGTGAACGGCCTGAGCTGAACTGTGAAAAGGTTCGCTACTCTCTCGACCCAGAAAACCCCACAAAATCATGCAAATCAAGAGGCTCAAATCTTCGTGTTCACATTAAGAACACGCGTGAAACTGCCCAGGCCATCACGGGTACGCATAGCCGAAAGGCCACCGAGTATCTGATGATGTCACATTAAAGAAGCAGTGTGTGCCATTCCGGCGTTACAGTGATGGAGTTGGTAGGTGTGCCACACAGTGGGGCTGGACGCAGCGTCGGTGGCCCAAAAAGAGGGCTGAATTTTTGCTGCACATGCTTAAAAATGCAGAGAGTCATGCTGAGCTTAAGGGTTTAGATGTAGATTCTCTGGTTACTGAACACACCCAGGTGAACAAAGCACCCAAGACGCGCCGCCGT
>NW_004524577.1:7247490-7280680 GCF_000260255.1 Octodon degus
AAAAATAAAATGGAGATGGGAGCCAGGCATTATGGTTTATTAATGTAATCTGAGCACTAGGGGAGGCTGCGGCAGGAGGACTGCAAGTTCAATCCCAGTCTAGGCGATATGCGGAGACCCTATCTCAAAATAAAATATCCAAAGGGCTGGGAGAGTATGTAGCAAAGACTGCGATCAACCTGATCAACCTGCAGTACAAATAAATAGATGAATGGAATTGCAAACCTCAGCTCTTGACGTATCATCGCAGAAAAGCACTGCTGAACATCGCTGAGAGGCTAGGCTGATTTATTAGGCAGGGTTAGAAAGTATCAGAAAACGGAGAAAGAGCTTCCACTGGAGGAGCTGGATGAAGGAGGTACATCTGTGACCGACTGGCCCACCGACTGGGAACAGGGCCTGCTTCCACGGAGGAGCGGATGCTGCCGGGGCTGGGGGCTCAGCACGATCTCAGTTCCGGTTTTGCAACACGGCCGCGGGAGGGAGAAGTCCTCACCGCGTGAAGGGGCCGTGTGGCCTCAAGCGGGGACTGGTTCTGCCCAGGTCAGCTTCAGTTTTGCAGCGGCTCTGCTGGGACTCCGAACAGGAGACTGGAGACTTCTGGGCACCCATCGGTCGCTGCACATCCCGGCACAACTCTTATCTTGGCGTCCTCCGTCTCCAAAGGGAATGAGACTGGTTCAATACATTTAGGGCTCGTCAATCTTGTGTCACCAGCCGTGAGACCAACACGCCCTCAATGATGAACATGTCTACCTGCAGAGCTGACCTGTGACCTCTCACAGAACGTCAAGGTAACAAAGGGGACAGGTGCAAAATGTAGGTCAAGCTTTGCTCGGATTTTAGCTATCCATTAAGCATCTGTAGTGTCTGTCTGTCTCTATTTCTGTCTGTCTCTCTCTGTCTCTGTCTCTGTCTCTCTCTCTCTCCCTTCTCTAACAAAAACAGCTTCCCAGACCCTCCCAGCCTCTAGAGCAAACACAAGCCATGATTTTTTTTCAAGCCATGATTTTAACGTGCACCAGGCTAGAGGCCAAGGACTTAGTCTGTCCTTCGTCTCTGAGGGGAATCGGGTGAGCTATAGTAATGAGGCAAGTGGCTGAACCGACCACAGGAGGGACAAAGCAGCACCGTGCGTGCAGTGCTGCCCTTCTTTCCTGGGGAGACGTGAGAGGGGGCAGGAGAAGACCCAGCCTTGCCTTCCTTCCCTCCCATGCAATGGTGCTACACAATGGATGGGAAGCGGTCATTTAGTCTATCTGGGAAAAGCAAAAGGGGGCATGCACACACACGCGCGCGCGCGCGCACACACACACACACACACACACACACACACACATCCTAAGCAAAGTCCCTCCAGAGGCCTAAGGAAGCCCAAGCTACATAGAAGGGACGTGGGTGAGGAGGGCTCTGGGGCCCTCCCCTGCCCGCCAGGCCCTGACACCCTCCCACCTCCCTCCCCGATCCCAGCATCCCTCCCATCCCTCCTTAGCACTCTCTTCTTAGTGCAAGTTCCCCACTCCCAGGGGCAGCATCCAGCTCACCCTGTCACCTGGTGCTCCAGGCCCCCATGTGGCCCCCTCCTCCCCACGCTGGCTCTGGCTCATCAGGATTATCCATGTTCTCGTAAGAGTCTGCATCTAGATAGGAAGGACCAGGAAAGAGTGGGGGGGGGCAGGGCGGAAGTAGGCTGGGAGGGGAGGCAGACCCAGCAGACAGCCAGCGACAGTGGCAGAAGCACCCACCTTCTTCATGATGGGGACCAGGCTGAAGGGAGCGGAGCTGGGGGGCTGCATACAAGATCCCTCGCATATCCTCGTAGGACTGGGACCCTGCTTGGGCAGGGGATGGAGAGTTGGAAGGCCAGGGGCCACACTGAGGGCCTGGGACAGAAGGTGCCACCCACCCCAGGGGAAGGTGGGGGCTCCCCCTTCTTGTACCAGGAGTGATTATGACAGCCTGGGGTTGGGTCCTGATTGGCTGTATGGTCAGCGTTTGGTATGGGACAGACATGGGTATGGTTGGAGAATGCTCAAGTACAAAACCAGGAGGAGTCAGGTGGGTGCGAGGCAGTTGTAGCTGTGGTCAATTTGAAGGTTGCCTTGGGGCCAGGGTGAGGTCAGAACTTTATTTTTTCTATCTTTTTGAGACAGGGTCTTGCTACATGGCCCAGGCTGGTCTCGAACTCACAGCAACCCTCCTGCCTCAGCTTCTCCCGGGTGCTGAGACTGTAACATGTGTCATCACACCCAGCCAAAACTTTAGGTTGCAACAGACTGGGTTCAATGCTGATACTCAAGTTTAGTGGCCATAAACTCCAAGGGTCAGGCTTGGGATTGGAATCAGGGTTGAGATTAGAGTCAGGCATAAAATCTGTCATTGGGTCGAGCTTGGGTTCCAGTCAGGGTCAGGCCAAGGCTGCTCATAGCGTCAAAGCAGCAAAGCGGCAGGTGACTTGTTTCTGGCTGGGCACACGGGCTAGCCCTAGTCCCAGGCATCTCTCACCAAGGGAGGCTGCCTCCCGGCTGGGGTCCCAGGCAGATCCATGGGGGCTTAGGAAGTCTAGAAAAGACAAGGGGGAGTCACGACGTGTCCAGGCTTCCAGGTCTCCCCCAGCCCCGGAGCTGCCTGTCCCTCCCACTCGCCTGTGGTTCTGGCTACTGGCTGGGCCAGCTCTTCATCCGCGTTCTCATAAGACTCAGCTGCAGCAGAAGAAAGAGAGCTCCAGGGAACCCTACTTTCCGCTAGGGGTTCTGCAGTGAAGTGGGACCGCCCGCGTCTCTAAGGCCCCACAAAGACCCCAAATTACAGTTGGAGAAGGAGTCCTCATCAGCAGAAGCCACGGGCCGGTCTTCCGGGTCCTCATAGCCGCTGCCATCTGTGAGAAGGAGGGGTGTCCAGCGAGGGTCCGCTACCCGCCCCTAGGGAGCCAGGGGAAGTGCGGAAGCTGGCGGCCTTACCCTGGGAGAGCTGGTCATTCTCATAGCCCTCCTCGCTGTCCGGCTCCTCATAAGCCTCCCCTTCGTCTTCTTCCAGGCCTGGGGGTTTGGAGAGGAGGGGGGAAACTGAGTCACAGTCCTCCTCCCCTCACTCCAGCCCACCCTTCCTGTCACAAACCCTTAAAACACCCTCCAAGCGAGGAATGAACCCTTTCATTCACCCGCTGTCGAGGGGCTCCGAGACCCCACGGCTCCAGCCTCCTGGATGTCGTTGCGCGGATTTCTGTATGACTGGACGGTGCCCCCCAGAGCCGCCACCCAGCGCTGAGTGCGCCCTGGCAAGAGTGGTGTTGCAAGGAGTCAGTGGAGGGGGATGTTTAGGCTTTGGCAGGGACTCTGGGTGCCTGGCCTTGAACCATGGGGCTAGATCTATATCTGGGGGTGCAGCTTCGAGTTCTAGGGTACTGGTCTGCCCTGGCATTGAGGGGTGGAGTCCTGGGGGCGGAGCCACCTGTGGGTAGCACCCCCTGCACCCTGTGGGAGGGGCTCCGAGCTCTAGAAAGCTTGGGCTCAGGGGATTGGAGGAATCCAGACAGTGGGTGGAGCTCTGTGGCTGGGTGGGGCTTTATGCTGGGGGCGGGGCCAGCCAGGAGCTCCTTACCTGTGCCAGAGGTGGACATGGGAAGGGACAGCATGTTTCCGTACTGGTTCTGGGTCCCGTTTCCTGGGGGAGGAGTCACTTTGAAGAATCTGTCCGGAGAAGGGTAGGTGCCCTGTGAGGCTAAATCTAGAGGGGAATTGGGCACCCACTCAAGATTCAGTCACTTGTGATTAGCTCCTCTGTGCTGGGACAGCCACCACCGGAGTCTGGAATCGTTCCAAGGTGTTTTGTTTTGTTCTGTTTTTGAGACAGAGTCTTACTATGTAGCCCAAGCTGGCCTCGAACTTGCAGTGATCCTCCTGCCTCCCTGGTGCTGAGATTCCACACGTGTGCCACTACACCCTGCATCCCACCCAGGCCTTGATCCTGGGCAATGTTTCAGCTAGTAGAGATGGAGCAAAGAACAGAGAGAGAGAGATTGAGGGAGAGAGAGAGAGAGAGAGAGAGAGAGAGAGAGAGAGAGAGCAGTAAGTGAAGATGGTAGAGAGGAAAGGAGGGGCTGGACTTGCTTTACCTCCTGGCGGGGTCAGTCATTCGTTTCCTTTTCCTCCTCAGGACCAGGGCTGGTGGGAGTTAAGGGGGATGATTAGAGGAGGGGCTGCTTGACAGGGTGCTGGGGAAGTCATAGAGGAGACAAGTGGTTCAAATTCCAGGGGACTTGGGAAATTTGAGGGGTGGTAGAAGAGTAGGGGGACAGGGTTGAGGGATGGAGAGGGGAGGGATGGGAAGAGAGGGAGATGACTGCCAGGCTGGCCAGGGTGGGCACAGCCTGATGGAGTGAGGCCTGGGCAAACTGGTTGGAGACATGACTTACCTCTTCGGATATGAAGGTAGGCCACCAGAGAGCCCAGGCAGAAGACCAGATAAACCAAAGACACAACTGGGACCTTCCAGCCACCGCTTTCCTTCAGCCAGTGCCATACTGCTAAGGAAGAGGTGTTATGAGCAAGGACCCCAGACTGGCACCCTACTTACCAGCCTCAAGAATACAAAGGACCATGGGTCTGGGGACAGGAGCAAGACACAGACTTGGAGTCCCAAGGTATGAGATTGGTTGGGAAAGACACCGTGTTTTATTTTGTCTGTGCTGAGCCTGAGGTTTTCTTGAGGCATCCAATGGCAATTCAGAGATGGCCTGGAGTAGAGTCACCCACACATGGTGACCCAAGGAGCCAAGAGAATAAAGGGAATTGGATGAGAGGAGTCCATAGACCAGGATGAGAAGGACCAGGGTTTTCTTTCTTTCTTTTTTTTTTTTTTTTTTTTAGCAGAACCTGGGATTGAACTCAGGCCCTTGTGCTTGCCAGGCAAGTGCTTATTCTACTGAGCCATCTCCCTGGCCCCTGGCCCAGGGTTTCGACATTGAGGGACAGGGGAAAAAGCCTCCATCAAAGCTCCTGGGAAGGAGGAGCCAGTGGCAGAGATCCAGGAAGTCAGGTCTTAGAAGACCCAAAGAGGAAAGAGCTGGAGTCATTGTTCATCATAGAAGTTGGGTGTGGAGGGGACGCTAGTCTTAGCCCTCAGGTTTGGGTTCAATATTGGCTCCGTATTCTCCCAGTAGCCCCACACAGATGCCGCACCCCGAAGACAAACTGTACCTGACCAGGCAGTGACCTTCACGTGTATCTCTGTGCTCAGGTTGCCACGGAAACAGTAATAGGTACCGGCAGCTTGCACAGTGACCTGGGAAAGCGACAGAGCAGACCCTAGGACCCACATCTCTTGGGCTGGGGGGTTCTCCCTCAAGTAGAGCCTGAGCAGTGGGCTGCGATGCTTCTTAGGGTGCACTTGGGTCCAGGAGACGGGGCCTCTGGTCACGTGAGCAGGGGGCACCCCACAGGGCAGCCAGAGTGTGGAGCCAGGAGCCACAGTGAGGTCTGGAGAGAGCAGAGATAAAATGAAGGAAGCCTAACCCTTGGGGAGGGGGCTCATCTCCCTGAATTTCCAGTCACCATCCCCCACCCTGGGACCCCACTTCTGGCATCTTCCAGCACTGCCCCCTTACCTTGAGTGAGACTCTGGTTCAGACTGCCCCTAGGCGGGGCACAAACTGACTTTCCCTTCCTGCTCTTGGAGCGGTCTTTGTCCCACACATACAGCTGGGAGCTGTTGGGGTGGTGGGGAGAGAGCCTGGGGCTGGTGGGTGAGGACCTGTTCCCCGGGGCTGGACCACAGCTGAGGTCCCCTAAGTCTGAAGCATTCCACCGGAACAGCTCCCCTGGGAAGAGACCCAGGACCAAACAGAGAGACATTAGGAGCAGGGAGAGAGACAGAGCCCAGGAAAGCACAGACAGAGAGGGGCAGGGGGAGGAGGACAGACCTGGGGTGGCCCAGCATTAAGTCACAAAGTTGCAGCTCCTTTCTTGTCCCTTGGCCCTCTGGCCCCTCTCTGGCTGCCGGACACCCCCACCCTGTCCATGGCAGGCCTTCTTCTTCTCATCCAGCCCAACCAGACCATGCCCCGCTGGGTCCAGCCCTCACCACTGCCCTCCACGCTCACAGTCCAGCTGGGCTGTGAGGCATTCTTGGAGGGGGGTCCTGACTGGCAAATGTAGAAGCCCCCCATCTGGTCAGAGACATTGAAGATAAACAGCAGGATGCCTAGAGGTCCCATGTGGATGCCCAGGCCAGGGACCTCCACGCTCAGCTCTAGGAAGGGTGCCGACTGGTTGCCCTGGAACCAGACCATCTTCTCAGGTGGGTGGGGGGCACTGGACAGATTCCGCAGGCACGGCAGCACTACATTGCCGCCCTCTGTGAGGGGTCGGGGGGGGGGGTGTCCGGGGGGGGGGGGGAGAGAGAGAGAGAGAGAGAGAGAGAGAGAGAGAGAGAGAGAGAGAGAGAGAGAGAGAGAACACGCTTAGCCTCCTATGGAAACGGACCAACCCACAGGAAGCAGGCAGGACCCAGCAGCTGGGGGTAATGGGCCCGCACAGTCCTCTCAGGCCCTCCCAGAATTTCACAGATAAAATGGAGGCTCAGAGAGGGAGAGTTACTCAGCTGAGGTCACCCAGTGGAACCCACGAGCCCTCTGGGCCAGATTCCTTCCCGCCCTGCCCTTCGGACATACCTTCCACCTCCACCAGCACTGGTTTCTGGGGCCTGACTCCCTTGGGAAAAAGGAAGAGGAGGACGGAGAGGAGGAGAGGAGGTGGCATGGCAGCCAGGATCCCCGGGCCACCCAGCTTTGCCGCGCAGGGGATGCCGGGGCAGCTGGGGCCCGGTGGGCAATGAACCATGGGTGAGTGCAAAGGCAGCAGGCAGTCCCCCCAGAGAGGAAGGAGGTGGTCACGCCTTAGGCTGTGTCTCCAGGCACTTCTGCGGACCACACAAGTCCCCTCTCCCCAGCCTAGTCATTTTGTTCTTCTTCTTCTTCTTCTTCTTCTTTTTTTTTTTTTGTGGTACCGCAAATTGAACTCAGGACCATGGGCTTGCCAGGCAGGCGCTTACTCTACAGAGCTATCTCTCCAGCCCTTTGTTGTTTGTTTGTTTGTTGAGAGGGTGTTTCACTATGTAGCCCAGGCTATCCTTGAACTCTCAGCGATCCTCCTGCCTCAGCCTCCCAGGTGCTGGGATGAGGGGTGTGCACCAGCACCTGTTGTGTTTTCATCTTAGCAGCTATGACCTCGGGGCTTGATCTGATTTGCCTATCAGCTTGTTTCCCCCACTAGTTTCCCTCACTAGTATCTGAGCCCACTGCATCCGTGATAGGCCTGTCTGCCACTGTCACAGTGCCCTCGAGCAGTCACCTATGTACCTGACAGATCCATGTTGCACAAGTTGATTCAGTTTTAGGGGCGCCCTCCTTTTTTTCCCATGTGTGCGCGTGTGTGCATGTGTGTGTGTGTGTGTGTGTGTGTGTGTGTGCGCGTGTGTGAGAAGGGGCTCCCTCCTTCCTGCTACTCTTCCTAAGCCTCTGAATCCATTAGCACACATGTGCATGCACACACACACACACACGCAAACACCTGTTGTTCTACAAACTTTTTTTTTTTTTTTGAGACAGGCTTTAGCCATGGAGTTGAGGCTGGGCTTGAACTCACGATGTCACCATGCAGCCCGGCTACACCACAAACCTCTCTTATATTTCCTGTCTTCTATCTCCATACCATGCGCAGTAGCGCATCTTCCAACTCTGGCATACCAGAGTTTGAATTTTCTGGGCCATTCCTTAGCTAACTCCTGTATTAGCATCAGTTTCTTTCTCTGTCAACCAAAGATATATATATATATATATATATATATATATATATATATGAATTTAGGACAGGGTGTACAGAGTGTACAGGGTCTCACTATGTAGATCGGACTCATAGTGATCCTCCTGTTTTCAGCCTCCCAAGCGCTGGGATCTCAAGCGATGCCACCACACCCAGTCTCAGTTGCATCTCAGTGCACCCCGGGGCCAGCACAGCATGCCAGGGGTCAAACCCCAGCCCCTGCGCTCTGCCGAAGCAGGCGCTTTAGTCTGCTGAGCTATGTGGCCGGCCCTCAAGGATAATATTAATACGATAGAAATATTGTGAGCTGGGGGTTAGTAGACGTTTAGTTAATAACTGACAGCATCGATTAAGAGTTCAGAACCCAAGCCAGGTGCCGTGGCTCACCCCACAGACAAGTTTTCTCTCCTGTAAAGCAGGACACAAGAGCGGCTCACCCCATGGGTTATTATGGGGCTAAATCAGCCAATGTAAATCATAATGGGAAGGGGCTGGACAACTGTGTGTGGGACAAGAGGCCCCATAGCTTCTCTGTAACAGTCCTTGGCCATGAATGCCTGATGGGCCAGGCATGCTGAGGTAGGAGGGTCACAAGTTTGAGACTAGTGGGGACTACAGAGATCCTGAGATATATATATATATATATATATATATATCAGGATAATGTCCTTTTCTTGCCCAAGAAGTCCTGCTTTCATTATGGAAGTGACCCGCCTAAGGTCACACATCCAGCTGGTGTTCGTGAGCAGGACAACCCAGGAGTCAGCAGGACAAACCCGGGAGTCCTGACATCTAAATCCCTCCCTCCCTCCCTCTCTCTACAGGGGTGGGGGTAGGGCATATGATGCCACGCTGCACCTCTGCCCTATGGGGTGTGTGTGTGTGTGTGATTGAAGGCAAGCAAAGGGTCCAGGACCCAAGTGACCACATTCTCAGTTGTCGATTCCCAGGCCTGTCTCGCTGGGCTGTGGCTTCCTGTTTGCCCTGGCGAACCCCAGGGGACCCTTACAGGTGGCTGGGCCCCCTACTTCCCTTTAACTGGGTTGAGAGCCCTGGGAGGCGGAAGAGCTGGCGCGGGGAACAGAGACAGTGAGCAGCCGATCCCCACTGGCCTTTCACTCAGCAAAATCTCTCGAATCCCCGCATTAGCTTCCCAGCTGCCGGGCTTAGCTCTTGCCAGAGTATGGCAGTCCCTGTCCTAAAACACTGCAGGGGCTTTTCATCCGCCCAAAATAAAACTCCAAACCTTGGCCCCCGGAGGCTGGATGATGCTACATTTTCCACCGGCTTCTCCACCCCTCTCCTCCCGCTCACCATGTGGAACGCATCCCATCCCCAGGGCCTGTGCCCCTGCTGTTTCACTGCTTGACTGGCTCTTGTCAGCAAGGCAAATGTCACTTCCTCAGAGACACCCTCTCTGGGTCCCCAGGTACTTTTCTGACCTGAAGTCCCTATTTAATTTCCTTTCCAGCACTTGCCCCAGTCTCAAATAGTCATCTCATCAACCTTGGGCACCAGACTATTCAGTCTTTAACAGTAGGCATCTTCTCTGTTCCTAGATGTACCTGGCACCTAGTAGGTGCTCAATAAGTGCTTGTTGAGTAAAGGAAGGAAGAAATTAGGAAGCATAAAAGGAAAGTTTATTTATTTCATTAATTAATTAATTTAGTGCAGGGTCTATGGGGTCTCACTACTAGATCGGACTCGTAATGATTCTCCTGTTTGCAGCCTCCCAAGGTCTGGGATTCCAGGCGTGTGCCATCACGTGCAGTCTCAATCACTGTCTTAGCATGCCCCATGGGCAGGGTGGCACAGCAGGCAGGGGACTGAATCCTGCCGCTGCACTCTGCCTAAGCAGGCGCTTTAGTCTGCTGAGCTTTCTGACCAGTCCTATAAAAGTAAACTTTTTAGCACATACTCTAAATTACCAACGCTAGTCCATTTTACATCCAAAGTTTTTCTAGAATTCATTGCCTCCTCTCATTTCACAATCAGAATTAGTTCACTGAACTGTGTGTGGTGGCACAAGCCTGTAATTCCAGAACTCAGGAGGCTGAGGCAAGAGGAGATAGCTGTGAGTTTGAGAGCAACACGGGCTACAAAGTGAGCTCAAGGCCAGCCTGAACTGCATAGCGTGACGCTGTCTTTTAAAAAAATAAATGCTGAGGCTGTAGCTCAGTACGAAGGCTCAGGGTTCAATCCCGGTAGCAGAGAGAGAAAGGAAAAGAGAAAGAAGCAGAAGGAAGGCTTCTAGGTACACATACACACACGCACGCACGCACGCACGCACACACGCACACACGGCTGAGCGGGGTGCAGGGGCTGTGCCTCACAGGAGACCCCTGTAATCCCAGCACTTTGAAAGGGTGCAGCAAGAGGCTCACAAGTTCCAGTCGTGCCTGAGCAACTGATGAAAACCCTGTGTCTCAGATGAATAACTACATGATAATGGCTGAGGATGTTAGTCAGAGTGAAGGTTCCTAGGTACGAGCTCCAGGAACAGAAAGTAAGTAAATACATAAACAAGCAAACATATTTTTAAAACCCAGGGCTCCTACTCCATGTCCTGTTTTATCTTTTTAATTTTTCCTGTTTTGCAGCAGAATGACCAACTTGGATCATAACTGCTAATATTTCATTGAACAAGAGGAGCTAGTTGGTAAGGACACATGGGACACAAGTTTTCAATAACTGGGGCTGGGGAGATGGCTCAGTAGAATAAGTGCTTCCCTGGCAAGTACAAAGGCCTGAGTTCAATCTCCGGCTCCACAAAAAAAAAAAAAAGTTTTCAATAACTATATAAGTGCAGACTGGTCCTTCAAGCGTGTGGACTGCATAGGGGACCTAGACCTATGTCACGATTCTCTCCTAGTAATAGTTCACGTGGAATTTGTGTGTCAATGGTCAAAGCTAATCAAAATGTCACTATTTTGAGGCTCTCCTCAATCTTCTAAAGATGGGACTTGGTCAGGTCAAAGACAATTGGAATCTCTTTTCTTTCTTTCTTTCTTTTTCTTTTTTTTAAAGACAGGGTCTTATTCTGCAGTTCAGGCTGGCCTTGTGCTCACTTTTGTAGCCCCCAGGCTGGTCTCGAACTTGCAGAGATCCTCCTGGCTCAGCCTCCCGAGTGCTGGCATTACCAACGTGGGCCACCACGCCGGGTTGTGGGCACCTGCATCTGGAGCCAAGACCACACGGCATGTGGGGCTGGGTATCAAACTCAGGTCCTCATGCTTGCCAGGTAGGTGCTTATGCCTCTGAGCTATCTCTCCAGCTGCTGGAATTTCTTTAAGGTCAGTGCTCTTTAACAACTGAGAATCCCACAGGATTCTCCTGGCTTCCTGAGAAATCTCTTATTAGCCACGTGCTTCCCTGGCTCACCAATCTCCAGTGACTCTCAGGGCCTCCTGAAGGGTATGTCAGAACAGCTTGTGGGCTGCCTGCAGCCCTGGGCAACTAGGAATTAGGCCCTCCAGGATTGTAAAGTGTTAACATAATTAATAATTTCTTGACTGTGTAGGCAGCAACAGGATGGTGTGGAGGGGAAGGTTGGGGTGTGGAGCTAACTCTGCCCTCTGCGTCTGTCCCACTCAGCATAATGGAAGCCCCCTCCTCGCGTGAGTCAGGTGTGATATGTGCTTGTGCAACTTGGGGAGTAAAAATGAGTAAGAGGATGGGGTGTGGTGACACACACCTGTAATCCCAGCACTTGGGAGGCTGAGGCACGAGGATGGTTTCGAGTCTGAGACCAGCCTGGGCTTCAAAGTGAGTTCAAGGCCAGCCTGAACTGCATGGCAAGGCCCTGTCTCAAAAAGACAAAAAAGAGGGGCTGGTGAAATGGCTCAGTGGTCTAGAGCACCTACTTAGAACAAGCTTAGCAAAGCACAGGGACTGCGGTTCAATCCCCCAGCACCACATGCCAGCCAGCTCGGCCCCCTGGTGGGCTGAGCTGGCCACACACACACATAAATAAATAAATAAATAAATAATAAAAAAAGAAAGTAGCAGGACCATTTCAACATGCCAGTGCGTGTGCCTGTGAACACAGGTATTTGCCTTATCTTATTTTCTTTATTTATTGCAGTACTGGGGATTGAGCTTGGGACCTTGCGCTTGCCAGGCAGGCACTTACACCACTGAGCTAACCCTCTGGCAGTATTTGTCTTTATTAGGAAGACATGTAAGTTACCTTATTATTAAACTTGGGCTTGTGTTATTTCATAGACTAACTTAATAAATTATTATAAAAGAGGAAGTTTTGCTGTTTTCCATGTGGTCCAAGATAAATCCTCATCACTTAATGAGGCCCAGGTCACCCTAAAGACTGGATATCCAGGGCCTACAAGACAACAGCCAAGAGTGACAAGTGCCAGACAGGCTTTCACCAAATTTGCCGGAGGCTTGTATCTTACTACGACATTTTCTCCTCCAGGCCCCATCACATACACTGGAAACAGAGACTTAGTACTGAGAGCAAGAAGCTACTGGGGAAATAATTTATTTTGTATTATTATTACCATTTGTAGTGCCAGGATGGAACCCAAGGCTTTATCCTAAGCTATATTTATCCCCAGGCTTTATTTATCTATTTATTTTGGGGGACTGGCTCGGCCCCCCCACAGGGTAGGCCTGGCGCAGCATGTGGTGCCGGGAATCAAACCGCGGCCCCTGTGCTTGCCTAAGCTCGCCAAGGCAGGCACTTTAGACCGCTGAGCTGTCCTGCTGGCCCTATTTATTTCTGAGATGGTTCTAAGTCCCCACATTGCCCAGGGTAGGCTCCAGCCTGTGATACTCCTATAGCGGCTTCCCAGAGTTAGATTACAAGCATCCTCTACCATGCCATTTATATTACTTTTAATTATATTGAGAGGTATATAGTGTTATCGCCCTGTGGCTTTAAATTAATTTCCCTAGTAACTAATGTTAAACAACTTTTTTTTGAAACTGTTTGCCTTTTGTAACATTAGCGAACTGTCTGTTCTTATCCTTGGTCTATGTTCTTCCTTTTTTTCGTTTTGTTTCTAAGGCATGAGAAAGATTTAGTGTCGATAGATAGAGGATGCACACAGGGGCAGTCTGGGTCTCGAAGAAATGAGGCACCCCTTTGTCCATTTTCAAACTGGATAGATAGAAGACTTCAAGCAGGCATGAGTCATGATCTCTGTAGTGCGAAGACTGTTCCAGCTGCTTGGAGCAGAAACCAAGGGGCTGAGTCCCAGGGTCGCCAACTTTGTGTTTTTGTGCTTCCAGAAGAGGGCTCAGTAGAATAAGCGCTTCCCTGGCAAGCACAAGGGTCTGAGTTCAATCCCCGGTTCCACCAAAAAAAAGTTTGTGATTAAAAAAAAAAAAAATGTTAAAAGCACCTTAGCCCAGAAACAAGGCTTTAATCCCTGTTCCAGCACAAGGGGAAAGGCCATGGGGAACAGGAACCCTGGGGTGACCCCAACAAAAAACAGCAGGTAGGCAGGGTCCAGGCATCCTGTGGAGGTGGAGTTCTAGCCAAGCCTAGTTTTCATCATACCTCCCTCTTCAGGCCCTGCTTGTCTTACCTCATAACTTGGGGTGTGACTTTCCTACGCTAATAAAGCAAAGATAACCAGGCTTCTTTAGCTCCGATTCTATTCCATTTGTTCTTTGCCACCTGAAATTTGCCCCTGATAATCTGGGAAAGTTCTCTGGAGCAGAACACATCACTCCCCTGCCTTGATGGGTTTAATCTTAATGATTTTGGTTGTTTGGCTCTGGGTTTAGTTAATATTTTGTTTATTGTTTTTGTTTTAGAGACAGGCAGGGTCTCTATGGTTCAGGCTGGCCTTGAACTCGCTATCTAGCCTAGGCTGGCCTCAAACTCGATGATCCTCCTGCCTCAGCCTCGAGTGCTGCGATTCCCGGCGCCACGGCGCCATGCCTGGACTCTTTGTGTCGTCAGATATGCTCTTTTAATTCAACAGCCTGGGAGACCGGCCTGTGTTTTAACTCCCAGCTCTCCCGTGTATCTGTCCCCTCCCTCCCCACTCCCCCACGCGGACTGCCAGCGCCCTGTGCACTGCTTCACCGCCAGCGCGCAGCAGCGGAGACGCTGGCACAAGACCGCGCTGGTGCCGCGCCGCGGGTGGGGTCCGAGCTTGGAGCTCCTCCATGCGCGTAGTGTCTGCGGGACTTCCGAGAAGAGCGGCAAAATCAGCCTTTTAGTTTTGTGGAGGGTTTTCCCTCTGCTAACAGGTTTGGGAGAAGGAGAATCAAGGCTCTGGACTCGGACTTAGCTGCCGCGGGCCCAGCGGAGAGGACGCAGCTAACAGGAGCTTGACCCGGGCCCCGCGGAGGAGGATCTGCGGCTTGGGGGGGGACAGGGGATTAGCAGAAAGCAGCCCGGCCATGGGCGTGGTGAAGTGGATTCCCGCTTCCATGCCTGACTGCTCCGGGACTCAGAGGCGCCCCGAAAATCTAAGCCGACCCAGCCCTGGCCCCAGGGACGCCGCAGGAGGGCGGAGGTGCGGGGAGGGCCCGGCCACCACCCGCCGGAACGCCAGCCCAGCCGCGGCGGAAGGGCGGCCGGAGGTCGAAGGCGGGCTCCGCGGGTCGCACACGCGGAGGGAGACGGCGCGCTTCGCTGTCGCCGGCGGCGGCCGGGTGGCGCGTCCCCAAGGAGGTCCAGCGAGGGCAGAGCATCCCCGAGAGGGGAGAAGCCGAGAGGCCTCCGCAGAGAAACACCCGCAGGACTCTGAGGGGCCGGCGTCCCCGGGCCGCGCCGTCTAGCAGGCAAGCGGGCGCCGCCCAGCAGGCAAGCGGGCCCCGCCGTGTCCACTCGGAAATCTCAGGCCGACGCTCCGCTATCCCCCCAACCTCGGTCCTGGGCAGCTTGCCCAGGGTCCATCCGGAAACAGCCGAGCGGATCCGGAAACAGCCGACAGGACCCGGAAGCGGTGAGCGCCGTCACCAGGGAGTGCGGGAATCCGCCGTTTGCACTGAAGTGATGGCTGCAGCTGCGCCAGCGGCCGCGGGCGAGGACGGAGGGCTGCGGCGACCGGGAGCCGGTACGGGAGAGCGAGTCCATGCACGCGTGGAGCGGTGGGGCGGGAGGTGGAGCAAGCCCGGCACTCCGCAGTTTGGAAGTGAAGGCACACTAGGAAAGAGGGCGGGGTCGTGCAACTGGGAAAGGGGGTGGGACCTGGGATTACAGGGGGGAATGGGCGTGGTCTGATGGCCAGGGGTGCGGCCAGTGGCGAGTGAGGGGTGGGCGGGGCGTGAGAGGGCGGGGCCTATGAGAAAGCTGTGGGTCTCTGGAGAGGGGCTGTGAGCGAAGTGGGGGGCGGGGCCAGGTGAGTGGGGCGGGGCCAGGTGAGTGGGGCGGGGCGGAGTGCGGGTGGGGTGGCTGTAGAGTGGGTTGCAGCACCTGTTCATTTGGTCGGTGGCCTGGAATGTAGGGAATCCGAGAAGTGAGGAGGAGAGGGATTAACTCCTGTTCCCCACAGCTCTGGACCGCCGCCCCCAGGAGGAGACAAAGGTGGAGGCCGAGTCAGGTGAGCTGGGGCGGCTGCGGGCTGAGCTGGCAGGCGCCCTGGCAGAAATGGAGACCATGAAGGCAGTGGCGGAGGTGAGCGAGAGCACGAAGGCGGAGGCTGTGGCTGCGGTGCAGCGACAGTGCCAAGAGGAGGTGGCCTCACTGCAGGCCATCCTGAAAGGTGAGGGAGCCTCCCCAGAGTGCCCTGGCTCTTCAGGGTGGTGCCCGACAGGAAAGGCATCAGATAGCTGTGGGAGGTCAGCCCAGAGTTGGGGGGCCCTTCCCTAGTTTGCATAGAGCCCTACGTGTGACAGCGGCAGCCACAGCTAAGTTTAGCTCCCATTCTGTCTGTTTCCTTGCCCTGTGACATTTCTTGTTCCTCACTGATGACTGCTCAACCCTGAAGGTGAACAAGAAACCTCTCAGTTCCCCCAAAGCATCCTCCTTTTAGTCTGTCCCTCTGGGCCCCAGGCTCAGCCCCAGCGCAGTCCTCGAGCCCGTCTCTGGTTTCTGTCTTTCCCAACCCCCACTGTCCCCCCACACACACCTTGCCTTCACTGGTGCCTTCACCCAGCACCCTGCCTAGACATGCCAGCTTCTTCCTCACTTCTGTTCATGCTGGTCCTGTTACCGGATGTGTCTTTCTTTCCCCTTGTGCCGGCATCCTCTCAGGCCAGGGCCCCTTCTTCTGGGCCCCGTGGGCCCCGGGGTGGTCCTTGCTTGCAGCTCTCCCCACATGGCATCCTGTCCTCATGGCCATCTTTCCCACCCCACTCTCTGCTGCCGGTGGCAAGGCTTGTCTTTGATAGTGTGTCTTCAGAACTTAGTGTGCGAATAATTGGGCAGTTTGTCTCTATGCATCAGATTCTCCAAGTAATCCCATCGATTCTGTGGACAATTTTCTCTGCAAAGGTCACAGAGAAGAAGGTGACTGTGGCTATAAAAGGAATTTTGGCCAAAATGTGGACCATATCTACTATTTTCCTCTCTCCCTCTTTTTTTCTCTTCTTGCTTGCTTGCTCCCGGTACAGGGAGTTAAACCCAGGGAACCCTGAGCTCCATCCTGAACCCTTTTCTTATTTTCAGAGCAAGTCTCACTGTGTAGCCCAGGCTGGCCTCAAACTCTCAGTGGTCCTCCTGAGCCCTCACAGGTAGCTGGGATTGCCAGTGGGCCACGACACCTGGCTAGATTTCCACAATTTCTGTCGTGAAGTATGCAAGTATGACATCTGATAGAGTTTGCTTTTCAGGTTCTTAGGTGCTAGTCTAATCCTCTTTTAGCTACAAAATCAAGTATCACTGTGGCCACTGCGTGGAGGCGCAAACAAGGACTTTTGGTGTCATATGTACAAATGACCCTTTAAAAAGCCACCAATTGGTTATTTGGAAATCGTTAGCAATTCCACCCAAACTTTGCTTCTTGACTCAAAAGACGTAATTCCTTCTGGTTTTACTCTTCACTGCGACCCATGTGCTGTATGTCATAGTGTTCAGTGTCCTCTTGGCTTCCTGCCAGCCCAGGTTGGCACCATGTGGGACTTGTATTTGGCTGAATTCCTGTGGTAGGATTGATTTAGAAAGTGTTTTCCATCTGCGTTTCCTGTATATATCAGAATGATGTTCTGCTGACTAAAATGATGCAAAATTAAATAACAAATAAAACATAAAGTAAAATGATGTTGCGAACCTGGCATGAGGATTTGTATCTGTAATCCCAGCTACCAGGAGGCTGAGGCAGGGGAATCCCAAGTACAAGACCAGCCTCAATAGTGAATTAATGTTTCAACTTTGAATTTTAGTTGTACATATCCAGTGTCCAGTTCTTCAACTGAAGATATCTGAGAGGCAGGTTGTCTGATTGGGCCTTCTTATGCGCAAGGAGAGGACCAAACCCTTCACCTGCTGTCCTCTCACTTTACCGAGTAACCTCCCAGTGGAGCCATAGCACCCCAGATTGCTGGTGAGGGCACCGTGAACAGAGTCCCAGGGCCAGTCCAAGGCCAGTCTGAGGCCCTTGTAGTGCCCCTCTGCAGAGCCCTTGCAAAGAGGCAGCACTCAAGAGCCCGCCCCTCCCGCCCCACAGACTCCATCAGCAGCTATGAAGCCCAGCTCGCAGCCCTAAAGCAAGAGCGGCAGCAGCAGCAGCAGGACTGTGAGGAGAAGGAGCGGGAGCTGAGCCGCCTGCAGCAGCTGCTGGCGCGGGCCCACCCCCTGGACTCCCTGGAGAAGGAAATGGAGAAGGTAGGGCTGGATGGCCTGCCCGCCCGCCCACCCCTGAGGCTTGGAGGGGACTGTTGGCGCGGGATGCGGGATGCTGAGTAGTAACTGCCGGGGTGGGCAGCTGAGTGTGAGCATCTGCAGGAGCAAGGTGTGAGCCTGGCATGAGGACAAGGGAGGGGACCAGCCCGTGCTGAGGGCTTAATGGGCCCCCTCCCCCCATGCCCCATCAGGTGGGCTGGCAGGACATGCAGATGGGAATGATTTCCGAGTTTGTGAGCGAGGTGTGGTAGCACACACCGGTAATCCCAGCACTCAGGAGGCTGCTGGGAGTTCAAGGCCAGCCTGGTCTACAGAGTGAGTCCCAGGCCAAGGTGAACTACATAGTGACACCCTGACCCAACGAATAAAATAACCTCAGTTTGTACAGGTAAAAAGGAGTGGAGTTGGGTTTGAAAACTCTAGCAGTGTATTTGTAAAGGTTTTGTTTTGTTTTTTGTCTTTTTGAGACAGGGTCTTGCTCTGCAGCTCAGGTTGGCCTTGAGCTCATTCTGTGGCCCAGGCTGGTCTCGAACTCTCAGTCTCAGTGAACCTCCTGCCTAGGCCTCCTGAATGCTGGAATTACAGGTGTGCACCACCAGGCCTGGCTGTAAAGTTTCTATTCTTCATCTTTATGGCATGTAGCCTCTTTTGTCATTGCCACTGTCGTTCACAGCAGTCGTGACCTGGATGCAGCAGCACATACCTGTAATCTCAGCCCTTCTAGAGGCTGAGGCAGAAAGATCACAAGTTCAAGCCCAGGTTCAGCAACCTGGCAGCACAGCAAGACGCTGTCTCAAAATAAGACATTCCTTGAGTTTGGTCTCCAGTACTAATGAGTAAAAGAGACACAGAGACCATTCAACTGAGCTTGTGTGAGAAGCCTCTGGTGACTCATGGGGTGAAAGCGGCTGAGCTGGAAGACAGCGGTGACCGGAGAGGGTGACTGGCTGCTTTTTCCCTTGAGCACCTGGGGCAGGGCTGTCCTTGCTGGGCCAGTGCTTTTGGCACCCGAGTAAGGCCAGAGAGCAAGGCCCATTCTGGCTGTGTCAGGCTCAAGGAGCTAGGCGGAGCTGTCCAGAGGCTGTTGGCTCCACAAGTCCAGCAGGACCCCAGGCTTGGAATGACAGAAAAGAAACAGCCTCGTGGTGGTGACAGACGGGAGCGTGGAAGATCATACCTGTCAGGACAAGCTTTGGTTGCGTGTGATTGAAAACCCAAATTAGCAGTGGATTAAATCTGATGAAGGTTTATTTTTCTTGTCCACACTGATACAGCAGCTAAACAAATTATTAGGAACCCAGGCTCCTCCTATACTGCTGTTTTGCTGTAGATAGCAGATTGTCTTATGGTCCAGCAGGACTGCTTGAGTGCCAGCCATTGTATCCACATCCCAGCCAGCAAGGAGGAGTACGGAAAGGCACACCGTGTTCCATGCAGAGTTATCCTGGAATTTCACACTTGGCACATCTGTTTATATAGCAAGAAGTGGAACTGAGGTGTATAATCCTGTTTAGTTACAGGGAAGCTGAGAAATGCAAATGGTGTGGTAGAAATTAGGCCATGTGCCTAGTTTAAAATGTGAAGTTCTGGGATCAAAAAGATGGATGTGGGGGAAGAAAGGCGTGGTGAGGCTGGGCTAAGACCTGCAGCCGTTTGCCCTCCTACCTCCTGCACAGTGCCACCTCTAGGACGCTGTGGGCGCCTCTGCCTCTTTTGTACTGAAATGGGGAGGCTGGTGCCCTCCAGGAGTCTTCTGAAGAGCTGGCAGGCTTGAGAGCCGGCTCCGAGCAGACCCGAGGGTGCAGCGGCCGGAGGGCGCAGTCGCTACCCAGCCGCATCCCTCCAGGCACACGAGGACTCAGAGAAGCTGCGGGAGATCGTGCTGCCCATGGAGCAGGAAATCGCGGAGCTCAAGGCGAAGCTGCTGAAGGCGGAGGAGCTGATCCAAGAGATACAGGTGGGGAGCGGCTGGGTGCTGGGGGCGAGGCCTGGGGTGCTGGGCGTGCCCTGGGGTGCTGGGGCGTGACCTAGGTGTTGGGGCGTGACCTAGGTGCTGGGGGGCGTGACCTAGGTGCTGGGGGCGTGGCCTAGGTGCTGGGGGCGTGGCCTAGGTGCTGGGGGCGTGGACAAGGCACCGCAGCACCTGGCCCCAGCCTCTGATCTGCGCCTTTCCCTAGGGTCGACCTCCACCTCCCGCTTCCCTGCACGGCTCCACGGAGCTGCTGCTGCTGTCCCGAAACCCGTCTCCCCCACTGGAGCCCCTGGAGGAGCCGAGCGGGGGCCCGGCAGCCGAGGCCTTTGCCCACAACTGTGACGACAGCGCCTCCATCTCCTCCTTCTCCCTTGGTGGTGCCAGCAGCAGCGCGTCCCTGCCCCGCGGCCGCCGGGGCCTGAGCCCTGAGCAGGAAGAGACAGCCTCTCTGGTGTCCACTGGGACCCTGGTCCCCGAGGGCATCTACCTGCCCCCTCCCGGTTACCAGCTTGTCCCGGACACCCAGTGGGAGCAGCTACAGGTGGAGGTGCGTGGTAGTGGGGAAGGCTGCCAGCTGTGGGCCTCGGACCTGGCCAGAGTGGGGAAGCCGCAACAGGGAGGGAGTTCCTGGGAGCCGAAGTGTGTGCAGGCTGGAGGGCTGGAGGGTGGGGAGAGGCTGCTGCGCTCTGGGCCTCTATGGAAGCACAGGCTGGGGCAGAACTGATGATGGGAGAAGTGGAGAGACCTGTTGGGAGTGTAATGTAGAAGGTCATTCAGTACTATGGGAGGCTGAGGCAGGAGGATTGTGAGTTGGAGCCCAGCCTGGGCAACTTAACAGCTTAATGATACCTGGTCTCAAAATAATAATGCCGTGATGTAGCTTAGTGTGAAGCCCTAGGTTCAATTCCTGGTACCACAGCCAAGGGGAGGGGGGCATTGTCTAGACCAGGAGGTGGCAGCAGGGGAGGGAGGGAAAGAAGAAGGTGGATTTGGAACCTACTTGGGAGCAAGGTGGGCAGCGCCTGCTGGGGGCGGGGTGGGCAGCAGAGGGGAAAAGGCCAGCCTGAGTCCCGGCTTCCAGCTGAGGACGGATGTGGATGCTAGTGCGGTCCAAGCCTGCAGAGGAGGGAAGGCCCCTGGCTATGGGGCCTGAGCTCGGCTCTGCGGCAGGGCCGGCAGCTGCAGAAGGACCTGGAAAGCGTCAGCCGTGAGCGGGATGAGCTGCAAGAGGGGCTGAGACGCAGCAATGAAGACTGCACCAAGCAGGTGGGTCCTGGCGGCTGCTCAGCCCTGTAGGTCTGCTGGGTGCGGCCAACCCCAGGGTCCTCTGGCTTCACAGCGCCTGCCTCCCACCCCAGATGCAAGTGCTGCTGGCCCAGGTCCAGAACTCGGAGCAGCTGCTGCGGACCCTGCAGGGCACCGTGAGCCAGGCGCAGGAGCGGGTGCAGCTACAGATGGTGAGTGCTTGGGGTGCAGGCGGAGGGAGTTGGAACTGGTGGGGACACCTGAAAGTCAGGCTCCTTTCCTGCCCCCAGCTGCTCTGGACTCCATCTGGCATCAGTGCCAAATAGGTAAAGGGCATGGAGCAGCCAGGCCAGGCCAGAACTACGTGATCTTGAACTAGTCCTACAACCTTGGAGTGTCCCTGGTTTGCAATCATGATGTTTGTCCGCACTTCAGGTCCTTCCCAAGACCAACGCAGGGCCAGGTATGGGACAGGAAGGAGCAGAAGGCACCTGGGGCCTGTGCTAGTGGCTGCTGCCCATAGCCACCCTGTCCCTCCTGCCCAGGAATGCTGGCTCCAAGCAGCCAGATAGTCAGATTTTAGTTTGTTGTTTGTTTTTATTTTTTTGTGACAGATTCTCACTATGTAGCCCAGGCTGGCCTGGAACTCCAAGCAGTCTTCCTTCATCAGCTTCCCAAGTGTGCCACCGTGCCCATGTATATATTCTGATTTTTCAAGAGAATCCAGAAGTCGCCAGAGAGTGTCACACACCTGTAATCCCAGCATTCAGGAGGCTGAGGCAGGAGGATTGCCACAAGTGTGAACCCAGACTAGGCCCTGTAGTGAGTTCAAGGCCAGCCTGAAGTACATAGTGAGACCCTATTTTAAAAAAGCTAAAAAAAAAAAAAAAACCCAAAAACAAAAACAACCCACCAAAGTGCCCAGGCTCAAATGATGGTGTATACCTGTAATCCCAGGGGTTTAGAAGGCTCAGGCAGTAGGATCTCAAGTTCAAGACCAGCTTGGGCAATTTAGAAATTTTAAAAGGGTTGGATGTAACTCAGTGCTAGAGGACTTGCCTAGCACGCATGAGAACCTGGGTTCAATCCCTAGTACCACAATGAATAAATGAAATACCTAAGTTAGGGGCCAGGGAGATGGTCAGTAGAATAAGCGCTTCTTTGGCAAGCGCAAGGGCCTGCGTTCAATCCCCAGTTCCGCAGAAATAAATAAATAAATAAATAATTTAATTACATTTTGTTAAATTAGACTTTAAAAGTATATGGGTCAGGGGCTGGTGAGATGGCTCAGTGGTCTAAAGCACCTACTTAGAACAAGCTAAGCTAAACAAAGCACAGCTCTGACGGTGGTTCAATCCCCCAGCACCACATGCCAGCCAGCCCCGCCCCCTGGTGGGCTGAGCTGGCCACACACACACAAAATAAATAAATAAACAAAATTTTAAAAAATAAAATTTTTTTAAAAAAGTATATGGGTCGGGGCTGGAGAGATGGCTCAGTGGTCTAAAGCACCTACTTGAATCAAGCTTGGCGAAGCACAGGGACCACGGTTCGATCCCCAGCACCACATGCCAGCCAGCCCCGCCCCCTGGTGGGCTGAGCTGGCCACACACACACACAATAAATAAATGTAATAAATAAAAATAAATAAATATAAAAAAAAAAAGTATATGGGTCAAATACAATAGCCAACATGGTTCTGGTGGCCACTGACCCTGAGTCATCAGGGAGGGTATATAGGATTGAAGACAAAGACAGGCGACAAAGAGGCTTTCTGTCCTTGGCAGTGGACTGGGGCATGTGGGCTTGCTGGAGGCGCCCTGTGCCCTCCTTGCCTGGTACTGCTTTCTGTCCGCAGGCAGAGCTGGCCACCTCCCACAAGTGCCTGCGCCATGAGGTGAAGCGGCTGAATGAGGAGAACCAAGGGCTCCGGGCCGAGCAGCTGCCCCCCGCAGCTGCCCAGGGCCAGGAGCAGCTCGAAGGCGAGGAGGAGCAGCTGCCTGGCTCCGTGCAGGTGAGCGGGTGCAGCTGCCCCGTCCACGCTTCTCTCCAAGCACAGTGGAGCTAGGCTAGCGCCGCGGGCCTGGGGATCGTGGTCGGCGTGTGGTACAGTAGCTGTTTCACCTTGGCCAAATCCCTCGACTGCTGCAGGCCCACTTCCTCACCTGAGCATGGCACCATACACCTCCCAGTGTTAGCATAGCAAGAGAAAGAGTTAGCCTTTCCCCCAAGGACAAGGCCATTTGCTTGCTATTTTCAAGTGACATGAGAGCTTTTAAGATTCAGTTCGCTGTGATCTTTGGGTCCTAAACAGGCCATCTTCATTGATCTATGCATGCCCATTGTTGATTCAGTAATAATAGGATTCATTGATAAATTGATTCATTAAAAGTATAAATTCCCCAGGGCCCCTCCCTCTCTGAGTATTACAAGTTACAGGTACAGTGCTTCTGCACATTTCGTGTATTCCACGGCTGCTTGGCCACCTTGCTCTTTTCTGTGGTGGTGTGGCTGTGGTTCTCGACTCCATGGTGGAACTGCAGCAGGTTCACCTGTCCTTCCTGCCATGGCATTCGGGCTCTTTCCTGTTTGTTCATTCTTCATTCATTTATTATTCATTTATTCATCATTCATTCATTCATTCATTCATTCATTTGTTCACTGAGACAGGGTCTTGCTGTACAGTTCGGGCTGGCTGTGAATTCACTTTGTAGCCCAGGCTGGCCTTGAACTCATGAGGCCTTCCTGCTTTAGCCTCCCGAATGCTGGGATTATAGGTGTGCACCACCCCCTTCCTGTTTCAGCAGTTTCTTACTCTCCATACCCCCTGCCCCCTGCCCTTGCCCTCCCGGTCCTTGTCTTCCAGGAGCTGCAGCAGCTGTTGCACCGAACGCGTCAGGAGGCGCATGCCCGCCGGCAGGCCCAGGAGCACGGGGCTGAGCGCCTGCGAATCGAGATTGTGACGCTGCGCGAGGCACTGGAGGAGGAGACGGCGGCCAGGGCCAGCCTGGAGGGACAGCTGCGGGTGCAGCGGGAGGAGACAGGTGAGGGGAGAGGGCAGGGACACGCAGGCCTGGGCAAGGTGGGGACTATGACACACACAGTGCGAGGAACAACTGTGACCTCTCTCTCTCTCTCCTTCCTCCTTGCAGAGGTGTTGGAAGGTGAGTATGGGCCAGTCTGCCTGGGGCCTGCCTTGGTGGGGTGTGCACCTGGGTGGGCCTGACTTCCGGCCCCCTTGCGCCTGACTTCCCAGCCTCCCTGTGCAGCCTGAGGACGGAGATGGAGCGGATCCAGCAGGAACAGAGCAAGGTGAGGTGGAACCCAGCCCCCACTGTGATGGTGAGGGACCGAGTGGCTGTGTGGAGCAGACCCTAGCCAGCCAGTTCCACCCTCAGTCTCTGGCAAGCCTGAGGCAGCCCCAGGCTCCAGTAGGACAGAGGAGTTCATCGCTGGGTGGTGAATGGCACTTGGGGTGACTTTCCCCTGCTGTGGCCGCATGCTGTCAGACCTAGGCTACACCTGTGCCAGGCTTCAGCCCCACATCCTGTCCTGCAGGCCCAGCTCACAGACCTCCTCGCTGAACAGAGGGCCAAGGTGCTGCGGCTGCAGGCTGAGCTGGAGACCAGTGAGCAAGTGCAGAGGGATTTTGTGCGGCTGTCCCAAGCCCTGCAGGTACGGTGGGCCCCTCCCACGGCACAGGACGCTTGTGCAGGGATGGTCCCCTGGTTAGGGGGGTCCTTTCCTTCTATAGTTTGCATGGTGCTTCCCACAGAGGTATAGCTCCGGAAACGTGAAAGCTGTGCATGCGTCTTGGACAGTCCCGTAGCAGCCTTAGCACAGGCCCAAGGTGGCCAGCTGTACCAACTGCCCCGAATGTGTGCTTGGCACCCACTGCTGCCCTGGACCCTGGGTGGTGTGGTGGGAGGGAGGTGGCTCTGGGGCCTGCCCTCAGGGGCCACCTGCTGGGGTAGGGCCACCTTTATGCACCAGAGGCCCTCTGCATCCCTCTCGGACCCCACAGGTGCGCCTGGAGCGGGTCCGCCAGGCAGAGACCCTGGAGCAGGTGCGCAGTATCATGGATGAGGCGCCCCTGAGGGACGTCAGGGACATCAAGGACACCTGAGGGGCCAGCAAGAAGCCCCCCCCCCACCCTGCGCAGAACTGCCTTTCTCCTCAACAGAACTGGGAGGCACTGGGGTCTTAGGTGGCGTCCTTGCCCTCCAAGCCCAGTCTGAGGGGCCGCCACTGCCCAGCGCTGCTTCCCAGGGTGGCCAGGCCTTCTGCTCTCAGGGCTGACACCAGGACGAGGGTCCCAACTCCCTCCAGGAGCCAGAGGTGCAGGTTGAGCCCTGTGGTTCTCTGGCTGCCGTGCTGCCCCCAGGCACAGCCGAGCTGGCCAGGTGGTGGCTGGAAGCCTCTTAAACATTAGCAGGCCCCTGAACAGAGCCTGCGATGGGTGGCTGCTTTCTGGACTGCATGACACTAAGACGCTAGTTCGCAGGCTCAAGACGCGCGTGGCGGCGAGGCCAGATTTTCTGTCCTTTATTTTCAATAAATAAGCAGCTCAGCTCAGTCGCCTTGTCCCTGCAAGCCCCACGGGGTCTGGGGAGGGTGGGTCAGAGGTTTCAGAGGGAGGGCGGGTGGCAGGAGTGGGGGCAGAGAAGGGAACCTCGTATTTATAAACAGACACATGAGGGAGGGGGAGGGGTCTGTGCCACAGCTTGGGCTGAAGATGCATCACTCAGGGTGGGGAGGAAGGGGCCAAGGGGCTGGTTACTTCCTTCTTTCATCTTCGGGGTCTGGAAGGAGAAAAACGTAGGATGAAAGGAGCAGGGGGGCTGAGAGGTCCCTCCCAGTGCCTCTCACAGAGCTTACCTAGGCGCCCTCCTCCCGCACTCACCTACATCCCAGACCCTACCCCCCCCCCAGTGCAGCCCCAGCAGCAGAGACAGCGAGCGCCACGCAGCGCAGCGGTTGTGCCTGGAGGCCACAGCAGGGCCACCAGGGCTAGAGGATTGGGCAGCGGTGCCAGCGCCCGTGGCGCACGCACAGCCCACCCCGCAGAAGCGCGGCAGGGGCAGCAGCGGTAGTGGCTCCAGGTAGAGCTGCGAGCGCAAGTGACTTCAGCTGCACGGAAGAGGGCTAGGTGGCAGGGGGCAGGGCACAGCAGCTGGAGCAAGGGCAAAGAAGGGGGTGATACCTGTGACACGGGTTCAAAGACATGGAGGAGGGGGAACAGTTATCCTATGGCCAGAGAGGACAGAGAGAACCGTTATGGAGGAGGAAAGTGGCCTGCAGGGCCAAGAAAACTGAGAGGCCAGGGCCACCCTGGGGAGCACGGCTCCACCAGGCGCAGCAGGAGTGGGAGGGCCTGGGCTGCCCTGCCCTGGGGACAGCAGTCCCTGCCAGGGCTGGAACTCACCCACCTGCAAAGGAAGAGGTCAGGGGCGGGCGCGGGGGAGGCCAGGGTGTGCTGGGTCAGAGGAGGGGCACTCCTTACCCTCCAGGTAGTTCCGGGCAACGAACTTGAGGATTTCATCCAGCCCGATGACAGGCAAGGAGATCTTGAGGACCATGAGCCACTGCGTGATGTTCAGGGCCCGGAGCTTGAAGATCATCTGTAGTGGGGACAGCAGCCATGAGGACAGGCACTGTCCCCTCAGGAGCAGGTGCAAAGGGAGCCAGGTGCCTGGCTGCCCTGGCCCATGCCACCATCCTATCAGCGCCTCAACCGTGGTTAGCACCTTGAGCATGGGTGGCCCCCACCCACACATCAGGGCAATCAAGAAACAGGAGAAGGCTTCTTGCTCACCGGCAGGGGGTCGACATAGAGGATGAGGAAGTGGAGGGACATGGACAGGCAGATGGAGCCCAGGAGCCAGATGTTCACCCAGGGCGGCATCCGCAGCAGGGACTGGTTTTCAGACAGGCTGCCATAGAGGTCATGACACCAAGGGAGAAGGACACAAGGAGAAAGCCAAGTGAGGGGAAGAAGGGGCGGGAGGTCAGGGACAAAGGCAAAGGCCTCTGAGGAGACGTCGGGTGCAGGCACACACGCCCTACCTGTTGAGAGCATTGCACATCTCAATGGTGACCAGTACAGACAAGGCCATGGTCATAGGCTCGGGGGCCTCAAACACCTCACAGTCCAGACCGTCAAAGTCGGGGTTGTGCTCTGTGCACTGCATGAAGTGGGTCTGCAGAGGAAGGAACAGGAGCCTGAGACCCTGTGGGCACCTCTGTGCCACCCTCCTGGCGCCCACCCCTGCACCACCCTACCAGCTGGTGGTAGGTGACATGTGGGCCGTCGTCTGCATACAGGAACCACCAGGCTGCGGCTCCCACAGTGGCTGCACCCACATAACCTGTGGGGGAGAGAAGGTGGGAGTTGGGTTGGGCCTGGGGTGACCGGAGGCTACACAGCTGGGGTCAGCTGGCTCAAGAGGAAGCTATGGGGGAGCTGGCGCCATGGGGAAGGGGACAGCCCCAAGGCCTGAGCAGGACTGTGGAGCCCTCTCCTGCTCACCCCCTATGGCCATGTATCGGAAGAAGAGCCAGCCACTGATGAGGGGCTCCTTGGGGCTCCGGGGAGGCCGGTCCATGATGTCCAGGTCAGGCGGGTTGAAGCCCAGGGCTGTGGCTGGGAGCCCGTCGGTCACCAAGTTCACCCACAGCAACTGCACTGGGATCAGGGCCTCGGGCAGCCCCAAGGCCGCCGTCAGGAAGATACTGCCAGGAAGAGATGAGCCCATGTCTGTCCCGCCGAGGCCCTAGTTACCCTGCCCAGCCCCTGTCCCCCGCTCCGAGTGCTGGCCCCGGCCGCTCACCACACCACCTCGCCCACATTGGAGGAGATGAGGTAGCGGATGAACTGCTTCATGTTGTTGTAGATGGCGCGGCCCTCCTCCACGGCAGCCACAATGGTGGAGAAGTTGTCATCAGCCAACACCATCTCAGAGGCTGTCTTGGCCACAGCAGTGCCAGATCCCATGGCAATGCCAATCTCAGCCTTCTTCAGGGCAGGGGCATCATTGACACCGTCCCCTGTCTGAGGGAAGAGGGAGGAGGGGCTCGAACTGTTCCACACCACGCCAGAGCCCAATCCTCTCTGCGTATTACCAAGAGGGCCATCTCGGCGAACACGCAGGACAGCCCCAAGCCAGGACGGCCAGCTCACGCTCCTTACCATGGCCGTGATCTCATCATAGGACTGCAGGTACTCCACAATCTTGGACTTGTGCGAGGGCTCCACGCGGGCGAAGCAGCAGGCGCGGCGGCAGGCTTCCCGCTGCTCGGCGAGAGGCAGGTCGTCGAACTCCCGGCCTGTGTAGGCGCGGTCAGTCACCTCCTCACTCTCGGTGAAGATGCCAATTCGCCGGCAGATGGCAATGGCTGTGCCCTTGTTGTCTCCAGTGATCATGATTACCCGGATCCCGGCGTCACGGCACAGCTGGATGGAGCCTGTGACCTCCTTGCGCGGCGGGTCCAGCATGCCTACCACGCCAACGAATGTCAGGTCCATCTGTGGAGACAGCAGACAGCCACAGGTCAGGAAGGTACTCCGGGAACTGAGCCCAGGGGGAAGCTGGGGGGCAGAGAGAAATGTCAGGGGCTGGGGCTGGTGGCTGCGGGGCCGGGTATTGGATTGCAATGGCATCAGAAGTGTTTCTTGGGCTGGAGAGATGGCTCAGTGGTCTAAAGCACCTACTTGGAACAAGCTTGGCAAAGCACAGGGACCGCGGTTCAATCCCCCAGCACCACATGCCAGCCAGCCCTGCCCCCTGGTGGGCTGAGCTGGCCACACACACACACACACACACACACACACAAACAATGAATAAATAAATAAATAAATAAAATTCTTAAAAAAAAAGAAGTGTTTCTTGTGCCTAAAAGTACTTGCAGGTCCTGGCAGTGCCAGGCTTGCTGCAAATGCCAGATTGTACCTTTCTTCTGTGTGTGTGTGCGGGGGTGGGGGAGAGTACCGGGGGTTGAACTCAGGACCTTGCGCTTGCCAGGCAGGTGCTTATGCCGCTGGGCTATATCTCCAGCCAAAATGTAGCTTTCATAGAAACCTCATGAGCTAGAAGTAAGAACAGCGGCTTCTGCTTTGGGCAGCACCATCACTTGGCCCAACTTTTTACTTTTTTTTTTTTTTTTGTCTTTTTGAGACAGGGTCTTGCCATGCAGCTCAGGCTGGCCTTGAGCTCACTTTGTAACCTAGGCTGGTCTTGAACTTGCAACGATCCTCCTGCCTCAGTCTCCTGAGTGCTGGGATCTCAGGTGTGTGCCACAATGCCAGGCTTTGTTTCAGGTCTTGGCACATCCCTGTGACCCGCTGGGCCACCATGTCCCCTCTGTACCACGAAGGCAGTGGGCTTTTGTGCTGTTCGGTGTCCATGACAAACACCCACTGCCTGGAGACGGTCTCGCTGCATGAATAGTGCTAGCTGCGCCCCTACCCGGGGTTCAGTGACAGAAGAGCCTCATTACGTCACAGGGACGCTTCGGGGGCAGGTTCGGGGGTGCAGCTCAGTGATACGGTGTACTTAGCATGTGCAACATCACACACAAATCAAATGAAAGTAACACGGGCCAGGCAACGCCTACGGTTCTTTCAGACTCTAACGTCCCACACTCTGTGACCCACTGACTGAGGAAGTGGGAGATAGCAGGGGACAGACAGAGGGCACTAAGAGGCTGCCCCTGATGCACTCCAGGCTGGCGGGTGGTCCCATCTGCTCACCTCGTACTCCATGAACTTGGAGGAGTCATCCAGCACCATCTCCTCTCGCTTGGGCGGGGTGTCGCGGGTGGCCAGGGCCAAGCAGCGCAGGGTGTCCCGGCCTGTGCCCCACTCCTTGATCACCGCCATGATCTTCTCCTTCACGGGGCCTGTCAGCGGCACCCGGGTGGTGCCCACTCGCACGTAGTTACAGCGGTCAATGACCCCCTCAGGGGCACCCTAGAGGACCAGAAGAGAGGCTGGCACCTGAGCTGCGGTGAGGGGGCAGACAGAGGAGAGGGCCCAGTGGTAAGGACAAAAGGGGATGGAGGTACAAGCTGATTTCTGACCTTGACAAACATCTTGTTGCCCACGGCAGCCCGGGAAGACTTGGCAGGCGAGCAGTAGACAGACATGGACTTCCTGTCTCGCGAGAACTCCAAGGTGAACTCCTTCTTCATCAGCTGCCGGATCACCTGGGTGCGGAGCAAGAGCTCAGACCCCTCCCCACAGCCAGCCAGATCCGGGGGCCAGAGTGGGCCCAGGAGAAAGACTAAAGCTAAGTCTGGCACCTGCAGTGCGGATGGGGAGAATTCCAGCTCTAGCGCAGCCAGAGCTCACAGCATCCCTGAAACACCACAGATAGGATGGCCTAGGTGGCACTGGGCTGTGGCACCCTCCTCAGTGATGACAGAAACCCATAACCCGCATTGGCCAAGAGGGTGTAGAGAGCCTTGGATCACTGTGAGTCAGAGACCAGGCTGAGCTACAAAGCGGGTTCAAGGCCCCTTGAACTGCACAGGGAAATCCTATCTAAAAAGACACAAAGAGGGCCAGGGAGATAGCTCAGTGGTGGAAGCTCCTGCCTGGCAAGCGCAAGGTCCTGAGTTCAATCTCTGGTTAAAAAAAAAAGAAAGAAAGAAAGAAAAAGAAGAAGAGACAGAGAGAATGAACTACTGTACAGCACTGTCCGATGGAGCGGGCCTAGTGCCTGGTACTGCAGTGAGAAGGGCTCTCAGTTGGGCTGGGTGGTGGCACATGCCTATAATCCAGCACTCTGGGAGGCTGAGGCAGGAGGACTGCATGTTTAAGCACAGTCTGGGCAATGTAGTGGCTCAGCAAGACTCCTCAAAATAAAAAATAAAAACAGACTGGGATGTAGTTCTGTGCAAAGGCCCTGGCTTTAAAAAAAAAAAAAAAAAAAAGTCTTTTTGTTCACCAACCATATCATGGATATTTTCAACAAAATAAAAATTAAAATAAATTTAATTCCTCAGATGTGTTACATTCATGTAACGACTTCCCACGAGGCATGTAATCGTTATAGACTGCATACATTAATTAATAACCTAAAAATAAGTGTACATTATCACTTGTAAATTCTACAAGATTCTTTCTGGATAGATATTAGCTTTCCCTCTTTCTTTCTTTGCTGCGCTACAGATGGAACGCAATGCCTTGTATGTGGGAGGTCCTACCACCGAACTGCAGTCCCAGTCCCTTTTCTCTTTTGTTTGGGACAGGGTCGCTCTAAATTGCTCATGCTAAGCGCTTGCCTGGCAAGCGCAAGGGCCTGAGTTCAATCCCAAATTCTGCCAAAAATAAATAAATAAATAAATAAATAAATAAATAGCTCATGCTGCCCCCCCCACACACACACACACTGAGCCAGCCACCACGCCTGGGAGTGGTGGCGTGTGCCTGTAATCGCAGCACTGGGGAGGCTGAGACAGGAGGATCACTATGAGTCCACGCTGCGTGGCGATATCCTGTACCAAATAAATACATAAAGATTAAATTGCTCATGCTGGCCTCAGACTTGAACCCTCCTGCCTTGGCCTCTGAGTAGCTGAGATTACACACATACCCTGCTCACTTTTTGTTGTTTTTGTTGTCAGGTTCAATAAAGCAGCGATGAGCATCGAGCATATACAAAACACGATCGCTTAGCATGCTTAAGTCCTTGGGGGCCATCCCCAGGGCCCATGAAGGAGAAGAAATGGAAAGAATATATACCCCAGAGAAGCTCAATCTAGACATTCAGCAAATCTTAATAAGCCCTTGGAGTAAGGGGGACAGAATCAGCTTGTTCCTGCCCTGTGGGTACAGGGGCAAATGTCCCCAACCCTAATCAGAACTGAGATCTGATAGTACTAGTGTAGTTCTAGAGACACAGGGCTGGTTGATGTCTGTGTCCCGCTCTGACCGATATCACAGGAAGAAGGCTGCGCTACCGCAAGGATGTGCTGGTGACGCCATCCACCTGCACGGGTTGGGGTCCCATCTGGGGCACAAGGCCCTGCCCGGCCCAGGTTACTTGGGTCCTGGCTGTGTGGCCACGGGTGAAAGCCCGGCGGCGGGTCTAGACTCACTGAGTTGCATGCGTTGGCCCTCTCCACCTTCGAGAGGCTTCTCACTTCAGTGTTGAACACATTCATCTTCTCCACCAGGGTGGTAAGCGCTGTCTCAGTGGCCTCACCCACCTTCTCATAGACCCCTTTGGCCTGAGAGGGCAGAGGAAGAAGCGGAAGTGGGTGCCTGGCTCCTCGCCCCTTGCCCGCACCCACCTCCACCTGGATGGTGCAGGAAGGGACTCCCCTGGCCTCCACCCTACCGCCACTTCCTCCTGGCTTGCCAAGGAAGCACAGGATCTGAGGCAGAGGAAGGGAAAAGAGGCAGCTGCGGGGTGGACAGTTACCTCATTGAAGTCCAAAGAGGAGTCATTGCACAGGGCACAGATGGTGGCCAACTCCACCAGCCCATCATACTGCCCTGCCCGGACCGGCTTATCATTCTTCAAGCTGGCCACAGCGGGGGGAGGAGGGAAGGAGAGAGACAGTGGAGAAGAACAGGAAGTGAGACGCAGAGATGCCCAGGGAAGCAGAGAGCAGGGCTCAGGAGGGACAGAGGGACAGTCAGGATGAGCGAGGGAAATGCGGGGTGAGGTGGGGCATGGAGGAGCGCCTGACTTACACCTCTCCCTCGGGAGCGTAAGTGGAGCCGGTGATGGAGAATTCGTTCAGCTGGCAGAGGTCCCCATCCACCTTGTCGATGATAAACATCTGTGGGGAAGAAGGGCAGGCGCTGGCTGTCCACCTTTCCCTGTCCCTCCGCGCTCTGCGGTGCCTGCCCCTCAACCCGCAGGCCAGCCTAAGCAAACCTCCCTGCAGCTCCCTCCCACCGGCCTTTCTTAGAAGGGGCACCCTGCCCTCCACCCCTTCCCAATCTGGCTTTGCAACCACTCTGCAGCCTGTGTCAGTGGCCCTAAGACAAAAGCTTCTGCAGGCCATGCTGGGGCTTCCTTAGCTCGGCTCCTAAGATGTGCTCCATAAGGCGCGGTGGCGACAGGGCTAGCTCTACTGTCAGCACCGGCCCAGCTACAGCTCCGTCCACCCGACTGTGGCCAGAGTGCCCAGTTTCGTAGGGAAGATTCAGATGTTCAGGTGGCCTGCCTATGAAATCTCATCTTTCAACCATGGGTAGTTAATTCATTCTCAGGAAAGAGGACAGGGGCCTCTCCCATGGAAAGCGTGGGGCCTGGCTTTGGAACCTGGACACTACAGGCTGGTAGAGAGCGGACAGATGTCCAGCAGGCAGCTGCCCCTTTGCCCATCCAAGAGCAAGCTCTAAGGGACTGGACTTGTTAAACCACATTCTGTTTGTTT
>NW_004524577.1:7283469-7309576 GCF_000260255.1 Octodon degus
AGTCCAGGCTGGCTTCAAACTCAAAGAAATCCTCCTGCCTCAGCCTCCCTAGGTGTGTGCCACCATGTCTGGTGCTTGTTTTTAAAACAGAAGCCTATGTGTTTTATTTTACATACTTAAACATTATATAAGCCAGGTGAGAGAATCACAGTTTTGAGCCAGCCTGGGCAATTTAGCAACTTGATGAGACCCTGACTCAAAATAAAACACTTTCAAGAAAGGGCTAGGGATGCAGCTCAGTACAAAAGCCCTGGAGTCAACCCATAGTAGAAGAGAAAGAGGGCGGGAGACAGAGGGAAAGAGGGAGAGAGGGAGAGAGATGCCGTGCAGTGAGCACTTGCTGGGCCCTGTCCTGAGTGACCACTCTTAGGGCGCAGTTTGAGGCTTAGGCAGGAGCTCCGGGACCGATGGCTTTGAAACTCAGTTCTGCCACCTTTCCCCCCCCGAGATGGAGTTTTGTTACATCGTCCAGGTTGACCTCAAGCCCTGCACTCAAGAAATCCTGCCTGAGCCTCCAGCATAGCTGGGACCACAGGCGACGGCCACTGCGCCTGGCTTTGCTACCTGTGTCTTTGGCCAAGCTACTGAACTGGCCAGAGCCTGACTGTCCCTCTGAACAGGGGGCCAAGGAGGCCGAGCCTGAAAGCACTGATGCAGAGGGTCAGCAGGGGCCCCGGCTGCGTCTGGCCCAGGGACCGCGCCTGCAGTCCCTGGAGACCTCTTTCACAGGCAATTGCATGGTGCTCTGTCTGACTCCAAGTACTTCCCAGGGCGGCTGGAGAGGCTGCCACTGATGAAAGGAAAACCCCATCTTTGGAGGCTCCTGACCTTGCACACCGACATCTGGTTGGTGGTGAGGGTGCCAGTCTTGTCGGAGCAGATGACAGACGTGCAGCCCAGGGTCTCCACGGAGGGCAAGCTCCTCACGATGGCGTTCTTCTTTGCCATCCGGCGGGTGCCCAGGGCCAGGCAGGTGGTGATGACAGCAGGAAGACCTGTGGACAGGGAGGGGTGTGAGGGTGAAGCAGGAAGGACGGATACAGTCCCCAAAGACGTCATCAGGTCCTGAGGCGGCCTTCAGTGCTACCATGTTGGGAAAAGGTCTGCAGACAAGATTTGCAGCTAGGAGGAGAAAGAAAGCCAGGCCGCCATACCTTCTGGGATGGCAGCCACAGCCAGGGCCACTGCGATCTTAAAGTAGTAGATGGCACCCCGGAACCAGGAGCCCCCGTGGACGGGGTCATTGAAGTGGCCGATGTTGATGAGCCAGACAGCCACGCAGATGAGAGAGATGACCTTGGAGAGCTGCTCCCCGAACTCATCGAGCTTCTGCTGCAGCGGGGTCTTGTCCTGCTCTGTGGCAGCCATCTGGTCACGGATCTTCCCGATCTCCGTGTTCACGCCGGTGGTGGCCACGATCCCCAAGGCCTTACCGGCTGCGATGTTGGTGCCCTGGGCAGGTGACAAAGAGGCAAGGCATCAGGTGAGGGCTGACTCTCAGGCTGCAAGCCCCACGCAGGGCCCGGTCTCTTCTGACGCAGCCACACTTCTCTCCCCCACTGGGGGCCCAGCCTACTCACCGAGAAAAGCATGTTCTTCTTGTCCTGGTTGACAGCTCGGGGATCGGGGACAGGATCTGTGTGCTTGATGACAGACACAGACTCACCTGTGGAGAAGGGGCCAAGAGGGGCTTTCAGATGACATCACATCCCCCACCCTGACTTCCTGCTCCAAACCCGCTCCCTGCTCAGCCTGACTGGCTGTTCCTGCCCAGGCTCTCACGGAGAGGGGGTGCTGCAGCCGGGATGTCCTGGGGCGACCTCCCCAGCAGTCTGGGAAGGAGAGGCAAAGCCTTCTCTATCCTTCTGAACCTCAGGGTCAGGGCTGACCAGGCCCCACCTCCTTGGCCTTGGACCCAAAGCCTCACAGTCTGGACCTCCCCTCACTCCTATCACTCACCAGCCACCTCCACAATGTCCCCGGGGACCATGTCCTGTGCCTTGATCCTCTGCACTTGATCCTGGCAAAGACCAGGCCAGTGCACTAGAGGAAGGGTGGCCTCGGGAGAAAGCTGCTGGGGCCACATGGGAAGCCCACTGCACGAAGGCTAAAGAGACCTTGACCAAGCAACAGCTGACCACATACAGCTGCATGGCTTGGATCACTTAACCTCTGTTTACTCTTCTGTAAATCATGTGCAGTCCTACAGACATTTTAGGACAATGTCTTGGTGATAGCCGAATACACTGCTGTGTGGGGACGTGGAAGAACAAGGCGGGAAGTCCCACTTTTGGGACACTACCTCCCTAACGTGAAGGGCAGGTGCTCAACCTGCCCCACAGGGCCTTGGGTAAGGTCCCTTCCCAGTGCAGAAACAGCAGCCATTGTATCCTGCACCTCACGGGACAGTTCTCTGGCTAGAGGTGTCCCTGTGACCCCGTAGAAGTGCTAGATCAATGGCAGTATGGAGAATGGCCCCGAACTGCTAGTCCTCTCCCACAATGCCTTGCGTCAGCGAAGCCTGAGCCGAGCTGACCCTGCTCCCTTGAGGATCCAGGCACCAAGCACAGGCCCTGCTGCTGTGCACTGTCCCTCTTCCAGCTGGTGCTGCCGGCTCCTCCCTCACCGTCCCCTCCCTCCCTGTTCCCAGGCCAGCGGACCTGTCAGGATGGACTGGTCAACCCGCAGGGTAGTGGACTTGATGGAAAGGATGCGAATGTCTGCAGGGACTTTGTCCCCCACTGTGGAGAGAGGAAAGAAGAACAAGATCAGTTGAGAATCGAGTTTTCCTTCTTCCCAGGGAAGCCCCAGTCTTTGTCTGAACCCCTGATCTCTTCAGTCTTTCTCAGGCATGTACCAGATGTCTTGTCGGGCCCTCTGCAATTGCCCCTGTGGGCCCAGCCTGCCCCCCTCAGAAACATCATCCCTACTCTCACCTTGCGGACTGCCTTTCTTCCCACTGGCTCAAGCCCGTGAAGAGAGGGTCCAGCATAATTCCTGGCACATACTATGTGCTCATTAAATGCACCCTGAACAACTGCAGGGAAAGCTAGAGCTTGGCCAGCTACAACTGAAAACGGGAGACCCCTACACAGAGGGAGAGGCAAGAGTGGGAAAGGCAGGGAGGGGAGGCAGGAAAGTAACTGAGAAGCTGGGTAGCCGGGTGAGTCAGAGGGAAGCGGAGTCTGAGGAGGAGCTTGCTTGAGCACACAAAGGGGAAACAGGGAAAAAACTCAGAGCTGAGAAACCTCAATAATCAACCGAGAACAAAATGAGCTTCAGGCAGAGAAGAGTGAGGCGCAGGGAAGACAGGAAAGGATGCGGCCGGAGTAGGGAGGTCACAGAGCCTGGAGGCCAGGCATTAGCATCTGAGGGCAGGCGGGGGCAAGGGCCAGGGGCCCAGACAGGAGGGGCGCTGCCTGACAGAACAAAGCGCAGGCTAGGGCAGGGAGGCCCACAGCCGAGACTCCAAGGCCCTCTCAGACCTCTGCCTGATTCTACACTGGTCCTATAGATGACAGTGGGGACAGAGTTCGTCTGCTTTCCTTTCCCTTGGTCCCTAAGGTCCCTAAGGTCCCTCGCCCCCAGCCAGAGGAAGGAGATGGAGGAGGGAGGAGGTCGGCCATGAAGTTGGGCAGACACCGTCACCCAAGCCTAAGTGATATTTATAGACATCCCTGATGCAGACTCCAAACTGTCACCGCAGCAAGATGGCCCTGCTGTGGGGTGCTGGGGTCTTCAGCTCACCCACCCTCCCTCTCCCCATGCTTCTGCAGGTGATGTCTAGTAGAAGGACAGAGGCCTAGAAAGACACAGTCTCCATGCCAGGGGCTTGGAGAGGTGGGCAGGCCTGCGCAGGGCAAATATAAAAACCGCTGAAGGGGGCAGAATCCCAGTAATCTTAGCCACCCGGCCCCCACCCTCCCCGGGAGGCATTAAGTGTCCCTCGCAGGGGGCGGGGCACTCCTTGGGCTCCCCTCCTCCCAGGTCCCGTGCTCAGAGCTGGGACCGGAGTTTCCCTTACATGGTTGGGGGCTTGAGATTCGGCCCCCCCTTCCCTTCTGCCCTCACTCCTTCCCCTTTGAGAGGCCTCAAGGGCACGAAGAGGTCAAGACTGAAAGCTGACCAAGCTTGGGGGTGGCTGGAAGAAGAGGGACGCCAGGCCCGGAGGGGGTGGGGATGGGCCCATTGGCAAGGGCTGGGTTCCACCTGTCGCTTGCAAGCACTGGCTGAGAGGAGGGGTGCAGGGGTCTGCCTGCAGCCTCAGGACAGGACTGGCTGTTCCTGCCCAGGCTCTCACGGAGAGGGGGTGCTGCAGCCGGGATGTCCTGGGGCGACCTCCCCAGCAGTCTGGGAAGGAGAGGCAAAGCCTTCTCTATCCTTCTGAACCTCAGGGTCAGGGCTGACCAGGCCCCACCTCCTTGGCCTTGGACCCAAAGCCTCACAGTCTGGACCTCCCCTCACTCCTATCACTCACCAGCCACCTCCACAATGTCCCCGGGGACCATGTCCCGTGCCTTGATCCTCTGCACTGACTTGCGGTCAGCCCGGTAGACCTTCCCCATCTCGGGCTCATACTCCTTCAGCGCCTCGATGGCATTCTCTGCATTGCGCTCCTGGGGGGACAAGGGATCAGGGCAGGGCCATCAGAAGGAGGCAGGCTGTGGGGAGGGAAGTCCAGGGGCGGGGTGCACAGATGGAGGAGCAGGGACCAAGGTCCTGGGGGAGACAGGACACTCCCAAGGAGACAGGGCTATGCAGCTCCAGCTCTGTGTGTGTGTGTGTGTGTGTGTGTGTGTGTGCGCGCGCGTGCTTGTTGAGAAAGTTATCACTTATGATGAACAACAGGTAAGAGAGGTCTGGGCAGAGCAAAAAGAGGTTGGGTGTGGTGACACCACCCTGTAATCCCAGCACTCAAGGAGGCTGAGGCAGGACTGCAAAGTTGAGCCCAGCCTGGGAGATTTAGCAAGAGCCTGGAAATGTAACCCAGTATACAGTCCTATTGCAATAAATTAAAGAAATAGTCAAAATCAGGAAGCAAGGGACAAGTAAAGGGTAGTAAGGTAGGAGGAAGAAGAAAAAAATATGATAGCATTTTTTTGAGATCCTACTATGGGCCAGGCACCTTCACATTCACCTTTGTTCAATGTCACCACAAATCTGAGTGATGGGATTAGGATTAGTAGCTAGGAGTGATGGGCGCATGCCTGTAATCTCAGTCCTGAGGAGGCTGAGGCCTGAGGATCGCAGTGTGTTTCAGGCCAGACTGGGCTACCTAATGAGCTCAAGGCCAGCCTGAACTACAAGACACACCCTGTCTCAAAAAAAATTAAAAAAAAAAAAAAGGTTAGGATTAGTATCCTTATTTTATAGATGAGGAAATCAAAGCTTAAGAGATATGGAGGAATGTGCTCAGATGGGTCATACAGCCAGCAACCGACAGGAGTTCCCAGTCTCCCAACCACTGTACCTCTCCGTCCCATCTCCCAACTAGGTGAGAGGATGGAGGTGTGGTGCAGGCCAGGGGAGTGATGGAAGCAGAAGAGGGGGTGTTGGTTCTTAGTGCTGGAACGTAAAGGGGAGGAAGTCAAAGCTCAGGCTCACCTGCCAAACCCCCACGATGGCATTGGCAATGAGGATCAGGAGGATGACAAAGGGCTCAACGAAGGCAGTGATGGTCTCTTCACCTTCCTCAAACCAGGCCAGCACCTGCAGGGCAGGGGCGGGAGAATAGCTGGTGATACAGGCTCCCAGCCAATAAAGACAGTGCAAGGGTTTCAAAGACCGCGGCTGCAGAGGTAAGGCCATGGGCAGAGCTGTGGGGGAACACGGGGGCCTGCAGCCCCCAATCTGCGTGCAATTCTGCACCCGGGGATTCAGAGCATGCGTGCAGCCCCTGCTGTAACTCAGCGCCTCCTGGTGAGAATAACAACACACCACTGCAGGATTAGCCTGGAATGCTTTCAGCTTTCCCTAACCCAGCTGTGGGCTTGCAAACAAAGCTCAGGGAACACCCACGTCAGCTACCCCCACGGTCACATCCCTACCACGGAGCCAAAACCCGATAGGAAACACCCTGCGGTCCTTGCAAGCAGGAGCGTGGCCCCCCACAGCCCTCCCCCACAGCCCAGGCAGGGAAGCTCCAATTTCACAAGGGAGCAGGAGGGGGGATAGGGTTTCGGCCTGTACACGCCCCGGCCCAGCTGTTGCTACTGCCAGGCAGCAGCCACAGGCAAATGTCAAGGAGCAAATCTGAGAAGGCGGCAGGGAGGCCCTGCCAGCTTGGGCTCAGGGCTGGACCAGGCCTCCCGTAAGGAGACCAAAGGATAGGAGGATTTCTTTTTTTTTTTTTTTTTTCCTCCAGAGTCTTGTCTTCTGGTAGCACAAAAATGTTAAAGGAAATTGTAAATTGTAGAATGGGATTTTGGGATTATGCGGTGGCCAGGAGCCCCCAACAGGGGCTATGGACCCTGCAGAGCAGGTTCCAGGGAGGGCCAGGAGGACAAATGGGGTAGCTCCCAGACTACGAGGAACCAGGGGAGGTGGAGAGAGCTCTGGGTTGGGCAGGATGCCTGAAGAGGAGAGCAAGTGGAGGGGCCTCAGGCACATCTGCAGCCAACCTCGCACAGGCAGCGCTTTCCCGCCTCTCTGTGCGAGTCTTTCCTCGACCAATCAGCGTCAGAGGCCGGGGAGGGCGGGGCATGGACACAGCGTGCTCGGGGATTGGCGGAGCGGCCGCCGCTGGGCTCGCCGGGAGCGATCGTGGCCCGCGAGTTACAGCCGGCGTCGGAGCCCAGGGACAGCGCGCCGCTTGGGGGTAACCCGAGCCCTCGATGCTCTTGAAGCTGCGAGGGTGGCTTAGCTTGGGTGTTTTGGCCGAGAACGCCCGTAAAGCTTAAAATAAAACCCGCCTGTGGAGTGTGAGAAAGGACAGAGGACGGGAATCAGCTCCCCCACCAGCGCCTAGCTCTTGTCTGGAAGATAGGATGCTCGGGGCTTGGACTGGAGGATCGGGGACTTTTCTTCTTTCCATGCCCAGCGCTCCACCCACCCAGTCACACCCCTGCCAGCCCCCAGTGTCCTCTCTCACTTACAAAGGAAATGCAGGCGGCCAGAAGAAGGATCCGCACCAGGAGGTCTTCAAACTGCTCTACCACCAACTCCCACAGGGACTTCCCTGGGGGCAGAGGCAAGGGGAGGGGTTCCCGGGGTTAAGATCCCAGGGCTCAGGATCCCGGGCTCTGCTCGCGGGCTGGGTGCGGGGACCGGAGTGCCCAGAATCCCTAGGACGATGGGCAGGCAGCTTGGTAAGAGAGAAGGGCTGGGGGAGCTGCCAGGAGTCGAGGCAAGCTCCTCCGGGCTGTGGGCAGTGGTTCAAGGGTGGGGCCCCCAAGGAGAGAGAGCCTGGAGATTTCTGTCCGGTGGCTTCCAATCTTAGGGGAGGGACTCTAGCCCTTTGGGAAGGGGTATGGGGTCTCTAAGAAGATAGAGTAGGACAGAGGAGCGAGGGTCATTTGTGAGGGCTCAGGGCTTCCAGGAACTTACCTTCCTCAGCGGGGAGCTCTACCCAGAGAAAAAGAAGAAAAAAAGATTTTCATTTGGGGTTTAGTCTCAGGTCCCCCACCCCCAGGACTTTGTGGCTGAGGTAAAAGAATCACCACCAAAAGGGCACCAGGTTCATCAAGGTCATCCCTTAAAACCTCCCCAGACTCTGAGACAGACAGAGAGAGAGAGAGAGAGAGAGAGAGAGAGAGAGAGAGAGAGAGAGAGAGAGAGAACGAACACAGGAAAGGGATACCAGCCTCTCCTTGGAGGACACTTACCATTGGGGCCATACTTTTCCAGATGCCGCTTAACTTGGTCCGGGGTAAGGCCTGTGGTCTCACTCACCCCAAAATAGGCCAAACATTCCTCTGTGGTCTTGGCGTGTGCGGCCTCCATTATGCTCCCTTCTTGGGGGCCAGAGGTGGTGTGTTCTTTCTGGGGGGACTCTCACTTGTGGGGGGCCTTCCTCTGTGTCCACCTGCCTGTTGGTCTGGGTTTCTTCCCTTTTTCTCTCCTGCCCCCCCCCAGATCTCTCTTCCCTCCACAGAGCTCTGACCCTGTCCCACTTGCAGCAGCCGGCCACCCCCGTGCCCCCAGCTGGTCCTTATGAGGGAGTGGGGGGGGGCAGGCTCCCCCCCTCCCCCAGATCAGGGATTGGCTGGCTGAGACTCCAACAGGAGGGATCAGAGAGAGAGAGATTTCTGCTGACAGAGGGGGAACAGTGGGGCTGCAGCCTGAGATGTCACTCATGAGGGAAGCAAAGGTGGCGGGTGTGTGTGTTGTGGGGGGAGAATTCACTTTGTGTCATCTGCTACTGACCCCTCCCCCTGTTGCCCAGACTTCCCCCCTTGCACTGAATTTCCCACTCCATCTCATCCCCCCAGTTCTGCCCCTGAGCCCACTTCTACCCTGGGGCTCACCTTTCACTTCCCTCACACCCTCTTCATGCCCCTTCCATCCGGAGCGTGTTTCCCTCGCTACAGGCTCCTCACTCGCGTACTGGGTTGAAAGAGCAACAGAGATACCCCATGCTTCTTCGGGACTCAAGTCGGGGAGAACATCTTTTGAGGACCAGAGGAAGTGGCTCTAGAGGACCAAGGGAAGTAGGGAGGGGAGAGGGCCAAGGGACAGGGCAGAAGATGGTAACCCTACCCTAGGGAGGGGTTGCTACAGCCATCAACAAGGGATTTAGTGTCCGGGCCCTGGTGAGCAAAGCCAGGACTTCCTGGCTCTCCCCTAAACTTCCCCCCTCCCTATTGCTCTAGCTCAGCCTCTGGGAACACAGCCTTCAGCTCCCCCCCCCCATTCCTGACAGGGAATCCCCTCCCCCCAAAAATGGAACACCCAAGCGGCCAGGTAACCCAAGAGGCTACAGAATGTGCTGATGGCCAAGGGTGAGGAATAACTGTTTCAACATGGGGGCAGGGGTCACCCCAAGGCATAACATGAGGGTCACCTCACTTTATGCCACACTCACTTTTAAACGTAAGGGGTTCCTGTGGTGGACCCCAGAGGTGGGTGGTCTTCATTCTCTGGCCCTGATACAGTCAGCCTCAAGAGAGGATGAGGGCCAGACCTGAGGGTATGCTCAGAACTGGGGCTGCCCCCACTGAAGGAGGTGGAAGAGGAGGGTCGTGCCCCCCCCCGAAAGATCAATAAAGCAGAGGCCCCCAGACCAAAGGCATGGGCAGGGGCAGATTCAAGGGACAGGTCTGGGGGAAGTGACACAGCAGAGCTGGGGGGAGGAAAGTCTGAGGAGTAATGGGAAAAAGAGGGGGGAGCTGCCTGGTGGCAGCCAGGAGGGCAGGGACCCCAGGGCTGGGTGCAAAGCCACAAGTCCTTGCTGCGCGGCTGGCCTTGGTGTCAGCTTCCTCAGAGAAGCAGCTGCTCGGAGCCACTCTTCCCCACCCTGCTCCAGGATGGAGGCATCGTTTGGTTTCCATCAGGGCAGCTGCTGGAGGCATGGAGAGGGTCCCATGGGGTGCAGGCAGGCAGGCAGGCAGGACAGAGGAGGTCCCTGAGGGGCAAGTCCTTCCTGAATGAATGGGTGCAGGCCAGACTGAGAGGGTGCTTGTTCTACTTCTGCAGCACGGGCTCCTAAGCACAGAGCCTTAGGTGTGTTCTGGGTTATCCTTCTGTTATCTCTGAGCTACATCCTCCACCTTGCAAATTCTCTGTTTCTTCTTGCTTTGTAGTGCAGGCTGGCCTTGAACTAGTGGCAATTCTGCCTCAGCCTCCTGAGTGCTAGAATTATAGGCATGCGCCACTGTGCCCTGCTTAAAGATCTTAAAATCTTTTGACCTTTTGGTTTTGATTGTGTGTGTGGTGCTGGAGATTGAACCTACTCAAGGCTTTGCATTAAGCTGTGTTTCCAATTCCTTTTTATTTTTTATCTTGAGATAGTCTTGCTAAGTCAATAAATTGCCCAGGCTGGGCTAGAACTTGCAATCCTGCCTCAGCCTCCCAGAGTGCTAGGATTATGGGACTCCGCCACCATGCTTGGGGTGGCTTCTGGCTTTTTCTTTTCTTTTTTGTTGTCTGAGACAGGGTCTGGCTATGTAGTTCAGGCTGGCCTTGAGCTCACTTTGTAGCCCAGGCTGGTCTCCAACTTGCAACAATCCTGCCTCAGCCTCCCAAGTGTTACAGGTATGTGACACCTCACCTGGCCTTTTTTTTCTTCTTCTTTTTTCTTTTTCTTTTCTCCTGCCTCTCTCCCTCTCTTCTTTCCATTAATTTATTTGGCAATATTGGAGATTGAACTCAGGAAGCACTGAGCTACATCCTCAGCCCTCTTTATTTTGAGACTAAGTTTTGCTAAGTTGCCGAAGCTGGGCTCAAACTTGCAATCAGATCACCCTACCTCAGCATCCTAAGCAGCTAGGACTAGAGGTATGTGTCACCATGCTGGCTGGAAAGGGATAGTAAGGCTGTGTCCTTCCCTGGGGCTCAGGCTCCCAGGCAGAGAACAGCACAGGTGGTGGCAGAAAAAAGAGGAGCCCAGCTTTTGGGGAAGGGGATGGAGCTTAAGGCTTTGGCCTCCCAGGCTCACTTTCTGCACTTGGGCGAGGGACAGTCTCGGGTGAGCCGAGGACAAGGCGTTTCCTCCCTCCCCTTTCACAGCTCCAACAAACCCCTCCCCTGAAGCCGAGTCCTGCTGTGACCTGGGGGGGGCTCAGACAATGGGCTGTGTCAGGGGTCACATCAGCAGGCCCCTCCACCTGGCCCAGCACCCACCTCCTCGGCCCAGTCAGCTCAGCATCTTGGAGCCTTTTGGCACTGGCTGGTTTCTCCCCAGTGGCACCTGGAGGAGTGACAGCACCACTGTCTTACAGCAGCAGGAATGCCCAAACAAGGAGGGGGAGCCGAAGACGGGGAGCTGAGCCTGGGAGCAGAGGAGAAGGCAGGCTTTACAGGGCGCTTCTGCCAGCAAGGCCCTTTGAGGTTATCCGTTTCTGCCACCTCCAGCTTCCCAGAGCAGTAGGCCGAAGCCAGAGGGAAAAAGAAGGGTCTCTTAGGAGAAGGCATAGGGGCAGGTGGGCTCTGAGGAGCTCCCAGGCCCCCTCCCCATGGGGTCTTCTTGCCCAGGGCTGGCACTGAGGGATCGGAGAGTCCTAACTGTAAAGGATATGTACGTAGGGCCTGGCCAGGTCCAAACTTCGGCTTAACTATCTGTATACAGAAGCTGGGGGAAAACTGTCTCCAGCCTCCTCCAGCAGAGAAGTCAGTCTGGGCAGTAGGTGGGTGTCCTCAGCCTGCCCCCTCCATTTCTAGAAGCCAAGTCCCTGAAGGCCAGCAGGGTTTGGGGAAAGGGGGAGCCTGAGACCAGCTGCCACTAGCTTAGGAGGATCAGGCCCTGCCTTCCCTGGGCGCCACAGCCCCTGCTGGCCACCTCACTTTGAGAACGAAGCACCCAGGTGGCCATAGGACCATCCCCCTTTCAGGGCCAACTCCATCCACAGTCTCCTGAGGCCAAGTTTTTGGGGAGCCCCAGGGATGAGACACCACAGGGTGAGCCAACAGGCTTCCCCCGGCCAGCCCCCAGCCTGGGTAGCCTGTGTGCCCAGCTGTCTCCTGTCCATCTCCCCGCAGGACGCGAGGCCCAGAATAGCAAGGTCATGAGCGTGGGTAGCACCTCCTGGAGCAGGGGCAGAGGCTGAGGGGCAGGAGGGTGGCAGTTCTACCCACCTAGGGGCAGTGAGTGTGGGGATGGGAGGGAAGGGCCAAACACACAGGGAGCCTCGTCAGACCCTGGCCATCCTGTTGGTGCCCGCTGTCTAGAGCAGGGACACAGGCTTGCCCTCTGCAGGAGGAGGGCACAGCCCAGGTGTGGGCAGGTGGCTTCCGAGAACAGAGACCTGTGCTGGTAGGCTGGACCTCCGCAGCTGGTCAGCTGGCTTTCAGGGGGTCAGTAACCTGGACTGGACGTTGACACAAAACTCAAAGGAAAACAGTATCCAGGCCAATGGAGTCATTTCTGTACCACTAAGGTGATGCTTGCTGGTTTAAAAATGAGTCCACTAAGACTCAGACTGGCTATGCCTTGTCCCCAGGTCACCCAACACATAAGTAACAGGTAAAGCCAGGCCCGCAGATCGGTGCCCAGTCTATGGCTGTCTGGCCTCCGGCCCCTCTATAACCAGCCTTGACCGCCACTTCAAATCCCAGGGCAAGTCGCCTTGTCCCCGCCCCCACGGCCTCTGTGCTTTCTTCCTAGGCAGGGAGCCTAACCAAGAACCGAGGAAGGAAGAACACCCGCAGTCATCAGCTCTGTCACAGCAGGGCACTGAAGAGGGACAGCACTGCCGGACACAACTTGACACTCACAGAACCAGACAGGGCCCAGGAGTGCTGACCTCCCAGTTCTGACCACAGTGTGGATGGGGCCACCAAGTCCCCACAATAAGCACACAGTAACCACCCCAGAGCTGAGATAACCCCTTTTATTTATGTATGCTTCTCCATTTTGTTTAAAACAACAACAACAACAACAATCTTAATATAACTGACAGCCCTTCCCCCTCAGCCTTGCTTGGGCAGGGGGGGGTGGTGGTTCAGGGGGAAACGGCCCCCAGCCAGGGGGGCTGGCTGGAAGAGCCCCTCAGGGAGGTAATGGGGCCCAAATCCCCTGTCTAGGAAGGGGCACCTGTAGTGTAGGAGTCGGGGAGTTACGAGGGCCCTGAACCACTGCTTGTACCGACATCTGCGTGCCCTGGGCTGTCAAAGGCCAAGAAGCATCTGGTGCCCACACCTCCCTTCTCTGTGTCCCTCTGTGTCCCCAACTCAGGAACCCAAGGCCCAAGGCCGGGAGCAAGGGAGGGTCAGAGGGTGGGGCAGGGCGGCTCACACAAAGGAGTACTGGTTATTAATGGCTCTAGGATGGCCCCCTTCCTCTCCCGCGCCCCCTAGTGGTAACTGCTGGAGCTGTACCATTGGAGCAGCGCCCCCACCAGAGCCAGCACCACCCGGGGCCTCCATGCCTGGCGCTATGACCTCTTCCAATTCAACCACGGGGACCAGCTCAGCCACGGGGACCAGCTCTTCCTGGACCCCTCCACTGCCCGCTTTCTCTTTCTCTTGCCTCTCTTTGGCTGCTGCGGCTGCGGCTGCCGCCACTTCTGGCGCCCCCGACGCCTCTTCTGCCCCAGGATGTGGGGGATCTGTCCGCGAAGGGGGCTCAGGGGGTTGGGGTGGGTCATGGGAGGTGTTCGATTCTGGATGAGAACAGTAAGAAGACAGCCCGATGGTGGGGGGAGGCAAGCGCCACGGTGGCCTCCCCACCGCTCACCCCCCCAGCCGTGTGCTATCTTCTCCGCATCCCATTTCCTGAGCAACCCCCCTCCATGGAGATGGATCATGGGCGGCGGTGAGAGGAGGACCACACTTACACACAGTCACTCGCTCCGAAGGGCATGAGGGTGGAGGAGGCATCGGGGTGGCATCGATCTCCCTCGCACACCCCCGCATGGCTCCCGGCCTGCTCCCGGCCTGGGGGGGAGGGGCAACGTGGGGACAGATGGGGCGTTGGGGTGGGGGAGAGGGAGAGATCAGACAGGGACATCAGACATGGAGGGAGGGGGCCAGACCAAGCACCCCCGAAAAGGGCAGGCCCGAGGCAGGTGGTGACGACGGGCAGAGACAACCAGGGAGGATGGAGCCAGGGACACACGGATGATGGCGCGACGGGATCCGATGGAATGGGGATGCGTCAGCCCAGCTCTCCACTGCCTCCCGGCCCCGCGAGGAGCCTCCGCCTGCCTATATCCTAGCGGCCACCCAGCAAAGGAGCCTGGCCGCCCTGCACGCCCTCCAGCCTCGCCTCAGAGCCCCCCGCCCCGGCTTCCTGGCGCACACACCTCACTTCTCGGGTGCACGGGCACCTCCCCTGCAGACCTGCTCTGCTCACCCTGCTGCCGTTGGGAGGGCACATAGCTGACAAGGACAACGTCACTGGAGCCTCCAGACTCCAGAGGGATGGGGTGCACCCGGAAATGCTCGAGCATATCGAAAATGGACTGGAACCACAGGTGCTGGACCCGGCACTGACCCTCCTCATTCAGTGACAAGCGCAGGTGCTGAGGGGCGGAGGATCAAGTGAGGCCAGGGCTCCCTTCAGGCAAAGCCTCCCCCCACCCCCGGGCACCAACCGGACCACCCTCTGCACACCACAGGCCTGCTCACCTTGGCCTTGCCCTGGAAGTTGAAAGTGAGGACATATTCACCCCGCCTCGTCTCACTCTGACGCACCAGAAAGACCCCGTGGGAGCTGGTGCCTCCTTCCAGCACTAGCTGGGCAGCCTTGAGTCGGGAAAGCATCCCATGGAACCAAGGGTATCCTGAGAGAGGCTGGTCTCCCTCCCCTGCCTCCGGCTCCTGGAACAGGAAGGACCCTTCAGGAAGGAGAGAGGAGGAAACCAGGGTGTCAGGGAGGCCTCCCGCATCCTGGGAGAAAAACCCAACCCTTCCTTTCCCCATGCCTGGCACCTCCTCAGATCTGTTCCACTCCCTCCCTCTGACCAGATCCCAAGCCAGAAGCCTCTGGAGATAGATATGCACGCCTCAGGTACCTGGGGCTGTTTCTGGAGTGTCCAGAGGAGGATAGGGGGTCGAGAGAGGATGAGCAGCCCCTGCCGGGGGCCCCTCCTCGATGGGAATGCGAGGGGGCAACTCTGGGGGCAGCAGCTCCACCGAGTCAAAGTGGGAGGCGGCCACGGAAGCCGAGCTGGGGGAGATGGATGCGGAGGGCCGGTCTGATAGGCCCCCGTAGGCCCCTGGAAAGGAACAGAGAGCAAAGCCGAAAACTTGAGCTCCTTCCCCAAGGCCTTGCGCTCCTACCGGTTTTCCCATCAGCAGTCCCTGGACTCCAAGGAAGACAGGGACCTGACAGTTTTACCAACAGGCCCAACTGATGCTTCTTACACCGTGGTTACTGTACATCCTAAAATTCAACTATGCCCCTGGCTTCTAGGAATCAGTCTCCAGCCCAGCTGGTTTGTTTTCTGAGACAGGGTCTCCCCTTATAGCTCAGGCTGACTTGGAGTTCCCCAGCTACTTAGTGACCCTCGTTCTGATCCTCCTGCCTCAGCCTCCAGAGTGCTGCGATTATAGATGTGTGCCGTGTCTGATTTAAAAGCTCCCAATTCTAAGAGGCAACAACAACAACAAATCCTGATTAATTCCCCCTAAACTAAACCAGCTTATCTGAAAGCAGGCGCAGGGGCTGGGGGTTCGATCCCCGGACCTGTTGTGCCGGCCCTGCCCCTGGGGCGCGCTGAGACGGCAATTGAGACTGGGTGTGGTGGCATGTACCTGTAACCCCAGCTCTTCGGAGGCTGTAAACAGGCAGATCACTACAAGGCTAATCTAGTAATGAGACCCTGAACACCCTGTAGACCCTTCTCTAAAATACAAAAAATAAAAAATAAACCAACTTATCTTTACCTGAACTTGTATCTATGCTGTGCTGACCTAACGCCTCTTTTCTCTCACCTCCTCAGCAGCACTCTATTCCACCTTCCCCTGCTTGCTACCTCCTGGACTCTCAAGGTGCTTCCTGCTGCGCTGTGTAGACAGCACTAAGTACAGACCCTCCATCTAGGGGACCCACTTCTTGCTGGGAACGATGTCTTGCCAACCCAGCTGGACTGGGCCCAGGGGCAGGCAAGGACCCATCTCAGGCATTTGAGCTCCTCCATTCTGCCCCAGGCCCTACGCGGCCAGGGACACGCTGGGGGCTGCCCAGCTCTACACGAAGGTCATCCACAGGGTTCAAAAGATGTGTGGAGTGGAGAACAGCAGACCAGGAAACAGGACGGCACAGCCTACACTTCTCGGTGACTCAGGTGACCTCAGAAAAACTTCTTCCTTCCCCTGGTCTGGGCTCCCTGAAATATGAGCTGGAAACTCCATTCTAGCTTGTGGACTCTAAGATTTCTTTCTTTCTTTTTGCAGTACCAGGGACTGAACTCAAGACCCTGCACTTGCAAGTCAAGTGCTTATTCTACTAAGCTATCTCCCCGGGCCCCTAAGATTCCTTTTTCTACCTACTGGGTACAGCCTGTGTGCCAGGCTGAGCACTGGGCACAGGGAGGATGAAACTGGATCAGAAGAAAAAGGAGAGCAGAAGCTGAGTCTAAAAGGGGGGCCAGGCACTCCTGTGTGCTGTGTGGTTGCCTGAAAAAGCACACACTTGGCAAAAGAAAATCTGATGCCCTCAACATGTGCAGAGACGCAGGTTAAGAACGAATTAAAGAGATCACTGAGGTGCTCCAGATGTTGGAGAAGACAGCCATTAACTCCAGCTGGTGGAGGCCTGGAGGACACGTGGACAAAGTGACACGGCCAGGAGAGTAGGAGCTGGCTGGGACCTATGTGGACAGTAATGGCTCCAAACGGCAAGCTGGGGCTAAGAATGTCATTCTGTGTGTGCCTGTGGGTGCAACCCCCAGTACCACAAAATTAGCTATTTAAATTTTAAAAGGCAAGCAGTGATCCAAGAGGGCCTGGCACATTCGGACACAAAAGACAAGCAGCAGGAACAGGAATGGGGGCTTTGGGACGTCCAGTCTCTGAGGCGCCAGCTCACCCTGCGACAGGCGGTCGTTGCTCTCACTGGGCCCCAGCAGCAGATCCTGGCTGCGCAGACTCTCCGAGTGATGTAGGCAGGGGGGCTCCAGGCTGTCTGAGTTCTCCTTTGTGAGGAAGGAGGTCCCAGGGGCCAAAGGAAGGGTCATGGGGCGAGGGCTGGTCGCAGGGCAAGGTCTGCAGAGACAAGGGAAACGGTGCTGGAAAGGTGCGGTGGAGGCCAGGTGCGAGGCTCCCCCCACCCTGCCCGCGCCTCTCAGTAGCAGCAGGCAGGCTCCTCACCCTGGGCTCAGGCACTCCTGGATGTCAGACACCCAGGCCTTCACATGGACAGCGTCGGTTGCCTCCAGGATGTACTCCGAGGGGCCTTCCACCTATGAGGCCAGCAGACACGCTCTCAGGGCACCCGGCACATGGGAGCTACCCGCTGCCAGTGACACCTGCCTAAATGTGCTGAGGGCTCCTTCCTCGGCACAGGCCCTCGTCGGGGCCTGGGCTCGGCAATCCTACCTTCACCACAAACGTGTTCTCCCGGTCAGGCATCTCTAGGGCTGTGGTAGTCCGAACGTCCGTGATGGTTGAGCAGGGGATGCTGAGTCGGGGCCGGGACGCCTAGGCAGAAGCAGGAATGAGCTCTAGTTTGGGGTACAAACCACCCCCCACTGCTGACCGTTCCTATGTTACAGGGGAGCTGGGCAGAAGGCGGCAACACTGCACTTGGCGCTGCCCACAGCTAATTCAAGAGCTCAGAGCTAGATCTAAAAACCAAAAGCCAGCCAGGCTACCTGAACGAGTAGGCAAACCCCATCCATGGCCAAAGGTACCGCTCCAGCCAACCCATCACCAAGCTGCAGCCCCAGACGCTCCTCCTCTCCTCACCTTGGGTGGAACAAAGAACTCCAGGCGACTTCCTCCTCCTGCTTCTCCTTCACTGCGCAGCAGTAAGCGACACTTCTGCCACTGAGGCTGCCCTCCTCCCCCTGGGGCCAGCCCAGCTGCCCCTCCTGCCCGGCCCACTCCAGCAGGGTCAGGGGCAGCCTCTTCGGCCCCCATAAAACTCAGCAGCTCTTCCCTCTGCACGATCCCTGATCCATCCTTCAAGGTCCCCCCACCCCGACTCAGTCGCAGCCTCTCAAAACGGTGAGTCCATCTCTCCCCAGGAGACGTGCCGTCACCAACCAGGCCCCTGCCAACAGTCCCGGCCCCACCAGAGGAGTTGGAGTTGCTGTTTCCACCTAGGACAGGGGGACTTGATGAGGTGTCCAGGGGCCCAGCTGGGGATGGAGGGTCAACAGACCCCCGCCACTGCAGGATGCCACGGACTGAACCTCGGACCGAGCGACCCACTGAGCGGAGGGAAAAGCGTTTCTTGAGCTTTGGCTTCGAGGAGGTCGTCGAAGAAGAGACTGAGGAAGGGAGGGGGCCAGCCAGGTCCTCAGATGATCGAGAAGGGCCGAGCACAGCCAGGGGCCCACCCACCCTGCAGCTGTCAATGGACAGGTCGTGAGAAGCCGGGATGTCCACACCAGGACTCAGTGGAGCCAGAAGGGATGGCGAGATGGAACCTGAGGCCCGGGCCACCTCAGCTTCAAAGTGCTGCAGGAAGAGCTCAGCAAACCGGCGGGAGAAGGCGGCCTCAGCCCCAGGCCCTGCGTACTGTGGGTGGGAGGCCAGGTAGAGGCGAAAGCGACGGGCAAAATCCAGGGCTGCAGCCCTGGCATGGGACTCACAGAACTCCCGCCAACTGGGGGGAGGGGGTGGCGGCAGGGGAGGGGGCGACGGGGAGGCCCCATCCTCTGGGGAAGGGGTACCATTCATGATGGGCCCCAGGAGGTGGAGAGGGAGAGCCTGTGGGGAGGGGTGGCGAAGAGGGACACGGCCAGAAGATGTGGGGTGTGCGGCAGCAGCTGCAGGAGGAACAGAGAGGCACACGGAGAGTCACTGCAGAGGTGGGACAGGGAGCACGTCCCACCCCAAACCAGGACTCCCTTACTCTGGTTAGGGCATTGGCCAGCAAGAGACCCAAACTGCCTCCTTTCACACTCCCAGACCCACAAAGCCATGCAGCTCAGGAGTGTCCCCCCATCTAGCCTGTAGCTCTCCTGCCCCCTTTGCAACCACTCTCCAAGAGCAAGATGTTCTGGGGGGACCTTCCTCACCGGGCACTCCTTTCCAGACCCCAATGTCCCTTCCCTAAGGCAGAGCCCCCCACTGTCGCTCACACACTTCCTTTGGCCACTTAAGGAGGCTTCCATGTGGTCATCTTGCCTTTCCCAGGGAGATGATTTAATAACCTTTCTACCAGCTGAGCAAACCGAAGGCTGAACAAGTTTCAGGACTCCTAGTCTACTGTTTTCCCCACTGTATAGGGCTTGTCCCTAAGGGCTGGCTGGACCAGTCTCAGCCGCACTGCCTTACGGCCCCAACTCGTAAGGCACAGGCTGCGTGCTAGGACTGCGGAGTTCAGACTCTGCTTCCTGCACCCTGGAGGCTGGCTCCACAGAATTTCCTTAGACGCTGACTGCCTCAGAGTCCAGCACCCAAACACTGTGTAACGGAGCCTCAGAGCGGCCGCAGCCCGCTTCTCAGGTGCCTGCTTTAGCGTGGGTCCCCAGGGCAGAAGCACAAGAGGCAATGCAATGGTAGGCCGGGTCAGCGCAAGTCTTTGCCGCCTATGACAATCACAGGGAACTAATGCTTCTCCTTGTCTTTTTGCTGTCTGCGGGCAGTGTGTCCTCAAGGCTGGTGAGGATGGTGGCCGAGGGCACAGGTTCTGGAGTCAGACTTGAGCTGAAACCCCAGCTTGGCCACCTCTCAGCTGTGATCACGAAAGATCACACATCATCTTTTGAGCGCCACTTTTCCCAGCTATAAAACAGATCTAAGGATCCCTACCACCCTCCAGTCGTTGGGAGAATGAAACGGAACCGGAACATGCCAGTGCTTGACACAAAGCGAGCCCAGGAGAAATGACTGCCATTATTACTATCTTTATGGGGGAGGATAGTATTAGAGTTCCAATTTTCTAAGAGCACAATTAGAGAATGGAAGGCTTCCTAAGGTTTTCCGACTAGGGAGAGCTGGGTGTGGAATTTACAACCATGGGTTTTTGGTTAGGGCTCCTCCCTATGCCATCCTGGAGGGCCAAGGGCCCAGAAAGGGGGGGGGGGGTAGCTCAAGAAAGCCTCTCCAAACATCAGCAACTCTACACTCCCAACTCAAACCGCAGCCAAGCTGTACGTCGGTGACCCCTCCCTTTCTTTCTTGGCCTCAGCCCTACACACTCAGAGTGCCCCAACCCTAGGGACAGCTCCAGACCCACGCGATGCAGCCAGGAGATGCGGGAGTCTTGCAACCGAGGGGAACAGAGCCAAGAGGTACAGACACAGCAGGGACGGAGCCCCAGCCTGAGGCCACCTTGGCTCACACAGACCCACCCAGCCCTCTGCACCAACGGCAGACCCAGCCCCCTCCAGGCCCGCTGACCCTGCCGCTCCTGAGCTGGTGACTCAGTTTCTCTTCTGCCCAGCAGGACTCAGGTACATTTTCCCGATGCACCTGCCTCTTGGCTCGGTTCTGACATTTCCCGAAGGGCGGGTGGTGGAGGGTGCAGGCTCCTCTCCTGGATCGCACCCTCTGGGCCTCGTGGTCAATCCACTCTGACCCGACCCTGCTTACGGGACACCCCAGCCCCCAGCGCCCACTCCCCGGGGCCACAGCCTCTTGGGCACCAGCCCTGTGCGCTGCACTCCGCGGGGCCAAGTGCCCCTCTTGCCCTGGGGCCCCACGCCCACCCTGACCCTGGGCCCCTCTCAAGCTCTGGGCCGGGTCGCTGCGAGGGAAGAGGCACTTGAAGAGGGGGGTTCCGGTTCCGGTCCCACCTGCATCTCGGTCCCCGCGGTTAGCTCCGGCGGCGGCGGCGGCGGCTCCCGCTCCCTGCGCCCCTCCCCCTCCGCGACGAGCTCCCAGCCCGGTTCTGCGCAGGCGCGGGGACTTCTTTTCCCGTCGCGGAGGGAAGCGACCATAGAGGAGAGCGACGAGAGGGAAAGGCACTCTCGTACTCACTTCCGCCATCCTCCTGCTCGGGACAGACCCTGCAGGGACTAGGAGGAGGCTGAACCTTGTGGGGCGTCAGCGACCTCTCCCGGTGCACCTAGCAGGGGGCCCCACCGGGGCAGCGGTGAGGAGTCGGGTGCCACCCGAGCGTCGCCTCGGAAGAAATTCGGGACAAAGAAGAGAAGCCCACCATAGAGAATCCACTTTTTGCAGGGTAGAGTCCCTAGAGTGGCCGCCGAGTGCCGGAAACCAGCGAGATGACAAGGTTCTGCGAAGGACCCGCGGCAGCCTAGAGCGCCCGGCCCCCCGCGACTGCGGGGGACGTGGACACCGCCCCCAGGGACCGGGGCCGGGAACGGAGGGCGTGACCTTGGGGAGGACCCTCAGGACGGGAGGCCTGGAGTTTAGACTTCGGCAGTGGAGGGGATTCCAGCTCTGGAACAAGAAATCGGGGGATGGGAGGCGACAACAATAATAAGATCAGGCTTACACGAGGCATCTAGCAGCAGCAAGGCCAGTTACAGGAACCAAGACCCGTTAGTATAGACGGTGCTTGAAATCACGCGCCCCAAGAGCCTCTAGCAATCCGGTCTCGCTGCCCCAGCTCTGGCTAGCCCAAACAATAAGGAAATCAAGTAATTGAAAAGACCACTGTGGATAAGGATCCGCTGAATACAGGACCCGAAGATGTTAAGGAACCCGTGGTTCATGATCTCTGTTTCTGCTTTACCCACCAATTTGGCTTCACTTCGGCAGGCTTTCGTCTGTCTGCACATTTAAAATCCTAGTAGCTTAGAAACTTGGTGGGAGAATGTTCCTCTTCTGACATTGTCAGTAACATTTATTTATTTATTTATGTATGTATGTATGTATGTATTTGGTACAGCGTCTCACTATGCAGCTCGGACTTGTAGTGATCCTCCTGTTTTCGGCCTCCCCAGCGCTCGGATTACAGGCGTGCGCTGCCAGGACCGGACTCGGAGCTGGTTTAGCGCTCCAAGGGCTGGTGCAGCATGTGGGACCGGGGCATTGAACCCTGGACCCTGTGCTTGCCAAAGCAGGTGCTTAGACCCCTGCGCTATCTCTCTGGCCTTTATTTATTTGGTACTGGGGATGGAATTTGGGACGTTGTACTTGCCAAGCAGGTGCTTATGCCGCTGAGCTATCTCCCCAGCCCGTCAGTAACATTTTTAGAACTGACACGGTGATTGGATTGAGTGTCCTCCTGGAACGTGGGGATGAGTGACCCAACAGACAGATAAATGCCCTGGCTCACGCAGGAATGTATGTTCAAGGCTGAGGCCAGGGCTGCCAGATGGAGTTCTGGGCTAGCCCGTGTTGTCACCCAGCTCTAAGCAATCTAATGTCAGTTCACGGTGGCCTTTATTTAGGTCTGCGTCACCAGATTTCCCCATCCCTTTTCCTACTTGAGAGGATGTCGGTGAGAGAGACTCCACTCCTACTGTGTACCTCCCCATGCCCTTACATAGCCTTTCTCTAGAAGAACACAATTGAGGAATATGGAAAGGCAGCGCTCTGCCGCTAGCGTGACGTCTCTTGGGTGTGGGGGTCAGACCATGCTGGGGGTGTAACTCGGTGGCAGAGCACTGGCCTAGCAGTGGCCCAATAAAATTTTCAGGGATGACAGAAGTAGTCTATGTCAGCACCGTCCAGTACTGTAGCTCCCAGCCACATGGGGCTGTTGGGCACTTGGAGTGTGGCTGGTGACAATGGGGGTGCTGGTACACACCTGTAATCTCAGCACTCTGGGAGACTGAGGCAGGAGGCTTGCAAGTTGGAGTCCATCTTGGACAATATAGCAATTTAGTGAGATCCTGTCTCAAGAAATATTAAAAGGGCTACATTTGTAGCTCAGTGGAGAGGTCCTGGCTTTAGCCCCCAGTACTGGGGGAAAAAAAAGGCCTGTATGACCAAGGAGTTAAGGGGTGTGTGTGTGTGTGTGTGTGTGTGTGTGTGTGTGTGTTGGGAGGCAGGGGCTGGACCACATCTCGAGCCCTTATTTTTTTGTACATAATGTCTCCCTGCCAGGCATGGTGACGATGCCTGTAGTTGCAGCACGCGGGAGGCTCAGGCAGGGAGAGGTCAACCTGAGCTACAAAGTGAATTCAAGTCCAGCCTGAACTGCATAGTAAAACCCTTGTCACAAAAAGACCAAAGGGAGAGGGGGAAAGCCTCTGTAAGTCCCTAAATTGCTCAGACTGGACTCCAACTTGGAATCCTACCTTACCCTCTCAGAATGCTGAGATTTATTTTTTGTTAAAGGGTCTTGCTACACAGTTCAGACCCCTAGTGATCCTCCTGTCTCAGCCTCCCCAGCATTGGGATTATAGGCGTGTGCCACCATGCCAGATTTTGGGACCAGCACAGCATGCACTACCGGGGATCAAACTTGGGTCCTTGTGCTTGCCAGGTAGTCACTTAAACCACTGAGCTACCTCCCCCACCCTCTACAAAATTTTAATGAGTTTAAATTGTCTTTTTTTTTTTTTTTTTTTTTTGGTGTTACTGGGGATTGAACTCAGAACCCTGCGCTTGCCAGGCAGATGCTTATTCTACTAAACTATCTCCCTGGCCAGTGAGTTAAGATTAAAACATCAGTACACTAGCTACTGTGTTAGTGAAGGAGGCATTCTTGTACAACTAGTTGGAGTTGTCTAGCAAAAATGGACTGATAGTCTGAGCTGTACAAAGCAGTTTGGTAATCACATGTGAGTATTAGTTGAATCCATGGATTTATTTCACCTAAGAGTGTGGACTGAAGGTGGATCCATTTTCTTAAAGTCAAGGATTCCCAGTATAGAAGAAGAAGAAAAAAGAAAGGAGGAGGAAGGGGAGGGGGAGGGGAAAAGGAAGAGGAGGAGGAGGAGGGGAAAGGGAGGAGGAAGAGGAGGAGGAATACAAATGCACAAATAAAAATGACTGTTGGAAAGGAAGGTCTAAATGAAAGGGGATATAGGTGTGTGTGTGTGTGTGTGTGTGTGTGTGTGTGTGTGTGTGTGTGTTGGGGACAATCTAGTTTGTGTCTAGATGTCCCCTCAAAGCCTCATGCAATCATGGGGGTGACAAGTGCCTTGTCAGAAGTAGCTGAGACTAGAGTTGTGGTTGATTCACAGTCTATTACTGAGATTAAGGGTGAGTGCTACATCGGCCCTAGGGCAGGTTGCCTGCATGCAGGCCTCAGAAAGAGGCTTGTCCCCAGCTCTCATTGCTTGTGGTATCTATTTCCACCATGAGCAGTTTCCCCTGCGCTCTGCCACTCTGCCTTGGAGCCAGCTGATTATGGACTGAAACCTCCACAGACTGGGAGCTAAATCAACCTTTCCTCCTTTAGCTTTGGTTGTTGGATATTTTGTCCCAATGACAAGAATAGCTAAGGCAGAAAGGACCCCTGGCCTTCCTGCCTCAACCTCCCGAGTCCTAGGGTTATAGGTGTGTGCCACTGCGAACAGGTCCCTGCTGCTCTTCACCTGCACCCAGTGCTCCTGGGGCTGGCCTGGAGTCTACAGCCTGGTGACCCAGGGTCTGGGTAACTAGCCCAGACTTTCTTTTTCAAATTTTATTTTTGTATTTTTAGGACAGGGTGTACAGGGTCTCAATGCATAGATTGGACTTGAAGTGATTTTCCTGTTTACAGCCTCCCAAGTGCTGGGATTACAGGCGGGGGCCACCATGCCCAGTGACAATCGCCTTCTCAGCATGCCCCAGGGGTGGGGCCAGAATGGCAGGGCAGGGGATTGAATTCCCAGCCCCTGTGTCTGCCTAAGCAGGCGCTTTAATCTGCTTAGCTGTTTGGCCAGCCCTCTAATTTTTTTTCCATAATTTTATTGAGAAACAAATATCAATGAGATAGTTTCAAACCAAATTGGTAGGACAGTTTCAATAATTAACACATTGCATACATTCTTCCTAGTGGTTAATTGCTGTACAAGATGTGGACATGATATCCCATTTACAAACACCATTAGAACAAATCCCTCTATTCATTAAGAGATAACTATATATCCTAAACATTTTGAATACACAGATATAAAATGGACATTCATCTGTATCCCCTTTTTTTTTGTTAACTTCCGTTATTTGAATATTATAGGTGTGTAAACTCAGCAAAATATTCTAAAAGAGTCCAGTAGCCCATAATAGTATTGGGTCTTCCGCTTCGCTGGCAATGTCAGAAGTTGTTGACCTGAGTCCCCTACAGTTCAACATAACAGCATGGCTTTACTTCTTATACTTCGTTTTTATACTTTTCTGCTGGATGGTTAAGACCAAGGTAAAGCAGGACCTATGCAACAAGAGTTGTAGCTTTTGGGTCTGATAAGGTCAGTGAAATCCCCTCAGGATTTATCCTGAGATCCTGTACCTCAGATTGTAGATCCTTTGTCAGTGTCAGCCATGTGGATGAGTCATGGCCATTGCTTGGCCAATGTGCTCTCTGTGAAAGCCTGAGAGAATGTTTTTCTCTCCAATGTGACTCTCCTTAGGCACACTCTACATCATCGATCACTTTCCTCTTTGGCCCTATAACCTCCTTGATCAGAAAATTTGGGACGCTACCGAGCTACATGACGTTACAGTACAAGTTCTCATATGTCCTGAGTGTTAATTGACCTTGGAAGGCTAGAGCCAAAATGTTCAGCCCTCAGATTTTAAAGAGGAAAAAAAAAAAAGTAAAGCAAAATTTCAAAACGATCATAGGAAATTAACATTGGTTAATACATTCAATATTTTCATGTTTACATTAGCAGGCTGGTGAGATAGCTCAGCATACTAAGTGCCTGCTTAGGCAAGCACAGGGACTGGGGTTCGATCTCCGGCACCTCATGCCAAGCTGGTGTGCACTGAGCCAGCCGCTGAAATCAAGCATGGTGTCACACGCCTGTAATTCCAGTGCTGGGGAGGCTGAAAACAAGAGGATCGCTACGAGTCCAAGCTGTATAGTAAGACCCTGTACCAAATACATTAAATAAATAAAGTTACTCAGAGTACAAGATAGAGGCATTTAATTGTCCAAACAATATTAGCACAAACCTTTCTTTTCAGAGGCTGGGGAGATGGCTCAGTGGAATAAGCGCTTCCCTGGCAAGCGCGAGGGCCTGAGTTCAATCCCCGGTTCTGAAAAAACAACCAAAAACGTTCTTTTCAGTGAACCAAGAGTAGTAATATAATTATCTTAACGTGTGTGTGTGTGTGTGTGTGTGTGTGTGTGTGTGTGTTTGAGATAGGGTCTGGCTGTGCACTTCAGACGGGCCTTGAGCTGACTTTGTAGCCCCACCTGGTCTTTTTTTTTTTTTTTTTGCGGAACCGGGGATTGAACTCAGGCCCTTGCGCTTTCCAGGGAAGCGCTTATTCCACTGAGTCACCTCCCTGGCCCGAAAAATTCTGTTTGTGTTTCTTTTTTTTTTTT
>NW_004524577.1:7311716-7314605 GCF_000260255.1 Octodon degus
CCTCCTGTTTACAGCCTCTCAAGAGCTGGGATTACAGGTGTGCACCACCATGCCCAGTCTCAATTGCTGTCTCAGTGCACCCCGGGGGCAGAGGTGGGGCTGGCAGGGCCGGCCAGGCCCGGGGATTGAACCCCAGGTCTCTGCTCCTGCTTGCAGGTGCTTTAATCTACTGAGCTATTTGGCCAGCCCTGGACCTTGTTTCTTGATCCTGTCTGCCAGTCTGACTTTTTTTTTTTTTTTTTTTTTTCAGAACCGGGGATTGAACTCAGATCCTTGAGTTTGCCAGTCAAACGCATATCCTACTGAGCCAACTCCCTGGCCCCCCAGTCTGACTTTTGATTGGTGAATTGAAAATATTAATACTGATGGTTGGGGCTGAGGAGATAGCTCAGAGGCATAAGCACCTGCCCGACAAATGTAAGGTCCCGAGTTTAACCCTTGTTACTACAAAAAAAAAAAAAAAAAAGATGCTTATAACTAATATGTATTGTTATCCTCATGTTATTTTCCTGTTGTTGCTCCCCCCTTTCTCCAGCCCCCTCTATTGAATTATTTGCCTTGTCTGATAGATTCTTTCTGTTGGGGTTTGTGGAGTTGCAGTATCTCTTTCTAGAATGTCCTTCAGAACATTTTGGAGTGCAGGTGTGGTGGTCATAAATTTCCTCAGATATTCTTTGTCATGGAAGTATGTTATTTATCCATCAGTTTTGAAAGATAGTTTCGCAGGGTACATCAATCTGGGTTGAAGGTTTGTAGAGAGCCCATGCCGCGAATCGCGGCTTCAGAACCAAAACTCCTAGGGACCATTGGGTGAGGCCTGCTGCAGCCCTTGAAGCCTGCGCTAGATTACCCCACCCACCGAGTGTGCCAAGATGGCGCTCATTTCCTGCTTCCGCAGTCGCTATACACCCGCCTATAATGATGTAAGATACCTTCCCTGAGATTGTAACCAATGGCGCTGTAACATGTATCAACCCTCGATTGGACAGTGTGAGGATATAAAAGAAACGCTCCGCGACGCGGAGGGTCAGAGACAGGAAGAGGGACGGAGAGAGGAACTGTGCTCTCTCGGGGCGCATCACTCAGGAGAACGATTAAAGCCTTTCCACCGCACAAATCGTGTTGAGTGCTTTCCTGCTGGACGGGAGGGCGCCCGACAAAGGTTGTTTTCTTTCTTTTTTCTTTTTCTCTTTTTTTTTTTTTTTTTTTTTTTTTTTTTGGCAGAACTGGGGATTGAACTCAGGCCCTTACGCTTGCCAGGGAAGCGCTTATTCTACTGAGCCATCTCCCTGGCCCCTTGTTTTCTTTTAGAGCTTGAAATACTTCACCCCAAGCTCTCCTCCACACGAATCAACTGTGATTCTCATCGGCTGTCGTTTATAGTTGATTTGTTTCTTTTCCTTAACAACTTTTAAGGTTCTATTCTTATGTTGAATTTCTGGATTCTTGCTTTTGCATTGCCTTTCCTTAGACTTTTTTTTATTATGGTTGATTGGAGTTCTATATGCCTCACGGACTGTATGTCAAACTGTTTTCTGCCATGAGTCTGTAAATTCTGTTTTTTAAAAATATCGTCTGTACTATCTCCTGCTTTTTCATTGACTCCAATCAATCCTAAGTTTTCTTCTTTGCTCCACTTAGCAGCTTATGGATTGATTCTCATGGTCCTTTCTCTTACAAAATCTTTCTTTTCATGACTGCTAACCAAAAACCTGTCTTCTGTATCTGAGATCTTATCTTCACATCCTAGTGCAGATATTTTCAATGCAATTTTTATTCTGGCTATCTGCTTGAATCTGCCTCATACATTCCATTCTCTTCTATGCTGAGCATTCAAGACCTCTATAATTTTCTTAAATGCTTCAATTTTATCTCTTAATCTGTATCTACTCTAGAGTCACTAAGCATGATTTTCATCATGGAGGCTTTTTGCAGTTATCTGAGAAATTATTTCTGATTTGATTTTCTTTCTAGAGCCTCATTCAATTGCTTTGTTGTTACCACTTCAGAAAGACCAGGTGGGTGGATTTCACATTGTCCCACCTCATTGCCCCCTGGGTTTGCCTTTGGTGAACTGCATGCTTGGGTTGCTTCTTAAGTGCCTCCTTTTATAGCTTAATTATTGGGATGATGCTTACAAACTTCCTATGATACGTTGCTTTATTGCTAGTATTCAGAACCCTTAGGAAATGACTACGCCCCAGAGGTATCTTCCAGGTGTAGCTGGTTTTCAGATTTTGAGTCTGCTACAAGATCCTACTTCTTAAATTGGTTGGGGATGAGAAGTCGCTGCCTGCTTGGCCCAGCCCCTGGTTCTTGGCACTGTGCCCACGGTATTTTCTATGACCTTTAGTCAATCTCTGTCTTGAAATAACAGGAAATAGCTGTTTAGAACAATTGTGTCTCTCTTGATTCAAGTGGTACCATCAGTGATAACAATAGCATCCAACACAACCTAGAAAATGACAAACTGAGGTAACCATTAATTTGCCATCTTTAACTGTATGAACTGGATTTGTGGTGATATAACAAAATTGAAAATAAACCAGAAAATTATATGCAGTCCGTAAGTCCTTAATATGTTGATTTTTCCCTCAGGGGTTACAATTTAAAGGGGTTGGAGGGAAATAGAGAAGTAGAAGAGAGAGATTAGAAGTAAACCTGGAGAACAAAGGGGGATCATGCAATCTTTAGGAAACTGGTGCAAAAGACTCAAGAGAGAAGGAAGAGATAAAAAGAAGACAGAACAGAACAAGAACCACAGAAAGGCTGCCACATTCACATTCATTTAAAAACAAGATCAGGGGCTGGTGAGATGGCTCAGTGGTCTAAAGCACCTATTTGGAACAGGCTTGGCAAAGCACAGGGACCGCGGTTCAATCCCCCAGC
>NW_004524577.1:7315130-7354059 GCF_000260255.1 Octodon degus
AGCAGTAGCCTTTTGACAGGGTCCTGGATGAGCTCAGTAAGCCTGCACCTTCTGGCCAAGATCAGACTCATTTGGCCTGCAGCTGTCAGGGCACCTTCCATGGGCTGAGTCCAGCTGGGAGCCACCAGATGGAGCCAGCAGCCACTCTGAGCTCTCAGCTCAGCTGGCCCCTCTCCAAGATGGCTCCCAGCCATCACTCTTGTGCACCAACTGAACCCTCAGATGACCACCAGCTAGGGCAGTCCTTCAGCTCCACTGCTCACCTCCACTGCTGCATCTCTCTGTGGAGGGCTCTGGAGCCACCAGCAGTCATTGCAGCCTGTAGACCCAGCACTGAGGAGGTTGAGGCTACACATAAGCTTGAGGCCAGCCTGTGCGACAGTCATTGTTTGAACCTCTCCTCTTGCACAGTGACCCCTTCTCAGGGAGAAGGCGCCGCGGGCTACCTCCCTCTTCTTTGTTGAGATTTTTCTCTCCACTGTCTCTGTGGGATTCAATTCATGCTTCAGATCCTTCTTGGGTCCAGGGGAGCCACTGTCCTCCTTCCCCTCTTCCTCTCATTGCAGTGTCTGGGTGGAGACTCTCAGAAAGGCTCCTCCCCACAGCCCAGCCTTCTGCATGCCTGAATGGGGTGTGATTCTCAGGTTTTTCTGAGCTATGAGTAATAGAAATCTCAATTTATCTTGTAGGCATTCCTATGCAGCATTTCTACATGCCGCACTTTCTAGACTTCTGAGACAGGACACACCATCCTCATCTGACTTCTGCTAGGACCGTTCTCTGCCTTCCGCTTGCCCACTCCTGCCCCTGTGCCTGCCAACCTCATCTCCTGTTGGCACCTTGATAGTCCTTTGCAGTACTCTAACGCCAAAGCCACTCTGGTCCTTCGTCCACTAGATATCAGATTCTGAAGAAACACTTTTTTCATTTATTTTTTTAAGAGTCAGAATAACTTGGGCTGGTGAGATGGCTCAGTGGTCTAAAGCACCTACTTAGAACAAGCTTTGCAAAGCACAGGGACCGCGGTTCAATCCCCCAGCACCACATGCCAGCCAGCCCCTCCCCCTTGTGGGCGGAGCTGGCCACACACACATACACACAAATAAATAAATAAATAAAAATTTTTAAAAAAGATTCAGAATAACTTTATTCCCTTTGGAGGGTGGCCAGGTGACGTCAGAACTTCAGGAACTGCTTCTTGGTGCTGGTGGCCTTGGTGACCTGAAGCATGTTGAAGCGCTGTGGCTTGCCCAGGGGCCTGCACTCGCCCACTGGGGCACTGTCACCAACCTGGACATCCCTGAAGCAGGGGACGGGTGCACTGACATGTTCTTGTGGCTCTTCTCAAAGCGACTGTCTTTGTGGATGTAGCGGAGATGGTCTCAGTGATGGCAGTGGTCCTCTGCATCTTCACCTTGGTCACCACCCTGGACAGGATCCGCCCCGATGGAGACGTTACCAGGAAAGGGGCATTTCTTACCAATATCGGTGCCCTTGATGGCCTCTCTGGGGTCTTAAAGCCCAGACTGGTGTTCATATAGTCCGAGGGGGCTTCTCCTTGCCGGTTTCTCCCAGAAGGACCCACTTCTTGTTTTGGAAGATAGTCGGCTGCTTCTGGCAGGTACGCTCTGACTGAATATCTGCCATCTTCCCAGCTGGCTGAAAAAAAAAAAAAAGAACACTTTCTTCTTTATTGTGAAAAGTGTCAGATATGTAGAGTACAATTGCACCAGAATCTCCAGACTTCTAACACTTGGATGAGTGAATCTGGGATGGGCATCCAGGCACAGGTCAGTGGTAAGCACTTGCCAAACGTGCCAAGGCCCTAGGCTTCATTCTAGCTCCACAAGGTTGCCAAGCTGGACATGGTGGCTGGCACATGTCTGCCTCTAAACCCAGCACTGAGGAGGCTGAGGCTACAGGACTGCCATGTGCCTGAGGCCAGCCTGTGCTACATATTTCAAGGACAGCCTGAACTACATAGTGAGACCTTATATCAAAAAAAAAAAAAAAAAAAAAAAAAAAAAAAAAAAAAAACAACCTGCAAGGATCTGAGTTCAATCCCTGGTTCCCGTTCCTAAAAAGAAAATTGGAAAAAAAATTGAAAAATTAGAAGTTCCAGATCTTGGCTACTGTGGTTTTCCTCACGGTGGCCTGCCCTGTTTCCTCTAGGGTGTACTTTCAGCCTGCTTTCTCCTCTTTTACTCAGTCCAAGTGCACTCTATAGAGTCAGTTTCTCTCACTCTTCACTCTCACTTCTTCAAATAAACGCTGGCATTGCTAAAAATAAATAAAATAAAAGGCTCCATGGGAAACAGGGCTGTGCGTGGTCACTGTGTTGTGCAGCAGACCGTGCTAACGTAGTGCTGAGTGACACTGATGAGGATAATTTTAGGGAGGTGGAGGTAGCAGGAGGCAAATGTGGTGGTTGAGGAATGAACGGAAGGTAAAGAAGGAAACGCAGTGTGGAGAGCTGCTCTGCGCAGCTTGGCTGAGAAAGGAAGGACAGAGATGGAGGCTGGACTTTGAGAAGAGTGGGAGCCGGGGCTGCAGCTCTGGGGCAGAGCACTTGCCTAGCTTCCACCCCAAGCGCAGACAAAAGAAAAGATTCCAGAGCTTTGCCAAGGGGGTCTTCATTATGTTTGAAGCCTAAGAGAAAGGAAACCAGTAGGGAAAAAAAAGACTTTTGAAGGAAAAGTGTTTCCAGGGAAAGGAGGAAAGGATGGCATGCAGGCCAGGTTAAGCCAAAGCGTATTCTTGTGAAAAAGAGAAACTCCTCTTTCTGGGGATGCACTGTAATGAGCTGTAAGGACTAGAAATCTCCATTTCAGGGTGTCTCCACCTTGGTAACAAGACGGCCAACCGCAGCTCTGAGCTTCACTGTACTATCTTGACAACTGGGTCAGTCAGCTTTTTTGTCACTATGACCAAGGAGAGAGACAGACCGAGACAGAGACAGACATTCCCTTCAGAGCCATGCTCCAAGTGGCCTCCTTCCTCCAACTCGCCCCCATCTCCTAACTGCCCATTCAGTGATTGATCTCACCACATCATAATCCTCTCCCTTGTCTAGGCATCTCTCAATTCAATCAGGATGAACTGTTACAGCATCCTTTAAGGGAACAGATCATGGCTTTCCTAATAGCTTCAGCAAATGAAATGACTGTTTTGATTACCTCAGCTTCCAATAACCCTATGATCATCTGTTGTACAATAATTTGTTTGTTTTTTGCCTCAGGTTCCTAGTGGAGAGCTGCTAAAAATTTCCAGAGGGATAGGATAGGGTAGGGTAGGGTAGGGTAGGGTAGGGTAGGGTAGGGTAGGATAGGATGGATAGATAGATAGATAAATAGACAGACAGACAGATAGATAGAATTTCCAGAGTATAGATATGCCTCTTATTTATGAGTCCCTTAGATCACACCTGAGTTTTTGCTAAGGAGGTGACTTATGGCAGGTCCTTAGGTACCCATAGGACCCTGATCATTAGAGTGCCTGCTACTTGCATCTGGATTCTCCCAGAATATACCCTGTCTATGTCTTTATTTGGCTGGTCCTGATTTGGATTCAGTGAAGTTGTAAGCACACAGGTAGCCCTTCTTGCATCCCGCTAGTCATTCTTATGACTTACTGAACCTGGAGGAGGGATCTTCTCTAGAAAGCCATGTATAGGTGACCTAGCTAGGCTACTCTTAAGTACATTTGTGACACAGCGTTCCCAACGGGGGTATCTCCAATCAAAACCAAGTGACATGGTGTTATGGCTTGTGTCTGGATGTTCCCCCAAAGCCTCCTAGGATCATGTTGGGCAGGGGTTTTTTGTTTTTTGGGGTGGTTTTTTTTTTTCAGAACCAGGGATTGAACTCAGGCCCTTGTGCTTGTCAGGGAAGTACTTATTCCACTGAGCCATCTCCCCGGCCCCATGGGCAGGGTTTTTGGAGGTGGCTGAATCTAAAGTTTGTGACTGGCTCATTGTCTTGTACTGGGATTGGTGGTGTGAGCGTTATACCACGCTGGGGCAGGCAGCCTGCGTACAAGGGAGGGAAAGAGGCTTGCACCCCTTCGCTGCTTTTGCTGTCTTCTCCTGCCATGACCTGCTGTCCCTGTGCCAGGCCACCCTGCCTTGGAACCAGCTGATTATGGACTGAAACCTCTACAAACTGTGAGCTAAAAAAACTTTAACCTCGGGTGTTGTGCATTTTGTCTCAGCAATGACAGAAAAGTAACTAAGACACAGGGTGTGATCAGAGCTCCGTGTTTGGAAGGGCTTAGGTATGCAGAGCTGAGGGGGGCTGGGGAGAAGAAGCCAGCGCACTGGCCAGGTGGAGGACTGAAGCTCAAGCAGCCAGGACAGAGCAGTGAGGTCAGTGCCGAGGAGATTCCAGTGGGATTGCTGAGGCACTCCAGGGTGCCTATGAAAAGCTGAAGGATGCCCTTGAAATTCCAGGAAAGGGGGCCAGGGATATAGCTTAGTGGCCTCAGCACCTGCTGGCAAGTGCAGTAAGGGGGGTGTGTGTGTATGTGTGTGTGTGTGTGTGTGTGTGTGTGTGTTTTCTGGGTTTGTTTGTTTTGTTTTTGAGACAGGGTGTCACTATGTAGTTCAGCCCGGTCTCTAACTAACTTGCTATTGAGCCCAGGCTGGCCTTGAACTCAAAGCGACCCTCCAGTCTCAGCCTCCTGAGTGCTGGGATGACAGTCATGTACACTGCGCCCGACTCCAGTGAGCTTCTCATAAGAGGCCCTGAGGAGAGAGCTCTGTGACCTGCTCCTCAGTGAGTGCTTAGTTGTTGCCCAGGCCAGTGCCCCTTCTAATTACACCAAAGCCCATTGTTCTTTTAGAGGTTTTAGAGTTTGTGGTGGACTGATAACTGATGGCCAACTTGTAATACCCAGCTGAACTGAACCAGCATGGGAAGCCCAGCGGAGGATTGCTGCCAACAAAATAAGAATACAAGAGGAAGAAGTTTAGAAGCTATAGTTCTCTTGGAGGTGCTTAGCATGCTAGATTTCCTCAAGAAACTGCTGTTCTTATCGGTGAAGTGGCCCAGGACCTCGTCGTCGCTGGGAATGGCTGCATTTCACTTTGGGAGAGCGCTGGTCCTTACTTGGGCATCACTTCTTGGCTCCGGAGGGGAAGATGGTGCACTGTCCAATGTCCTGGAGAAGCTGGTCATGCTGGCTTCTCTGATATGGACTTGGCTGTTCTCACTGTCTGGAAAGTTTGGGACCTAGTTGCCACCAAGGATGGCTGTAGTGCTTCTCAAGGGAGCTCTGGTGCTTACCTTGAGCATCGCTTCCTGGCTCCAGTGCAGATGCCCAGCCTGCTGGCACAGACCCTCCATCCCACTGGCACAGACTTTCCAGTTTCCACCACTGACCTTGGGGCCTTCCCAGCGCAGATCCCCGAAAGGGGCTGCAGGAGACATTGTCGTGGGCTCTAGGCCTCCAGCTGGACTTGGGGGAGAAACTGTTATGGGCTCTGGGTCTCCAGCTAGGCTCACGCAGGACATTATCTGGGATCCAGGGCCTCAGCTGAATTATTTGGTCTTTAGTGTGTGAACAGATTTTCTGCACTCTTTGCATAAGATTCTCCTGGTGACTATTAGAAAATAATTTCATAAGTGGTATGTCCTGTATTGTTCCCCTCTGACTACAAAAGAACTCCAAGAAATCTTAGATATCACTTAGCTTGTTTAACTTCCATGCCCAACTTACAGATAATGCTTAGGCCAATTTATTTATTTATTTATTTATTTATTTATTTATTTATTTATTTGGCAGAATCAGGAATTGAACTCAGGCCCTTGCGCTTGCCAGGGAAGCGTTTATTCCACTGAGCCATCTCCCCGGCCCCTCGGTCAAAAATTCACAGCAATTCTTTGTTTATGAAATGAACGTGAGTACAAAACTTGCTTTCTACTGAACATATTGGGAAACTTAAAAAACTAAACCGAAGTGCTTAAGTGAAATGAGACACATTATTTCTTCAGCAAATAATGTGCCAAAATGTCAGATAGTGTTCTTAGAGTAAAAGGTAAGTTCTTATTGTCATGAGCTAGTGAGAAAAAAACAAACAAACCATAAACCAAGCAATCTAGTGGAGAATTTTTCTGTCCTTTTTGAGACAGGATCTCAATAGGCAGGCCTCGAACGAGGTCGTGTAGGCTGACCTCAAGCTCCTATCGATTCTCCTGCCTCAGCCTCCCAAGTGCTATGAAGACAGGCATGCACCCCCACACCTGGCTAATAAGAGGATTGTGAATACTTAGGTGCCATGACGAAAAACTGGAGGACAACTGAGCGAATGATCTAAGGGCTACGTGGGACAGAAGGGCTGACCTAGGGCCAGGGCCAGAATGGATGGGAAGGAACGCGCCGTGGGTAAAGCTGCAGGAATAGCATTCCAGGGTGGAAAAGCGGGTGCACAGGGCCTGAGGGAGACAGCCGTGGCTTGTCCAGAGCAGTCAGAGGCTGCTGTGGCCGGAGGAGAGAGGGGCAGGTCAAGATGCATTCGGAGGTGGGCGGGGCCGCGCCCCGGAGGCCACGCGGAGAAGTTAGGATTATTATTTTTTGGATCTTTTCAGAGGGAGTCTCTGCTAGGTGACTCAGCCTTGTATGGCACCCATGTGTGGCCCAGGCTGGCCTCCAACTTAGAGCATTCCTGCCTTGGCCTGCTAAGTGCTGACATCACAGGTGTGTACTATACCACACCTGGCTTGGATGACGTTTTTTAATAACAACTTTATGAAGATATAATTCATCTAGCATCTACTGCCACTAGGAGACATAATCCAGAGGGCTTGGGATATATTTCTGCAGCACCAACACCTACCTAGTAAGTACAAGGTCCTGAGTTTGGCTTGTGCCTGCAATCTTAGCTACTAGAGAGGCTAAGGCAGAAAGGTCTTGGGCTTGCATTTCTCAATGTACCCACTTAATATTTCTTTTCTTGGAGCAAGAGAGGACAGGGAATTGAACCCAGGACCTCAAGCTTGCCAGGCAGGCACTACACTGCTGAGCTATATCCCTGCCCCTTTTCCCATTAATATTTTATCCAGTGGCTGTGCCACAAGCCACAGCGCCAATGGCCACACGCTGGACTTCTGTGCGCACTGCGCTCTCACTGCACACCCTCTGAGGAGACTCCATCTGAGCAAGTTCCCTGCTGTCAGCTACACTCCCCCGTATCACGACATCACGTCAGAATATTCTCTCAGGCTCGCCTGACACATATGACCCGAGGCCCTGCCAGCAGGGAGATGGGTCTATGTGAAGCTTTGAATCTGCTTGACTTTGGGACCTAAGGAAGGAAAAGGTCACTTTTTTTTTTTTTTTAATGAGTCAGGGTCTTAATATTAGCCCAGGCTGGCCCCCAACTTGCAGTGATCCGTCTGCCTCAGCCTCATGAGTGCTGGGGTCACAGATGCGCACCACTACACCAGGCTAAAAGGTCACTTTCTTGATGCTCTGTGTCACTGACAAGTAGGAGTTACAAATGCGCCTAAATGCTGGTATATAGTATTTAATGGCAGTAACAGCAGTTATTATGTAAGGAATTATATTGCCTAGTATTCCTTTTTTTTTTTTTTTGGTGGAATCGGGAATTGAACTCAGGCCCTTGCACTTGCCAGGGAGGCGCTTATTCCACTGAGCCATTTCCCCGGCCCCTAATATTCTTGATAAATCCCTCTTTGTTTAAACCTGTCAAAGTCTGTTATGAGTGAATCAAGACTCCTGGCTGACCACTATGAAGACAACAATATACAATGTATTAATTCTTGTAACTGTTCTACTAACTTGTTTTGAAACTGTCTCATTGCTATTTTATTTTCTCATTAAAATGAATAAAAAAATTTAAAAGAAAGACTCCTGGCTGATCCATTCACTGTGACAAAGGATGCTACAACCAACAGCTACAGAAAAAAATTTTTTCCTTTGTGTGCTGTGAGGCTTGTTGTCAAAGTTCATTCATTCATGCACCATTTCCCCCACATTTGTCATACCCTCATAATTCATCCCACCCATAATATTAAATACCAAATAGTGTTCTTTAAATTCTTCTGTTGGGGCCAGCCAAATAGCTCAGTGGATTAAAGTGCCTGCAAGCAGGCTCAGGGCCTGGGGCTTTGATCCCCGGGCCTGCCACGCCAGCCCCGCTCCCAGGGTGCACTGAGAGGGCAACTGAGACTGGGAGTGGTAGCGCTGTGTCTGTAATCCCAACTCTTGGGAGACTGTAAACAGGCAGATCACTATAAGTCCGATCTAGTAGTCTGACCCTGAACACCCTGTAGATCCTTTCCTAAAAAAATTATCTTCCTCCAACTTTTTTTTCTAGTGCTGGGGATTAAACACGGGGTGCTGTACCACCAAGCCATCTTCCCAACCTTTTTTATTTTCAGCAAGTTCTAGGTACACTGCCCAGGCTGGCCTCAAATTTGCAATTCTCCTGCCTCTGCCTCTTGAGGACTGGGATTACAGACATGCTCTACCATGACCCAAAATGCACATCTTGATAGCGGTCACTAATGGCTCAGGGTAGACAGCATCTCAGAGCACAGCGAGTGAGGTACAAAGCAGAAACAAACAATCCTTTTGTGCTGTACTGGTCCTTCCTAATCAGAGCAGATGGGCTGGAGGGCCAAGAGTCTTAGCAAGTTTTTCACTTTACCTGAACAGTAAAATGAGAGTTAAATGATAGCAAGAGCAGTGGCAGGTAGTTCAATGGTAGAGGACTTGCCTAGCATTTGTGAGGCCCTGGGTTCCATGCCCAGCACAAAAAAATTTAAAATGCAGTGGCCAGATGCGGACTTTGGGGGCTTTAGCTGTGCTGGGCTCCTTAAGCACTGTGTTCCTCAGCTTGCTTTCTTGTACAATGTGCAGATAACAGACGCTACCTCACAGCTCAGTCCTGGGAGCACAGGTCGTGAGCCAACAGGAATGGCTGCCAAGGGGAAAGGTCTAGCTCAGAATTTCCCAAAGTCCTTTGAGCTTCAGACGGCATGCGTCTTATACAATGTCCCGACCTGCGTGCGGGACCTCTGAATCCTAGTTTCCAGAGGAGGAATTAGGGAATCTACAGTATTTGGAATGAGCACGGTCAGATGAGTCAAGCTGAGTTACAGAAATGTAAGTCAGAGCTTAAGCAGCTGCTCTTTGTACCTCAGGGTGAAGCTAGGAAGCTTTGATGAGATAGATGGGAAAGCTAGGGGGCATTTTCTGTGCTTGTACTTACTCATATCTTCCGCAGATGCTCACTGGGCATTCACTGCAAGCTTATTCCTGTGTCAGATCCTGGGGCTTGAGCAAGACTTTTTTTTTTTTTTTTTTTTGATAGGGTCTTGATATGTAGCCCAGCCTGGCCTCAAACTTGCAATCTCCTGCCTCAGCCTCCAAAGTGCTGGGATTATAGGTGTGCACTACCACACCTGGCTCCTGAAGCAGTAAAAAAGATTCGGGCCACCCTGAAAGGGTTTCCAACCTGGTCCCTCAATCTCAGTGCCACTTGTAAAATTAGAGGTGTGTGTGTGTGGGGTGGGGTGGTGTGTGTGTGTGTGTGTGTGTGTCTGTCTGTCTGTCTGTCTGTTTGTCTGTCTGTGATCAAGGGAACTGCTCCTGAGGCTGCAGGACTATCACAAGGGCTGCAGATCTCTTGAAGTCTTTGATTCTGTGATGTAGGACAGTAAGGTGTCCTCCAAGGCTGTGAGATATGACGGCGGGACTACCTGAGGATCTCAGAATGGGAAACTCCTAACTCCTGCCCAGTTCTGACCCCCTCTCAGATGGCAAGATCTGACCCTTTCAACATCTCCCTCTCTCTCTCCCTCCATACTGGGGATTAGATTAAATCAGGGCTTGCACAATGAGCTACATCCCAGATCATTTTGATGAGACAGTCTCACTAAATCACTAAGAAATTTCATGATTCTCCTGCCTCACCTCCCAAAGTCCTGGGTTTACAGGCAACAGCTACTACAATCAGCTAATATCTCCCTTTAAAATGGAGCCCACCTTACCCCTCCCCCCGAAAAAAAAAAAGCCGGGCATGGTAGTGCATCCCTATAATCCCAACACTCAGGAGGCTGAGGCAGGAGAATCATCGCAAGATCGAGACCATTGTGGGCTACAAAGTGAAGCTCAAGCCCAGCAAAAACTACACCTGTCTCAAATAAATAAATAAATAACGCAGATAGTATTATTCCCATTTTGCAGATTAAAAAAAAAAAAAAAAAGGGTTGCGGAGAGACGTCATACTTGAGCTCAACCCTAAAGTGCGTCCAGGGCCTGGTCCTACCTCCAGCGGAGGCGCAGCGGCCGCACAATGTGCGTGGCTTGGCCGAGACTTTTCCTCAGTACCCGCCCCTCTAGGAACCACAATGACCATGAGCCTCCGGGGCGCTGTTGCATTATGGGACGCACTACCTTTTTCCCGGCGGCGTACCCGGAAGCCCGCCAGGCCCGAGTTGTGGAAACTTTCTCCGTCCTTCCGCTTCCGCGACACACCAGCACTCTCAGCTTCCGCCCTTCACCCGGAAGGCATTGGAGATGATCATAGAGACAGGCGGATAGAGGGGCCCACACTTGCCCTCTGGGCCCTGGCTTCCGCCGGAAGTGACCGCCAGCCGCAAGTGCCCTTCCTCGGCTGCACGCGCGGGCTCCCGCTACCCTGTTCTCGGTGTCCGTGGCGGACTACCACGATGGCGGTCGCCGTCATGCTGCGCGCGGCGCCCCGCTTCAGCGGTGAGGCGACTGGGAGAGCGATGAGCGCCCGAGACTCGTGGGAGTCGCGAGTAGCTCGGCGCGGACCCTCGCTCTGACTCCCCGGTCCTTGCCCTGGCAGGTTTCTGTGCTGGCCCGACCCCATTATTGCAAGGTCTGTCGCGGCCCCTGAAGACTCCAGTATTGCCCCTGTCCCGCGGCCTGGCGGTGGAGGCCAAGAAGACTTACGTGCGCGACAAGCCTCATGTGAATGTGGGTACCATCGGCCATGTGGACCACGGCAAGACCACACTGACCGCAGCTATTACAAAAAGTGAGCGGGCTGGGGGCGGGGCGTCCGCAGCGCGCTGCCTCCTGGGGGGACCGGAGCCGGGGAGGTGGGGCCGCCGGGGTGTTTTCGGGGGACCTCAATGTAGCCCCGAGAATCAGAACCGCGGGTGGTGGTGGGGGGATGTCAAAGACGGACTGCCCAGAGCCCCAAGAGCTTTGCTGTGCATGAACTCGTGGTCTTGGAGAGCTTTCTCCTGGAAGGGTCATGAAGTGCCAGCGCCGAGCCCCTACCCCCTTTGATTTTGACACAGGGTCTCTCTGAATTACTTAAGTTTCCAGGCTGGGCTCAACCTGGCAGTCCTCCTGCTTCAGCTTTCCTAAGTGCTGGAATTACAGGTGTGTGCTGCCACGCCCAGATCCTTAAGATCTTCCAACATGGTTCCAATCCAGAGTTATCCTTTGTGGAAGAGAGAAGAGGGGGTCATGGAAGCTTCACCCTGCCTTAGTCTTTTTTTTTTTTTCAGGTGGGAACGACCCGGGGGTGTGGCCTGAGCCCAGCCTGTAGCTGTGAGTTTGAGCTGAGAAGTGTGTTCTCTTCTTTCCATTAGTTCTAGCTGAGGGAGGTGGGGCTAAATTCAAGAAATACGAGGAAATTGACAATGCCCCTGAGGAGCGAGCCCGGGGCATCACCATCAATGCGGCCCACGTGGAGTATAGCACTGCCACCCGCCACTATGCCCACACAGACTGTCCAGGTCACGCAGATTATGTTAAGGTGAGGGTTGCTGAGGACAGGGCCTCCTGGCCTTGCTGCCTTCTGCAAAGATTAATGCTGGGGCAGGAGGGGGATGGGGTGGTTTGGCGGCGGTGGCGGCGGCGGTGGTGGTAGGGTGATGGTGATGTGAAGGTAGTTGAACCATAAATACCTTAGCATCGCATTAATATCTGTATCTTTGAATGTAAAATTTAAAATTTGAAGCAGCGTGTTATGGTGCATGTATATAATGCCAGCATTTGGGAGGCTGGGGCAAGAGGATCAGTACAAGTTTGAGGTCAGTTTGGACTATGAGGTTCAAGACCAGCCTGAACCAGCCCTGTCCTAGAAGAAGAGAGATGTGGCCATGGGCAGCCAAGAGTGGGTGATGAGATGGCAAAATGGCTTAGGTTTTAACTTCGGTGAGGTGGACCAGAGGCAGTTGCTGAAGGAGACTGTTTCCGTTCATCCTGCCTAGAACATGATCACAGGCACTGCTCCCTTGGACGGCTGCATCCTGGTGGTGGCAGCCAATGACGGCCCCATGCCCCAGACCCGAGAGCACCTACTGCTGGCCAAACAGGTACCCAGTCTGGGTGGGGATGGAGAGAGAGTAGGGCCTTGGGCGAGTCTGGACCCTGCTGTCTCTTCTACAGATTGGGGTAGAGCATGTCGTGGTGTATGTGAACAAGGCGGATGCTGTCCAGGACGCTGAGATGGTGGAGCTTGTGGAGCTAGAGGTCCGGGAGCTGCTCACCGAGTTCGGCTACAAGGGGGAGGAGACCCCTGTCATCGTAGGCTCTGCTCTCTGTGCCCTTGAGGTGAAGGCAGGGCTCTGCTTTGGAGGACGGGGTTAGATGGGCTTCAGGAGCTCTGCAGTATGTTCAGGCAGTGGCTCCTGTGTGGAGGAGCATTATGGATTGGTGGCCTGTCCCTTCCTCCAACAGCAGCGTGACCCCGAGCTAGGTGTGAAGTCTGTGCAGAAGCTGCTGGATGCTGTGGACACTTACATCCCAGTGCCCGTCCGGGATCTGGAGAAGCCTTTCCTGTTGCCTATAGAGTCAGTTTACTCGATTCCTGGTGAGGACTGTGTTTGTTTACACTCTTCCCTGAAGCAGCAGCGGAGTCTGGAGTCCTTGATGTCTTGTCCTAATTCTTCCCAGGCCGGGGCACGGTGGTGACAGGCACACTAGAACGTGGCATTCTAAAGAAGGGAGATGAGTGTGAGCTCCTGGGACATAGCAAGAACATTCGCTCTGTGGTGACAGGTACACAGAAGGCATCTTGAGACCAGGGGCTGGATCCAGGCTCCCCCTTCCCCAGGCGCTCCCTTGAGCCTTCTGCCTCCTCCTCTCCCCCCAGGCATTGAAATGTTCCACAAGAGCCTGGAGAAGGCAGAGGCGGGGGATAACCTTGGGGCTCTGGTCCGAGGCTTGAAGCGAGAGGATCTGCGGCGAGGCCTGGTCATGGTCAAGCCAGGTTCCATCCAGCCACACCAGAAGGTGGAGGCCCAGGTGAGGCTGCAGGCATGGTGAGCAGGGCTGAAGGGAAACAGCTCTGGCCCAGCCTGGCCCAGCCCCACCCATTCTCTCCCCTCAGGTTTACATCCTCAGCAAGGAAGAAGGGGGTCGCCACAAGCCCTTTGTGTCTCACTTCATGCCTGTGATGTTCTCTCTCACTTGGGACATGGCCTGTCGGGTCATCTTGCCTCCAGGGAAGGTACGATGGGTGGGGGGACCATGAAGGAGTAGAGGAAGTGCTGTTAGTGCTGCCTCAGCAGAGTCCTGACCTCTGCGGCGACAGTCCATGTGGCTGTTTCCAGTAAAGTGTGGTTGCCACGGGTACAAGTGAAACTAGTAGGACTGGTCCCCTTTTTTTGTTTGTGGGTTTTTGCATTTTTATTTTATTGGTACATTTTAGATGTACATAATGATTACATTCATCGGAGAATTTATGCCGTATACAATATATCTTGTGGTTTTTTGTGGGTTTTTTTGGTGGTACCAGGGATCAAACTCAGGACCTTGTGCTTGCCAGGCAAGCACTTATTCCACTGAACTATCGTCCCAGCCCCCAAAATCTAACCATGAAGGGATTTGAACCCTCAGTCTTCTGATCCGAAGTCAGACGCCTTATCCGTTAGGCCACGTGGTCTGTTTTGGCTGCTGCTTTTGTGTGTCCAATTTGTTTAAGAGTATGGTCCCCAAGGTTGCTAGCAGTATCTCAAGCTTATCCTATATAGCAAGTAGTATTTTTAGTATTTTCTTGTATATATGTTTAAAAAAACAAAACCACATCTTTATCCATTCATTGGTTGGGGAGCGTTTGGGCTGTGTCTGAGATTCAGCTATTATAAAGTGTGCCACTATAAACATAGGTGGGCGTGTAGCACTGTGGTGGGATGCTTTTCTTTTGGGCCTTTTGATAACCAAGAAGGGAATAACTGGCTTGAATGGAACCTCTAGTTTGAGTGTCTTTGAGGAGTCTCCACGCAATTTCCACAGCGGTTGGACCAGTCTAGACCTCCTTCCCCACAGCCACACCAGCGTTACTGATTTCTTAATACTCCTCCTCTCTGAGGTGAGAGGGACTCTCAGAGTTCTTTTAACTTGCATCTCTCAAATGACAAGTGTTCAACATCTTTTCATATATTTAAGAAGGTCTGGTCTTGACCAAGTTCCCGTCTGCACACCCCCTAGGCTGCAGCAGGTTAAAAGCTTAATCACTCAGTGCTTTTCCTCAGTCATTCCTCATTCCTCGGGAAGGCGTCTTCTTGTTTCATTTTGTTAAACATTAGGGCTCAAGTCCTGATTGAAGAACCTGCATAACCCGATTCCTAAAACATTTTTTGTCACAATATACTTAGAACACAGGTCGTGGGTCCTTTCGCGTCCTCTTTGCCATGTTGGTGATACCTGGACAGATGAAGCTGTCCCCAGACAGCGTGATTGTGCTGTAGCATTCTCTCGTGACTCGGCAGCACCCTGAAGGCTGTGTGCACTTCTCTCCCGCTCCAGGAGCTGGCCATGCCTGGGGAGGACCTGAAGCTCAGCCTTATCTTGCGACAGCCAATGATCCTAGAGAAAGGCCAGCGTTTTACCCTGCGAGATGGCAACCGCACCATTGGTACCGGCCTCGTCACTGACACACCGGCCATGACGGAGGACGACAAGAACCTCAAGTGGAGCTGAGTGTGGATTTCTGCTCAGGTTATCTTGAGTTCAGGACTGCCTGGCCAGTCTTCCCTCCTGCTTCTGGTGCGCCGCGAGGGCACAAGCTGCTGCCAGCGAAGTGCAGCTAGCTGGACACTTCCCTGGCTGTAGGGGTGGTCTACTAGGTAAGGTAGGCCAATAAACTGTTCTGTGAATAGCAAGCTGTGTCTTGGGTCCTTTGTATAAATTGGAGAAGACGTGACAGATGAGGCCCAGGACACATAAGAAGCTTCTAGATTCCAGTCATTTTAACTGAGTACCTCCAATTTGAAGATTATCGTGGAGACTGACAAGTCTCATCAAGGCCACCCCCACTGCTGATAAAAGGAATCTAGTCTTTCGAGCTTTTTGTGGTTGCTCAGCAAAATGGCACAGCAGAAAGTCCTAGAGCTGAGGGCAGAAGGCGCCTGAGTTCAAGCCTGTTTCGGACTTAGTGACATAAGGAGACCCTGCCTCAAAAATGGACTGTGGTCTAGGTCAGCGTGAAGGTCCAGGGTTCCACTCCAGCACTACTAAGACGAAAGGTCATCCAGGTGCTCAACTCAGGTGCCAAGGCCTCCTGTCCACTAAGTAGATTGTGGGTGATACCCAGCTACATGTTTTAAGACCAGCAGCTGAAGGTCAGGATTAAGTACCATGTGGTGACAAACATCTGTAATTGCAACTACTTAGGCCAGAACAGAGGACTATAGACTCAAGGCCAGTCTGGGAAAGTGAGACTACCTTCAAAATAAGGACAAGAAATGTAACTCAGTGCTAGTGTCCCTAGAGCCCACCTCCAGTACTTGAAAAGAAGTTTGAGTTGGATGTGGTGGCGCATACTTGTAATCCCAACACCAGACAGACTGAGGCAGAAGGACCCAAAACCAGTGTGGGCAATTTATTAAGACTGCAAAAAAGGCTGGGCTAAGTACTCAGCCTAGTGTGAAGGCAGGCCTGGGCTCTAGTTTGCTATGTGCCAAGACCTGAAGTTAAATACCATTTGCTGTATTGGATATGCATACACAAAAATGCCAGGCAGATTTTCTTAAATTTAGAACAGCAACAAAGCCAACCCCAAACAAAGCAACGTTCAAGCTGGGTGTGATGGAACACTGGTCATTCCAGCTGAAGCATTAGTGTCAAGTTCAAGGCCAGCCTGAACTTGGCTCTTGTCTCTGAAGGCTCCTCAGCTTCTGTTTCCATTGCTGGCCCCCAGCCTGACAACCCCCAAACCGGCCATTGTTAGCAGCCAAGTGGCAGGCACACAAATTTCCTTTTGCTAAATCATTTCTTTCCTACCATGCCCATTACCCAGTCATAGGTCGCAGTGCCTAAGTCTTCCTGGACTCTGGGCTTTTGTCCAAGTGTTTTAACCCCAATTGACGCTGAGTGCTGGTGCCATCTTCGCAGCCCTGGCAGTGGGAAGCAACTTCCAGCTTACAGGCAAGGAAATCAAGGACAGGTTACAGGATGCCAAACTGCCTCCAGCTCACACATCCCAAACGTTGACACTGGATTTCACAGTGCAGTGCAGGACTGGCCTTGAACTCCCGGCAATGCTGCCCCAGCATTTACTGCAGTGAGTTCCACACCCAGCTCCCAACCCCCACTGTAACACTGGTTGTTCTAAACCTGGTTTCCCAACACACTAGCAGCTTCACCTTTATAGGTCTTATCCACACCCATACTGTAAGATCGGTTTATCTCCAATGACCAGAACAGCAGGTGTTTGCCAGGACCTTTTAGCCACCCTGCTACCCACAGCATCAGTGTTCAACTATACATCTTCAAACACTGAATCAGGAACTCATTCCCAACTAAGCAGGGTTGCCAGGCATGTGGTGCCTCCCTGCACTCAGGAGGCTAAGGCAAAATGATCACTCCAAGTTCAAGGCTAGCCTGAACTACATAGTGATCTGTCTCAAAAGAGGCAGGCTACTGCTCTACTGGCTCCTCACCCTAGGTTTAGGGTAATTACAGAGAAACATAACCCTAGTATCATCATGAAGACTACTAGGCAGGACGTGGTAGTGCACTCCTGTAATCCCAGCACTTGAGGCTGGGGCAGGATTGTTGCAAGCTCCAGGCCAGCCTAAACTGCATAGTGAAACTCTCTCAAAAACATTAAAAAAAAAAAGCTTGACTATGCTCTCATCTCCAAAGAGCAAGCTACAGTAAGGTTAAGTTAGTTTAAAATTTTATTTTTTTTATTTTTTTTTTTTACTATTTTTATGTAATAAAAAGTAAAAGTCCTTGTCCAACCATCCTTGTGGGGCATCTGTCTCTCACACAGGTCACTCAAGTTAATGGGAAGAAAGAACAAGGGGCCCAAGTCTGAGGTTATAAATAATAGAAAATAAAAGATCTTCCGTCTCCAGCGGGAGGAACAGATGAGGATGGGAGGGTGAGACTAGGTGGGAACAGGCAGGGGCAGAGCAGAAACCCCCCCACCCGCTGGACCCCGGCCCCGCCCACTCAGAGGCCCCTCCCATTCAAGGTGCATGGCAGGAATTCCCCAGCTCCCGGGGAAAGGGGTGGGGGCTGGGACTGGTCCGAGCTGCTGGGGGAAGAGACAAAGATCACTCTTCCCTCCACTCATGGAGGTCTCAGGTCGCGGCCAGGACAATCTTCAGTTCCCCGGGGGGTGGAAGGGGAGCTGCTGGGAGGGATGAGATTGAACTGGTTGGAGGGGAAAGAGAAGAGAGCAGGAGCATTAGAACCCAAGCAGGCGTCCCTTCACAAATGCGTCCAGGGGTTGCGGGGTTATGTGGGAAGGAGCGGCCTCCTCAAGGTGTCTCGGGGGCTGTCAGAAGCACAGGTCAATCGCTGTTGCCCAGTAAGCCAGAGCCCTCACTCATGTGCCCAGCTCAGCCCCCCACACCCCAGTCTGGCCCTGTCTGCTGCGCTGACCTTACCTCGGCTAAGTCAGGAGACAGTCGGGGTCACTGAGAGCTGGGGAGGCAGTGGGGAGGGGGGCTGCTGGATCACAACTGAGCGAGGACGGAGGGAAGCAAAGGACAGAGCCAGGAGCAAGCCCCTGGCGGCGGCGACTGTGGCTTCTGCCCACCCTACATACTTCACAGACAGGTGCAGGTCGGCGGGCGCCCTGTGGGACAGCCCTGCCTCCAAGACCCCTCACTCCCCGCCCAGAACCCGTGCATCCTGCCCCACCTGCAGCCCCTCAGCTCTTCCATGCCAAATTCCCCCAGCTAACGAGAACTCACGAATCCTGTCATCGGCTCCTCCTGGAAATCCAGGCGCCTGGCCAGGCTGCTCACCTTGGGGGTGTCCGATGTAGGGGTAGGGTGAGGGTGTGGAAGCTGAGAGTGCAGGCACCCCACTCTGGGGCACTGCGCCTTGGGGGGGCCCCCCATGGCTCTGAGGTGGGTGCAGCAGCATCACCTGGGGCGGGTGGGGAGCCCCAGGGTGAGGGGGCGGGGCTGCTGTGATTCCAGTTTGGACATGGGCCTGGGAAGAACAGAAAACAAATGGGAGCAGAAGGCAGACAGAACTGGGCACTCCCAGAGGGACTGGCCCCGTGGGTAGCGTTCGTTAGCACAGGCTCTGGGAAGCGGTCCCTGGGGTTCTTACCTGGGTAACATGGGCCATGTTGGTGAAGCTGTGGGGCAGCTGCTGGTGGGGATGGATGGCATACACAGCGGCGGGCTGGGGGAAGCTGCTCTGAGGGGACTGGGCAGAAGGTCCCGGTGGCAGAGAGGGTGGCGTGCCTGTCAGGGCCCCTGGGTGGTACAGATTCTGCTGGGGCTGTCCGCTGCCCAGGTGTGGGGCCTGCCCCGCCTGGTGCTGTCAGGAATAAGTAGGGAAAGCCGTGAGTGCCCTCCTTATCTCCAGTACCTGGGACACTCAGCCCCCCAGACTCCCCAGAACGGCACCTGGACGGGGCTGGGGGCCGCATGCTGGGACTGCGGCTGGCTCCCCGTAGGTGTGGTGGCCGGCTGCGGCTGGTGGGCATGGAGCGGTGTAGCATGATGTGGGTAGGACTGATGGACAGTGGCTGCAGCAGAAAGAGGGAAAAACCAGCGATCAGCACACAAGAGGGCTGAGGAGCACAGACCAGCATGGGGGTGGGTATGGCAGAACTCACCATAGAGGGCTTGAGGGGTGGGCTGCTCTGCGGATGGGTACTGAGGAGTAGAGGACGACACAATGGCCTGGGGGTGGCTACCCGACGTCAGCATGCGGGGGTTGCTTTGCAGCATGGGGGCAAATACCGGCTGGGGACACAAAAAGCAAAGCAGTCAGGGCCGTCATCGGGGAGGCTCCTTCTCCTGCCAGGCCAACGTGCACACAGCACACTTGAGCCTTGGCATAGCAACCTTACTTAGGGGTCTCAAAACCCTGCCAAGCAAGAGCTACTGTACACACCAGAGAAAGCAGAGATCCCAGCACTCAGTGCCTACTTACAGGCCAATTTCTACCACAGGCAAGATGTAAGCCCAAGGCTGCCACCAACCTGCAGCTGGCTGCCATCACCACCCAGTATGCCACCTGCCTCCACCCTTGAGTCCTGAACACGCCTCCCCACTTCCCCGTACCACCCTCACCTGCGAGGGGTAGTGGGCCATTGGCTGCATCATGGCAGGCTGGCCTGGGAACTGCTGTGGGTTGTAGGGGATGTAGGAGGAGTATGGGGTGGCAGCCACCAGGGGTGGGCCAGCAGCGGTGGCCGCCTGCATCATCGGAGGAGCTGAGGCTGGCTGGTGTTGGTCTGAGCGCTGTGGGGGCAGGGACCCTGGAGGGGATTGGAGAACAGTGCAGAGCTGGAGTTCCATCTGCCCACAGGCGCCAGGCCGCTCTCGACTGCCCCTCCCGACCCCGCTCACCTTTTGCTCCCCGGTACTTGCCCTGCTGCCCAGGCACTGAATTGGACACAGGATATGGATACATCTGAGGTGCCTAGGGGCCAAAAATACAAAGAAAGGCCAAATGCCTTGCTTACCAACTTCCGGAACAATCAAGTAACAAGTGCTGGCGAAGCTGTAGGAGGGAAAGGAACCCTTCCACACAACTGGTGGGAAGGTAAACTAGCACCAGTATGCAAATCAGTTTTAAAGTTAGAAACTACTGGCTTAACTACTACTCTTCTAGGAATCTCCCCAAAAGGGTTATAAAGACACTGCAGTTCAGTGACACACCCACACACTTTACTGCATCACAATTCATAATAGCTAAGAAACAAGTCTGCATGTCCAATGACAGATGAATGGACACAGACAATGTATTTTTTTGCATGACGGAGCGCTACACTGCCATAAAGGATAAATAAGTCGCGGAGGGGGAGGGGTGAACCATCAGACCTTATCTTTTTGTTTTGTTTTGGCAGAACCGGGGAGTGAACTCAGGCCCTATTCTACTAAGCCATCTCCCCGGCCCCCAGTCCTTATTTTAACTATAATAGGTGAAAATAAACCATACGCCCAAGCTTAAATATTACATAGGTCTTTTGCAAAATGGGAAAGGGAACAGAAGATGGGGAGGACTGAGATGCAAACATGTACAGCTCAGAGGAACGTAATCATTTGCAAATGTGCTAAAGAAAAACAAACAAAACTGAGAAATAAAAGTATCAAAAAAAAAAGTCTCCAGAACAGATATGATCTGGTCCCTCAGCCCACCCACCCACACCCCTCTGCCCTAGACTCTCGCCATCTCTTATCCCACCTGCACAGCGGGTCCCATGTGGATCTGAGGTATGTAGGAGATGTACTGGGGGCTGTACAGCCCACTCTGGCCTGCCGTCAGCACCGGGATGGAAGGAGTTGAATGAGTCCGGGGCCCTGGAGAAGTTGGAGTACTGGTCGACTTGTTCTGTAAGGAGAGAAGGTGGCATCTCATCTGTGTCCTACCCCATGCTGACCTGCCCACAATGACAGGTGCATTCAAGAAGTGCTGTGTGCTCCACTTTGGGAGCCAGAGTGAGCACCGCATTGTTTTGGCTGAACAGGCGAGGGAGCCTCTCACACGGCCCCCAACACCAACAAGTTGGTGTCTGCGCAGACACCGAACATGAGTATTGAAGTTTTCACGTTGAAATGCAGCCAATGCCCAACTCAGTGTCAATGTAGTGACTCTGCAGCCTGCATTTCTTTCTGATAAAGCCTATCAAGCCCTGTGCTGAGCAACCTCTAACTACAGGTGAGGAAATGGGCAGAGGTTAACTGGCTTGCCCAAGATCCGTAAGCCCTGCAGGAACATGCCCGGAAGCACAGCCAGGACAGCTGGCCTGAAGGAAACCCTTTATTCTAACTACTTCACTCATCCCTGTGCAGACCCCAAGGAACCCTGCCGGCCTCTCAGGCCCTTCTCCACCCTCTCGAGCCCTGCCTCCCTCCTCCCCAATCTGCCCAAGTGACGCCCTCCACTGAGGCAGCACCACCTGTGCCTCTGTCTAGTGGGACTGTCACCAAACTGGTTCCCCTCAGGGCCCCAGCGCCGCCCCCCAAAAGCATGTCCATGTTCTCCTGCCCCTTCTTACCACAGAGAGGAGAGGCTTTGTGGGATTGAACTCCTTCGCATTAGGATTCAATGTGGACTTTTTTACTTGTCTGTAAAAAAAAAAAATAGAGCCAAGACTTCACAGCCTGACCTTTACCACCAGATACCCACCCAGAAAGAGCCCAGCCCCACTTACTCAGTAACAGGACCCTCATCTTTGTCGTCACCCTTGAGGCCCACTGGGGGGCTGCCACTCTGGCTTGGACAAGGTGGCAGGGGTTGCTCTGGCCCCTCAGGGCCTCCTGTGGGTGCCAGGGCAGGTTTGTCCTCCTTCTCTGATCCAGGTTCTGTCTTGGAGGACACTGGGGAGCCCAGAGTGTCTGAAGTCAATAGTGCGTCCTCCTTCTCCTTTCCCTTGACCTCCTCCTTTAAGATCCGGGGAGGAAAAGGATCCATGGTGGTTTCAGGGGAGCTACTGGGCTGAAGCTGGAAGGAGACCAACAGTCACAGTCCTGTCTGGTCCAGACTGCCCGCCCTGCTTGAGCCTGGACCTTCTACCCAGCTGGGCCTCTGTTTTACCAGTTCATCACAAGCCGCACATCCTACAAAATCCCCAGCTTTGTTCCACTCTTTGCTCACCTTAAACTGGGACCCAAACTTTCTTAGTTCTTCCAGATGAAATCTTTTCTGTTCATTCTGAAGGCCAGGGACTGAGAAAAGTGGGGAAAAGAGTGGTAAGTTTTTCTCACAGGCAGCTTATGCAGTACTAGTATGCAAAGAGGAAAAGAAACCCAAGGAAGCCAAGAATGGTGGTGTTGGTCTGTAATCCCAGGACTTAAGAGGCTGAGGCAGAAGGATCACCACAAGTTCAAGCAAGGCTCACCAACGACTACACAGACAACAGCCTGAACTACATAGTGAAATACTGTCTCAAAAAACAAAACCATGCCTGCCTGGCATTTGCAAGGTCCTGAGTTTGATTTCTGGTACCTAACCAACAAACAAGCCCAAAACCAAACCAAAGAAACCCAAGAAAACAAGGCACTCTTAAAATTAGGATCAAAGGATCAACAGAAACTGCCCAAGTCCACAAACTGGCTCACAGACATACTCCCCCAAACAAAGGAGTGAGCAAAGTGGGGAGGAGTGATACGCTTCTTTTACACACGCAGCTTATGCAGCACTAGTATGTAAAGAGGACAAGAAACCCAACGAAGCCAGGCACAGTGGTGCTGGCCTGTAATCCCAGTACTACATACTAGCAGAACAAAATCACTCCTAGACTGGTGACAGCACTCAGCCCAGAGTGTCTGCTGAGCGTATGTGAAGCCTGGGATTCAATCCCCAGCACGTACCCATAAACACACAAGAAAAATATTTTCTTAAAAAACACCAAAAGCAGGGGCTGGGGAGATAGCTCAGTGGAATAAGCACTTCCCTGGCAAGCGCAAGGGTCTGAGTTCAATCCCCGGTTCCACAAAAAGAACCACACCAGGGGCCAGGGAGATGGCTCAGTGGAATAAATGCTTGCCTGGCAAGCTCAAGGGCCTGAGTTCAATCCCCAGTTCTGCCAAAATAAATAAATAAGTAAATAAATAAATAAAACCATACCAAAAGCCAGGTGTGGTGGTACATGCCTGTAATCCCAGCACTGGGAGATTGAGGAAAAGCACTGCTACAAGTTTGAGGCCAGGCTGCTTACACAGTGAGTTCAGGAGCAGTCTGAACTTTATAGTGACCCTGTCTCAAAAACAAAAATGAAAAACCCACCCAAAATCCAAAACCAACAATCCTCACCTTTCCCAGCTATCCGGGCCAGCTCCTGGGGTTCCAGAGTTCTGCCAGGTTCCTTAGTGGGGAGTTCTTTCACTGAGCAAGGAGACAGAGAGCGAGATGCCTGACGGTCTGCCTGTCGAGAACCACTGCACACTGTCAACAGCCCTCCGCTGCCCAGCTCTTACCCTCCGTGGGAGTCAGTGAGATCTTTGGAGAAGCTGGGGAAATGGAGCCTACACCAGGATCTGTAACTGATGATGTCACAGGTATGGAGGCCGAAGAGGTTGCCACTGCTGAGCCCATGGGAGGCTCAGGACAGGAAGCAGAGATGGGGGCGGGTGCAGCAGACTTGGGAGAGCGTGGAGGATACATCCGGCCCACTGGAAGAAAGGAGAGAGCTACACAATGGTTACTGCTGGTCAATAAGTGAATACAGGAGTATGTTAAAAATCCAGAGAATACAGACACGTTTATTATTCCCAGAATTACAAACATAAATAAATGTCAAGATCAAGGCAAGTAGTACAAGTAGGTACATGGCCTCACAGACACCTGGAAAGCCTAGAATGCTTACAAGGGTAACTGTCATTCTCTGCTACCCAACTAGAATCAGGTAGTGCGGCAAGCTCACTACCGTCACAACTTTCTGTAATTCAAAACAAATGTTCTGTAATACCTATTTTAAAATGTTAACAATAAATTCAAATCTGAACAAAAGACACCTGCCAGACAGACACAACTGGTATACTGCCAGCTAACAATTTCTGCACTAGGGAAACAAAATTCTGGCCAGGTGCGGTGGAGCACGCCCGCAAACCCCGCATCTGGAAGGCTGAGATGGCATCATGAGGAGTCGGAAACCAGCCTGGGCTACCAAGTGAGTTCAGGGCCAGTGAGAGACTGTGTCTCAAAATGATCAAAACAAAACTCTTTTTCAAGAAGGATAAATCTAACTTTCTCCTCAAAACATCTTCAACCTGTTTTCTATCCTAAGCAGGCCAAAACCAGATTTACCTCCCCATATAGCTTTCTACCCATTTCTTTATCCAGTTCTACTGAACCTTTACCTGCAGGAGGTGGTGGAACAGAAGTTTCTCCAGAAGGCCTACTATTGGGCGAAGAGAGTGTCTTGGCACCTCTCATGGGCCGCTGTGCTTTGGGGGACATGCGGGAAGGGCCTATTTTATTTTTTTAAGGGTAAAGAAAGAGAGCACTTGCTATCACATTGTCACCAATGCACCACCCCCCTTCCAACCTATGTAAATCCTTTCAGCGACCCCTCCTCCCCTGCTTCTTCACACCCCTTCTCCACCCCATTTCTGCTCCTTAACTCACCTCCATTAATACCACGTGCCTCAGAACCTGGGCCAGGGCTATTGTCAAGATGATGAGGGCCACGAGGGGGCAAAGAACTAAGGCCAGGCCGGCCACCCCGAGAACTGCTGCACCGGACTCCTCCACGGGGACCTTCTCGAACTCTTTGAGGCAAAGGGATATACTTGCCCTCCCTGGGGAAAGAGTTCAAGTTAAGGGCAGTAGCCACAGGTCCCCCACATTTTGACATGAAACCTTCCGTTCTGAATCCTCTTCCCAGCTTCCACAGTGCTCAACTCCAGCTGCTTTCACTGTCCCACTTGAAGATCTGCCCCAGTTAAGTACATGAATGCTGACTCAACCAACCAAGCCAGTGTTTCACAACTACCACTCCTGACCTATGAGAGGGTTCACAGAGGAGCTTTTACAAGATGTTTGCCACGTACAGATTCATTTCCTTTTTGTAAAAAGAATGGACAATGCGAGGGCGTGGTGGCACATGCCTATAATTGCAGCATTTGAGAGGCTGAGGCAAGAGTAGCACCACATTAAATTCAAGGCCAGTCCAGGCTACATAAGTGAGTTTAAGGCCAGCCTGAGCCACATAGTAAGACTCTCATCTCAAAACAACAGAACAGACAAAAAAGGTACACTAAAATCCTAAAATATTTTTTTTCGTCAAACATCGAACAGATTACTTCATGTATCACCAGGCTTCAGCCTCCCAGATGTAAGTCTTGGGAGCTAAGGGTTTACCTGTATCTTAACAAGCTGGTAAGTTTTATTAACACCGTACAAAGTTCTTGGCCCAGGGTGAAGCCACAATGCAACTAGTGCTGGCTGCCCCTGCAATTACCTGGATGCCAAGCTGGGGCTCTCTCGCCCTGACCCCTGCCGCTGGACTGCACTGTGCTTCTCCTCCTCAGTGCGCCCATCATCATTTTCCATGGCAATCCGTAGGCGGTACTGGGGGCTCGACTCAATCTCTCGGGCCAGCTGGGCTGCACGCAGCTCCCGCTGACGGAACTCTTCTGAGTTGTCCTTCTCTAAGGGCACCCTGGGAGAGATCACCCATGGATTGCTATCGTTCCAGGGCCACAGAACAAGATGACAGAGAACACTTCTACCAGTCCTGACCAGCTCAGGCACATAAAGCTGCTTAATCCCCTCCGTGACTCAGCTTGGTGCTGAGGACTGAACCCAGGGCCTCACACGTGCCAGGCAAGTGCTCTGCAGCAGCTAAGTCCCTCGCCCAACCAGCACGCTTCTTGGCCATCTATCAGTCCTAGGCACAGCTCCAAGGCAGACTCTGAATCTAAAGTGAAGGTCCAGGTGGATGGCCACAAGCTCAGCTACTCCTATCCACAGGATGGCCAAGCTCAAGAAACTCTCAGGGAGCCATTCATAAGGCGGATCAGGTACAAAGGAAGGGCTCCCTGGATGCCCAAAAAGGTACACACATAAACTGTGTTCCACCTACTGATTCACCTTCCACCGGCTACCTTGCACCCTACACTGCATCCCTGGGAAGCGGCAGGCTACTTACGTGTAAGAAGAGAGACTGCTATCGTAGGTTGTCTTCACCCCATAGTTCTCCTCATTGAACTTGAACATTTCATTGGGATCCCATCCATTGGACTAGGAAAAAAGGAAGGTGAAGCATTTAAAACCTCACATATCATTTTCCTCCCACCAAGTTAAAAAGTGACCAAAGCAAGAGTAGAACAACAACAAAAGGCTGGTGAGAGTTACCAACTTTACTGTCAATTCACAGCACACACTGGGACTTACCCACAGAGCGAAGCAGTTCTAAGATCTAAAAGGCTCATTTCTAGGTTTCTAACTCCGACTCTACAACATACACATGGAGTTACATGTCATAAAGACTAAGAAGGCTTTTTGGTGGGTATTACAGATTAAATCCGGAAGGGCTTCAGGGAGCTACAGCTACACTATCAGTTTTCTGTTTTTCACTCTTGAGAGAGAATCTAAGTCACAAAGTTGCCCAGCCTCAAATCTGCTTGTTTTGGGGTGGCGGGGGTTACTGGGACTAGAACTCTGAGACCTTGTAGCTGCCCGGCAGATGCTGTGCTGCTAGGCTATATCCTAGGCCCTTAGGCTCAAGTTTGTAATCATCTTGCTGCAGCCTTCCAGACAGCTGGAATTACAGCTATGCATCACTATGCCTGGCTAAAAAGGCACTATTTTTAGTAAAAAGATAATAGCAACAAAGATTTCTAAAATAAAGGCAAATACAAGTAAATGTGTACTTATATATGAAAAAAAAAATATATATATATGTACATATATACAGCTAAATGCAATAGAACAGACTTACACGTATCTAAATGCAAAGTTCCAAGGGGTAAAACTCAGATTCTTGTTCAACTTAAAACATAGCAGGAGAAGGGCTGGGGAAATGGCTCAGTGGAATAAACGCTTCCCTGGCAAGTGCAAGGGCCTGAGTTCAATCCCTGGTTCAGCCAAAAAAAAAAAACAAACCAAAACAAAAAAAAACCCCCACAAACATACCAGAACAAAAAACTAATTCACTGAGCCCAGCATGGTGGTGCACACCTATAATGCCAGCACTTGGGAGACTGAGGCAAGAGGACTGCTGGGAGTTTGAGGCCAGCTTGGCCTACAAAGGAAGTTCAAGGCCAACCTAAACTGCATAGTGAGACCCTGATTCAAAAGACACACACACTCAACTCAGAAGATTTTAAATGCTTTAGTTTGCTTTTAGGAAGGATAATGGGCCTAGAAATTCTGTTTACACTTGCAACTGTCAGTATTCTCCTCCTCTCTTGCCAAGAACCAGCTTCTGGTCCCAGGACCTTGCTGTTTGTAGCCACAGCCCACCACCCACGCGCTCCCTCCACCCCTTTGCAGCTGTACCAAGTCCGACTCTAGGTCATAGTCGTCACTATTGCTGTCGCCTCCTTCCCAGCGCTGAAGCACCTTCTCTTTGTGCTCCCCGTTCACCTTCGAGTTCATGGCAATGGCTGAGTCAGTGAACTTGTCTGCAGAGACAGAGTTAACACAAGAAGTCAGCTGGTGCCCAATCACTCTCTCCCCTCAGCCTTACTCCCAGGCCCCCTTAGGAGTTCATGAACCAGACCCTAAGAAGCAGGACCTATCCAGGGTATGTGTACATGGCTATCAGCAGGGCTTGGAAAAGAGCAAAACTGCTGAAAACCAACCAGATGAAATAACGAAAACCACAACAAGGAGAATTCAATCCACTATGTTTTCAAGAAAAAAATTCAGGTTCCTCCCTCGGGAGGAAAAATGGTAAAGGCAATACAAATCAACCCACTCTACCCGCACACACACTTCCCTCTCATCACAGACTGACTCTTGACACAGCAATCTGACGATACCTTTCGTTGCATAATTGAAGTCAACATTTCTAAAGTGGACAAGCATCACGTCACTTGGCTTAAACACCATGGTATCCACAATATCTTCCCGACGTGGGCCACCGGTTGGTTCAGATGTTTTCCTGTGCACAGCATCTACTGCTAGTTCAAACTATAAAAATCCCACCCCAAACACCCAGAGATTAGTATCAAAAAACTTAAAGGTAAAAACAGATTCAATTCTCCCTTTTAAAAATTTGCCCAAGCTTTATGCTGTGGCAGTACTGTAGCCAATGAGGTTTATCCGAAGCGCAATTATTGCTAATTAAAAATCTGCCCAACAGCTGGCAAGGTAGCTCAGTGGTCTAAAGCACCTGCTTAGGTAAGCTTAGGCAGGCACGGGAGGCTGCAGTTCAATCCCCAGCACCAGGTATTGCACCAGCCCCGCCCTCAGGGTGGGCTGGGGGGGGGGGCGGAATTCTGCCCAACACCAGTGGTAGGGCACACCTGTAATCCCAGTACTTGGGAGGCTGAGGCAGGAGGATCACTATGAGTTTGAGACCAGCCTAAACTGTATAGTAAGACCCTGTCTCAAAAAGACAAAAACAAAATCAAGTAAAATAAAATACAATTTCCCTAACACATTTCTCACGTGCCTTGTCTTTTCTATACCAGCCACAAGACTTAACAAGTCTCAAACATAAACTTTAAAAAACTTAAATTGAAGATCTGCCAAGCATAGTGGTACATGCCCAGTACTCAGGAAAAAGTACTGAGTTTTCAAGGCCAGCCTAATTACACGCTAAGACCCTATATCAAAAACAAAACAGAAACACCCCCAACTGAACAGCCCACAGAGACAATTAACAGTATTATCTAATACCACCTTATATACTCCTCCAATTTCATTCTCCTTCTCCTTCCACATAGCACCAAAGATGAGCTCATCGAGTATACTGACCTTTGAGCTCAAGGTTTTGAAAATGCCTTCATAAGTGGTGCCATTTTTCACCTTTACATCACAAGTGGAACCCTAGGGAGAGGGGGAAAAATGAGTGACCCCAGAAAGCTGAATCATTACACTTCTCAAACAACCTAAGGTTCAATGTTCACTTACCACAACAGCCGTCAGGAAATGCAGCATCCTGGAATTGTTATATACACCTTCAAACACCTGTGAGTAACATGAGAGAAACAAATGTATGCCCGTACACACCTTTAAATGGTCACCCCACTCATATCTTGCTATCTCTGCACCTAACCAACCCTGTATTCCCAAGCATTTTTGTAGTATTATGTATCTTATGGAGGAACAAATGCACTCACAGGTGACTGTGGGGGTCCCTTTCCCGTGCTCTGTCCCCTGTAAAAGAAAAAAGCAAGTTACTATACTAGTTAACAGTAAATCCTACATCATTCGTCATGTGAAGTTGCTGATTTACAACGAGCCAATTAATCGAGATTTTTCAAATTCTCACCTTCAAGAGGAAAAAAAAAGGAGCACACAATAAATGCCAATACATCCATCTTCTCCAAAGGCCAGTATATGAGAATCAATCAACAATGGCTATCAATTCCTTTAAGAACCAATGCACCGCACACCCTCACTTTCTCCAAGGATCAGAGCGGCAAGCTTCCAACAAACCAACACTACAGCATCCAATAACCGACAACCCACCCCAGATGTGAAGGTGAACGCTCAGGGAGCACAAGAGCAGAACTACTTATCTCAGGCACATAACCTCCCAAGTGGTAAAATCATTTTCAGCAGCCTCACGCCTCACACCCTGGGAGGCAGGGTATTCCCTCCGCCAACCACCCCTCTACCCATCATCACTCACTCAGCCTATTACCCACTCTGCAGGGGTCACTAGTCGCCAGGTAACACTGCTCCTCGATGGCTGATGTAACCAGCGGTAGAGGAGGGTGAAGAGGGGGCCGCTGGTGGGGCTGGGGCACAGCGCAGCCGCAAAAGGCATCCGCCGGGAGGCCGCGCCTGGCCTGCGCCTGCGCCCTAAAGCTTACGGGCCTCTCCGAATCCCCCCGCCCGCGAGCGGACTCCACTGCGCCTGCGTACACCGCCGCGCTCCCATTTCCCAGCGCATGCACGCACGCACACAGAGAGGGAACTCAGTGAGGTGTCCGCTACTCACCGACTAACACCAGAAGAAACCCTCCATGCACACGCCCAGTCACGGCCCTACGCGAAGCCGGGGCCCACGAACACCCAGGTCTTGAGGCCCAGCATCCGCGCGCACGTCCGCGGAGAGAACGCGCGCCGGCGGCTCCGGCCGCAGCCCACCCGGCCGTGCCTCCTTCCGCGCCCCCGCCCGGCCTGCTTCCCTCCTACTGGCCAGGCCGGGGAGGAGGAGGGCGCAGCCCGCTCCCAAGTCCCTCCCTCCCATTGGCCAAACTGCGGGCCGCGCGCCCCCCTCCATTGGCTACGGCCGGGGACCCCTTCCGGCGGCTGACTCCCCATTGGCTGAAGCTGGGGACCGCGAGACCCTCCGTGGTAATGGAGCCCGGGACCCCGGTCACCTCCTCGCCCCCCCAACGCCCCGTTCCGACGGCGCCGGCAGGACGCGCCCCGCCTCCCCTCAGGGCCGGACCCGGAACCCTCCCTAGGCCCCGGGAGCCGAGCTCGGTCCCCAGGTGCCCCGAGGCCGCCCGGCGCTGCGGCCCCCAGCCTGCGGGGACCTGCCCAGCCTCGGAGGCTCCGCGCCTCCGGACGCCCCTGCCAGGCACTGGCTGCGGACCCGCCGCGCCGGCACCGAGCCCCGGCCCCCCGCCCGGAAGCCCACCCCGCTTTACCTGGCACTGCCGATGGCGGCCGCCCCCGGCCTCTCCTGGTGCTGCTGCGGCAGCGGCGCCGCCAAGACGCTGTCGGCACCGCGACGGAGCCCGCTCCCGGTGGCGGCCGCGGGCGCCAGGCAGGGTGAAGCGGCCGCCGGAGGCCCTGCGGGAGCCGCGGCGACGGCCAGCGGCCCCGGGAGGCCGCCGTTGGGAGGGCTGCTGCCGCCGGGAGGCCGGCGAGCCACGGCCTGTTGCGCGGGGGGCGGCTGCTGGGGCTGGGAGGGCTGTTGTGGCGGCTGAGGCTTCAACATGATGGCAGCGTCCGGAAGGGGGATTAGAGGGGAGAGCGAGGGGCGCCCGGAGCTGGGCCCTCGGAGGAGAGCGCGGGAAGCGAGGGGGCCCGGAGGCTGGGGACCCGCCGTTGGCGGGCGGGAAGCCCCGCGGGGTCGGGGGTGGACCGAGCGGACCGCGGCGCGATGAAGCGCCGCGAGGCGGAAGGGGAGGGGGTCCCGCGGAGGAAAGCGAGAGAGCTCGAGCCGGTGTGGCGCGCGTGCGCGTCGCCGCCGGGAGAAGGGGAGGGAGAGAGGGAGGAGCGCGGCGGGAGCTCCGCGGGGGGAAGGGCGGAAGGAGGCGCGCCGCGCGAGGTGCCCGCGCGCGCCAGCGGTTGGCGCCGGGTGGGAGGAGGAGGGGGTCTAAAATAGGTGGACCTCGCGCTCCTAGCCCTTGGGGCGGGGAAGGAGCAGCGTGGGCGCTCACGCGCGCCAAGGACTTGAGTCTCTAGCTCTCAAACCGCCTTAAAGCTGGCGGCGGCTGTCGCCTCACAATGAGCGTGAGAAGCGCTGGGGGAGGAGCCCAAGGAGCGGAGAGGAAGAGCCGGCGGCCCCGCCCACGCCGCCGGCGTAACGTCAGGATGCCTCCGCCGCAGTGTGAGGCGACGCGACGCAGCGTGAGGTTCTTCCGCCACTCGCGGCCCATGGGCGGAGCCTCGCATTAAAAAAGTCCCCAGGCTTGTGCGGTCTACTGACTTCTGGTTTAAATAAGTGGTAGCGTTCCTAAGGTGCTGTTGTCCACCTTATCCGCTTTAACTCAACAGTTAATGAGTATTAAAAAGTGACTAGCTTAAAGTCAGGAAGTGGTGTAATCCCAGTACTCTGGGAAGCTGAAGCAGGAAGATCGAAACTTGAGGACGTTCCTAGACATTGAATAAAGCACAGAGTATTTGTATTCATACTGTTCGAAAGATATACATGCATCATAATCTTTTTTATTTTTTTTATTTTTTTTTGCATGAAAGATTTATTTTTTTCAAAGTTTTATTGACAAACAGCAATGAGACAGTTTCAAATCAAATCGGAAGGACAGTTTCAACAAATAATACACTGCATATATTCTTCTTAGTGGTTAATTGCTGTACAAGATGCGGACTTGTGATCCTATTTACAAACACCATTAGAACAAATCATTCTATTCATTAAGAGAATGCAACTATATATCTATCCCAACCTCTTTGAATGCACAGATACAAAATGGACATTCATCGGTATACCCCATTTTTTCTAAGTTCCGTTATTGAATATTATAGGTGTGTAAACTCAGCAAAATATTCTAAAAGAGTCCAGTAGCCTATAATAGCATTGGGTCTTATATTTAACTGGCAATGTCAGAAATTATTGACCTGAGTCCCCCACAGCTCAACTTAACAGCATGGCTTTATTTCTTATATTTCGACTTCATACTTTTCTACTGGATGGTTAAGACCAAGGTAAAGCAGGACCTATGCAACAAGAATTGTAGCTCATAATCTTTTTTAAACGGCTGGAGATATACCTTAGTGGTAACACCAGTAGCTGAGACTAGAAGACTTGCTGTGAGCACAACAGGGAGCACAAAGGTCCTGGGTTCACCGGCACAAAAAAAGTTGAGATAGAAAAACGTGGAGAGGCTACAGGTTAGAGGAGGTTAAAATGACCCAAAACTAAAATACTTCATGGAAGCCAAGATAATACACTAGAGGGAAAAAAATTGCTAGAAAAGACACTGGGGGAAATTGATGAATTAAAAATATATAAAGTAAAAGCTGGATGTAGTGGTGCACACCTGTAATCCCAGCACTCGGGAGGCTGAGGCAGAAGGATTTCTGGGTTTGAGGCCAGCCTGAACTGTATAGTCTCATGTATATATTACAAATGGCCAGTAAATACATGAAATTGTTAGTATGTGTACTCAGCATTGCTGAGAAATGCAAATTAATACTGAGATTCCATCTTACCCTCCAAAAATGGCTGTCAAGAAATAAATAACATGCTAATGAGGCTGTGGGGACAAAGGAACCCTCAACCCTGTTGGTGTGAGTGAAACTGGTACAGCCACCGTGGGAATCAGTATGGAGAGTTCTCAAAACTAAACGTGCATTTAACCCAGCGATTCCTCTTCTACGTATCTTTCCGAAAGAGTTAAGTCATGAGATTACAATGATCCGTGTATTCCCATGTTTATAGCAGCAAATTCCTAGTAGCTAAAGCTTGGGAAGCAGCATACAGGCCACTTCCGAGCATGTCCTTCAGTGGATAACAAGAACATGCCTGGGCATGGTGGTGCACACCGTAATCCCAGCGCTGCAGAGGCTGAAGTAGAGGGTTGCTGCGAGTTCGAGACCAGACGGAGCTACGAAGTGAGCTCGAGGCCAGTCTGAACTGCATAGCGAGACCCTGTCTCCGAAAGACCAGGGGGAAAAGATGGAGGAAGAAGAGGGAAGGAGGGAGAGCAGATGAGAAAATCAACTGGGGTGTGAGGCACATGCAGTCTCACATGAGTGTAGACACGTGCTGCAAAGACGTGCTGATAAAAAAGGAATATAAAGTATTGCTTTGGCATGGCTGTGCACACCTGAGTCCCAGGTTCTGGGGTGCGGAGGCAGGGCGATTACTTGTTCAAGCCCAGCCTGGGCAGCTTAGCAAGCCTCTGACCAGGAGGTGGGGTGGCTGGGCTATAGCTCAACGCAAAGGAAGGCTGTGGTTGCATCCCCAGTACCACTAAATAGTAAATAGGATTAAAGATGGACTTCCTTAATGTGTGCTAGCCATCGTGGGTATGTGTGTATGTTCTTGGCAATAAACATGGAGTTTTATGGGCCAAGGGAGCACGCAAGTGTGTCAGGCCAGTGTGTAGCTCAGTGGTAAAGCTTATGTTTAGGATATACAGCACCCACAAGATTTGCATGCAGTCCCAACACTGAAAAACAAAAAAACATAGAAAGTGCCAACGTGGCAAAATGTTATCAGCTGAATCTAGGTAAACGCTACACTGCAGCTTTGGTATTAGACGTTTTGTTTGTTTTTGGAGACAGGGTCTCTCCACGTAGCGTAGGCCGGCCTCGAGCTCATCATGATCCTCCTGCCTCGGCCTCCTGAATGCTGGGATTACAAGCGTGTGTTAGGCTTTTAACCACTCAGTATGTTTGAAATTATTCTCAAGGAATTGTGCACACATACTGCTTTCTGACATCGTACTCCACAAACGTGTGCAATTCTTATGCGGCAAACTTTTAAATTTTAAAACATTGTATTAGTACACGCTTGCAGTCCATGGATGGCCGTGTTCACTGGGCAGGGCTGGTGCAAGCATGCAGTGCGCCGTCGTCGGAAGCCTTCCTCCCCCTCCTCCCCGGGGCGCCTTCCCTGCTGCAAAAGATCTACTTCCCTGTTTCCTGTCATTAGCCTTTTATTTTGCTCTTCCAATTGTTTATGTACCTTGGGCTTCTCATAAAGAGAAACTGCACGCCAAGTAAGCCTGTGTGTGACTTACTGCACTTCACGTTGGTGCTTCCGAGGTTCCTCCGTCTTGCGGCATGACTCGCGCTTGACCTCCTTGAAGCAGAGCAGTACTCCATGTAAAGCCATGTTCTTATTCACTCCCCTGGTGATGGACATACAGGCCACTTCCAAGGTTCGGCAGCTGGGAGTTGTGCTGTTGTGAACGTGGCCATGTGTGCACTGTGACAGCTTTCACTCTGGGAAGATCCCAGAGGGGGGATGGCTGAGAGGACCGGGTAACCTGCGCCCTGCAGACCGCGGCCTCCCGGCACCCCCACAAGCTGGACGGTGCAGGTCCTGCCTGCGAGGGGTTTGCAGCTGGCTGCAGGGGTGCACACCCATGTACCCAGCTCATTAGGAGGCTGAGGCAGGAGGGTGGCAAGTCCTAGCCTGGGCAATTTATAAGGCCCTGTCTCAACATTTAAAAAAAAAAAGACTAGGGAGTATTTCAGGGGGATGGTCTGGGCTCAGTGCCCAGAATTAGAGGGGAAAGTGTCGCAGGGCTGCTGCTTGGCTCCAGCCCACCTAGGCTGCATGAGGATGTGTCTCAGAGAAGCCAGAAATCTGGATGTGAGAAGGTAGAAATCTGGACTTCAAAACTGCAAGGTTCCTCTTCGGGGGAGAGAGGCTGTGCCCCAGAGCCTGGCTGGACTGGATGAACCCCAAGGTCTGCTGATCGCCCTCACTGGAGGAGATGACAGTCCGGCACCAGCTCCACCAGAGTGGCTCACGCCGGCGTCCTCCTGCTGCCCCACGTGGCCTCTTTGCCTCCCAAATATCATCCTCAACAAACAAACAAACAAGGAATGCCATCCTCAGGTAGGACAGCAGGAACTAGACTAGGTAGAAAGATGACAAGATTGTAATTAGAGGAAACATGTTTTTTGGAGGGGGTTGTTTTGAGACAGGGTTTCAGTATGTACTGCAGGCTGACCCTTGGGGTCACTTTTTTTTTTTTTTTTTTGGTACCAAAAATCAAACTCAGCCGAGGAGATGGCTCAGTAGAATAAGCGCTTGCCTGGCAAGCACAAGGGCCTGAGTTCAATCCCCTGTTCCACAAAAAAATAAATAAGGATTTTTTTTTCTTTTTTTCTTTTTTTTTTTTTTTTGTTCCTCGAATGCCTTCAGGGCACTTTTGGCCAGCGGGAGAGGTGTGAGGTTCGAACTCCAGCAACCTGAGGCTGACAGCTTTGTGGAAGCAGCCACTTAAAGGACTGAACTAGGGCCAGGCCCCCTAAAAAAATAAATGAATAAAAATTAAAAAATATACCATACAGCATAGGGTGGGGTACCATAAAGAGACGCAAAATAAAATTAGAAAGGGCTGAAGGTGTAGTTCAATCCCTAGCACCAGGGCCGGGGAGATGGCTCAGGGGAATAAGCGCTTCCCTGGCAAGCACAAGGGCCTATATTCAATCCCCAGTTCTATTCAATCCCCAGTTCTGCAAAAAAAAAAAAAAAAAAAAAAAAACTTGCAACAATCCCTTGCACCACAAATAGCTGTCTATCAGATATCACCATATGTAGTTATCCTTCCTACAAATGAATTATTTTAAGGGAGGAGTTTCACACTCTGTAACCTAAACATTAAACTGTAAACTTAACCTCCAGTAACATAAAAAAAAATAAACATGAAGCTGAACATAGCAGAGTGCACCTGTAAACCCAGCCCGCTAGCAGGCTGAGGCAGGTGGATCTTCAGGTTGAGCTCAATCTGGGCAACTGGGTGACTGAGTGAGTTCTCGCTTCAGAATGAAAAATACAAAGCAGAGCTGGAGATGTGTGTGAAGGTACTGGGTTTACTCCCCAGTGCTGGGGGGAGAAAATAGTTTGCACCCCCAAATCACAGGCATCTATCAAGGAGGGAGGAGAGGCCGCCAGCTCCTGCAATCCTCCTTTCGATAACGGCTCCTAAATCCCCCTAGTGGAAGCTACCATGGTTTCCCTGGGGAGGACGCTGCCACCTCCCCTGGATCCTCTGTAGCTTTCCCTTAACCTTTAGTACCAGGCGCGGGTCGCAGGCCGCACCAGCTCACCAAACCGTGCGTGCTCCACACAGATCTTCCTTCTCTGGGTGCCGGCGACCCGGTTTCCTCCCGTCCAAAGGGGCAAGGGCTCTAGCCAGTAAAGGAATCCCTTGGTTAGCAGTTGTTCATGGGAAAACACAAACACGTCCCAAAGGGCCACGTGACAGTCTCAGCTTCCCAGTCAATGGACCCTCTATGTGTCCCCTGGCAGAACTGCTCCCTTGGGGACGAAGGATGAATGGATACAGCTCAAAATTGACAAGATGGGTGGGCAGTGAGGGAATCCTGTAATTTCAGCACTAAGGCTGAGGCAGGAGGATTGCAGAGAGCCTGGGCTATAAAGTGAGCTTAGACTGGCCTGAGCTGCTTAACATAAAGGAAAAACAACCTTCTCTCAAAAATACCAATGAATTTTTAAAAATTTTAAAAGTTGACAAGATGGGAACAAAAATCTTACATGGAGGTTTATTAAGTATAGACATGTATGAGATCTAATTCTAATTTTTTTTTTTTTTCAGAACCAGGGATTGAACTCAGATCCTTGCATTTGCCAGTCAAGCGCTTATCCTACTGAGCCATCTCCCCGGCCCCCTAATTCTAAATCTTTAAAAAATCTTTTATTTATGTGATACAAAGTCTTGCTATGCAGATCGGACTCATAGTGATCCTCCTGTCTCAGCCTCCCCAGTGCTGAGATTACAGGTGGATACCACCAAGCCCAGTTTCGGTGGCCCACACGTCACCCCCGGGGTTCCAGGGCTGGCACGGCATGAAGTACTGGGGATCGAACCCAGCTCCTTGTGCTTACCAGGCAGGCACTTAGACCCCCAAGCTACCTCCCCAGCTGAGCTTTAATGCTGTCCCTTGATTGTTTTTCTACCCCTCAGTTCTGACCCCTGTATTCTAGCCGTAAAGGAGACAGACCCGCGTAACGATCTCTCGATCTCTCGCTAGCATACGTCCCAGTCTGGTGCAGGATTCGCACCTGTATTCTCAGCTACTCAGGAGGCTGAAGCACGAGGATGGAAAGTTCCGGAACCTGGTACTTGGGAGGCTGAGGCAGGAGGATCACCACAAGTTCAAGGCCAGCCTGGAGCACATAGCAAGATCTTTTCTCAAAAAAAAAAAAAAAGAAAAAGAAAAAGAAAGAAAGAAAGAAAGAAAGAAAGAAAGAAAGAAAGAGAAAAACATCTGAGGGAGTCAGCCTGCACAATTGAGAAGGACCTTGTCTCAAAGAGAAAAGTTACATAGGAAGGGCCAGAAATGTAGCTCGTCGGTAGAGCACTTGCCTAGCAAGTGTGAGGCTCTGGGTTCAATCCCCAGCACCACAAACATGAAATAAAATATTATAAAAATAAAGCATATCCTCCATCTAGTAAAACAAAATCTCGTCCTTTAGAAGTTTCTAAGTGAGGTTTCTCAAGCCTTTTTTTTTTTGCGGAACTGGGGATTGAACTCAGGCCCTTGCCCTTGCCAGGGAAGTGCTTATTCCACTGAGCCATCTCCCCGGCCCCACAAACCTTTGTTTTGTTGCTTTTTTGAGTATTTGGATTTAACCCGGGGCCTCTGCACTGAGCTACATCCACAGCCCTTTTTAGTTTTTATTTTGGAATCGGAGCTTGCCAAATCGCCAAGCTGCCCGGCTTGGGCTATGGATTTGCGATCCTCCCGCCTCAGCCTCTCAGAATGCTGGGAATACGGATTGGAACCACCACACCTAGAACTCACGTCGCCCAGGCTTGCTCAAGCTTGGGGCAATTCTCCTGCCTCGGCCTCCTCTGTGCTGGGATTACAGGCATGCACCGAAGTGCCCCACTACATTCAGCTTCTCACTGGAGCCTTCCGTGAGCCGCAGCACCACGGTAGGAACCATGTGGATTTGTCCCAGGGAGCGCACGGTCACACCCGAGATGGAAGCTGCAAGTGCAGTCACTGCCCAACGAGGTCCACACGGGCCAAGCGCCTCTCCAAGGTCCAGCCGATCTCTGCAGGGGCTGAGCGCTGCCCATGCAGGGGTGGCTCTGGTCTCGGCAATCCCGAGCTGTAACACTGCCTCTATTTTGATAGCAAGTAGGAGCTTCAGGAGCACTGGCTGCCCTTTCTAGGCAATCCTCTCACTCCACGGGTCAGAGAGCCAGTGTGGGGACTGTGGCCGTGGCCCTGGGGCTCCAGCTTCGTGCTCCAGAATGGAGATCCCATAGGGTGGGCTGCACGCACAGGAGCCCTCGTGCATGTCCGCTGCGCAGGAGCGAAGCCGCCTAGCACCTGCCCGGCCCAGCTACCAGCTCTCGCTGGGGCACGCAGCATTTTGGAGCCCAGGAATTAGCAATAATTTAGAGTTAGTAGAGTGGGTCTAAAGGTTTGAGGTTTTCCTTCTTCATAGTGTGTAGTTGCTCTAGAACATGAACCACGGGTGTCCCAGCACTCGTGAGACTGAGGCAGGGGATCATAAGTT
>NW_004524577.1:7354434-7355448 GCF_000260255.1 Octodon degus
CAAGATCCTGAGTTCAATTTCTGGTACAAATTCCCCCAAAACCCAAAGGCTGCACTGAGCCCAGGGACAATGTGGCCATGCTCCTTTCTGTTTAAAGCCAAGCACGGTGGCACACACCTATAGTCAATCCCAGCACGCAGGAGGCTGGAGATGGTTGTAAGTTCAAGACCAGCCTGGGCTACAAAGTGAGCTCAAGGCCGGGTTGAGCAGCACAGTGAGACCCTGTCTCAAAAAGACCCCTCCGCACAAAAAAAAAAGAAAAAAGAATAAGCGAGCAAGCTCAGGGCTTGAGTCCAAACACGAGTACCACAAAGCAAAACCAAAATTACAGGGGAGCCCCAAATTTTCCTTTGATGAAAGAACTCTGGGTTTTTGCTGACTTGGATCTAGAAACTGGCAAGAGACCAGGACAGTGCATGGTGGCAACGCAAGTTAGGTGCGTGGCCAGCGGAGTAAGACATTTTTTGTTATATAAATCACGAGATTCTTTGATAGTTGCCCATCCACCTTGCGCAGGGACACGGTGGCTGTTCAGTCACTGCCCCAGTTTCCTGCGGCCAGGCTCAGGCCTGGTACCCTTTGGAGCAGCAGTCCCCACCTTATCTTGGGATGTGAGGTGCCACCACCTTGTCTGTGCCCCTTCAGGGCCTCCCTGAACTGCTGAACCCTAGCATCCATCTGACAGGGGCCTCCTCCAAGCTCAGACCCAGTTTACGCAAACACAGAGCGACGCAAAGCTTTTGTTTGGTTGGTTTTGTTGTTGTTGTCTTTCTGAGATAGGATCTTGCTATACAGTTCAAGTTGGCCTTGAGCTCACTTTGCAGCCCAGGCTAGTCTCAAACTCACAAGGATCCTCCTGCCTCAGCCTCCCAAGTGCTGGGATTACAGGCGCGCATCTGTAATCTTCCATTTTGACATAGGGCTTTGCTACATTGCCCAGGCCGGGCTTGGACTCTTTGAGCGCAGGCAATCCTTTCGCTTCAGCCTCTTTCCGCTACGCACTGAGACCACCGG
>NW_004524577.1:7356083-7362977 GCF_000260255.1 Octodon degus
CAAAAAACAAAGTGATCTTCCTGTTTCCAGCCTCCCCAGCACTGGAATTCCAGGCGTGCGCCACCATGCCCAGTCTCAGTGGCCTGCTCAGTGCGCCGGGGCAGGGCCAGCGTGGCATGCAGAGCCGGGGATCGAACTCTGGTCTCTGTGCTTGCCCAAGCAGGTGCTTAGTCTGCTGAGCTGTCTCGCCTGCCCTTGTTTCTTCTATTGATCAATTTATCTATCTTTATAACAAAGCTTCACTGTTTTGATTACTGAAGCTTTTGTAAGGATAATGTAAGTCATGTTAGTGACAGTTTTCTGCTGTTGGGAGCTGCAGAAGCTGTGAAATCGATCAAATGTGTGTAGGCGGGCCTGGGCCTCAGTGCCAAAGCAAACAGGCTACCTCAGTCCTGAGATAACATCCTGTCTGGTTAAGGTCAGCTATTAGTCACTAGGCAACCTTGTGTCACCTGTTACTAACTTTGCAAAAGGATAAATAAAGGTAGGTTTTGTTGTGTGTTTCCTGGTCTTGCCCATCAGGCAGACCAGCGACCACCTAGCCCAGCTTTTGTCTTCTTGTCTATCTTTTCTCATTCCTGCTGCTGTTTAGTTTCTTCCCGGGTAGAAGTGATGGCAGTCCTGGGCCCGCCTACGCACCCTTGATCAATTTCCCAGCTTCCTGGCTCCCAACATGCTGCCTCAGTCTTTTTCACCATTTTGACTTTTCTTTTTTGCGCAACAGAACGAGCAACTTTAATGAACACAGAACCTGTGGAAATCTAGGCATTTATAGAAAAAAGACAGTGTGTACTTGCTGTAGTTTGAGGCGGCCCTTAACTTCTTAGATGGAAAACTAGAAAAGGTCAGCAATTAACTTTTGTCTTGTCTGCTCAGCACCGAGGATTTCCAGCAATCTTTGCATCCTATTGGATGAAATGTCTGTAAATTAGGCGAGTCTATCTTCTTAGTTTTGTGATGTACTCAGCAAGACTGATCACTCAGCCCCTCTGGACGAGGGCGTCCCTCTCTTCCTCCAGTGCCAGGGTCACCTCAGGTCTGTCTACGGACGCTGCAGCCAGGGAAGCCAAGGTCTTGTAGTTGTCCGCCATCGTGCCCATGTACAGGGCATTCCTCACCGACCTGAGGCTGGCCCACTCGTTCTCACCGAAGGGCATCTCCACATTATCCGGAATCTCCAAAGTCCTGGGGTTTGGACACCGCTGCTCTCATAGGATCTCTTTTATTCTTTAGGGACAGACAAAGGTCTCAGGAGCGTAGCACCAGGTGGCCTCCAGAACTTTCCACAAGAGATGGCTGAGACTCCAAGCAGCAGCCCTCAGCAAAGGATTTTGACTTTTCTAGGTTTTTGGTAGTGCCTTACAAACTTTTTTTTCACTCTTTTTTTTCCCATAATTTTATTGATAAACAAATAGCAATGAGACAGTTTCAAATCAAATTGGTAGGACAGTTTCAATAATTCCCACATTGCATACGTTCTTCCTAGTGTTTAATTGCTGTACAAGATGCGGACATGATATCCTGTCTACAAACACCATTAGAACAAATCCCTCTATTCATTAAGAGAATGTAACTATATATCTATCCTAACCACTTTGAATACACAGATACAAAACGGACATTCATCTGTATCCCCTTTTTTGTTAAGTTCTGTTATTTGAATATTATAGGTATGTAAACTCAGCAAAATATTCTAAAAGAATCCAGTAGACCATAATAGTATTGGGTCTTCCGCTTCACTAGCAATGTCAGAAAATTTTTTTCACTCTTTACAAAGCAATTTTATTTGATCCTTACAAACTTTAGAAATGCCTCATCAAGTTATAAAAAAGTCTGCTTTGTGCTTTTCAGTTTGGCATATTCTACCTTTCAGTGTCTGTAGCAAAATGCCAGAAGCTCAGGATTTAAAATTTTATAGCTAAAGTGCAGAAATACAGTTGGCTTTTGTACATTGATCCTGACTGCCACAACCTTGCTAAAAGCAACTTGCTACTTCTCGCAGCATCTGCAGACGCAGTGAGGACCCCAGAGAACTGATCGATGGCCCAATTCTGAAAGAACTGGCACCTTAACAGTATGGAGCCCGCCAGCCCCCCTGGAACACTGAACTTAACTGGATATATTTTATTTTCTTTCAGATATACTTTGTAGTGTTTCGTGCACAGTGTGTACCTTGTGCATCTTTCATTAGACTTTTTTTTAAAACAGGTTGTCACTATACAGTTCAGGTGGGCCTTGAAATCACAATAATTCTCCTGCCTCAGCCTCCAGAATGCTGGGATTACAGGTGTGTACCACCATATCCAGCTAGGGCTATTCTTTTTTCTTTTTTGAGACAGGGTCTCACTATGTAGCTCAGGCTGGACTTGGACTCATAATAATCCTCCTGCCTTAGCCTCCCTAGTGCTGGGATTACAGTTATGTGTCACCACACCTGGATTTAGCTCTATTCTCCATTATTTCATATTTTTATTGTGAATTGTTTGCATTCTCTCTCTCTCCTCTTTCTTAATCTTTCTCTCTCTCCCTCCCTCTCTCTCTCTCCCCCTTTCTCCCTCTCCCCCTTTCTCCCTCTCTCTCTCAAGATAGAGTCTCATTACACAGTCCACGCTGACCTTGAACTCACTATATAGCCTAGGCTTGCCTCAAACCGAAGCGATCTTCCTGCTTCGCCCTCAAGACCTCAAGGGTGCTGGGATTGCAGGCATGTTACACCATGTCCAGCAGGGGTTTTCTTTTGTTTTTGTCTTTTTGAGACAGAGTCTGGCTATGCGGCTGAGGCTGGCTTTGAGCTCACTTTGTAGCCCAGGCTGGTCTCAAACTCACAACGATCCTCCTGCCTCAGCCTCCCAAGTGCTGGGATTACAGGCGTGCGCCACTACACCTAGCTATTGCCCAATTTAAAAGTTCATAGCTAAAATATAGACATACAGTTGATTCGTGTACATTGATCTCGTATGCCCCAACCTTACTAAACTCAACTTGCTACTTCTGGTAGCAGGTTTATGGATGCCATGTGACATTCTATGTGAAGATGACCACGTGCTCAGTGAAAAGAGACAGTTTTACTCTTTCCTGGGAGGGTCCGTCTGCTAACCCTGCTACCTCCCACCTTGAAAGCAGAACTCTTCCACATGACCAAGTTTTAGTTTTATTTTCAGCAAAAACAGCTCCCTTGGCTACAGAAAGAAGCAACAAATACTTGTAGGGTTGCCATGGAATCCCCGGCCCTCGGCTCACGCCGGGAGTGGGAGTTAAATACGGGCGGTGACCTTGTCCTCTTCTCTCTGAAGCTTGCCAGGGCACAAGGGAGGGTTTGTCCCACCTTGTCCTCTACAGCAGCCACGCAGGCCACCCAGCCTCCTGCTTTAGCTGATACTTTAATCAAGATCGCTGTAGGCCACTGTGCGATCAAGCGCGACGTCCCTCCGCCACGGCGTTCTGACAGCCCCATTTCTCGTGGCCCAGGAGATCAGTACAGTGCGCAGTTCCGAGGGCACGACCAATCTCACCCCCGAATTCTACCCCTGGGGATCAAACTTCAGTCACCACACGTGGTACCAATTTCGCATCAGCCCAGAGCCAGGTCTGAGACAGAAACATGCTGTGATTTCTTAAGAACCAGGCCTCGTGATGTCACACACGTTGGTTCTCGAACTCCTGGGTGGAAATGGTCCCCCTGCCTCTGCCTCGGAGTAGCTGGGATAACAGGCGTGTGTCACAGTGCCCGTGCCACATAGCGATTTAATTAAACAGGAATTTGTGTTTTACAGCCTTTTGTATTTTACTTACATTTCGGTCCTTATTGCCACTTCTACTTGCTCACACCAGAGAAACTCTGTGGTATTTACATATGTGTGTCCCATTTACTTCACTTAATGGTCTCGTTTCTTTCTGTGTGTGTGTGTGTGTGTGTGTGTGTGCGTGCGTGTGTGTACTGGGACTTGAATTCAGCACCCTGCACTTGCTAGACAGGTGTTTGTGCCACTGAGCTATCTCCCCAGTCCCAAGAGTTCCTAGAAATGTCTCAAATCATCCTTCTTTAAAGCAATGTAGTACTCTACTATATAAAAGCCCCCACATCTTCTTTATCCATTCACCAGTTGATAGGCATTTGGGTTGTTTCTCAGATTTGGCTATTACAAACTGTGCTCCTATAAACATGGGTGCACATATACGATTGTGGTATGATGCTTTTAATTCTTTTGGGAAGATACCATGAAGAAGAATAGTTGGATCAAAGAGAAGCTCCAGTTCTAGTATTTTGAGGACTCTCCACGCTGATTTCCATAGTAGTTGTACCAGTCTGCACTCCCGCCAACAACAGAGAAGGGTTCCTTTATACCCACAGACCCGCCAGCATTTGTTCCTGGCTGATTTCTTGATGACAGCCATTCTTTCCAGGGTGGGATGGAGCTCAACGTTGTTTTAATTTGCATCTCTCGAGTAGATAGTGATGTTGAACATTTTTTCATGTATTTATTTGCCATTTGTATTTCTTCATCTGAGAGGTGTGTGTTCCTCTCAGATGCCCATTTTTGGATTGGGTCTTTAAATTTGACTTTTTTTTTTCACTTCTATATATGTTCTCAATAGTAATCCTTTGTCTGAGGAACATCTGGCAAACATTTTTTTCCTAAACTGTGGATTGTCTCTTCACTCTGTTAGTAGATTCTCTTGCTGCACAAAAAGCTTTCTAATAAGATGAGATCCCATGGGTTCAGGAGATAGCCTGGTGGCATAAGCACCTGCCTGGCAAGCATAAGGACCCAGGTTTGATCCTTAGAACCACATGACGTGCCAGCCCCAGCACCCTGGGTGTGCCATGCCAGCCACCAAAACCAGGCGTGGTGGCACATGCCTGTACTCCCAGCGCTGGGGAAACTGAAACAGGAGAATCACTATGAGTCCAAGCTGTGTAGTGAGACCTTATACCAAATAAATAAAAAGATGTTTTTTCTCATTTAGGAGATATCAGTTGTTCATTCTTTATGATAATTCCTGTGCAATTAGGGTTTTATTCATAAAGTCTTTGCCTACACCAACGCCTTCAAGAGTTTTACCTATTGTATCTTCTAGCAGATTTTATGTTTCTGTTTTAATGTTTAGATCTCTGATCCATTTCGAATGTAATAGGGTGCATGGTGAAAGATATGGGTCCAGTTTTACTCTTTGACATGTGCAGAGCCAGTTTTTCCAGCACCATTTGTTAAGGAGGCTGTCTTCCTTCCAGTGAGTGTGTTTGGTAGCTTTGTCAAAGATCAGGTGGCTGAGTGTGAAGGGAGCTGTTTCTGCATCTTCTAATCTGTTCCACTGATCCTCAATATACACCAGTATATTGAGTATATACTTAACCTCAATATACACCAGTAGTCCATAACAGTAGTGGGTTGTCCGTAGGACTGGCAATGTTAGAAGTTGTTGACTTGAGCCCTTTACAGCTCAGCATATTAATATGGCTTTACTTTTCATACCTGGTTATTATACTTTTCTGCTGGATGGTTAAGACCAAGATAAAGCAAGACCTATATAACAAGAAATGTAACTTTTGTATCTGACAAGGTCAGTCAAATCCCCTCAGGATTTAGCCTGAAACCCTGTACCGCAGTTTGTAGATCTTTGTCAGTGTCAGCCATGTGGGTGAGTCACAGCCATTGCTTGACCAATTTGCTCTCTGTGAAAGCCTGAGAGAATATTTTCTCTCTATGTGACTCTCCTTCAGCACACTCTACATCACTGATCACTTTCCTCTGTGGCCCCATAATCTCCTTGATCAGAAAATTTGGGACATCACTGAGTTACAGGATGTTACAGTACAGGTTCTCTTATGTCCTGAATCCTCACTGACCTTGAAAGGCTAGGACCAAAATGTTGGCTGTCCTTGTAGCCCTTCTTTTTCTCTAATTTTTGGTCTGCAAACTTAAGTTGTTAATCCTCCAGAAGAGAGCTTAATGATTGTATTACCCTATAACATAGGCAGTTGAACTTAACCTCATTGTCTGTCTGAATATCAAACATCTTAGACATCCATGCTATTTTTAATCACAGTGCATTATGGTACAATTTCAGGTCAGGGATTGTGATGTCCCCTGCCTGGCCTTGTTGCCCAGAATTGCCTTTGCAAGTCTAGGTCTTTTCTTGTTCCGTGTGAATTTTAGAATTGCTTTCTCTAGGGGCCAGGGAGATGGCTCAATGGAATAAGCGCTTCCCTGGCAAGTGCAAGGGCCTGAGTTCAATCCCTGGTTCTGCCAAAAAAAAGAAAGAAAGAAAGAAAGAAAGAAAGAAAGAAAGAAAGAAAGAAAGAATTGCTTTCTCTAATTCTGTGAGATGTGCTGTTGAATTTAGATTGGAATTGCATTAAATGTATGTAACGGTTTTGGACGTATGGCCATTTTCACTATATATAATTTATATCTCTATCATCTATATCTATATCTATATCTATATCTGTATCTGTATCTATATCTATATATTTTTGTTGCTCTAGGGATCGAACTCAGGACATTACACTTGCCTGGCAGGTGCTTATGCTGCTGCGCTACCTCCCTGGCCCACTCTATTCATTCTAGGATTTTTGTTTTTATTTTTGTTTTTTGGCTGGCTTAGACTGCCTTAAGGGCGGGACTGGTAAGGCATGAGGAGCTGGGGATCAAACCATGGTCTCCTGTGCCTGAGTGGGTATGCCCCAGCAGGCGCTTAAACAACTGAGCTCACTAGCAGGCCCCCTATTCATTCTAGATACCCAAGAGCAAAGGGTATCTTTCCATTTTCTGATATCTTCTTCAATCTCCTTTTCCAGAGTACTGTAGTTTTCAATGTAGAAGTCTTTTACTTTCTTCATCAGATTGATTCCTATTTCTCCCCTCCCCTCCCCTCCCCTTCCCTCCCTCCCCC
>NW_004524577.1:7363077-7367868 GCF_000260255.1 Octodon degus
AGAAGTCTTTTACTTTCTTCATCAGATTGATTCCGATTTCCCCCCTCCCCTCCCCTGCCCTTCCCTCCCTCCCCCTCCTCTCTCTCTCTCTCTCTCTCTCTCTCTCTCTCTCTCTCTCTCTCCCCTTTCTATATTTAGGACAGGGTCTACAGGGTCTCACTACGTATTTTGGACTCCTAGTGATCCTCCTGTTTTCAGCCTCCCAAGTGCTGGGATTACCGGTGGGCTCCACCATGCCCAGTTTCAATCCCTGTCTCAGTGTGCCCCAGGGGTGGGTCTGGCACGGCACACCAGGGATCGAACCCACAGCCCCTGCGTTCTAATGTGTTCTTGAATTCATCTGTTCTGCAGACTGTTATCTGATTTCCATGTGTTTATGAAGTTCTTATGGTTGCTTTTGCCACTGATTGCCAATGTCATTGCACTGTGGTCTGATTGTATGCATGGGATAGTTTCAAATCCTTTGCATTTATTTAAGCATGTTTTATGAGCTTTATGTGGTTTATTTTGGAGACTGTCCCTTGTGCAGCTGAGAAGAATATGATGTTGTGGGGTGGAACACTCTATAGACATCTACCAAGTCCATTTGTTCAGAAGTTTGGTGCAGTTCTAATATTTCATTGTTGAGTGTGTGTGTGTGTGTGTGTGTGTGTGTGTGTGTGTGTGTGTGTTTCAGACAGGGTCTCACTATCCACTTCAAGCTGGCCTGGAGCTCACTTTGTAGCACAGGTTGGTCTCAAACTTGCAATGGTCCTCGTGTCTCAGTCTCCCAAGTGCTGGGTCATTGCTGACTTTTTGTCTAGTTGATCTATTTGTAACAGTGGGGTATTGAGCTCTCCCAATACAACTGTATTGGTGCTTAGTTCATTTTTCATGTCCTTTAATATGTGTTTCGTATAGTTGGGTGCACTGGTATTTGTTGTATATATATATTTATAATTGTTATCTCTTCCTCTTGGATTATTTCTTTTATGAGAAGGTAGCGACTTTGTTTTTCTTAATCAGTCTTGGTTTGAAATTCACTTTTTCTGCAAATAGAATAGCAACCCCTGTTTTTTTTCTGGGTTCCTGTCACATGGAATATTGTTTTCTATCCTTTTATTTTCAGTCCATGAATTTCTTTTTGAATTAAATGTTCTGCTTGTATGCAGCCTAGTACTGGAGCTTGCTTCTTGGTCCATTCTTCCATTCTGTGTCTTTTGATGGGTTAACTGAAACCACGAACACGGATGGTTATAACTGATATGTATTGACTCATCCTTGTCATGTTATTTTCCTGTTGTTGGCTCTCGTTTTTCTTTTCCTTCTCTGTTTAATTGTTTGTCTTGCCTGGTAGATTCCTTCTGTTGGTGTTCATGGCGTTGTAGTCCTTTTCATGCCTTTCTAGATTATCCTTTGGAACATTTTGGAGAGCTAATTTGATGTTCGTTAATTTTCTCAGGTGTTCTTTGTCATGGAAGTATTTAATTTCTCCATCAATTTTGAAAGGTAATTTTGTGAGATCCATCCATCTGGTTTGGAGGGTGTTTTCCTTTAGGCCTTGAGATGTCTCACTCTAATCTCTCCTTGACTTCAGGGTTTATGTTGAGAAGTTAGCTGTGATTCTGATGGGTTTTCTTTTATAGTTGATTTGCTTCTTTTCTCTAACAGCTTTGAATACTTTGTTCTTGTGTTGAATTCTGGATTTTTTTTTCGTCTTTTCGAGACAGGGTCTCATTATGCAGTTCAGGCACGCCTTGAGTTCACTTTGTAGCTCAGGTTGGTTTTAAACTTGTAATGATCCTCTGGCCTCAGCCTCCCGAGTGTTGGGATTATAGGCATGCACCACCATGCCTGGCTGAATTTCTGGAACCTTGACTATGACTACATGCCTAGGGGTAGATTTTTTTTTTTAAATCATGGCTAACTGGAGTTCTGTATGCCTCACTTATATGTATGTTAAATCCTTTTCCTCTGCCAGGGAAGTTTTCTGCCATGATATCTACAAATATTTTTTAAAATATTATTTGTGCTGTCTCCTGCTTTCTCATCAACTCCAATCAATCATATGTTATTCGTCTTTGCATCTTCTAGCAGGTGCTGGATTGAGTTCTTATGGTCTGTTGCTGTTTTTTGAAAAATTAATCTTTCTTTATTTCTTTCTCCTTCTTTGATGCTTGTAGGTTGCCTATGATGGGATTTTATTGCTAGTATTTATAGCCCTTTGGGAGTGACTACTCAGAGGCATCTCTGAGGTGTAACAAATCTTGAGTTTTGAGTCTGCTGCAAGATCCCAGCTCCTCAGTGTGTTGGATTGAGAAGTTCCGGCCTGCCTGGCCCAGCCTCCGGCTCTTTGGTGCTGTGCCACAGTATTTTCTGGGAACTTACTCAGTCCCAGTCTTGGAATACCAGGAGGAAAGTTAGTTCAAATAACTGTGTCACGTTAGCTGAAGTGGTGCCATCAGCAGTAATGACAGCCCCAAGCGCAGCCCCCAGCTGGCGCTGGTCCTCCACATCTACTGCTTCCTCCCTGCTTACACTGCTGTGTCCCTCCCTGGAGGCCTCTGGGGTCACCAGTAGTCACTGCCTTGTGTCGCAGGTGTTACTGCTCTTCCCATGCAGTGAAGGGCAGGGGAGATGGCTCCGTACAACAAGTGCTTCCCTGGCAAGCGCGAGGGTCTGAGTTCAATCCCTGGTTCCGGAACCGCTGCCCCAGTACCTCCCCCTCCTCCATTGTGGTTTCTCTCTTCAGTCTCTTTGTGGGCTCCAATGCGCACATCAGATCCTTCCGGCACCTGGGGGGAGATGCTCAGAGAGGCTCTCTACTGCTTACCACTGTGCCATTTTTCTGGAAGTTACACTTTCACTTCTTTTTTTTTTTTGTAATTATTTATTTTTTGAATTTTTATTTATTTTTTTTTTTGCCCCTGCACTTGCCAGGGAAGCCCTTATTCCACTGAGCTATCTCCCCAGCCCTTCACTTTCCCTTCTGAGTGTCCTTTTGAAGCAGTAAAATCATCACCGCCATTAAATCTCAACCCCCTGGATACACTTGTTTCCCTGGTGCTGGGGATGGAACCCTGAGGGGGCAGGGGCTCTCCCACTGAGCTACATTCCCATACCTCTTTATGGACTGATTTTGAGACAGAGTCTCACTAAATTTTGCCCAGGCTGAGTTTGAACTTGTAGCACCTCTGCCACAGCCTCCCAGAGTGCTGGAATTCCGGGAATGCACCACCAGGCCTAGATTAAATACATTTTAAAAAATATTCTGCATGTTAAAATAGGAAGCATGGAACAAATGCCATCTTAATTTGTAAGAATGAAAAAATATTATTCTTAGGGGCTGGGGAGTTAGCTCAGTAGAATAAATGCTTGCCTGGCAAGCGCAAGGGCCTGAATTCAATCCCTGGTTCCGCAAAAAAAAAAAAGAAAGAAAAAAAAGAAAAAGAAAAAATATTCTTCAAAGCTGGGTTTCTGGTAGATATTTTTTTTTTTAAATGAACTAATCAGTCCTTTGCATCAAGGTAAACAACTGACAATATTTGTTGCCAGTGATAAAATCTATTTCTATGTGAAAATTACAATTTTCAAAAACTTGTACTTGCCCGGGTGTGGTGGCGCATGTCTGTAATCCCAGCACTCAGGAGGCAGAGGCAGGAGGGCTACAAAGTGAGCTCAAGGCCACGTGGAACTGCATAGTGAGACCCTGTCTCAAAAAATAAATAATAATTTTTTTAAAATGTATGCAGCATGACATGGTGGTGCCCGCCCATAACCCCAGCACCAGGAGGCTGAGGCAGGAAGATTGTCATGAGTCTGCGGCCAGCCTGGGCTACATAAGCAAATTCAAGGCCAGCCTGCACTACATTGGGGGACCCTGTCTGAAAAAACAACAAAATAGCAAATCTTATCTCTGGATGAGCTTGACAGTTTCCAAATTTTCTAATGCCATTAAAAAAACAACAACAACAACAACAACAACAGAGTCCTCCTATGTCACCCAGGCTGGCCTTGCCCTCTCCGCCATCTCCTGCTCAGCTTCTCGGAGGCCCCCCAGGCCTGGCTATCACTCCCCATTTCACCTCGGGCTGCCCTTTGTGAGCACGGTGGATGTGGCAATGAGCACAAGGTGACTCAGGCCAGCTGCCCTGTGTCCTGTCCCTTGTGCAATCCGCAGAGACTGCATCAGGACAAATGAACCAGCAACAGGAGCCGAGCGGTGGAAGAAGCTGGAAACAGCTCCGGGCTAAGCGATGAGAATCAGAAAGGCCCGCTGGGCCTGGCGGGGAGGTGATCCCTATCACCCACCTCTGGTGACCTTCCCAGCTCCTTGGGAACCCCCGGAAGTCACCTGAACATTTTAGCCTGTTTCTCTCTTGCTCATTTTTTCTTTCTTTTTCCTTTTTTCTTTCGGTAACTCTGGAAATTGAACCCAGGGCCTTTGCACTGAGCTACATCTCCAGACCATTTTTGTTTTCTTTTTTATCGTAAGAGTCTTGCTAAATTGCCTAGGCCCGGCTCAAATTTGCCGTCCTCCTGCCTCAGCCTCCCAGCATGGGTTTGATCCCCAGCACGCATGCATGTGTGCACACGCTCTATTTTGGTGAGAATATGGAGAGGGGGTAAAGTTAAGTGACATCAAGGTGGAGCAGCTCAACTGCTTATTGATGAATGAATTGATAGGAAAGCTGTGGGCGGGGACGTGGCTCAGCAGCACAGCGCCTGCCTGGCAAGGGCAAGGCCCTGAGTTTCATTCCAGCATCAAAAAGTAAGTGAAGGGGGCCAGGGAGATGGCTCAGTGGAATAAGC
>NW_004524577.1:7368193-7369197 GCF_000260255.1 Octodon degus
AAAAAAAAAAAAGTAAGTGAGAAGTGCGGCACAATGGGATAACGTTCAGCCATCAAAATGAAGTGCTGATATGGGCTGTAATATAGATGAATCTCCACAAGAAGCTAGATGAAAAGGGCCAGACGCAACATGTCACTATTACAGTTATTCCATCTACACGAACTGTGCAGAACAGGGCAGTCTATGACACGGAAGCTTTACTCTCCCCTCCCCCCTCCCTTCCCTCTCCCTCTCCCCTCCCTTCCTCTCCCCTCCTTTCCTCTTTTCTCTCCTTTCCTCTTTTCTCTCCCCTCTTTCTTTCTTTCTCTCTTTTTTAAAAGACAAGATTATGTTGTTTAGTTTAAGCTAATCTTGAATTCACTATGTAGCCCAGACCGGCCTTGAACTCACAGCAATCCTCCTGCCTCAGCCTCCAGAGGGCTGGCATTATAAGCATGTGCCAGCACACCCGGCTGAAGTTTTACTTTGATTTTATTTATTTGTGTGCGTGTGTGTGTGTGTGTGTGTGTGTGTGTGTGTGTGGCCAGCTCAGCCCACCAGGGGGTGAGGCCGGCTGGTATGTGGTGCTGGGGGATTGAACCGCGGTCCCTGTGCCTTGCCAAACCTGTTCCAAGTAGGTGCTTTAGACCACTGAGCCATCTCGCCAGCACTGAAGTTTTACTTTGGTATGGTGGGAATGTTTTTAAAGTAGGTAAGGGCATTAATTGCACAACACTGAATATACTAAATGCCACTGAGCTGTTCATTTAAAAATCATTATTTCATGGTTATCTTGCTTTTTGGGTTTTTTTTTGCGGAACCAGGGATTGAACACAGGCCCTTGCGCTTGCCAGGCAAGTGCTTACTCTACTGAGCCATCTCCCCGGCCCTGTTTTGGGCTTTACATACTTCCTGTTCTGTGATTCAGGCTGCCTTTGAACACACTATGTAGCCCAGGCTGGCCTCGAACTCGTGATTGTCCTCCTGCCTCAGCCTCCCCAGCACTGGGATTACCAGCGTGCACC
>NW_004524577.1:7370456-7371459 GCF_000260255.1 Octodon degus
CTGTCTCCCCAGCCCCTGAACTTTTTTTTTTTTTTTGCTCTTTTTGAGACAGAGTTTTGCTATGCAGCTCAGGCTGGCTTTGATCTCACTTTGTTGCCCAGGCTGGACTCTCACAAAGACCCTCCTGCCTCAGCCTCCTAAGTGCTGCGATTACAGGCGTGCACCACCATGCCTGACACTGAACACTGGCTTTATACTTGCTAATAGTGGTCCTCACTTAAGGGGGAGTTATGGTCCAGACACCCCTGCGATAAGTGCAAATCAGTGAAGCAGCGACGGTATATTTATTGTAGTATATATATTAAGGCTTTATAAACCCTTCCCACACTCTTATAAACCTTTCCCACACTTTAAAAAACACTTCTAATGTTCTTAACCATTTTCTAAACTTGTAAACCTGGGGCCGGGGAGATGGCTCAGTGGAATAAGTGCTTCCCTAGCAAGTGCAAGGGCCTGAGTTCAATCCCCGGTTCTGCAAAAAAAAAAAACAAAAAACTTGTGATAAATAACGCGGAACCAGGCTTGCTTGCACTTGCCAGGCAAGCGCTTATTCTACTGAGCTATCTCTCCCCAGCCCCACGATAAATAATTTAGGAAAACCCACGAAACTGAGTACTCCAAAGTTGAACCGCAAAATAGCGAGGGACAACTGTATTGTCCAAGTTTCCTATGACAAGAAAACTGATCTTTAGTGAGAAAATAGTTTTCCTTGGACGTGTCACTTGAGTTGCAGTTCTTGGTTACCGCAGCAGCCTCCACGGCGCAGTATTACAGACCCTTCGGGACCCATCTCATGTCCCTGCTCCCCAAGTGGGCGGTTGACATTCAATCCAACCCTCGGGCTAGATTTGTGGCCTTGGGGATTGAACCCAGAGCTCCCTGCACTCTACAGAAGGGCTGTACCACGAGCTATACCCATTTATTTAGGTTTTCTTTAAAGACAGGGCCTCACTTTGCAGGCTGGCCTCAAACTCATAGCAATCCTCCTGCCTCAGCCTCTTGA
>NW_004524577.1:7371994-7373483 GCF_000260255.1 Octodon degus
TGCAGGCTTTCCGCCTGAATGATGTAAACCACAGGCCTTCTGTAGGGCAGACTAAACAGGGCTGCGTTTCATTTCAGGCTCTCGATTATTTGATCTCTGTATCAGATACTTGACTTGCAAACTTCTATTTTTTTTAATTCTCATAAGCATCTTTTGAAGAACAGGTCTTAGTTTGAGCCCAGTATGGTAATAGACAGCTCTAGTCCCGGATGGGTCTAGCCCAAGACCGACGCCGCGTCCTGACTGTCTTCCTCGCTGAGCTATCTCCCTGGCCCCATTTCTCTGCATTTTAATTTCCTCTTCTAGAAAATGTGGATGGGGCCGGGGAGATGGCTCAGTAGAATAAGTGCTTGCCTGGCAAGTGCAAGGGCCTGAGTTCAATCCCCGGTTCTGCAAAAAAAAAAAAAAAAAAAAAGAAAGAAAGAAAAGAAAAAGAAAATGTGGAAAGCTGGGCGTGGTGACACACATGTGTAATCCCAGCCCTCGGGAGGCTGAGGCAGGAGGATCACTGGGAGCTCGAGACCAGCCTGGGCTACAAAGTGAGTCCAAGGCCAGTCTGAGCTGCATAGCGAGACCTTGTCTCAGGCAGGCGCCTTTTTTTGGTGTGTGTGTGGGGAGGGGGGGTGAGTACCGGGGATTGAACTTGGGACCTTTTGTTTGTGAGGCAGGAGACCCTGTCTCAAAAAGACAAAAAAAACAGTAAATGTGGGAAGCTTGGCTATAACAGGGAAAATCCCCTCAGGCTTCTGCTTCGTGTGTTCTTTTTATATTTATGTTTGTGTGGCAGTAAGCAAAGAAAAGTCCTGATGTTCATGACAATGTATGTTGACCTTACACCTCTTTTTCCTTTGTTTGTTTCTTTTTTTTTCTTCTTCACTGCTGTTGATTCCACTCAAGGCCTCGAGTGTTCTATAAGTGCTCTACCACCAAGCTGTGGCTCCAGACCATTTTTGCTTATTTAAAACAGGGACGTGGGGGCCGGGGAGATGGCTCAGTAGAATAAGCGCTTGCTTGGCAAGGGCAAGGGTCTGAGTTCAATCCCCAGTTCCACAAAAAAAAAAAACAAAAAACCAAGGATGTGATAGGTTGCCCAGTCTAGCTTTGAACTCCAGGGATCAAGCAACCTTTACAAGTGGGGACGACGGCACACGGGGTCGCCTCGCCCACACTGTGACCCACAGGGCTGCTGCCAGCACCAGGGAGGGCGCTGAGTGCTCAGACCCTGCCTGTGGGTGTCCTCACTGCTCCCGACCCGTCCATTGGGTCACTGCGTGTTCAACTTCTTAAGAAAGCGTAGAACCGCTTCCCAAGTGGCCGCGTCACTTCACACGCACTGGCCGTGTGGAGGCAACCCAGGGTCTCCACACCCTCACCAACCTCGGGATGGCTGTTTTAACTCAAGGCCTTCCAGGGGCTGTGGGTGTAGCTCAGCAGCGCAGCACCAGCGTGGCAGGCATGAGGTCCTGAGTTCAAGTCCAAAATCCCCCCC
>NW_004524577.1:7374173-7375696 GCF_000260255.1 Octodon degus
GCCTTGCAGCAGCCGTGCCAGGCGGATCCCTCCCGCAGCAGCTCCTGGAGGAGGTGGGGGCACCGGCTTGTCTCCAGAACAGGGCTGAAGCTGTGTGAAGGGAGCTAGCGGGTGTCCACCCCTGGGACGTGGCTCGGCAGTAGATCAACACCCCCTCGCTGCTTCCCCGGACACAGCCTACACGCCTGTCAGCTCCGGATCCTTCCACTGTGCGCCCTTGTGGGTGAGGTGCACATAGGGGTCGCCATTGTGGGTGAGCTGGGGCGGTGGCGGTGCTGTTTCCTCCACCGTTAGCGCCTTCTGTAGCCAGAAGGGCAGCATCGCTGGGACTCTAGTGCGCCACCCACTGGCAGTTCCTGTGGGTCATGCTTCTTTTTAACTGCAAATCTATACTGTAGTGTTATAGTCTCCAGCTGTGCATCAGCGTGCCTTTCCCTGAGAGTACAGGAAGTAATCCAGGTGTTTACCCGCTCAGTATGACCAGTAGCAAAGAGGGAGTACAAGTGGCAAAAGGGGATTTGGACCCACCTTTATGATCCAGCTAACTGGTTTGTGTATGTTCACCTGAGCATCACAGAGGGTCCAGCAAACCCACACCACTCCAGGATCTGTTAGAAAAGTTGCCATTTGATTTTTCTGGTAGAAGTAGCCCACTTCCATACAATGGCACATGAAAAACCAGATTTGCAGGTTTTGGAGGAGGTCAAAAGTGAATCATCAGATGACTCATGCATGGACAATGAGAAAATACCTGCTCTGGTAAGAGAAGAGAGGTGCGGATGCACGATGTGATGGTGAGAACGCGATGATGATGATTTTGACATTGGCCACGTGAGCCGAAGTCCTTGTGAGCATGAAGTGGAGCAAGAACCAACTGATACAGACACAGGGAATCCAGATCTCCTTGGTTCAGAAGACACATTTGACCTGTCAGAATGTCCCAAGTGGCTGCGCAGCCCAGTGGAAAGATCCAGTGTTAGAACTAGGTCCTAAAACATAGTGAGGGTCTTGGCAGCGGTGAACCGCGTTGGACAGAAGGCCAGCGCTGCCCTTCAGGTTGGAAAACAGAGAAAGGCTTGCAGTTGGTACCGGGAGAGTACTGTCAGAACCATGGTGTTGCCTGGCCGTGGACTGAAGAAGCTTTGGAGTTCATTTGGAAATGTTTTGAAGACTGGCCAGAGAGACAGCCCCAGTGTGCTGTAAACTACATGGGAGACTTGGATTGGAGCCCAGCAAATCAGAGCACTGATGGAAATGCTGAGTTAAGGGGGAGCCCAGGAGGCTTCCACCGGGAAGAACTGCAGCCGCTGCTGGACCCAGGCGGTGTATTGTGCTTTGGTAAAAGTTCGTTCTGCATTGTGCTTGTGTTTAGAGACAGTGCCTGGATGGATAAGGAAAATTTTCAATGCAGTCTCCTACTGGTTTAAGATTTTCTTTTCCTTTTTGTATTTTGGGGAAGGGTCTCACTACTAGATCGGACTCGTAGTGATCTGCTTGTTTACAGCCTCCTAAGAGCTGGGATT
>NW_004524577.1:7376687-7391256 GCF_000260255.1 Octodon degus
ATCTCCCCGGCCCCATCATTTTATTTTTAAAAATCATTTATTTATTTATTTGGTACAGACTCTTGCTACACAGTTTGGACTCTTAGTGATCTTCCTGTCTCAGCCTCCCAAGCACTGGGATTACAGGGGTGCACCACCATGCACAGTTGTAGTGGCCAGCACAGCGCTCCTCACGTGCAGTATCGGGGATTGAACTCAGGTCCTTCCCTGCCGGGCAGACACTTAGATCGCTGAGCTATTTCTCTGGCCCTTATTTTTTTTTTTCTTTTCTTGGTACCAGAAATCAAACTTGGGACACTCTGCTTGACGGGCAGGTAGTTATCCACTGCGCTATATCACTGGGCCAGAGTATTCTATTTTAACCTTAAATTTTGCTCACCCTTTGAATATTTTGTTTTTGATACAGGAATGAGTGCAAAAAATTGTATATATGTAATTTAATATTAATATAAATATAGGCCGGGGAGATGGCTCAGTGGAATAAGTGCTTCCCTGGCAAGCGCAAGGGCCTGAGTTCAATCCCAGTTCCAGGAAATAAAAAACAAAAAACTGGAGACTAGTTTATGAAATGTGTATGGTTATCAAGTTGACCGGGGTGCACGGCAGTGGATTGCTCACTGGTGATCGATTGGTTACACCCAGCTGAAGTGAACTAGCGTGGTGCTGGGTGTGGAGGTCCTGCTGAGGGTTGTTGCGGGCAGCATAAGAGGCAGAACTGGAGAAGCTGTCGAGAGGCTGTTAGGGATGCTGGAAGCTGTTGGAAGCCGCTGGTTCTGCTGGGCTGTTCTGCTGGGTGACCTTGTCCTGCTGGCTTTCCTGGTGAACTTGGCTGTTCTTGTCACTGAAGGAGCGTGGGTTCAATCCCCCAGCACCACATGCCAGCCAGCCCCGCCCCCTGGTGGGCTGAGCTGGTCACACATACACATACACACACACACACACACACACACACACACAAATAAATAAATAAATAAATAAAAATATACCTTGGTCATGACATGACAAAGTTAGTCTTTTTTGTTTTGGTACCAAGACTCAAACTCAGGACCTTGTGCTTGCCAGGGAAGCGCTTATTCCACTGAGCCATCTCCCCAGACTGATACTGGGGATTGAATCCAAGGCCTTCACACTGAGCTATATCCCCAGCCTTTTGGAGATAGCGTCTTGCTAAGATGCTAGACCGCCTGGGCTGGGCACAAGTCTGTACTCCTCCTGCCTCTGCCTCCCACAATGCAGGGAATGATGGGTGCTTTTCGTCATGAAGAGACATTGGAATGTGTACGAAAATTTTTTGGCATTGTGTAGGATTTCCCCTTAGCTCTGCTGATGTGTATTTACACTGATTTCCTCACGTGGAAGCTCCTGTACTCCCGGCCGAAATCCTGCTTGCTCACAGCGCAGTCCTTTCAGTACGCTGATGCGTTCTGTTATCGTCTGCTACACTGCGCTCCTTCCCTTCACTTGGGTGTTTGTGCTATGGCGCTGTCACAACAGACGTCTGGCCAGAGTTGCTCCAAGGTTTCACCCCCTGTGTCACCACCTTACAGCTCTGTGGTCCAGGCTCATCCTTGGGCCCAACCAGGAAGAGAAAAATAAAGGTGACTCCCTCGCTCTGTCAGGCCAGGGCCCTTTTCCTTATTCCTCTAATAACAGTTTTAGCCTACACAGCCACACTACTGCCTGTCCTTAGAGAAAAACAGACACGGGATTTCCTACCAAGACCCCCAGCTCCCAGGGTCCCTTCTCCTGGTCCTCTGGCTGGACCCAGGATGGATCCTTTGGGGGGGGGTTTTGCAATCTGACCCCAAAGATATCCATGAAAAAGGAAAACTACCAAGAAACCTGTGTGCTCCTATCAAGTGTCCTGAATCTGCCCACTTCCATTTTGCAGTGCTCAGTAATTGTTCGAATTTTTTCACATTTCTGGTTGCTATTGTGTGCCAGGTACAGTGGGTTTAAAATCTTGGTCAAAGGGCCGGGGAGATGGCTCAGTAGAATAAGTGCTTCCCTGGCAAGCTCAAGGGCCTGAATTCAATCCCTGGTTCCACCAAAAAAAAAAAAAAAAAAAAAAAAAGACTTGGTCAAAATAAATAAATAAAAACTTGGTCAGAGGGCTGGCGAGACATAGCTCAGCAGACTTAGGCAAGCACAAGGACTGGGGTTCGATACCTGACACCACATGTTGTACCAGCTCCACCGCCAGGGCATGCTGAGCCGGCCACTGAGTCCGGGCGTGGTGGTGCACGCCTGTAATCCCAGTGCTGGGGAGGCTGAAAACAGGAGGATCACTACAGGAAGATCACTGAGTCTGAGCTGTGTAGTGAGACCCTGGAACAACCAAATAAATAAGTTCTTGGTCAGAACCAGAAGCTTGACTTTTCTCTAACTCACCTGGGGTCAGGCATGGTGCGGCACACCTGTAATCCCAGGTATTGGAAGGCTGAAAAAGGAGGATCACAATTTTGTGCCTAGTCTGGGTAAGTTAGTGGAAAACTGCCCAAAATAAAAGGGGTGAGGCTATAGCGCAGTGGAAGAGTGAGCCCGGGTTCAATCCCCAGAACCACAGCAAATAAACCAGTTCTGAGAATTCTTTTTTTTCTTCTGAGAATTCTTCAATCTGAATTAAGACAGCTCCTGCAGCCACACCTGTGCAAACTCACCTCCTTGAGACATTATCTTCGAGAACTCTTGACTCTGAGGTCATCCGCACCGCAATTACTACGGTTCGGCCAATCTTGCTCAAATTCATGTTGAGAAGTTACTTTTCAGAGCTTGTTTTCAAAACAGATTACATGCATTTTCTTGAAAGTTACATGGGAAAGATTCCTCTATGAATCTGCATCTGGGTTTTTTTTGTTTTTTTTTTTTTTGCATCTTTGCTTTTAAAAAAACTGCTTGATTTCATCTTAGATGGGCTCTGTACAGTTGAAAGTTTCTCTTGTAAACAATTTACAGATCTGTGGTTGTTTCATTTACAGAAACTTTATTTTTCAGTTTTTTTGAGACAGGACCTCACTGTGTAGGCCAGGTCGGCCTTGTACTCACAGCAATACTCCTGCCTTCACTTCCCAAGTGCTCGGATTACAGACATGCACCACCACGCCTCAACAACACTACTCTTTAAAACTGGGCATTGTGGGGCACTCCTGTAATCCCAGCGCTGCGAGGCTAGTGAGCTCAATCCCAGCCCGGGAAACTCAGTGACTTAGGAAGACCCTATCTCAAAAATAAAAAACGGCCCGAGAATGAAGCCCAGCGTAGAAATGGATTCAATCCTCGGCACCACCAAAACCGACAAACAGAATTACTATTTTGGCTATTTTCCCAGAACTGGGATACGTAAGGATCCATGAGTGAGCTTTTCACAAAAACTGAAGAGTGTTCCTGGGATGCTTCTCTCTTCTGCCTACTTCCCAACGGTCAAGCTTGGGGCGCCATCTTGCTCAGTGTGTTCCAGACCTGTCGGTCCTGCTACGTACACTTAGGGGACAGCAACTGCTTAGTAGCTAGGCTAGGGCCAGCAAATTGTGACCCAGAGGACAAGGCTGGTCTGTGGATTGTTTTTGTACCATCACTGAGTAAAACATGGATTTTACGTTTCTGAAGAGTTGTTCAAAAGGAGTCTGTAGCAGTGCTTCTGCGGCATACAAAGCTACTTACACTATGGCGCCTGGACAGGAAAGGCTTTCCCAACTCTGCTCCAAGGTCACCACGGTGGGCTGGAAAACGAGGGGCCCCGTGAGGTCAGGGAATGAAGTGGCTCCGAGCCTGCAAAGGGTGCCAACCTGGCCAGGTTCGGCATCAGGCAGCCCAGAGAGAAGCAAAAGCTCGGGGCTTTCCGTCACGCTCCTGCATGACCACCCAGCCACCCCGGTGCCTCGCCACCTGCCACTCCCATCTCAGGTAGGTCCTTAGCCCTTTCCTCCGCTCCCCTGCTCACCCCAGAATCTACAGAGCTAGGAACACACGTGACAAGTGCGAATCGTGGGCTATCTGGGGTGTTCACCCTACTTGCTTGCTTCTGAGCTAGGGGATTTCAGGCAAGGCCTGAATCTTCTGGGCCTATTTCCCTCTGTATATGACAGGGACAATGGGATTCTTGTGAGATTAAACAAGATAAAGCCTATAAACACCTGCATGGGAGCAGTCGCTAAGGCTGGCTGCTCTAAGTCTGGAAGCCAGGGATAATAAGCAACTCCTTCCCAACCTCTGTGCCGGAGGCTGGGGATGTGGCTCAGTGCTGCTGCCCGTATAAGGTCCTGCGATGGATCCCCAGCCCTGCAAACAAGAACTCCACAACCCCCAATTTTTATTCCCCTTCTGGGTTAGATTAACCACTGCACCCTTCTCTTCCTGTCACTAATACAATGCCAAATTTAAGTGAACGCACAGTACCTAGCTAGACACGTTAGTCTTCCCTACAGCGCTCTAAGGGGATGACACCAAGTCCTGGACAGCATCGGCGTCATCTCCAGGCTCCCGCTTCCTCTTCGTGGGTTTAAACGGGAGTGTGGGCTGGGGGAGCAGCACGGCAGTGGGTGGTGGGGCCCCAGGTGAGCTCTTAGCCCCGGCCGGACGGCCCATCTACACCCGAGCTGTGAGAAACTGCTTTGGGTGGATTACTGTTTTAGTGTTACAGCAGCTTAGCCTGTAGCTGAACACACGCCCCAAAGCTGTACACAACTGTCTCGTTTGTCCTGAAGCCATCTCATATTTAAAAATTGCAAATAAAAAGAAACAAAAAGCCCCCATGCGCAGCCCACGCATGCGTGCTGCTCATTTTCACTCCATCTAGCTCATGCTAACAGCCCTTTCACCGCTTACCCTCCAGCCAGGAGTGCGGGGTGCTCTTCTTCCAACCCCAGGCCCCCGCCAAGCTGGTTACACACCATCCCTCGATCCTTCCCCCGAATCCTGACTTGAGGTGCTTCTGCTCTGGGCGAGCTCCTTGCCTCCAATTTCGAGCTCTACAAGGAGCCTTTATCTTTTTGTTTGCCTGGCGGCGGGGGGGGGCGGGGGGGGAGCACACCAGGAATTGAAGGGAGGACCTCGTGCCTGTGGGGCAGGTGCTGAAACCCGACCCACTGTCCGCTGCAGAGCCCAAGGCGCCCACCAAGGCTCCCTGGGGACCAAGCTTCCCAGCTGCATGCTGCACACAGCTGACCCTCCCATCCCAGCCCTTCACACCTGCGACGGTGACCCCCCCAAATGTGGGAAAGAGCTACCTTCTCCAATTCCCAGTCTACTGTGGACCCCCAGTAACAAAATACAGTACAAATTATACAAATAAAACTATTGGGGCTGGGGAGATGGCGCAGTGGCGTAAGTGCCTGCCTGGCAAGTGCAAGGTGCAAGTTCGATCCCAGTACTGCATGCCATGCCGTGTGGGCCCTGGAACCCCTGGTGCACCATGCCAGCCACCAAAACTGGGCGTGGTGGTGCATGCCTATAATCCCAGCACTGGGGAGGCTGAGACAGGAGGATCACTATGAGTCTGAACCGCTTAGCGAGTCTGAGCTGCTTAGCCAGACCAAACTGCTTGGCCAGACCCTGTATCAAAGAAATACACTATCATTATGTTTAGAAGCCACAGCAACAGCCAAATGTCTCAATACTTAGCCTGTCCCTCATTCCTGGGGATTGAACCCAGAGCCTTTACACTGAGTTACATCCCTAGTTCTTTTTATTATTTGAGATGGGGTCTGCTAAACTGCCTAGGCTGGGCTTGAAGTCCTGATCCTCCTGCCTCAGCCTCTCACAGGACTGGGACAGCAGGCGCAGCTCTCACAGCTTTTTTTTTTTTTTTTTTGCGGTACCAGGAATTGAACTCAGGACCTTGTACTACTGAGCTATCTCCCCAGCCCTCACCGCTTACTCTTAGTTCTGTCACGACACTAACTGGGGACCCATGCTGGTCCCCAGACTACACATCACAAGTGATCTTGGCTGACTACCCCTTCTTCCCTTCCAGGAACCACTCAGTGAAGGCCCACCGTCTCTACCGCCTTCGTTAGGACTTCCTGATGTCACAACCTGCTATGACATCTTATTCGACATATACACCATCCTTCTTCATGCCCGTTATAATTTATCAAATTACTACAGTACGCTGCCAAGAATCTGAGTAGCAAGCTTTACGAGGTCAGAACACGTAATTCATTCTGCATCCTCTCTCAGCCTTGTGCCTGGTTGTTGTAAAAGCTAAGAAATACAGTCAGTTATGAATGAGTCCAACACATCTCTGTGGTGCCAGAAGACAATCAGAAACCATAAAGACTCTAAACAGACCTTTATTGACAGTGGGTTTAGCCTGGAAGGCCAAGTGTCGGAGCACAGGGACAGTGGGCTCAGTAGGCTGCCTGAGACTGCTGCTGACGGTAGCCGCCACGGCGCATGTAGCCCTCGTTTTTGCGGTAGCCATCCTTCTGGTCTGTGGGAAGGAGGGGAGGGTGTGAGGGCCGGGAGAGAGGCCACAGGGGCCTGGATTCCAATGGGGGAGAGTAAGACTGCTCACCTCGGAAGTAGCCGCCATAGCTGCCCTGCTTGTGGTCAAACACCCGCTCGTTGTTCTCCACCAGGCTGCCGAGCTTCTCAGCCAGCTGCAGAGCCAGGTTCTGCTGGGCAGTGGGCTCGGTGCGGTGCATCACCACCGTCTGGGTGGGCTGGTCCAGGGAGGCCTGCGGGCAGGCAGAGGGGGCCGTGGGCAACAGGCCTGCCTGCTGGTCTCTGCGAGCCCACCTCCCTCTGCCCACCCAGCCTTACCATCAGCTCCTCGTTAATGATCATCTTGCTGATGATAGAGTGCACTGTGGGCAGATCCAGCTCAAACATGTCTGACAGCGTCTCCATGCTGAGGAGAAAGGCGGCATGGAGTCAGGACCCCAGACCACATCCGGGGCCCTCGCTCTCCAGGGCCAGCTCACCTGATGGAGTCATAGACGCTGCTATAGGTGAAGAGGTAGGTGCGCAGTGACTCTTCCTGGATCTTCCTGCGGGACAGTGAAGGGGGTGGTCCTAAGGAAAGGAGCCAGGAAGTGCCTCCTTCCCCACCTGCTGTGGCCCCTGCGCCACTCACCTAACCAGCATGGTGCGGACTTTGTCGGCCTCAGGGAAAAGATCCCAAACTTTCCCATTCATCTTCTCATTAATGATGAAACTGTGGCAGGTCTTCCAGTCTCCCATCTTCATGGCCTTGGAGGCCGCAACCACATGTTCCCTCATTGACTCGGGAGGACCTGCAAGGGTTGGGAAGGAGACAGGACAGAGGAGCCTGAGGCTGAGGCCCAGTGCTGCAGCACTCATTATGCTGCTTAAGAAAGAACCCCAGGGCCCAGGGAGATGGCTCAGTGGAATAAGCGCGTCCCCGGCAAGTGCAAGGGCCTGAGTTCAATCCCGGGTTCCGCCAAAAAAAAGGAGAAACCCAGGTCAGAAGGGCAAACGCTAGACTTGGCTCTCCAGGCTTTCCACTAAACAGCCACGGATTATACTAATCACTTAGTGCCTAAATACATTTACTCAGGCCTGGATTAAACCAGTCCACAGGTGGCTTCCGGATCCTGCCACAGTTATGTGCCTCACCTCGAGTGCACGTTTCCGAGAAAAGCATTCATAGCTTTCACCAAATTCTCAGAGGTTCTTTGGCCTAAAATAGCAGATCTAACATCCTGAGTAGAATGGTACTTATCAAACTTCATTCACTGTCTTTATAACTTCTAACATATCCATACACTCCAAACTATCCTTGAGAGTAATTCACTCATTTTCCTTTATATTTTTTTAAGCTGGGCATGGCAGTACACTCCTGGAATTCTCAGCATTCGGGGGGCTGAGGCAGGAAGATCGTTGTGGGTTCAAGACCAGCCTGGGCTACAAATTGAGCTCAAGAGCCAGCATGAACTGCATAGTGAGACCCTGTCTCGAAAACAATAAAATGGTTTTCTGGGTGCTTTTTTTATGTATTTGGTACAGGGTCTCACTACGCAGCTTGAACACGCAGTGATCCTCCTGTTTTTAGCCTCCCCAGTGCTGGGATTAAAGGGGTACACCACCATGCCTGGACTCAGTCGCCAGCTCAGTGTGCCCCGCAAACGGGCTGGCACAGCATGCGGGACGGACCAGTGGAATCTTTCTGTTTTAAACCTCTTTCTAAACTATCTACGTAAAGCCAGACTGGTTGTGCTGATCACGGATCTGGGCCCCAGACACCACCCTGAAGACACGCTGAAAACATGGGCAGCCGAGCACCTGGAACTCAGCACGGACACTGTAAAAGCCGTGTGACTGCGAATGGGTGGCTTCCGTGAACACGGCAGACACTGGAAAGGCAGGCACAGCACGCTCGAGTGTGTACACACATCAGACCCAAACAGAAATACACGGCGAGGACTAAGCGTAAAGAGGAGCACGCAGCCCTCTTAGACTAGCTTCCACTTCACACTTCCTTCCTGACAGCTTCTTCTCTAGCTCTCGCCAAAGCTCGCTCTGTGAGAAGGCAGGCCAGGCCTGGCAGAGCTACCAAAAATTCTAAGATGGGTAAAAATCCGTATTTTCACTGGATGTATCCCTCTAAGTTATCCCCACGTAAGCTCAACAAAATTGGCAAAAGGGGCCCCTGTACTCGAGCATGGCCACACAAGGGGCAGAAGGCGGATACATAAGGGGACAGACCACGGACAGCAGGCTTGGCCCACGCAGGTCCCGCCATACACCAACGGCCTGAGAAGGGTGTTGTGGCAACGCCTATCATGCTGCCTCCTGGTTACTGGGGAAGCAGAGGCAGGAAAATGCCACATTCAAGTCCTGCCTGGGTAACTCAGCAAAGGCCTACCTCAAAATAAAAAGGGTCAGGAATGTAGCTCCGTGGTAGTGCCTATGAGTTTGACTCCCAGTACCACTGCTCTGTCACTAGGCTACAATCCCCAGCCCTCTAAAAAAAAAAAAAAAATTGGGGCGGGGGAGAGATAGCTCAGTGGCATAAATGCCTGCCTGGCAAGTGTAAGGTCCCGAGCTGGATCCGCAGGGTCTTGGTCCCACGCCCAGGCTGAACAGTCTCAAGCGCTGCACTGCCCAGAGGAGCTGCCCAACTCCCCCTCAAGCCTGTGCCTCCACCTTGGCCTCCTAGAGCTGAGATCACAGGTGCGCACAGCAGTGCCTGGCCAATTACTGAGTGACAAGGCTCTGCGCTGGCTGGTTTGAATATGGAATGTAACACACATGAAAAGAAAAAACCTAGAGCGCATAGTAGCGGAATTAAACTGCAAGTCATTTCTCTACTTCCATTTCTTCATGAGGAAAGGGGGCGGATGACAAGAACACTCATTTCAGAGATTATTTAACGAGACTAAATCAATTATTATTTACAAAATATCAGAACAGTGCCAGACAGAGGGACTATTATTAAATCAAATGGAATGAACTGATAGGAGACTGTCCCTTTACTTTCCCTGTTTTGATACGGGGTCTGGCTTTGTGCTTCAGGAGGGCCTTGAACTCGCACTCCAGGGCTGGGATCGCACGCACCTACCAGCACGCCTGGCTCCCTCCACTTCTCTCACCTTAACGACCATCAAAGAGCGAGGAGTGTGCCGCACAGTCCCACACTTACCTAGCAAAGGCTGTCGCTCGCCCACCCGCAGCTGGTGATGGAACTGCTTGCTGATCATGCGCCGGCGGGCATCGCTCTCGTGGGCGGCCATGTAGGGGATCTCCAGGAGCATGGCGGACACCAGATAGACGCACTCCAGCAGTTCCAGGTTGATGTGCAGGTGGAAGGGCACCTGCCGGCGCCGCTCCACCTTCTCCTGCTCCTGGTTGCGCTCCTGGAGGCTGCGCAGCAGCAGACCTTGGCCCAGAAGCTCCTTGGCCCGGCCGCTCGACTGGATGTCCAGCAGGGCGTTGTGTGCATCCTTGGTGAGGCCTTGGCGGAAGGCACAGATGCCCAGCTGCACCATGGTGCGGTTATACAGAATCTGGGGGCAAAGGGTGAGGCACTCAGAGGTGACAGCCGCCGGAAAGCCAATTCTTTATTCAAATGATGTACTCAAGGCACCTATTACCCGGCACCACATGCTGTGCAGGCCCCACCCCTGTCCCCAGGTGCGCTGGGCAGGCTGAGACAGGAGGATCACTAGGAGAGCTGCACAGTGAGACCCTGTACCAAATACATTAAAAAAGAAAGAAACATACCGCTATACACAGAACTAGCTGTTATGTTGCGTTCCCCTGTATTTGGGTCCCTATCTTCCCCCTTATTCAACAACTCTTTCCAGGTTCTTTTAGCTTTTTAAACAAAATACTACCCCAATGTTCTGAAAGAGACCTATGTAAAACAATGGTGGTGGGACTAGAATCTATGTGTCTGTCTCACACGATCCGAATGCCACTAACAGCACAGAATGTGGAAGAGAATGAAAGAATGACAGCATCTGGGGAAAAATTAGGCCATCTGCTTAGAGCTGCACCAGCCAGCCAGGTGGCCCTCACCCACCTGCACCGGCGGGTCTGCGTGCTGAATGTTGTCCTGGAGGTGGCTCATGAGCATGAGGTCGCGGGCCTGGTACCAGCGCGAGTGCAGAGCGTGGTGGTAGATGTGGCAGAGGATGGCGCACGTGCGGATCCGGTCTGTGCGGTCCTTGGCGTAGATGTACTTGCACAGTCTCTCCATTAGCACGGCTGAGTCCTCGCCCTCATTTTCTGCCTGGTCTTGCTCAGACTGAGGGAAAGGGAAGTTGCTGGAGATGGGTACCAGCAAGGATAACGGCTGGCTGATTTAATTTAGGAACAGTGGTTTCAAAAGGCTCAGGCACAACCAAAATTCAAAGTATTCAACCTGATCTGAGTCCATTTCCCTTCATGCACCACCTCAGGAAGTTCTATTCCTAGACAACAGATCTTTCCTTTTGGCGGAACGGGGGATTGAACTCAGACCCTTGCGCTTGCCAGGGAAGCGCTTATTCCACTGAGCCATCTCCCCACCCCAACAGATCTGTCTTAGGTCCTACCAATCAAGCAGCACAGACCCACACACCTAAACCACTCCGAGGAGCGCCAAGGACTCACCTTCGAGGAACCTTCAGGGGGGGTAAGCTGCCGCTGGTGGGCCTTGTAATCGAACTTGTAATAGGTGTGGAGGATGCGCCTCAGGTAGATGCGGCAGATCTCCTCGGTGGTGCCCTTCTCCTCCAGGTAGCGCTGCACCCGCTCAATGATGGCGCACACTTGTGCCTCGTCCTTTAGGTGCTCCACGTACTCTGGCAGCAAGAGCATCCGCCCTCACTCAGCGGCGGATCTGGGCTATCCGACCCGTGCCCAGTCAACCCAGTCACTGCAATTTGTTTTCTTTACTCATCAGACAAATAGTCACTATGGCTGAAGATATCATCTTGTCCCCAGGATGCACAACCTGGTTGTCCTGCGACTTAGGACAAAACCCTAACTGCCACCCTCGGCTCTCAACAGCCAGGAAAGCTCGGCACTTGCCTCAGCACCTGTGCGCCTCCCCTGGTCTTTCTGTGCACAGAACTTTCTTCCTAGAGCGCGCCAAGCTCCCTCTCTGTACCTTCTTGCATTTCAGCTAAGGACGCTTTCTTCAGCCCTACCTACAGCACACGCCACTCATCACTTTCTACCCAGGACTCGACTTTCATGTCTAATTCACACTTTACATTAACTAAAATGACCTTCCCTCCCCCGCTTTTTGGTGGTACTGGGGACAGAAACCAGGAACTAGGCTAGTCTAGGCAAAGGGCTACATCTCTCCTGGGCTACACTGCTGGCCCGAGAATTACTACCTGGCCGCTGTTCGTCAGACTGCCTTTCTCCAGTACCAAAGGGGAGCTCCACGAGCAACGAGACCTTTGGCTGCCTCGTTCATCACTACGCGCGAGGCTTCGCAGGCACGTCACCGTCACCGTCACTGAGTCAACCACCACACTTTCCCACCCCAGTGCCTCTGTTCCAAACTAAGCAAACCAAGATAAAAGAGGCTGTAAGTCAGAACAGTCTCTAGACCAGCAATGAACTCGAGCATGTCAGACCAATTCCCAGTCCTTCCTGGACTCCAGGACCAGACACGAAGGCAGTGGGCCGCACCCGCTCGGGCCCCGTGCAAGGGCTGCAAAGGCTACCTTGGGAGTGAGGGTCTGTGTTCTGCATTATTTTGGTAAATTCTTCGTCCATTCGTTCCACCAGAGTTAGGATGCAGCCGCGGACGCGCAGAGGCTGGAGTAAAGCACAAAGGCGCACGTTAGCCCCGGCTTCTGCCTTAGCCTCAGCTCCTGTTTCCACTGGGCCTCCCAAAGCACATGGCATTCGCCTCCAGCCATCCTGCCTATCTCTCCCTTTACCTGGTCAAAATTTTGCAGGTTCTCACTCTCTTCCAGAATGTTCTCTCCAACAAAGATGTTAGGATTTGCAAATAAGATGTCCATCAGCTCATTGATGCAGTCCAGGCACTTCTGCCACATCTCCGGCTGCCAAGAGAGCAGACGCCACAGTCACAAGTGTGGGTGGAACAGACACCTCCCTCGAGGCCACCAGGAACCCACAGGGCCTTGACCTACCAAGGCCGTACAGCCCGAGTTTCAGACACTAGGCCCCTTCCCCCCGACCCACAAACGCAAGGCTCCCAGAGCCTCTTCGCGCCCTCACCTTCATGTATGTGGCCAGATTGGGGTTGTAGTCATAGAGGGAGGCAATGATATTGAACTTGATCTTAACAATAACACCCTCCCCCAGGTTGTTTTCAGCAGCAATCTGGACCAGCAATTGTAGCAGCTCAATCTGGGAGGCACTGGAGGGAAACGGAAGCAGGTAAGGCTTTGGAGACAAGTCAGGAGCCTCACGCTGTCACAAAGCACAGCCTCAGATGCCCTCTTCAAGCAGGACGCCCATTCTTGTCCCCCCGCCCCATCGTCTATCCTGCAGCTCCTCTAAATCCCCGACAGAAAAGGAAGTGCTGCTAACAGTTAAGCTGGATGGTATAAAGTGCTTTCATGCCCACCACCTTCAGTCACTTAGTAACTAACAGTGAACATCATCCTCATTTTAGATGGCAAAACTGTTCCAGATGACTAAGAGACTGATTCAAAGTCACACAGAAAATAAACCGCAGCAATTGGACAGGTATGTTCCGGGCATTCAGCTCGAGCCTCCACCACAGCCACACAGAGCTGCCCACTCCTGCATGCCCTGCCCTCGCACTGGGAGGAGCACCCACCTGGCCTCAGCCCCGGCCCCGCAGCCTTACCGATCAGTTCCCTTCTTGCCTCGTGCCTGAAGGATCTCATTCAGTTTCTTGATGACAACAGCATGGGTGATCTCAGTGCCCTTGGCAAACATTTTTGGTTTTTCCTAGACCAACACACAGCTGTCACGCCCACGCCAACAGGAACCTGCTCTGGCCTTTTCCCATCTGCCCAGCTGGGCACAGGTGTGCTCTCCCGAGCTGCTTCCCAGTCTGCTTCCACAGGAGAAGCCTCACCTTCACGAGCGGCACTCCGCCTCGGACCCGCTCCCACTCCCCGCCTTCGTTGTCCTCCTCCTCTTCATCCAGGCGCTTAGATTTCCTGTCGTGCTTCTTCTTGGCTTTGTCCTCCCGCTTCTTCTCAGCTGCCTTCTTGTCCTCCTCTGAGGTGGGAGCTCTGCATGGAGGCGGAAGAGGATGAATGACTGGGCCCCGACGGGCCCCGTCCCCCTGCCCTAAGGTCCCTCCTCCCACAGCTACCTCTGTTCCTCTCCTACATCTGAGCAAACCTCAACCATGACCCAAGCCAGACCACTGAGCATCTGAGTGTGCCGGACGCTGCCACCACGTATGCCTGGTCAGATCCTCTAAGGCGCGGCAACGCCAGCTGCCCAGGCCACTGCAGACACAGAGACGGCAGCCACGTAGGAGCCCCTAAGGGGACTGCGCAGGCTTCCTGAAGAAGCTCGCACAACCTAAGTTGTTTCCTTCGATTCTAGTTTCTCTATCCAGACTGACCTTGTACTAGACACCAACGCAAACCAAGGTGAAAAAGATGTTTGCTATTCCCACAATTCCTCCTCTCCTCTTTTCACAACTGCTTAATCTAATTCTAAATTTTAAAAGAAAAACCAAAAACTGTCCAATACAACAATATGCCCAAGAGACTGCTGGCAATCTCAGAAATATCTCAGGCCACTTGATACAGCCTGAAACCTTCTAAAAGTAGTAAGGTCTATAGGTCTCGGGCAGTGTTAGGTGGCCGAGGACATTCTGAGATGCCAGCAGTCTTTCCAGAAAGAGTCAACAAACGCTTTTTGGCAACTGTCATAAATTACCCTTTGAACACTTACAAGCGCATTTAATTTAAACTGTTTAATAACGTACATTTTAGTTATAGTTAATAAACTTGCCGGTGGATTTGAAAATTTCCCCTTACCAAGAAATAGTTCTAACTCCTCAAATTCATGGAGGACCCTCCACCCTCGCATTGCTCCCTAACAATAAAAACTCGCAGCTCGGCAAATACGCAAAGTATGTTCACTAAATTGAAACCTCTTGGTCTGTATCATCCCAGTTTTTGAAAGACTTAAAAGAGCTAATGCT
>NW_004524577.1:7392316-7394674 GCF_000260255.1 Octodon degus
GCTATGTATCTTACAGGTATACAGCTAAGGGACTAAGGATTAAGAGTTACCAACAGCAACAACAAAAAACCCTCTCTCCCATACGCAGAGCGTCCACAAGTAGGTTAACTCTTTAGAAGTAGAAATAGCAACACTAAGATTTCACAGATCAGCATGACAGCAGGTATGGATAACTCCTTTAATACCTTCAGCTCAAGATCAAGTGAGGTCAAGGTAACAGACAACAGATTTTTCGCTCATGTTTTTCTCCTACTTCCCCCGCCCCGCAGTCCTATACTGGGGCTTGAACCCAGGACCTTTAAACTGAACTACATCCCTAGGCTTTTTATTTTGAGAAAGTTTGGTTAAGTTGCCAGGCGAAACTTCAACTTTCAACCCTCCTGCCTCAGCCTCCCAAGTGCTGGGATTACAGGCATGGACCACCGAGCCTGGCTACCGCTTTGTTCTTCTGTAGCCATCTTGGGAGGCAATGTTTCCTGCTCAATTTTACAGATGAGAAAATTGAAGTTGACCTGATGCCACCCAGCTAACAGATGCTAACAGATGCCGCAGGGAGACCTGTACCCAGCCACATGCACTGGGTGACACAGTCCAACATCTAGCCTCTTCAAAAATTCATATTCAGACCACAACGGCCCATGACATTGGCCGATTAGTAAATCCGGCTCTGCAATTCTGCGGTAAAAGGGTGCAGCTGGCCTCGCTTTTCCTAAGGACTCCCGGAAGGAAGAGGCAAGACTTCCAAGCTGACAGGCTTTCTACTCATCCCACGGTCACCCTGTTGCCTTCTCCTTTTCTTACTTTTTAAGGAATTTGGAGGCAAGAACAGTCTGTTTCCCTTCTTCCTCCTCCGAGTCTTCCGAAGAAGATGAGGAACCTGTGTCCCACTCTTCATCATCTTCGGAATCTTCTGAGTCCTCATCTTCATCCTGCAAGGAAGAGGAGTCAGCGGAGAGGAGATGGAGACTGCTTTGTCTCCCTGCTGCCTCAGCCCCCGGGCTTGCAGGAGTAGAACAAGAGTAACTGCTACTCGCGGACATGGGGTTAAGAGCTGGAATGGACCCGGAGAAGTTACGATTCCCCGGGGCACACAAAGCTGGGCCCGCATTTAGATCCCAGTGGGCTCAGCGCTCTACCCCAGAGGAGGCCTGCTCTCAGGTCAGACCCCACGAAATCATCCCTGCTTCCCCGTTGCAGGTTCCGAGTCTTTCCTTCTCAGGAAATCATACGCTCTCCGGCAGGACAACCGCCCCAGGTCAAACCCTGGCTCTAACCTCCATCTTTTTGAGGAACTTGCGACTCTCCCCAGAAGGAGCTTCTGATTTCTTCTTCAAGAAAGCTGCAGCGCTGACTCCATCATCATCTTCATCCTCATCGGAAGAGCCTCGTAAGAAAGAAGGGGAGAAAAAAGCTATAACCCTGAAGACAAGATTAAGAATCCAGGCCAAGGAAATGGCCAACTGTGGGCCCCCTGGCTAGCCGCACACAGGATGCCCACTCTCACCTTCCGAATCCTCTTCATTCTTCTCCGCATCTTCATCAGCAGACTGCTCAGGGTTCTGGGCAGAAGGAAATAAGAGAATAGTTAAGGACAGCTTGGTCACAGTTCTAGTTTCAGTCACACTTTCATCTGCAAATGCTCTTCTTAGTGATAGGGTCACTGTCCCACCGTGCAGGAAATCTGCCCCAGCACCCTTACCTGCTTGTAGTTGGTGATATGGGACTCAAAATCCCGGTTGTATTTGCGGATCTTCTGGCGCAAGGTACTCAGAGCCTTGGCGTTGTTCTTGTTCATCTTCTTCTTACCTTCTTTGTCTTCCCAGAGCTAAAGGAAAGAGGCAAGAAAGGGAGAAAATGATCTAAGGCTTAGTAGACGTTCCCACACTTCAGGCTTCGCCATGCCTTTTCTTGCTCTGGCTGCTTACCATCTGCTGCACTTATTAACTGCACTCATTCACCTTTTTTTGGTTGTGCTGAGAAACCCAGGGCTCCTGCGCATCTGGCAGGCACTGCACCCAGCTCATTAGTTACTTTTTGAAGCTCCTTTATATATCACCAATAAAAGTACAAAAGCACAAGCCAGGCACACGCCTATTATCCCAGCACTTCAGGAGCATCACTATAGGCTGAAGGTCAGCGTAAGCTACAAAGTGATATCCTGCCTCAAAATACCCAACACACACAAAATCATTAAGAGGTAGTAATAAGCACAAATTTAGGGCTGGAGAGATGTCTCAGTGGTCTAAAGCACCTACTTGAAACAAGCTTGGCAAAGCACAAGGACCACGGTTCAATCCTCCAGCACCACATGCCAGCCAGCCCCGCCCCCTGGTGGGCTGAGCTGGCCACACACACACA
>NW_004524577.1:7394774-7398562 GCF_000260255.1 Octodon degus
AAAGAAAGAAAAAGAAAAAGAAGGTTCTACCTTAGCTCTATCTCATTTCCTATGTTCTAGAAAACACTATTCAAAAAGGCAAAGAACCCACAGACTGAGCTCTGGCAGTGGGTTAGGATCGTGGCCAGTCCCACACCATTTTCTAGATTCCCCTCACCCCCAAGCAGCATACCTCATTAAGGTAGTCCTCCAGGTCAGCCAGGATGCGGATATAGAACCGAGGGACACCCTCCTTGTCCACAATACTCTTGGCCTTCCCATACGCTTTTCCCAGGAGCTCAAACTCTTCCAGACACTTGGTGACATCCCGAATCTTCATGGCATTACGAATAGTACGGATAAGGTTGGTCAGCTCCTCAAACCTACAGCGGCAGGCAACACACAGAGAACACATCTACTGTGAAGAAACTCACCACGGCCCCCATCTCCCACCGTCCCGGCTCCCCACAGCCTTACCTCTTGTCCTTAGCACTTCGGACAACTCTCTTGGTATCCTCTTCATCCTCACTCAGTAACAAGGGCCTGCATGGAAGGACCAGACGCCATTAATCTTCACTCCTAGTGCCACTCTCCCTTCTCAGATGCAGCAAGTAGAACTGATGGCCCAGGTTACCCCACCACACCCATACCCAGCTCTTTCTGAGTTGTCTCCACAGCCTCATCTTCTAAAACTCTATTTCAAAGTCTACTGTATATGAGGCCTTTTGTCAAACTAAAGCACACAAGGGCTGGTAAGATAGCTCAACAGACTTAAGCACCTGCTTAGGAAAGTACAGGGACCAGGGTTTGACCCCCGGTGCCACACACCACGCCAGCCCTGTCCCCTGGGCACACTGAGCCAGGGACCGAGTCCAGCCATGGTGCCGCACACCTGTAATCCCAGCGCTGGGGAGGCTGAAAACAGGAGGATCATTACAAGTCCGAGTTGCATAGTGAGACCCTGAACCAAGTACACTAAAAATCACATACAAAAATGACAGCATCCATCTTCTCAAAAAGAAACAAATGACAGTACTGACTTATTCTGTGGAACAACTAATTACAGACAGACACAAGTCACTATAAAGCACTGAAAGAAGTAGAGCAAAAGGACACTCCAACTATCAGGAAAGGAAAAGGCTTCAAGGAGCTGCTCACTGAACTAGGCCCAGAAGGCCACATTTCCCAAAGAGAAAAGGCAGAGAGCAGCGTCCCAAGGCCTCTGAACACGTCCACTGCTAATGCTATTAATGACCTCGAGATCCAGCGTCAGCATTCAGCAAGCCTCTCAATTCTTTTCTTTCCGTTTTATTAATTTCCCCGATTATTTTCTACGTTATGGCACGTGACGCTTGTTTTTCATTTGTGACAGTGACGTGAAATCACATTCGTGCTGGTACATATATACATCCGTGTATGGACACAAAGATTTTTAAACTGCAGGACACAGCAAGAATAATGGAAGTCATGATGGCAGGCAAATGACAAGCTTGAAAACTAACCCTGCATTGTTCAAAGGGCATTTGCAGAGAAGAGGGGAAGGCTGTGTAAGTGGAGGGAACATCGAACACATAATGTTTAAGAACCTGCCTGCAGAGACAGGGGGATCAAGACTTCCAAGCCCCAGCAGCAGACGCCCCAGACACTAAACAAACATCGGAGGTTTCCCTTTGTGTGAGATCAATGGTTTCTTGGGGCTAAGAAGGGCTACGATTTTTGAATTCGGGTTAAGCCTGGTAGATGCACACGGGGAGGGCAAGAGGGGAAGGAGGAGAAAGGACGCGCGCGGGGTCGGGGCGGAGAGGCTGCGGACGCCAAGGGGCCAGCTGCAAGCTGACGCAACAGCCCCGGCCACCGGGACATCTGCGCTCTGCGACGCCCCCTCGTCCCCGACCCGGCGGCGGCGGGGCGGCTCGCGGCACCGAAGCCCGACCGGTGTCCTCCCGACGCTGGCCGGCAAACCCCGACCCTCCCCGAGACTCGCTCCCCCGCCGCAGCCGCTCCGACTGACTCACTGTTTGCCGTAGTTACCCCCGACAGGTTTGGTGACCAGCTCCTCCCCGGACAGGGACGACTCGGACTCGCTGTCCGAACCGGTGGTGAAAAACCGCGACATGGCGGCGGCGGCGAAGGGCTGCGGCCGCGACCTGAGGAGAGCCGGAGCGTCTCGGTCACTAGAAGGGACCCGGGCCACCACCTCCCCACCCGTGGCCCCTCACGGCCTCCGCCTGGGTCTCATGCCTCGAAGCACGAGGCCTAAGATACACTTACCCGCTGAACTCTTAGAGGCACGCCGCGAAGCCGGAACAGCGAAAATGCCGGAAGAGAAAGACAGGTCTTGCGTCACTTCCGGGAAGCGCGGCCGAACTACACGAGAGGACTACAACTCCCAATGGGCTTCGCGCCGCACAAGAGGCGGGGACAAGCTTGACGTTAGTCATAGGGCTTTGGCGAGCGGCTTCCTAAGAAGACAGCGCCTGGGCGCTGGGATTTAAAACACAAAATACCTTAGCTTCATCCTTAGAGCAAACTTGCAGTTAGAATTTTAGGAATAGAATCCCAGCTCCACTATTCCTTAGGCAAATTAATTGCCTTAGGCCAAACTACAAAATTTCCGCGAACCACCAAAAAAAAAAAAAAAAAAAAAAGCAATAACTATTGTTATCATAGGGAGTAATGAGAATAAAATAACGGTATACATGAAGCATTTGGATAATGCCTTGTGCGAAATTAGCAGGGAATGTTAGCTACTATTCATCATGCCGCAGATACCCAACACTGTAGGGTTGGAGAGATAGCTCAGTGGTCTAAGCGCCTGCCTGGCGGAGCCCAAGAACTTGGGTTCGATCCTCGGTATTGCGTGGGCCACCGCGGACCCAGCTGAGACGGGCGTGGGGGCACACGCTGTAATCCCTCTGTTAGGGAGGCTGAAACAGGAGGATCGCTGAATCCGAGCTACATACCAAGATCTGTACCAAACACATTAAGATTTAAAAATGTATATATTTCTATTTTTTAGTGTAACCAGAGATTGAACTCAGGCCCTTGCGCTTGCCAAGGAAGCGCTTAGTCCACTAAGCTACCTCCCTGGCCTCCTTAACTCTGCTTTCTATAATAGGGCTATTACAAATAAAGATTTCTTTGGGCTGATGGGTACCGGCTATCACACTCAGGACCTTGCACTTGCCAGGCAAGCATTTTTGGATATGAATAATGTCATAAGTGTATTTATGAAGGAGAAAAAAAATTTTTTTTCATTTATGTATTTGGTACAGGGTCTCACTCTACAACTTGGATTTGTAGTGATCCTCCTGTTTTCAGCCTCTGCAGCTCTGGGATTAGAGGCACGCGCCACCAATCCCAGACTCAGTCATGGGCTCAGCATGCCCCAGGAACAGGGCCAGTGTGGCATATAGGACCAGGGATCGAACCTTGGTCCCTGAACTTGCCAAAGCAGGCACTTAGTCCGCTGGGCTATCTCGCCGGCCAAAATAGTAATTTTTCTTTTTTATTGTATTTTAGGGAAGAGTCTACAGAGTGTTCAGGGTCTCATACTAGATCGGACTCACAGTGATCCGTCTGCTCACAGCCTCCGAAGAGCTGGGATTACAAACCGCGCCACCACGCCCATTCTCAATTGCAGTCTGAGCACATGCGGGCATGTGGTCGGCAGGACTTGCCTGGGAATCAAACTCCTGGGCCCTGAGCCTGCTTGCAGGCGCTTTAATCCACTGAGCTATTTGGCTGAACCCCCACCCCAGGGAATTTTTATTTATTTATCTTTAAATTTTATTTATTTATTTATTTAT
>NW_004524577.1:7419822-7424738 GCF_000260255.1 Octodon degus
ATAACTGCTATCTTAAGACTCATGAATATAGGGCTGGCAGTATAGCTCAGGGGACTAAGCTCTTGCTTAGGTAAGTTCAGGGACCAGGGTTCGATCCCTGGCCCCGCATGCCCCCCCATGATGGCACACTCCTGTAATCCCAGCACTTGGGAGGCAGAAATCAGGAGGATCACTATGAGTCTGAGCTGTGTAGTGAGACCCTGCACACACACACAAAAAAAAAGTACTGGAAATTTCTTGGGTTGACAGGATTGCACTCAGGGGCCAGAAAAATAGCTCAGTAGAATAAGCGCTTCCCTGGCAAGCGCAAGGGCCTGAGTTCAATCTCTGGTTCTGGAAAAAAAACAACCTGAGGCAGAAAGATTATTGCCAACCTGAACTATAAAGTGAAACCCTGTCTCAAAAAACAAAATAAAAGCATGTATAATATACAATTTTGAGTATTTCAATGTCTTTGGTTGTTGCAGACACCTCAGACCAATGGTGGTCCTCCTGCTTTCAGGCTCCCTGGTGCTGGGATTACAGGTATGCGCCCCCAAGGCCCGCCCACCGCCAGCCTGGACTCTCAGCCGCTCAGCCCACCTTCGGTGCGGGGCTGGCGCAGTGTGGTGCTGGGGATTGAACAGCAGCCCTGTGCTTGTCTGCGTTTGCCTATGCAGGCGCTTTAGTCCGCTGAGCTATCTCACCAGCCCTGGAAAAAGTCTTTAATTACAACAAAATATATGTAATGATATGCACATTTTTCATACATAAATTGTGCGTTCAGGAGGAGAGTGCAGAGCCCCGGGCTCAAGGGCACGATGTGTGTGCTGCGGTGTTCGGAAGAAGTGTGCTGAGGCTGCCTCTTCCGAGCCTTTGAAAAGGCTCTGCGGCGGTGCACATCCACAACGACAGCCTAGTGCTCAGGTCGACCAAGGGTTGAGTGCAAGGCCTGCCCGCCCAGAATACGTCACACGCACGCACGCACGCACGCAAGCAAGCACGGGAGGAAGAAACATAGCAGCACCAAGCAGAGCTGATGAATGGAGCAGCTCGGACAGAGGCTTGGAGACCTAATACTGTAGCACAAACTCCTCGCAGAGCTGTGGGGGGGGGTACGTTGTCAGTGTTGATGGCACGGCTGTGTCATCTTCTCTGAACCTTGGGGGACAATGCCTTTAGTGTCCCATACAGTAAATGAATAGGACACTCATTCATTTGGACACTCCCAACCTGGGCTACACATTGAGTTAAAGACCAGTCTCAGCTACATAGTAAACCTGTCTGAATAAATGAAAAACTTGGATAAAATCTGAATTTATTATTACTATCATCATCATCATCATCATCATCATCATCATCATCATCATCATTATTGTTTTGAATCAGGATCTTGTTGTGCAGTTCAGGCTAGCCTTGAGTTCACTTTGTAGCCCAGGCTGGTCTCAAACTTGCAGCAATCCTCCTGCTTCAGCCTCCCAAGTGCTGGGATTACAGATGTGTGCCACCATGCCCAGCTCAAAATATGAATTCTTTTTCAGCACCAGGGACTCCACCCAGGACCTGGACACAAAGCTATAGCCCCGGTCTCTTCTTTTTTATCTTGACACAGGGTGTTGCTAAGTTACTAAACCACCCAGCTGAGCTCGACCGTCTCTTCTTGCCTCAGCCTCCCCTGGAATTCCAAGTGTTCATGGCCATGTCAGGGCTTGGCATGAATTCTCTGCACTCACGTATACATCCATGTTCGTGCACATGTATACGTGTGTTGTATGTTATGAGTCAATGCCAAAAGAAACGTTGAGAAGACCCAATGAATGTAGCTTCAGAGGTCTCCCTGAGATGAGTCACTCTAAGCAAGCCCAGAGCCTCAGAAACATCCCACATTTATTGAGGGCTAAAGGCAGGCTCAGGAATGTGCATTACTACTTTGGTGAGCGCAAACTACGCTCTCTCTCTCTCTGTTGACTTCAGCATTTACCTAACTCTAAGTTTACACCATGCTAGCCATTAACATCCCAAGCAGGGATCAAAGACCAGACAGGGCGCCAGCAGGAGAAGCTGCTGTCTGCAGCCTTGAATCCCAGCTTGCCAGAATTTACCAGGGAGAGAAAACAGTGCTCCTCGGCTCTGTGTATTGTTCCTTGTTTCCTCGGGACATTAGGCTTTTGTCTCATATCTGTATTTCTCTCTCTCTCTCTCTCTCTCTCTCTCTCTCTCTCTCTCTCTCTCTCTCTCTTTCTTTGGCAGAACCAGGGATTGAACTCAGGCCCTTGCACTTGCCAGGGAGCGCTTATTCCACTGAGCCATCTCCCCGGCCCCTGTATTTCTATAATTCCCTGTTTTTGTTTTTATGCTGAAATTTTTTGAAGCATCAGGGCAAGGACTGCAGATTGTCGATCCATGGTTTGTTGCTGGACTCGTCCTTGTCACCAGGCTAAGCAGGACGTACAAACAGTACAGAGACAACATAGACAAATCATGACTACACTCCCACTAAATCATGGAATAACGATTAAGGTTTTCAGTGCCGTTAGAGATGCCTTGTAGCAGATCAGTATCAGACAATTCTGACAATTGTTTTGCAAAACTATTATCAATATGTTGCTGAAGAGACAGGATCTCAGAGGTAATTCTACCATGATACAATAAATTCCTTTTTATGCTTTCCCACGGGAAATGAGTTTGATTCTATGGAATTGAAGTTACACAGAAGGAAGAGGTATTCCAATCACATTTTTAAAAAACTTTTTGTAGGGAAGGGTCTACAGGGTGTTCAGGGTCTGGCTACTAGATCGGACTGGCAGTGATTCACCTGTTTACAGCCTCCCAAGAGCTGGGATTACAGGCGCGCACCACCACACCCAGTCTCAATCACTGTCTCAGCGGGCAGGGCCAGCATGGAAGGTCTGGGGATCGAACTCCCGGCACTTGTGCTTGTTTGCAGGTGCTTTAATCCACTATTTGGCCAGCCCGTCTTTTGTTATTTAAATGGTGTTATGGTTTGTGTCTAGGTGTCCCCCCCAAAGCCTCATGCAGTCTTGGGGTGGCTTCTGGAGTTTGTGATTGATTACTGTGGGTATGGATGCTGCACCCACCCTGGGGCAGGTAATTTGCATTACAATGTAAGGTGGGAAGAGAGGCCAGCTGCCTGAGCCGCTGCTGCCTCTCCCTCCTGGTCTTGCTCTTTGCCACCGCCATGAAAGGTTGCTTTCTGCCATGCGCTGCTCTGCATTGGACCCAGATGAAATCTCCAGTAACTGTGAGCTAAATAAACCTTTCCTTCCTTTAATTTGAGTGTCGGGTATTTGTCCCAGCAAGGAGAGAAGAGTAACTAAGACAAATGGGATGTCAAAATCAAGCAACTGTATCAACCTCATGGCTTTTAGACATTATTCCAAACCTTTATATTTGTTTGTTAAATATTAAAGCCCTACTTTTAATGCTTTTTTTGCGGTACCAGGGATTGAACTCAGGACCTTGCAATTGCCAGGCAAGCACTTAGTCTGCTGGTCCCGTGTCCTCCTAAGCAGGCACTCTAATCCACTGAAATATCTGGCCAGCCCTAAATTATAACTTTGGTTTCCCTGTATAAACAGCATTGATTACACTAAACAAAACCTGCAGACCATTTAGCACTGGGGCTGTCTTTGGTTGATTTTACTCCCTATTGTGCTGGCTGAGCTGCTAGCAGCAGCTTAGTGGTCTTAGTACCTACAAAGGGTTTTCTCGAGCCCACATCTCCTCCTAAAGCTTTGAGGGAGCCATGGCTCTGTAGCCCTGGCCTCTGTGCAGCCACTGTGTGTGCCCGCTGTCGCTCTGGCTCTGGCCGCTGGATGCTTTGCTTTTGCCCTGATTTTAAACAGAAATACTATCTTGAGCCTTAAGAACTTGTGAAGCCAGGAGGGGCCAGGGAGATGGCTCAGTAGGATAAGCGCTTGACTGGCAAACACAAGGATCTGAGTTCAATCCCTGGTTCCGCCAAAAAAAACCCCAAAAACCAAAGAACTTGTGAAGATAGTCACACGCACAGCCAGTGCTAGAGCCACGGCATGATGTCATAGGCGTGACCCACCTACTTAGCACCAGGAACACAGGCCTCTGCGGCTGAACCTATCTCACAGATGCCTGTCTGGGTCAGCCTACGATGGGTGTGGATGGGATGCAGGCCCTCCCAGATCTGCCCCTCCCTGCCATGCCCCACAGCTTAGAACCAGCTGCAATTTATTTATTTATTTATTTATTTATTTATTTATTTATTGGCGGAACCAGGGATTGAACTCAGGCCCTTGTGCTTGCCAGGCAAGCACTTATTCTACTGAGCCATCTCCCCTGTCCTACAGCTGCAATTTTTAAAAAAAAAATTTTTTTCCTTACTTAGTTGAGCAAAGCTAGAAGGTTTAAACTCTTTGTGCTGTACCTTTGCTCTTTTCTCTTCCTGTTTAGGACTTGATTTTTTAAATTTATTTAAAGATTTTATTTTATTTTAAATTTATTTGGTATAGGGTCTTCCTGTGCAGCTCAGACTTATAGTAATCCTCCTGTCTCAGCCTCCCCAGCTCTAGGATTATAGGCTTGGTGCGCCCTGGGGCAGGGCCAATATATAGTGCCCGGGTCAAACCCAGGTCCTTGGGCTTGCCAGGCAGGCGCTTAAATCGCCAAGCTATCTCCCTGGCCCTTGGAGTTTATTTTAAAACAATACTCCATGCTAAGTCCTTTATGGTGGTCTTAGAAAATAATATAGGGGCTGGGGAGATAGCTCAGTAGGATGAGCACTTGCCTGACAAGCTCAAGGTCCTGAGTTCAATCCCCAGTTCCAAAAAAAAAAAAAGCAAATTGTATTTAGGGGCCAGGGAAATGGCTCAGTGGAATAAGTGCTTGCCTGACAAGCGCAAGGGCCTGAGTTCAATCCCCGGTTCCAACAAATTTAAAAAAAA
>NW_004524577.1:7424938-7426447 GCF_000260255.1 Octodon degus
TTTTTTTGCAGTACCGGGGATTGAACTCAGGACCCTGTGCTTGCCAAGCAAGTGCTTATGCTGCTGAGCTATCTCCCCAGCCCCTACCATTTTTCCTTTTGGCTTCTGTACATTTAACAATACTTTGACCTTGGGGATTATAAGGAATTCCTGTGATAAGGGAAAATTTTACAAAACTTTTAGAAGACAGCTTGAACATTATCTATGAGTAAATGATCTATCCAGTTGTTTCCTGCTGACAATAGGGCCAAGTAGTGCGCATGAGTTCTAAGACGCAGAACAAAGAGAAGCTGACTTTTATTTTTAATAAGCTGTTGAGTTTTAATTTGAAAAGGTTTAGTAGGGGCTGGCGAGATGGTTCAGTAGAATAAGTGCTTGCCTGGCAAGAGCAAGGGCCTGAGTTCAATCCCCGGTTCTGCCAAAAAAAAAAAAAGAAAGAAAGAAAGAAAAGAAAAGGTTTAGTAGTAGATATCGTAAGTGAGATTTCTCCTTCATAATCACTATCAATAATCACCAAATGTACAAATACTCCTTGGATCATAATACTACTCCTTTCTACCATCAGACCTACAGTGTCTTTGAAATAGGGCTGAAAACTCCAGTTTTAGTTTTGTAAACTCCACAGGCTTGGAGCAAAAGCTGATTTTCCACAGTCATCAGATCTAAAGCTACACCTCCACTTCTGGGGAAAAGATCTGCGACCCAGCATTTGATTGAAATTTCGGCTGGCCAATGGAAACAGCGGGTATCCCATATTATTATTGTTGTTGTTGTTATTATTATTATTATTATTATTATTATTTTGGCGGAACTGGGGATTGAACTCAGGCCTTTGTGCTTGCCAGGGAAGCACTTATTCTACTGAGCCACCTCCCGGGCCCCTATCCCATATTATTTATCTCTGGGCCCCTGGGTAATAGGCCCATTTTCTCCAGTTTCCTGAGGTTGTAAGGGTTGGCCATTCTTTTTGTGTGTGTGTGTGGCTGGATCCAACCACATCCCTGAACTTGCCCAAGCTTGTCTAAGCAGGCACTTTAAACTATCTCGCCTGCCCTGTTGGCCACTCTTATCAAGTTGGAGCAGCATTCATTAGCCCAGTGTTTATCTACCCTCTCCACATCTTGGACAAAGTCCAGGTGCAGTCTTTCTATTCTTATCTCCTTTTTCCTTTTTATCTTGTCCTTTTCTGCAATCTTTCCTCATATGACCCATCTTTCCGCGCCTAAAACATTTGGTATGATTTTGTTCTAAAAGAGTCTATAAGGCAACCACCAATAAATTAGCTCCGTATGGCTCTGAGCCAAAATCAGCGCGGCCTTAGTATATTCTTCCAGTGATGCACCTTGTGCCTTCAGGGACGCAGAGCCTTTTGACATTTGGTATTTGCTTTCTCAGAAGACAAAGTTTGTGAGCTCAATCCCCAGTTCCGCCAAAAAATAAAAAATAAAAATAAAAGACGAAGTTTGTAACAATAAATCCCTCAGATCTGGCGCTCCCACTGTTTTGTGT
>NW_004524577.1:7426987-7453813 GCF_000260255.1 Octodon degus
AACCCTAACCCTAACCCTAGGAAGGTTGAGCATCCCCTGGCCTAACCCTAACCCTAACCCTAACCCTAGGAAGGTTGAGCATCCCCTGGCCTAACCCTAACCCTAACCCTAACCCTAGGAAGGTTGAGCATCCCCTGGCCTTTCCACCTTTTCTCATGCCCTCAAGCAACAGATCCGAGTTTGCGCAATAGCGCGTCATCATATCGCAATCGGGCTTCGATGCCGAGCCAGGCCCCTGACCAGGGAGTCGATCTGATGAACCACCAAGCGGGGGATTTTTGTCCCCTGCTAACCCTCTCTTGAACATCTGCTTCATCTTTCCACCAAGTTCTAAACTGCGAATATTGGCTTGGCTCCAAAATTGTAGGCACAAAACTTTCCAATCATGAGGAATTAGTCCGTGTTCATTTGCTAATTTTGCATGAATCCAATCACACAGGTTGATCGCATACCATAGGCCATGACAGCCTGCGTTAAATCTCTAATAACCTTGAATGCCGGAGGTTGGGGTTCCCACTGTACAGACCCCTGGGGAAATTGAGCATTTGGGGGGTGCTGTTGGACCACCACAGGAAAATACCCAAAGGAGCAGGATAAGCTTCAGGGTCGCCCCTGAATAAAAGCGTGAGATATCATACTTTTATCAAGTTTTATGGGGGCTTCCCTTTTCTCCTCATATGGAGGAGCAGAAGGGTCAAAAGATGGCGGTAGGGGCTGAATTTTTGTGACCCGAGATGGAGGGACTACAGAGGTAGAGACCTCCATTTTTTTCAGCCAATTTAGAAAGCAGTTGTGATAACTGCCTCACCTCGGTTTACAGCTCACGTACCTCATTCTTACTTTCATTCTACATTCCATCTGAGGGTCCTCCAAATCCTCAGATTCCGAGGAGATGGTTTGCAGATGCTATAAATGTCCTTTTAGGACCCAGTTTGTCAGACTTATTCCCCCTACAGAACATCAAGAAATTTAAAGAACCAACACCCTCAGTATGCCGGAGAGCACCTTCACGTAGGAGGTCTTGAGGGGGTACAACCTTAGCATAACTATGCACCACAGAGGCCCCCTGCTCTATTTGTGTCTTTTCTATGCTAGCATTTGGCAGTTGAGGGCAAAGGAGACAGAGGTCTTAAAAGGTCTCCTCTGCAGATTTATATTTGTGTGGAAGTTGTTTAAGCTTAGCAATATCGGCATCTGACACTGACCTTTTCAAATATTTCTTAAGACTCTTCCGAGTCAATTGCAATGGTTCCAAAGTTAAGGAAATTAAATTACAAAGAGACCACATATCAAGAGGAATTGGGGGCTGGTGAGATGGCTCAGTGGTCTAAAGCACCTACTTAGAACAAGCTAAGCTAAACAAAGCACAGGGACCGCGGTTCAATCCCCCAGCACCACATGCCAGCCAGCCCCACCCCCTGGAGGGCTGAGCAGGCCACACACACACAATAAATAAATAAATAAAAAAAAAAAATATTAAAAAAAAAAAAAAAAGCCTGTTAAAACTTTAAAAAAAAAAAAGAGGAATTGGTTCTGCATTTTGGCACGCATGTCGCAGAATTTTGTTGTTGTTGTTGTTGTGGCACTGGGGATTGAACTCAGGCCCTATTGAGTTATCTCCCCAGCCTCTTCACAGAGCTTTCATAACTCGCTTCCAAACTTTTAAACTTAAAGCAGCCCTTCCTGGCCGGGGAGAGAGCGCAGTGGAATAAGCACTTGCCTGGCAAGAGCAGGGTCCTGAGTTCAATCCCTGGTTCTACAAAAAAATAAAGCAGCCTTTCCTTAGGGCCTGAATCAGTAGCAATGCCGCCAGAGCAATGTTTTAGTTTCATTTTTACTCCTGTTCCCTTGAGCAGCATCCATCCGAGTAAGACAGACATATTCATTTTCTATTGCATATTTCCATTACCCCGAGCTTCTGCCGCTGGTCTCCCCTCCTCTGGGCGTACTGTACCCCAACAGTCCAACCTGTTTTATACTTGCAATCAGTCCTCTCTTTTCCGCCCCATGTCTAGGCGCCATGTCTGCATATATCCCAAAATGGGCTTGTGCGTGATGTTTGTAATACAAGAATTTTTGTTTTGGAAAGAAAAACTGACTTTCCAACTGTTTTGGAAAGTCAACTGATAAAAAATGTTTATTGAGAGTAACATGCCAAGCGATGCCCCCAGACCAGCTGGGAGGTGCGAGAGAGGCTGCCCACGCTCAAGCGGGTGACATCCCCGTACTTGTCATCCTGCCCAGCAGGGGAGGCCCAGGGCACAGCTTGTGGAAGGCAGGCTCTGGGGCGGGCCTGGGTGTCTCACCGGCTCCTATGCGAAGGTCAGTGTGTCCTGCACCCCAACAGCTGTGTCAGTGTCATGGAAGGTGGCACAGGAAGTCATGCAGAGGCAAGGCCACCACGCCCGATAGCGAGATCCCCAGGGTGTCAGAGATACAGGTGGCCGCCATGGCAAATTCGCGGTGCTCATCACTGGTCTGGGGGCAGAGAGCAGAGGTGAGGCTTCGGGCTGAAGGTCACAGGCCTGGACCACCTGCCCCCCAGGACATCCCCGTTTGCCAGGGGCACTGACCTCCAGGGCAATGTTGTGGAAGGTGTTCACGTAGGCCGCACCCCCCAGGAGCCCCTCATACACAATGATCAGGAAGACGAGGTATATGCTCGGCAGGAAGTCCAGCAACACAGCCAACAGCAGGAAGGCCAAGTTGAGACTCTGTGGGCAGTTGAAGGGCAGGGCTGAGGGAGGGTGGGAGGCTGCACATCTCATCCAGCAACCCCTGGATCTGGGGGACACTGACCAAACCCCAACATTGGCTGGGCCACGAGCACCGCAGAGCCTCCTCCTCCTCCTCCTCCTCCTCCTCCTCCTCACTTGTTGCTGTTCTACGGTCCCTCACTTGGCCTTCTACCTCCATGGGGGCCATGCCCACCATATGACCTCACTGCCTGCTTTCAAGGGCTCCTGGATTAAGCATTCTTCTCTCCCTCGTTCTCCTGGGTGAGACTAGTGAGCTCAGGGACATTTGGCAATGTCAGGAAGTATCACTGCTACACACGGTGGGTAGGAGCCAGGGACACTTATGCACAGGGCAGCGCCACACGGGCATGACCTGGCCCCGTGCGACAAAAGGAGCAAGGCTGAGCAGGGCGTGGTGACACACACCTGCAATCCCAGAACTCAGGAGGCTGGGGCAGGAGGATCGCTGCAAGTTTGAGGCCAACCTGGGATACAAAGTGAGTTCCAGGCCAGCCTGAACTGCACAGTGAAACCCTTGTCTTAAAAAGAGTAGCAAGACTTGAGAAACCCTGGTTTAGAGGCTTTCTCCCTTTTGGAAGCTTCCTTGATGTCCCACCGAGGGTATAGATCCCTCCTTGGTGCCAAGAGCACTGTGTGGCTTCCCCAGCATACAGGCCACTACCTGGGGGATCACACAGGTCACGTCCTCAAGAACCATCCGGAGACTTTGTTAAACATACCACCTAGGCCTGCCCCTGACAGGTCCTAAAGCAGGAAGTCTGAGGTACGCTCAGAGATCTACATGGGGAAGAACATGACCTAGTAATAGTGCTATGAGGGCAAGACCCTGCAACCACTGTGGCTTTGGGTCAAGTACTTCCTGTAAAAGCAATAAATGTGACAGCCCTAATGCTGGGGGCAGCCTTGGTTGAGCTGGTACCTGAAACCATAAGCGACGCGTTTCGGCGTCACCTAAAAGAACTGGCAATGGTTGGCAGCACAATTTACAACACAGTTGCGACTTTGTGTGTATAAGCCCTGGGCTGGCAGCAATGGTCATTTTAAGGAAGGTGAGAAAATATTTACATACTCTTGCCATGACATCATAGTGTTAACTAAGCCAGGCACGGTGGCACACGCCTGTCATCCCAGCCCTCAGGAGGCTGAGACAGGAGGGATCGCAGCGAGTCTGAGGCCAGCCTGGGTAGCATAGCGAGCTCAAAACCAGCCTGAACAATCTATCTGGGCGCAGCAGAACATGCCTGCAATCTCAGCTACCCAGAGGGCTGAGGCAGGAGGACTGGGCGTCAAGGCCAACCTGAACTGCTTAGTAAGCCCAGGTTCTCAAGAGGAGGTAAGACAAAGGGCTGGGCTATAGCTCAGAACTCGCTGGGCTCCGTCTCCATCATGTGTGCGTGCACACGTGTGCGTGCCGTTTCTTACTTCCTCTTAGTTACAAAACTGAGGAATTGAGTTCCTAGGTAGGTGTGGCAGTGCACAGCCTAATCCTACCACTCTGGGACCCACAGGCAGGAGGACCAACAGCTGGAGCCCAGCACAGGCAACTCAGCAAGACCATGTTGCAGGGGCCTGGGAGATGGCTCAGTAGAGTAAGCGCTTCCTTGGCAAGCACAAGGGCCTGAGTTCAATCCCCCGTTCAGAAAAAAAACAAAACAAAACAAAAAAAAACATGTTGCAAAATGGGTGGGAGATTTCCAGACTAGGAATACTTAGCCTGTAGTTGAAGGTTTATTTCATTTTTTTTTTTTTTTTTTTTTTTTTTTGGCAGAACCAGGGATTGAACTCAGGGCCTTTATTCTACTGAGCTATCTCCCTGGCCCCTGAAGGTTTATTTCAACAGCTACCTTCATCCACAAACTGCAGAAGCTATGGCTGCAGTGTGGGTCTCGTGGAACTCCTGTTAGATTACTGTGGAGAATGGTATTTGTGGGCTACAAAGTATAGACTGCTGTAGGACAAGGGAAGTTTCAGAATTTCCTTGGCTACAATGTCACTGATTCTATTTTGGTTCTTTTTGAGACAGGGTCTCACTACTCAGGCTGGCCTCAAACTCACAGTAATCCTCCTGCCTCAGCCTCCCGAGTACTGGGATCACAGGTGTGCGCCACTGTGCCAGCCTGGTTATTCATTTGTATATATATATGCATACCTATCTATCAATCAATCACCCATCCAGATTTGTAGTGCTGCAGAAGACACCCAGGGCCCTGTGCATGCTAAGCCAGTAAGCTCGTCTCTAGTCCCTGACCTCTGTTTTGGTTTACTGTTCGCAGTGCTCAGGATTAAGGCCCCACCCATGCACGCTAGGCAGGCACTCTGCCACTCCCACGCCCGCTTTATAGTTGGGGCAATGGAGGATTGGAGTGTGCAGTCCTGCCCCAGTCACACAGCTATCGGAGTGAAATGAAACATTTGCAGGTAGGACTGTGCAGCTCCTGAAGGTGCGAAGAACACACGCAGAGCTGGTCTCAGTCGTCCCCCTGGCTTAGAAATGTGTGTATGAAGCTGTGAACCAAGGTGGAGCGGAGCATCAGGCGGGGCGAAATACCTGCAGCAGGGCCAGCACCCAGGTGAAGCGGATGTGACAGCAGCGGAGAGAGGAGCGAGAGGCAAAGACGCCGGCCTGGTACAGCATCTGGTACCTGAGGCAGGGAGCAGGAAGCAGGAGGAAGCGCCTCTGGGCGTCACCTCAGGTCGGGCCACTGCCACCTGCCCCCAGCCCTCACTCCTCTCACCAGCGGTACTGTTGAGGGTGACTCAGGGATGTGTTCCGGAAAAACAGGAGCTCAAACTGCAACGGACCAGACAGGAAAAACACATCACGTGGACACGCGGGTCCCCGGCCGCCTCGCGCCGCCTGTGCCCCCCTCAGCACCCCTCACTCACAAGTCCCTGGTTGATGAAGTACTCGGCGAAGTAGACCAGCACCAAGGGGATGATGTAGCACAGCAGGCCCTGGAGGGGTCAGAAGGAATGAGCAAAAGGCCGGAGACAGCCGCTGACCACAGGCGCGCACAGCCGCCGTCCACACCTTGAACACTGTCCACCTTTCCTGCAGGGAGAGGTTCCAGCCGGCGCCTGTGGGGAGCAGGAAGGGGGTGCGGATGGAACGGGCACACGGAAGACCAGTCCTAGATGGCCCTGGCCAAGAAGCACCTCGCTGACACAACACCGTGAACACGCTCAAAGGCCGCGGGTCTGCACACTTAAAAGGGGTTAAGATGGTAAACTTCATGGGATGTAGACTTCACGTAGTTCAGTGGTAGGGTGGTTTGCCTAGTGTGCATGGGGCTCTAGGGTCACTCCTCCCACTGACAAAAATCAATCAATCAATCAAAGCAGTTAACCAGGTGAGATCTCTCCATCCCTCTTACATAGCTCAACAGATGGCCAGTGCCCCCTTCCCCCAGCCACGCTGGCTCTTCTGTTTCTAGGGCATCCAAGCTCATTTCTACCACAAGGCCTTAGCACGTGCTATTCCTGTCTGAAACCTCCTCACCCAGAAGTTCCCAAAGGTTACTGCTTGACAGTCAAGTTCTGGTCCAAATATCACCTCCTTCAGAAGGTCTTAGAACTGGCCAAATAGCTCAGTGGATTAAAGCACCTGCAAGTAGGCGCAGGGGCCAGGGGTTCAATCCCTGGGGTGCACTGAGATGGCAACTGAGACTGGGCATGGTGGTACGCCTATAATTCCAGCTCTTGGGAGGCTGTAAACAGGCAGATCACTACAAGTCTGATCTAGTAGTGAGACACTGAACACTGTAGACCCTTCCCTAAACACACACACACACACACACACACACACACACACACACACGCACACACAGAGGGTGTTCTCTGTAGGTGATGAAACTCCTAGCCTCTCCCCACTCCCCTCAACTGTCATACTACTTTCACACCCTTCCAGAGCTTATCTGACTCTGAGAATGATTTCTCTCTGACCCACTGATTGGCTCGTGAACTTCACCTTGGCACCGCCATTCCCCAGCCAGGCCCCCGAGTGGCTCTCAGCCAGACCAATGCTCTGACTTGAACCAGCTCCCTCCGCCCCCCAGTCCACTGCAGAGAGGAACAGACTAAAACCTGGAGGAAAGAATCGGGGAGTGGGGGGTGGGGGGTGGGAGCCTCCTACCTGGCCCTGGGGCTCCTGTGCCTAAGAGGGGCTGCCGGGCTATGCTCTCTGCCTCATCTTCCCCACCAGGGTCCTGAGGCTTGGGCGCCGTGAGCAACAGGAAGTAGCTGGCATGAACAGAATGAAGAGTCAGGGACCCGAAGGGCCACTCCCTGCCCCGCCGCCCCCACTTTTGCCTGCTTCCAGTGGCCGGCAGCTCATGGTGCCTGAGCAGCCTGGCCTGGCCTCGAGAGGCCCAACTGCGGGCAGATCCTGCCTGGCTTGGAGTCAAAGTCTGTCTCCCTCCTTGTTCTTACCAGGCCCTGTCTGACTGCTGGCTCACACCTAGGGGCCAGCTGTTTTCTTATTGTTCTACCAGACACTCCGGCTTCCCCTACACTCTTCTGATACATAAATATTTTACTAAATATTTTCTTTCCACTGACTCCCCTTTTCTGCCTGGCACTGTCTTAGACCTAAGCCACAATCTGTGACTGGCTGGTTAAAATCATTTCCTAACGCCCATGAAAATACAGCATGGGCGTGAAGCCCATCCCTGCCCAACCCCAGATCATCTCAGCCACACATCTGTGGAGCACTTCCCGCTCACAGGAAAGCAAGGGCAACCACTGCCATTTGAGATACAGGGAAACGGGGGTCAGAGAGGTCCAGGGCCACTACAGCTAACAGGTGGCAGCTCCGGGATTGGAATCTAGGGCTGTTGTGAGTCCAGAATCCCTCCCCTGCCACAACAAGGCCAGAAGGATCTGCAGACTGGGATCACGAAGGCGTTCTCCTTACTCCCGTCCCCTCCATCCCACCAGGGCCACTCACCTGGCCAGCAGTAGGCCAGGGATCCCCAGCATAGAGAGCAGGGTGTGCTGAGGAGAGAGGCCAGCCTGGGTGAGGCCCAGGTAGGACAGTGCTCCCAGCAGCCCTGCGCCACCTGTGCCCGAGGACCACCAGGAGATCACTGCCCTGGGAAGGAGAAAGCAGACACACTCAGCAGGGGCAGGGTTAGGAGGAAGGGGAAGAAGAAAGGGAATGGGGAGGGGAGGGGAGGGGAGAAGGAAGAGGAGCTCTCTCATCCCTTCCCACCTGCTCACCTGGGGTAGAAGGCAGTGAGCGAGAGGAAGGTGACCTCCCCAAGACCTGAGGAGATGCTGGCCAGGACCACACCTGGGAGGAGGACAAATGTGGAGGTGGCCTTTCCCCAATAGTTCCAGGCCCTCAAGGACTCTGACCATGGCCTTCTCTGCACTGGCTCAGAGGGCTGAGAGAGGACTCCCTGGGAAGGCCAGGTCCAGATCAGAACTGGGGCCAACTCCTCTTCCTACTTCTTGCACAGAATGATCCCTCGGCCCACCCGTTCTCCATCCAAGAGCAGGTCTCCCGAGAGCCCTTCCGCCTCCACCCTGCTTCCATCCATTTATTACCCCCACTGCTCCTTCCAGGCTGCCCTGTCTCCCAGCTCCTATACAGGGCAGCCTTCACAGCCCTCTGCGGGCCACTGAAATAATCCCTTTCCTTTCAGAAGCTGGGGAGACCACCCCCCACCATCACTGAGGCCAACGACCCTGATATAGAACTTTACACCCACCGCACAGGCTGGTCCCCACGGAGTGGGAAAAGGCAACCAGGATGAAGCTTCCGGCAGAACAAGCCCCACTGATGAGAACCCGAGGGCTGGGGGTGAGAGAAGGGTGAGCGGCTCGGCCTCGGGGCTCCACTCCCCGGCGTCTCGCCCACTCCCTTCCCCTCCCAGCTGCCCCCCTCAGGACCAGACCTGTAGGGCAGCAGATGCAGGCCCAGAGGAGCCAGCAATTTGATGACCAGGGTGGGGAGGATGTCTGCCAGGAGCACCGCCTGGGACAGAAGGAAAAGATGTGACCCCAGACCATCCCTGAGACAACTCTCCCAGCCAAGAGGCAGAGGAAAGGCAGCAACAAACACAGGCCTTGGTATCCTTTCACCATGTGCCAAAGAACTGACTCTCTCTGAACCTCAGTTTCCTCATCTGGGAAATGGGGGTCCTACAATGCTTAGCTCACAAGAGCAGCGTGGGAGACGTGAGTTAGCTGATGCCGCTCACGGTGGCAATCTCTATAATCACAGCCACAGCTGGCAGGCTGGGTGTGAGGGGCTGGGGATGGAAATGTCTTGCTCCCGGGGAGCCAGTGGCGGACTCACAGCCGTGGAGACAGAGTTGCAGTCAAATCGAGATGAGCTGTTGTGAGGCATGGCCGTTGGCTCTGGGTCCACCTGAGGGGAGAAAATGATGTCTTTCTTCTAGGGAGGCAGGAAGGGGACAAGGCCCCAGTCACAGCTGCTTAACTTGAAGGATGGCTTCGAGTCAGCCCTGCCGTAGATTAGCCACATCAACCCTCCGCATCCTTTTCCTGGGGGGCTTGGCAGTGAACCCACGGCTTCACACATGCTCGGCCAGTGTGCGGTCACTAAGCTAGGTCCCCAGCCTCCCAGCCCCTTGCAGTTTGTCAACCCAATGCCCAAAGATCTCCTAAACCTCTTCCTGCCCTTAAACCAGGCGCAGTGGCACACGCCTGTAAGCCCAACATTTGGGAGGCTGAGGCGGGAGGATCCTTGGGAGTTCCAAACCAGCCTGGACTACAAAGTGAGCTCAAGGCCAGCCTGAGTTGCATAGTGAGATCCTGTCTCAAAAAGACCAAAAAATCTTTCTTCCCTAGGGGTCTGGGAGGTGAGCAACTTTAGCCCCCTGCCCCACTGATTGGCCACCTCACTCTATGAAGTTTTTTTTTTTTTTTTTTTTAATATGAAGTTTTTAAGGCGTCTTCCACCTCAGGTGAAACCATCTCTCCCCACAGAAACCAACCTCGGTGGTGGTGTGGCAGCGAGGGGCTGACTTACATGGCTCTGGTTCCCAGACGCCCTCTCCTGTCTCAGGATGTCGTGGGCAGCACTGAGCATCACCACATAAGAGAAGTTGTTGCAAAGGCCCAGGATCCTGGAATGAGGCAGGCAGACCCTCACTTGGTGTCAGGCCACCGTCTATGCAGAGCCCGTGTGGGTCCCCCTAACCTGCGTCCTCCAATCAGCTTCTGCTTTTTTTTCCTCTAGCACCAGATTTTAGCTTCTTTCAGCACTGAGGTTAGAAATAGAGGCTTTGGGATCACAGAATCAGGTTCACCTCCAAGTTCTGAGTCCTCCCCAGGGAGAGATCTCAGAGCTCCCACAAACAACTCTGTTCCTGGGCATTTTCCATCCACAAATACACTGTGATACAATAAAAAAAATCTTGGGGCTTAAAACCCAAAGGTTCAGGGGGCTGGAGATATAGCTCAGTAGCACAGCACATGCCTGACAAGGGCAAGGTCCTGAGTTCGATTCCTGGGACCAAAAAAAACCCCCAAAAATTAGCTGGACTTGGTGGTGAATGCCTGTAATCCCAGCGCTCAGGATGTTGAGGCAGGAGGTTCATTGTGAGTTCAAGACCAGCCTGCACTACAAAGTGGGTTCATGGCCAGACTGAGCTGCGTAAGATGCTGTCTCAAAAGAAGGAAAAAAAAAATCAAAAAAACCACACACACACACACAAAACCCACGAAGGTTCAAGTTCCAAACCTGCTGTTTCTTATTTAAATGGCCTCAGCCTGCCTTGTGTAAAAGCTAAGGATATAATTTCTCTGCTAGCTACCACACATAGCGCCACAGGGATCAAAATGAAACCAAAGCCCTTATGATCCATAAAAGATCTTCACTTACTTTTATCTCTTAGAGCTGGGCTGAGTGGGAGGCAAGAAAGTGGGCCCCGTGTCACAGATTTCACAAGCCTGTGATGTGGCTCTTCCTACCTTACTGCTGAGGAAACTGAGGCTTAGAGAGGTTAAGTCACTTTTCCAAAGAGTCACATGGGGGCCGGGGATGTAAGTCAGGGGCACAGGCGCCTGTCTGGCAAACGCAAACTCCCGAGTTCGATTCCCAGTACCAAAACACAAAAAACGAAGAGTCACATGGGAAGCCATGTCCAACCAAAGCCTTCCACAGTTAGGCTAACACTAGAAGATTTCCTAAGACTCAGGGGACTAAATCCAGGGCCTTCACACTGAGCTACCTCCTCATTTTTTTGTATTTTTTAATTTTAAGACAGGCTCTTACTAAGTCACCAAGTGGCTGAGGCCAGATTCCCTCCTGCCCAACCAAGAGTCCTGCAACTACAGGCATGCACCCCACATCTAATCTAGGTGATCTTTCTAAAAAAGTTGTAGCACCAATGGATGTATGGATAGCACTTGGGAAATACTGGTGTTCCATTTGAAGTTGTGATTTAGACTTTCTTTTTAAACTACATGCATTATAAAATGTTACAACCTGTAGGTAAGTAACCCTGCAGGGGGTGGTCAACGTGATTAAGTCAGTAAGTACAATCTGGCAAAGTCACAGGCAGGTAGTGGACTCAGTAAACACTTGTGGCCAGGTGTGTACGCCTGGAGGATTGTTGGGAGTTCAAGACCAGCCTGGGCTACCAAGTGAGCTCAAGGTCAGCTTCAGCTGCATAGCCAGAGCCTGTCTCAAAAAAAAAACAAAAAAAAAAACCGAACTTGTTTTTTTTTTTTGTTTGTTTCGAATGCCTTCAAGGCATGACTGGCTGTCTTGTGTTGTGGGGATCGAACCACAGCAACCTGAGCCTGACTGCTTTGTTGAAGCAGCCACTTAAAGAACTGAGCTAAGGGGCAGGCCCCCCCCCAAACTTAAGTCAGCTCCTCTACACAGCTCAGTCCTTGTCTCCACCTTTCCACTTGTCACACGTATTTTGTTGGTTTCTCTGGCCACTCACCAGAAGCCCACCGCATTCTTCCACTGAGCCGCACCCCGATTCTCCAACAGAGGGGCTCGGGGCTCCGGGGCAGCCTCCTCCCCTGGAAGAGAACAGCGCATGACCCCAGACCATGGTCAGGGCCCGCGTCTTCTGGCCGAGCCAGCCTCCGAGCCCCTCCGGTGGTCACTCCAGGAGGGCGGTCCCAACACCCACCCTCAGAATCCGAAAGGTGCCGCCGCGAGCCCGCACAGCATCCCATGGCGTCCAGTTCAGGTCCCCCGATGGGTCCAAAGCCAGAGAAGGCTCAAAGTTGGCTCCAGCCTGGGGGAGGAGAGTCTGCGGCAGGTGAGAGAGACCAACGCCCCACGGTCCGCCGCAGCTCCAGCAGCCTGCCGCGATCGCGCCCCGCGATCTGTCAGCGGAGCCCCGGACCCCGCCTGGCGCCCTCCAGCCCGACCACGCCCACCGGTCGGGCTCTGCCCCCGCCCGCGTAGACAGTGCGGACCCCCTACGGCCTGTACCTTTAAGAGCGGCCCGGCGTTCCGCGCCAGGTAGCCGCCGGGCTGCTGTCACGTGAGGCAAACGCTGCTGCCCCATCACGTGACGGGCGATCCTGCCCACTTCCGGGTCTTCCTTCGGTCTCCGCGTTGGACCTTCTCAGTTTTGGTGCATGAAAAAGAGGCCAGCACAACCACTGATTTTACACTTGAGAGGGAGGGAGCAGCAAAGCAGCGCCTTGATTAGCCGCTTCACGGCCGCGACAGGCTCCTGCCGTCACGGCCTGCGCGGCTTCAGCCCGTCTCCCAGCAGCCTCGCTTGCCAGAAACAAATATGGCCGCATGCCCAGTCTCTCCGACCAGACCAGTTCTAGCTAGGAACAAAGGGTCATCCACGCGACATTCGTAGTCTTATCTGCCGCCCTAAGAAATTGTTTGAAAAATGTAAAACAAAGACCACACCTGCCCAATAATTCTAGACGTTAAGTACCCCCTTCCCCAATCATCCTGTCGCCAAACCAAAACAAACCAACCAAAACAGTGACCCAACTTTTGGTTGTACAGATGAAAAAATAGTAAGATTCAACAAAATCGGACCTAGAAGTGACCTCAGAGACGAATTTAGCGTTAAGAAAATAGAGCAGTAGAGGCAGGGAGTCACTGAGCAGGCTGAAGCAGCAGGAGTGCTTAGATTAGATTTCTTTGATGCCTAAAATTCTAATTCTATGCTCTCTTAGGAAAGTGAAGTCCACTCCACATAATCCAAATAAGGAGTCATTCCCTTACCTTCTGCAGGTGGCAGAGCAGCATCGGGACTCCTCTTCGTTATGACCTTTGCCTGCGGAACAGCTACTGCATCCAAAAGCCTGTGCCCAAGTCTACTAGCCCACCATCCGGCCTTCAGTGCGGTGTGTTGCCCAGGGCACTCAACCAATGAGAACAGGGAGCCTGCTTCATACCCCTGCAGGGCTCTAGCCGTGTTTCAAGCCTGGCCTCTGCGCCCAAGGAACTCACAGTAGGAGGTGCACACAACCACAACACAAAGTTCAGCCAAGTTCTGTTGCAGAGGAAGGAGCCTCGGAACCACCGACCCAGCTCCTTTGTGCCCTTAGGGGATGATTAATGATAGGAAAATGGAAACCAGAGCTCCCACCAGCCCCCTCCTCAGTCTTCCTGGTCCACAGGCAAAACAGGAAGCAGAAACCCCAGCTTCCTCTCACAGAGTCCCTGTGGCCTGGGGGAGACGGAAATGGCAGTTGTGGCTGCCCCCAGGCCCCAGTGTCAAGACCTGAGTCACTGGGGCTTCCATTGCACTTGCACTCTCCCTCATCCCCTTGTCTGAGATTTCCCACCCACTGCTTTTTCTTCCCAGCATCCCTCACTTCCCTGGAGCTCCAAATATGCAACAGAGGCCCCTGGGAAATGCATACCCATTGCTTTGCCTGAGGCGGAGATTGCTGTGGACCTAGGGGAGGTGGGCAGGGCCTAGGTTAGCCCTGTGTCAGGGAGGGGCAGGGGAAGAGGAAGTATCTTTAGGTCCTGGGGAAGACTGGCTTGTCTAGGTGGGTTGGGACAATCATTAGCAGCTTTCTGGACGCACAGAGACAAGATGGAGTTCCTCCGGCAACACCTCCCTGGGCTACATCAAGCCTTAAGGGGGGCACTGGTGAGAGGCAGAAATGCCAGGCTTTCACCCTCATTCTTTGTGGACTCATCTTTTCTGCTTTGAGCCTCGCCTCAGATTCCTTTCCTAGGGCCAGACAGACTCCTAACCTAGCCTTTTGGCTGGTTTCAATACTCCACTTCCACAAATGGATCCCCACACCCCTAGTCTGGGTCTTTTTGTGTTCCCTCTGGACATTCCTCTTCTCCCTCTCAGATCCCAGAGTCCTCTTCTTTATCTAGGGCTCTTCTGGCCCAGGGCCCCAGGGAAAGCACCGGCTCTCCTCTGAATGCCTTTGCCCCCTCCCTTTTTTCTTCTAGGATTCCCTCAGCACCTTTGTCTCCTACCTCATGGGTGATGCGGTCCCCACTGTAGAGAGGGAGGCACAGGAACTAGGAGAGGTGGCTGAAGGAAAGGCAGGGAAGATTGTAGAGGAGAAGAAAGCCCAGGAGTCCCTGCACAGCCTTAGAGGTGGCCACAGTGAGGGAGCTGAAGCGCCAAGAGGGCCTGGAGAGGCAGGAGGAGGTGAGGAGGACAGCTCAGCTGCAGAACAGGTCTGGGGGTGGGGAGAAGGCAGCTCCTGTGGGTCCCAAGCAGGTAGGCAGGACTCTGGGGCAGGCAGGGGCCCAGAGCCGAGTGTTCTCTTAGAGGCTGAGAAGACCTCTGAGGCAGGGTCTGGGACTCACAGAGACAGGAGCAGTGAGGCCAAGGAAAGACAAGCAGCTGAAGAGCAGGAAGTGAACAGAGGGGAGACGCTGAGAACCTGGGAACAGGAGGAGGAGGAAGAGGAGGAAGAGGTCAGGGCAAGAGAGCCTGGGATGGCCAGAGGGGTGGAGTCAGAGCTGCCCTGGCACAGGGAGCCCAAGGAGAAGGCCAGTGCTGAGAGGGAGGAGGAGGTGGCTGTGCACTGTGGGGAGACATGGCCGGAGGTCAGGGAAGCAGTTGCAGAAGCTGAGGTGTCTGGAGCCCAAGGGCCCTGGAAAGTGGAAGGGGAGGTAGTGGCAGTGAAAGCTGGCCAAAGCATAGGGCTGCAAGGGACCCAGGACCCAGGGCCAGAGTGTGAAGATTGGATAACCTTGCATAAGGAGGAGGCCTGGGCAACCTTAGTCAAGGAGGTGGACAGGGCAGCCTCAGATAGAGAGGAAGCTGACCTCTCAGGAGTCAGGGAGATGGAAGATGGGCTAGTCCCAGGAGATAGGCTCTCAGAAGCTACTAGTAGTATCAGGACCCTAGAGGAGGCCTTCAACAGAGAGCAGGAAGAGGAGCTGGATGAGAAGACAGAGGATGAAGTGCAGGCTCTCCCCAAACAGCCCTGGGCCCTGGTTACTGAAGCAACAGAAGATGCAGCTGAGAACCAGAAGGCAAAGATGGAGGCTGCAGGAGCCCCGGAGCCAGGGGTGGAGGCAGGGGAGCTCTCGGAGGGTCAGACAGGTCCGTGTGGGAAAGAGGCCCAGAGCAGGCAGAGCCCAGAGGTCAAGGCTGATGGTGCCAGGCTGCAGGAGGCCCCAGCAGAAGAGCCTCCAGAAAAGAAAGAGAGGTGCTGGGCCCCAGAGGCTGAGCTGGCCCTGCACAAGGAGGCTGAAGCGGAGGCTGCCTCAGAAGCAGGCCTGGAGGCCATGCCCAAGGAGGAGTTCATGTGGGTAAAGGGCCAGGAGGGTCAGATGAGCCAAGAAACACTGAGGGTGGAGTGGGTTGTCCCTGAAAAGCAGGGGCCCGAGCTGGCGGGAGATGCCCCAGGGCCAACAGGTCTGCTGAAAGGACAGGGGTGTCAGGAGGAGCACAGGCCAGGTCCAAGCCTGAGCAAAGAGGAGACAGAAGCAGGGGTGGCGGAACAGCCCCAACACATGGGGTCTGTCCCTCCTGAAGTCCTTGAGGCTGCAGACTGGAAGATCTGGTACAGAGGGGACACAGAGAGCAAAACTACCCAGGAGGATAAAGCAGATGCTGAAGAGGAGGCTGCAGGAGACCAGGCCTTGGAGGCCGAGGTCAAAGGAGGCTGGGAGTCTGAACTGCCAGAGGTTCTGGTGTGTGGAGTAGAGGAGAAAGAGGACTCTGTAGTGGAGAACCAGGAGCTGCAGGCAGACCAAGGGACAGAGGCAGGGCCAAGCCCGGCACTGGGAGAGTCAGAGACCAAAGATACTGAGGACAGGGTGGTGGGGGTCACTGTGCCTTGGGAGGCAGACGGCTCACCCAGGGAAGGTGGGAGGCTGGAGGAGGCAGCGCTGAGGCTCCAGGACCAAGAGGTCGCACAGACCAGCCCTTTGACTACAGAGGTAGTAGAGGCCCAGGCCATCCTAGCTGGGGAAGGCCAGGAAGAAGAGGGTGGAGAGGCTAGGAGAGGCTGGGACTCTGAAGAGAGAGAAGAGGCTGGGGGAGCTGCACTGTTGGAAGACGAGACTGAAGAGTGGCATGTGAGAGGGCAGGGGGAGGACAGTGACAGGCAGCACGGGGACCGCCATCCTGAGGGAGAGGCACAGAAGCCGCTGGATGTGGACGATGTGGCGGCAACTGGTGACCAGTGCACAGAGGCCAAGGGGACTTCTCTAGAAGACCTGGAGGATATCCAGGACCAGGAGGGGTGGCCAACACTCCAGCCTCCTGTAGAGATGGCACCTGGGTCCTCTGAGACTGCAGAGGCCCTGGGAAGTGACAAAGTGGACACTCACAGCAGCTGGAGTGAGGTGAGGGCTCTGGAGTGGATCAGGGAGGGGCAGGACCTGGAAACCAGTACCACAGGGCTCCATGTCTCCTTTGCTGCAGGCCCTGCTCCCTGGCTCCCGCCTGGATGTCTCTGCCTTGCGAGACCGTGCGCTTCTGCAGCGAAGCTCCTGGAAGCGTCGTTCACGGCCCTCTTTCTGGAGGACATCTTCCCCGGAGCAGCAGGAGGACCCTCCCAGTCCACCACCTGAGGAGGTGCTGTCCACCCCTCAGCAGCAGGAAGACCTTCCCAGTCCACCACCTGAGGAGGTGCTGTCCACCCCTGAGCGGGAACCTCTACAGCTAGAGGAAGCCCCTGAGGCAAGTCCTTCACAGTCTGGAGGGTCCCCAGAGCCAGTCAAGAAAAAGTTCCGGGGACAAGGGTAAGCATCAGGCACTGAACTTTGATTGAGGAGGAGGAGTAAGAGGAGGAGGAGGAGGAAGAGGAGAGGGAAGCTACGGGCTCCCACTTCCACAAGTCTGTCTCTCCCACAGGTTTGGCCTGGCACACCCTGGCATGATGCAGGAGTTGCAAGCCAGGCTGGTCCAGCGGAAACCCCAGTGACAAGAGTTGCTGTCCCTCTGAAAGCCTGCCCTGCGTGAGGCTCAGGAGCCTCCAGGAGCCCTACCTCTGCTGGCTCTCTCTGCCACCTGCACCCTTTCCACTGTCTGAGCCTCACTTCTTGGTGTCTCATCCATGGAGTGGACAAGACCAGAATGTCTGTGAAGACCTTGGACTTCGGGGATCTGACTCTAGTGCAGGCTGGTGGACCCTATGCCTCTGAAAACTCTGCTCCAGGGACCCTTGCCCTGCTCACCTCAGCCTGGCCTAGCGGTTCAGAAGATAGCACAGAGGACTGGGGATGGAGTCTGTTCTCCATAGTCTTCCCTCTGCACCCAAGCCTCCAGAGAGCTGCAGGTTGAAACACACTCTTCCCTTCAGCAAAAAGAAAGTGGTTCACAGGCTGAAGGGCACCAGATGGAAGCCAAGGTTGAGGGGTAGTAGGCCAGCAGCCTTGACTTTCCAAAATCATATAGCTCAGCCCCAGGACTCTGATGGTTACTATGGCAACCGAGCTGGTCAGTCAGAGAAGATGGACCAGAATCCTCCGATGTCAGAGCAGTGAGGGATTCTGGGTAGCCAGAGGCTACCAACTCCACTGTAGCCATGCTGCCCCTTGGGCATCAAGGACCTCTTCTGTGACAAGATGCTAAAGCAGAGAGAAGGTGAGAAGGTTTTATTAGGCACCCAGCACAGTGGCCCAGTCTGAGGATGAAACAATAAATAAATCATCTCCTAAACAATAAATAAATATTCAAGAAATAAATATTTGCCATGGACTGGAGGGGCTTTAAATTATTGGGTAGGGGGTGGGGCTGCGGCTGATACAACTTCTGCCTGGTCTGAGGCAGATGAGCTGGTGGTTGTCCTCTGGCCAGGACCAGGTCCTGAAGTCCTCAAGGGTGAGGGAAGGGGACTAGAAGGTCACCCCATCAGAACTGGGAGCCAGACCTGGGTGCCCAGCCTTGGACAGCAGCAGCAAGTCCCGTACAGCCCGGGATAGGACCAGCTCCAGGGAGTGCAGCAGCTGGTAGGTGTAGAGCAGCTGAGGCCAGGACTCCTGTGCCCCTGGGAGCAGCCCCGTTCCCTCCTCCTCATCCTCTTCTGCCCCTGCAAGGTCGAATCCTGCAGCCAGCCCCTGTGAGGAGAGACTTAGATCAGGCTGAGGCCTGGCAGCAGTGCAGCAACCCGTCATTCCGTTCTTGAGCCCAGCTCTCCTATTGGCTCAAGCGGATTGCAGCTGCCCTGGAGAAGATTGGAGAAGATGGGGTCCAAGGATTCCTCTGCCTTTAAGGATGGTCTCAAATGGGATCAGAAATGAGCAGAGGGGTGACTGAGCTCTAGTTTCCATTTTTTTTTGGTGGAACCAGGGCTTGAACTCAGGCCCTTGCGCTTGCCAGGGAAGCGCTTATTCTACTGAGCCATCTCCCCGGCCCTGTTGCTTGCATTTTCTATTCTCCTTTTTGATAAAACTTATGTTGCCCTTTGGACTTTTTTTTTTTTTTTAATACAGGTTCTCCCTACACAGTTCAGATCAGACTCATAGTGATCCTCCTGTCTCAGCACACACACACACACACACACACACACACACACACACACATCCTATCCCTGGGATTATAGGCCAGCGCCACCATGCCAGGTTCCAGGCCTAACCAGCATGTGATATCAGGAATTGAACCCCGGTCCTTGCACTTACCAGGCAGGTGCTTAGACCCCGAGCTAGCTCCCCAGCCCTCTATTGCCCTTTGAAATATTCAGGAGAATCTGAGCGAGGAGGGGGGAGCCCATCTATCTGTAGACCCTGCTGCTGCCAGAGGCTGTCCTGGGTACTTCAATTTCTCATTAAGGAGGAACCCTTAAGAGTAGGCAGAGACTTGGGAGGCAGAGCCAAGGCCTGGTACACCTACACACACACATGCGTGATCTTAGTGGGGGGACCTGAAAGGGGGCCAGGGCACCACAGTTGCGTGTGTTCCCCTCTTGAGGGCTGAGACGGGGCGCGCACCTGGAAGTGGAGGTGCCGCTGCAGGTCTCGGAGATCAAGCCTCACTGTCCACAGCTGCATCCTCTCTGAGCTGGTCCAGCGCCCCTGGCTTCCCAGCCTTCTCAGCAGGGCGTGAAAGGGCTGAAGAGTCGTGGAGAGGAAGCAGAGTCGCTCTGGGTCCTGTTGAGGGGAGGAGAAGAGTCAGAAAAGATGGCCAGGCCAGCAGTGACCCCACCAAACCCACCCCTCTCTCCATGTCCTACTCCAAGCTCTAAGCTCCTCTCCATCCTCACGATTGTTCCCAAGCCTATGTCCACCCCTCCCTTCCACGCTCATCGCTCTTCCCTCCATCCTGTCTCTGCCCTCTGTCCCATCTCTTAGGCACAGCACCAAGTTCTCTAGTGTGAACCCCGCCCCCATCGCTCTACATCTATGCCCCCCTCCACCACCCCTGCCTGGCTTCCACAGGCTTCTTTCTCTCCAAACTCTCTCCCACCACATTCCTATGCTTTTCTTCTTCCCTTTCTTTTTCATTCTTCTTGGGCTGGGGAAATAGCTCAGTAGAATAAGCACTTGCCTGGCAAGTGCAAGGTCCTGAGTTCAATCCCCGGTACCGCCAAAAAAAATCCATTTGTTAGGGCCAGGCCAAATAGCTCAGCGGACTAACGTGCCTGCAAGCAGGCGCAGGGGCTGGGAGTTTTCATTCCCAGGCCTGCCAGGGCAAGTTGAAATGGCAATTGAGACTGGGTGTGGTGGCCTGCGCCTGTAATCCCAGCACTTGGGAAGCTGTAAACAGGAGGATCACAAGTCCAATCTGTGTAGTGAGACCCTGAACAACCTGTAGACCCTTCCCTAAAAATACACAAAATAAATAAATAAGAGCAGTTTACAGGCTGTTCTTTGATCTTTCTTTCCCTCCTTTCTTTCACTCCCCTTTTCTTTTTTTCTTTTCTTTTTCTTTCTTTCTTTCTTTTTTTTTTTTTTTGCAAACCGGGGATTGAATTTAGGTCCTTGAGCTTGCCAAGGAAGCCCTTATTCCACTGAGCCATCTCCCTGGCCCCCTCCCCCTTTTCTTTCTTCTGGTACTGATATTGGACCCAGAGCCTTTGGATGCGAACTACATCCTGGCTCTTTTTTATTTTGTATCCTGAGGCGGGGTCTCCCTGGGTCACCGAGTTGCCCAGGCCGGCCTCCGGTGCCCCCGCTTTGGCATTACAGACGTGTGCGTGGCGCCCAGCCTCTGTCTTATTCTTCATCTCCGGCTCCTTCCCCTCCGTATTCTGACTCAGCCTCACACCTTTGCACCCCACTCCATCTATGCCCCATCCCTGCTCCATTCTCTACCTGACTCCCCCATCCCCAAACCCCTTCTCATCCTGCCTATCCCCCTTCCCATCTTTAATGCCACCTCTGCTCTTCCTTTATGCACCCCCATTCTTTCATACCCCACCTCCTTCCCAGCCCAGCGTCCCTTACCTCCTTCCTGACCCCATTTTGGAATCCCAGCTTTCGCACACCATCCCCAAGTCGCTGTCCTTTCCACTGTCCACTGACTCCCACCTACCACCCACCGCCCGTGTCCCAAGCAGCTCGCTAGCTCCCTGTCACTCACAGAGAGGCGGCGCCAGGCCTGGAAGGTCAGGGACATGTTGGGGAGCTGCAGTTGAGAGGGCAGGAGATCCAGGTGCACTCCAGGCAGGTGTGATTCAGCCTGAGGGGCATGAGGGACGTTAGCGGGGTGGGATGGGGGAGGAATCGGGTGGGGGCTCCCCATGGCAGGGCCAGCTCCACTGGGGGACTCACAAAGTGGTGGGCCTGGGCTTGAACCTCCGCAAGCAGCTTCCTGGCAAGATGCAGGCTGATGGTAAACTCTGCACGCAGCTCCTGCGCACTCAGGGTGGGCCTCCCTGGTGGCCTCGGGAATCCCCAGACGCTGGTTTGTACCAGGAGCAAGGTGCGTAGCAGCAGGCTGAGCTCTGGAAAGAGGAGGAGGGGAAGAGGCAGAGGGCTTCAGCCCAAAGCACTCCTGTAAACCCAGCACTTGGGAGGCTGAGGCAGGAGGATTGCTGGGAGGGTGAGTGTGCAACCGGCCTGGGCTACACAGTGAGCTGGAGGCCAGCCTGCAATAGTAAGGCTCTGTCTAAAGAAACGAAAAGCAAGAAAAACAGAAATGAGGAGGGCTTGAGAAACATTCCCGAAAGGAAGGAGCTGGGCGCTATGGTGCACACCTATAATCGCAGCACTTGAGAGGCTGAGGCGGGAGGATCATTGCAAGTTAGAGACCAGCCTGGGCTACAAAGTGAGCTCAAGGCCACTCTGAACTACACAGTGAGATCTTGTTTCAAAAAGAAAATAAAAAGAATCACGGAGAGGGAAGGTGACCTGTCTTTCCCAAGCCTGGGCAGTGCGTAAGCTCTATGCAGTCACTTCCACAGGCATCTTCAGAGTGCCCCTTCAGAACGGCGATGGAGACCACATCTGGACAAAGTGCCCACCTTCGCGGGCAGAGCTGTGGCTGGCTCTGGACCCCCACAACTCACTGGGCCACATGCCTTTTCAGTGTACAACCTGAACAGCAACGCGCACAGCTGCCTGTTCACTCTTTTTCTCCCCATTTTTCAGAAGAGGAAAATGGGACTCAGGGAAGTGGCCAGCCAGACTTGTCTAGTGACAGAGGCCATGTGCTCTCCTCAGGACACTCAGAGGTAGCAGCCACTTGTTCTAGTGGTGGGGACACTCTGTACTGCCAGGAATTCCTTGGACTCAGCCAGGCTGCTTTGATGCTTTGAACTGGCCCCCCAGGCCCCAGGGGCAGTGTGGTTGATGGGCCCAACCTTCTCTAAGGCAGGTGGCTCAGACTGCATTGGGGCCTCTGGGACAAATCCCACAGTTTAGCAGTGGGAGGGCGGGCCAGCCAGAGGGGAGGAGGCCCCGTCTGCCAGGCAGAAGCTCTGTTCTTTATCTTGGTCTTCCCTGAGCAAATGCCTCTTATCTCTGTGCCTCAGGCCCCATCTATAAATTGGGGACTATCTTGTTCATTTGTTTTTTGAGACTGGGTCTTACTATGTAGCCCAGGCTGGCCTCAAACTCACAGAGGCCTTTGTACCTCAGCCCCCCCCCCCCAGTGCGGCGATTACGGGTGTGTGCCATCACGCAGTTAGACTGCCTAACTTCTGAGGGTGCTTCAAGCCCTCTGTTTTCCTGGAAAGAGGAAAGAGGGGCTGTGGGGGTGGCAGCTCTGGGAAGTGAGAAGTGTTCAGTGGCTTCTTCCTTGGAGTGGTGAGGAAATCTAGCAATCACGGACGTTACACAATTCTCCCCGAAACCCAAAGCAAAACTGCCCCCCAAGCCCCTCTGACTCTCGCTCCCCTCCAGGCCCTTTCTTCCTTGTCCATTCATGATCTCTTGTCACCTGAGCTCCCCCAAAATGGCCCACAGCAGAGGTAAAGGGGAGCTTCTGGGAGCGGCCACTCTCCCCACGGATCTTGACAGGGAGTGGGCAGTGCCCAAGGTCTCCTGGGTTCGGGTGCTTGGTTTGGAAGCCACTGTGACCCTCTGGCACCCACAGACAGGGCAGAAGAAGAATGTTCCCAGCTGTGTTGGGGCAAGTGGCACCCAGGCTCTGGTGAGTGCCGCCCATCCAGATGGAGCTGTGACATTTCCTACCATCCGCCTCCCTGCCCGAGGCCTGGGTGCCGGGTCCTCCCTACTCCTGTGGCCGACCTTGGGTCTGCAGCCCTGGTCTTTGAAGGGTCCGTCCTCACCCTCAGCCCTGGGCCCTACCCACCCCTGTCACCTGTCCCCCTGCCGCCAGCACTGGGTCCAGTTCCAAGTACCTCAGCCACCAGCTGCTGGTTGGGCTCCTTCCAAATTTCAAACTAAAGACCCTTGACTCAGTTAAGGACTGGCTCCATGGCTCAGACCCCACTTGTGCCATGTCCTGCTGCTCCTCCTGTAGTTGACCTCTGCCTCAGCCTCAGCCACACTGTCTGGTCTGCAGTCTTTCCCTCCAGAACTTTCACTTAGTCCTGCTCCAGCTCAGCTCGCAGGTCCAGCCCTCCCCACTCGCACCACCCCCTACCAGCCCAGCCCAACGCTGTCACCTTGCCCCCCTCCAGCAGCCACAGGTCCTCTGTCTTGGCCAGGCTGCCGCCCCCAGCCACACCAGTGCAGCATTCCCACCCTCTGCCCAGGCTCTGCCAAGCCCCCCAGCTTCCGCCCAGCCCTGGCCTCTGACTCACGCCAACCAAGGTCGCCTGCTGTCTGGCCCATGTCAGGGCCCAGCCTGCTCTTCCAGCCATCTCCCGCGGAAGGCGAGTCTTATACTGGGGGCTGCACCCGGTTCCACTTTCCTTCCTACTTGTACTTTCAGCTTTGTATTCAATCAGTCTTCCTTCTTGCTAAAATGGGGAAATGTAGTTTCCCTTCCTGGGTGGGGTGAGGGGGCGATGGGGGTGTGGTGGGAGGCTGGGGTGTCAGTCAATCTGAGCTCCTGACTGGATGCTGAGCTCCCAGCCCCAGCGCTCCCTCCACTCCTCAGTCTTGGGGAAGCCATCCAGCTCTATCCCTGGAGGGTTCCAGATGCTCAACCCCTCATGCTTTTACGCTGGGTCACCAGCATTCATCCAAGAGCATCACCAGTCTACCGTCCTTTGCAAGATGGACTGCCAGGTAAGGGGATTGCCCGCCTGGGAGGCCTGGGGTTTTGAGTCATCTTTACTTTCTTCGGGCTTACCAGATGCCTGGCAGGGGGGTGTGGTGAGAGGGAAGTCAGTGCTCAATGGTGACTAGGATGAGTCCTTGAGCTGGGCTGGCAGGAGCTCCATATCACAGCCGGCATGGGAGCTCTCCAGGGTGGCTAAGACAAGGCCCAAGGCTCCATCTGGGGCCAAGGGCTGCGACTTTGGCCATGGTATTATAGGATTAGAGCTCTGTCTGTATCCAGGGTCAGGACTTGATTTAGGGCTGGACCCAGAGCCTTATCTGGAGCCAATAACCCTACTCTGTCTATCTGGGGCAGAGATGTCCACAACCTGGGCTTCTATTTGTGGTTGGTCAGGGTTAGGCTTAGAACTCTGTCAGCCATCTGTAGCCCAGGTTCAGACTGAGGCTGTGATCACACGAGGACTCAGGCTTGTGCTGGGCCAGGGACTCAGGTACTGGTCAGGATCGAGGCTCCCCCATCTGTGGCTGAGCTGGAGCTCATGGGGTTAGGATCTGAGCGCAGTCAGGACCCACAGCAACCCCGTGCTTCTGCCGGGCCACAGAGTCCTGCATGAGGGCTGGGCACTCAAGGACACTTCCAGCTCAGCCCCGCCCTCAGCCACACTGGATTTCCCATCTTCAGGGAGAAGATGGGAGTTTCTCGCTCTTCCCCAAGGCCTACTACTGCCACTTTCCTTTTGGGACTTGTGGGGTTTTCCTGCTGGGTCTCTGCAATGAGACAGAAACCAAGGGGGCTTCCCCTTCCTGTACCCTGCTCCTCAGCCACGCCCGCGTGCTGCCAGTAGGGCTGCCAGGCAAGAAAGTATCGGGTCTGCGTGGAGCAGTCAGAGGTCCACGGAGGGGACATGTAGGGGAGCCACTGTCCTTTGCAATCATCCAGTGCTGGTAGCTCACTTCTCCACTTCCCTGGTGGCTGAGGCTCTCCACTGTGTGTGTGTGTGTGTGTGTGTGTGTGTGTGTGTGGTATGTGCCAAGACCAACAGTGAGGACAGGCAGAGGATGGTCTCTCGTGTATTCCTAATTCTGCTCACGCCCCGGAGGCCTGGCCACCTTACCTACTACTCTACTCCTTGACCACATGGTCCTCCCTTCTGCCTGCTCCCCTGCCCCTCTCCTGCCATCACCCCAAAACTGACCTCTCCATTCCTGAACCCACTCTCGCTGTCTCTGACCACAACCCACTGGCTCTCTCTCAACTTTCTCTTGGGGATCCCCAACACCCCCATGCTGGGGCCTCCCTGCCCTTCAAGGGCTACAGCTGATCCTTTGACCCTCCCCGGTTCCAGAGTGTGTGAGGGCTGCCTCGTGCTTCTTTGCCTCTGTACAAGCTGTGCTCTCGCGGAAAGCTCGCCCCTACCTGCCTTCTGAGGATGTCCCTCTCTCCCACCTCCCCTGAGCCCGTACCGTTGTCACTGCCTTCACTTTTGAATCCTTTGTCCCTTCCAGCCACAGACCCTGTCTCAAATGGAGGTCTCACATTTTTGTACGTTGCTCGCTCTATAGACAAGCCCACTCATGCCGGAGGGCCTTCGCCTCTGCCTCCTTCTTTCTGGAACACTCTCTCAGATGTCTGCAAAGTTCATTGTGTCCTTAAACTCTCTGCTGGAGGGGGGGGGCTGGGAATGTAGCTCACCTGCCTGGCAAGTGTGAGACCCTGAGTTTGATTCCCAGTACCAAAATCAAGAGACCTCTGCTTGAACATCACCTTCCCTGAGCACTCAGTGAAGAAATGCAGCCCTCTCCCGGCACTTGCGACCCCTTCCCTGCATTATTTTGCTGCTGAGAACATCTCATCTGTCTTTGTCTGTCTCTGTGCACTACAGCATAGGTTCCCCAAGGTGCGAAGTTTGCCAGCTGCGTCTCCAGTAGCCAACAATAAGAGGATCTTGATTAATCGTTGTGAACAACACAAGGGCCTGACCCAGGTTCCTCGCATGATCATGACTGGTGACACGTGAATTGCCTGGAAGGCTGCGACAGGCCTCAGCCCTGAGGTCACTGTCAGCCTGCTGCTCCTCCTGAGGACCAGCGGCATGCTCCAGGGATACCAAGGGGGTCCCCTTGCTGCTGGGCTTGGCCTTGTGATGGAAACCGCAGGACCCCAAAGAGGGTGCTTGGAGGACCTCAGTTTCCAGAAGCAGGTCTCAGTGGGTGGGCTGTGGTTTGGGTAGGAGCCAGTGGGAAATGGAAGGGATGTGGTATGGGGCGAGAATGAGTAGAAAGGAAATGAGGAACCCTGGGCTGTAGACTCCAGCGCGTAGCCAGCCTCACGCTAACCTCAGGTGAGTCACTGGCCGGCTCGAGACCTTGGTTTCCTCAGTGAAACATGATAGTGATTTCCAAGGGCTGTCGCGATTATGTAGGGAAATTAAAACCAGGGCGTTGCAGGTTTTTTAAAAAGAAATTTCCAGGATCCTTTCCTTTTCCCTTTCCTGAGGATTGAACTCAGGACCTTTACATTGAGCTACATCCACAGCTAAAGCCTTCTTTTTTTTCATTTTATGTATTTGGTATAGGGTCTCACTACACAGCTTGGACTCATAGTAATCCTCCTGTTTTCAGCCTCCCCAGCACTGTGATTACAGGTGTGCGCCACCACAGCCAGCCTCGGTCGTGGCTCAGCACACCCCAGGGGCGGGGCCAGCATGCAGGCCCAGGGATGGAACCCTGGTCCCTGCACTTACCAAAGCAGGTGCTTAGTCCGCTGAGCTATCTCGCTGCCCCTCCTCCTGGCCCTTTATAATTTTTTATTTTGAGACAGGATCTTGCTTGGAACTTGTGATCCCCCTGCCTCTACCTCTCAGAGTTCTGGATACAGGCAGCCTGGCTAACTTTCTGGCTCTTTTCAGGGCCCACTGGGCACTCCAGGGGCTTGGTGGGAATCCCAACCTTGAGGGCAGCAAATGGTTGCTTTAGACGTGACTTCAGGATGCCCCCAGGAAGGGGAGGCCTTGCTCAAGACACGCAGCAGATCCAGCAACATGAAGCAACATGAAGGGTCAGGAAGGCCCTTGGTGAGGTCAGGAAGGC
>NW_004524577.1:7454243-7455789 GCF_000260255.1 Octodon degus
CTTGGTGAGGTCAGGACGGCCCTTGGTGAGGTCAGGAAGGCCCTTGGTGAGGTCAGGATGGCCCCTGGTGAGGTCAGGATGGCCCCTGGTGAGGTCAGGATGGCCCCTGGTGAGGTCAGGAAAGCTCTTGGTGAGGTCAGGAAGGCCCTTGGTGAGGTCAAGATGGCCCTTGGTGAGGTCAGGAAGGCCCTTGGTGAGGTCAGGAAGGCCCCTGGTGAGGTCAGGATGGCCCCTGGTGAGGTCAGGATGGCCCCTGGTGACGTCAGGATGGCCCCTGGTGAGGTCAGGATGGCCCCTGGTGAGGTCAGGATGGCCCCTGGTGAGGTCAGGACGGCCCCTGGTGACGTCAGGATGGCCCTTGGTGAGGTCAGGATGGCCCTTGGTGAGGTCAGGACGGCCCTTGGTGAAGGCAGGAAGCTGGGGACAGGCAAGGAGGCTGCACCTCAGCTGCATAGGTGGTGAGACACTGGGGCTAAGCAGCTCCTTCCCCAGGTCAAGGGAGGTAGGCAATTTCCTCTGTCCCTCCCTTGATACCTGCACGCCTTACACGACCGTGCCACACTAAGTACGCCTAGTGTCTGCCTGCTTGCACGCTTCTTCTCTGCCTCTTCCTCCCTCCCCCGTCACTCCTTCTCCCCCCTCCACTCGTTCAGTGCTGGGAGTAGAAGCCAGCATCGGGCATGACCTGAATGTGCTGCACCACGCAGCCGCAGCCTGGCGGGGCCAGATGCCGCCTGCAGCCTGTGCCGACAGCACTGGGGGCTGCAGCCTCCTCCTGTTCACATTGGGAGCTGTCCTGGGACCAGCGACCTGGAGGCTGAGGGGAAAGGGCTTCCTTTCCCTGTGTTATAAAAGGACACAGTGTACCCTGTACTCTCGGCCCTGGCAAGGTACCTGGGGAAGCCTGAGAGTTGGCACAGTGCTCATTCCCTGGTCCAGATGTTTGCCACTGGGTGTCTTCTCTGGAAACATACCGGAATTCAGGGTTAGAGGAACAGGCTGGAGGGGAACGGAGAGAAGATGGGAAGCCGGGTCTGTTGAGGAGGAAAGGGCTCACGGAGGAAAAACACCAGCCCCGCGATGAAAAGTCCCAGCCCGTGTCCCGACACCACTCTGCCCTTTCCTGCTTTGCTCCATTGGGCAAGACAAGGGGCAACCACTATGCTCCGGCTTCCTCATCTGACAAGTGAGGTCTGTGGCCCAGCCCTGCCCACCTCCCAGCTGGGACAGGAAGACGAGCTTGGGAGAGGTCAGGGCCGGGGTCCCGGCTCGGAGGTCAGGCAGAATGGCTTTCTTTGCTCCCCCTTCAGAGCTTTGGCATCTCCCAGCATGACCCTGGTCAAGGTGCCCAATCTTTCTGAACTTGACTCATCTGCCAGGGCAGGAGGTCGCAGGTATCACTTGGATAGGATCCTTGTGACAATCATCCATATAAAACAGCACCAGGGCTGGTGAGATGGCTCAGTGGTCTAAAGCACCTACTTAGAACAAGCTTAGCAAAGCAAAGGGACCACGGTTCAATCCCCCAGCACCACATGCCAGCCAG
>NW_004524577.1:7456269-7458437 GCF_000260255.1 Octodon degus
AGGCTTTGCCCCTTAGATAGTTCTTGGGAGATGTCACTAGTCATAACAGGGCTGAGGGAAGACTGAGGGAGACACTTGAGAAGAGACTGCAGTCGGAGCTTAAAATGGGAGTAGGTACAGGTCAGGGAAAGGAAGCTGAGGCAGAGGGGGCCTGGTGACCTCAAGGCGTAAGTCACCTCAGGAGCCAGCCTGACAGGACCTGAGGCAGGATGTGGACAGCTTTAGATCTAAGGATTCCTCTCCCCCATGCACACACAGTGGGACTTGGTTCCTAGGCCAGATGGGCTGGGCTGTTTCCCAGTGACCCCCATACTCAGGAGCCTTCCCCTGCATGTCAACAGACCCTTTCCATGCAGAAGGACACCAAATGGACTCGTGACGGACCCTGCCAGGTGAACGGACGCAGGTAGGCCTGGACAGAAACACCAGCAGCTTCAAGTCTCCAGGCTGACGCTGGGTCCCGTGCCCCTTATAGGACCCTCGCCTGGTTGCCCCCACCTTGGAGTGGTCACCTCTAGCTGCCATGTCTTGGGCCCCCCTGCCCACTGGCTGTGGAGTCCCGGGTAGGTGAACAGGTCACTGCCCACAAAGGGGACATATCCGCAACGCATGTGCTAACAGCCATATGTCCTGGCAGGCTGGCACCAACGGGTCTGTACAACTTGTGCACTCTGCCCAGCCACTCCTTTCCTTGGGCCCCAGAGGCTGTCCTAGGTCTGAACAGGCTATCAGTAGGCTTGGTCCATTGATTCCCATGGCTCCCCATTCTACTCAGAGTGAAAACAAAATCCCTCATGCTGCCCTCTCAGGTCCCCTGCATCGTTTCTCTGACTTCTCTCTCTCTTCGACCTCTGGGCTGTGTGGCAAACCACACCAGTTCTACAGGACCTTGGCACATTGTCCCTGATGTTCGAAACACTCTTCCTGGACTCTCTGTAGAATCTCTTCCCTCTGTGGCCCTCTTCCCTCCAGGTCTTATGTGCCAATAAACTCTTTTGTCCCTTTGTGCCTCTGAAGCATGTCCCACAGCATGCCCACCTACACAAACACCTTGTGTAAAACACTAAGTGCGTTCATCTCACAGCCTCTCAATTTTTCCTCACATTCTGGGTCATTCTTGAGGCCCCTGAGCTGAGCTCAGGGCTTCTAGAAACTGGAAAATGCTATTAGTACAGGTTGTATATCACTGATCCAAGACACCGGACTGCCAGGTGTGGTGGTACATGCCTGTAATCCCAGCACTTGGGAGGCTGAGGCAGGAGGATCGCAGTGAGTTCAAGACCAGCCTGGGCTACAAAGTGAGCTCAAGGCCAGCCTGAACTGCAGAGTGGGCCCCTGTCTCGAAAAGACGAAAGAAAGAAAAAGAAAGAAAGAAAGAAAGAAAGAAAGAAAGAAAGAAAGAAAGAAAGAAAGAAAGAAAGAAAGAAAGAAAACAGCTAGTGTACATCTCAGTGGAACAGTTCAGGGGTGGACATGTGACACAGAGAGTCATTGCTGGCAGGAAAGAGGCCCCTCTCCCGTCGAGGTTGCTAAAGTGGCTTATGAACCTGAAGCTGTTGGGAAAGACCTGTGGGCAGTCTGCAGCCATACACGGGGGAGCAGAGCTGAGAGCCGAAGAGAGAAACAAGAACCTGGGCTGCCGTTTGCTCCAAGCTCCTAGATCCAGCCATTCTTGAAACAATAACTTCTGAAATGTTCCATTTCACAAACTAATCTTTTCCCTTTCGCTTAAGTTAGCTGGAGACCTAGCGTTTTGCTGCTTCCTGTTTGTGTTTCCTCTCCCTATGTGGGAAACTTCCCTGCCCTTCTAAATTGATTTTCCAATGTGAAAAATCATGACCTATGCCAGGCATGGTGGCGCGTACCTGTAATCCCAGCACTCCGAAAGGTTGAAGCGGAAGGATTCCAAGTTTGAGCCCAACCTGGCCAACATAGCAACTTAGTGAGACCACATTCTTAGGCAGAGCGCAGCAGCTGGGGTTCAATCCCCGGCATGCTGTGTCGGCTCTGCCCCCGGAGCGTGCTGAGACTGGGATTGAGACTGGGCTTGGTGTTCATGGTTGTAATCCCAGTGCTTGGGAGGCTGAAAGCAGGAGGGTCACTATGAGTCCGATCTACGTAGTGAGACCCTGTAGACCCTGTACTAAATGCATTTAATACATATATAT
>NW_004524577.1:7458692-7460737 GCF_000260255.1 Octodon degus
CACACACACACACACACACACACACACACACACACACTAAATAAATAAATGTTAAAAAAAAAACTTTAAAAAAAAAATCAATGTGAAGGGTCTGTTCAGGGGCACAGTAGCCCCTGCCTGGCAAGTGCAAGGTCCTGAGTTCTATTCCTGGTACCAAAAATAAATAAATAAAGTATCATATAGTAGAAAGAACACTGCTAGAAGCCAGTGGAGAGAGCCTGTTTGTCTGTTTTAATAATTAACTGAAGTCCCTGTGGTGGATGCCAACTGGTGGTCAACTTGTAACACCCAGCTGAGCTGAACCAGCCCGGTGCTGGGCGTGGGAGGCCCGGCTGAGGGTTGTTGCCAGCAGCACAAGAGGCGGAACTGGAGAACAAGAAGAAAAGCTGTTGAGAGGCTCCAGGGAGCTGTTGGTTCTCTTCGAGAGTTTGTCCTGCTGGCTTTCCTGATGAACGTGGCTGCTCTCATTGTTGAAGGAGCTTGGGACCTCGTTGTCCCTGAGAGTGGCTGTGGTTCCCCAGACCTCACCTTGAGCATCGCTTCCTAGGTCTAAAGGGAAAGACGACGCCCTGCTCAGCCTCGTGGAGAAGCTTGTCGCGCTAGCTGTCCTGATGGGAACTCGGCTTTCCTCATCCTCGGAGGAGCTCGGGACCTCACTGTCACTGAGGATGACTGTGGCACTTAGCGCTGGAGTTCTGGCTCTTGCCTTGAGCATCGCCTCCTGGCTCCAGTGCAGACCCCTCAGCCTGCCGGCACAGATCCTTCACCCCGCTGGCATGGGCTTGCTCACCTCCACCACTGACCTTGGGGCCTTCCCAGCACAGATGCATGCAACAGGCCCGCATGAGACACTGTCCTGGGCTCTAGGACTTTGCCTGGACTCATGCAGGACGCTGCCAAGGGATCCAGGCCCTCAGCTGGAGTCTTTGGCCTGTAGTATGTGGACAAATTTCCTGCATTCTTTGTATAAGATTCTCTTGGCGACTATTATGAAATAATTCTATAAACTATGTGTCATATATGAAATTGTTCTCCCTTGCAAACTCCAAGCCACAACAATACCTGAAGCTGCTTCATTAAAAAATATTTTTGAGTGCATATCAACTTATTTATCTATTTGTTTGTTTGTTTATTTATTTATTGGCAGAACCGGGGATTGAACTCCGGCCCTTTGTGTTTGCCAGGCAAGCACTTATTCTACTGAGCTATCTTCCCAGCCCCATCAATTTATTTTTGTAAAAAACAAACTTTCCAAAACAAACAAACAGGAATCCAAACATTGAAGAGTAACCAAACTTACTAAAAACATTAAACACCGCAAGAGGCTGGTGAGACGGCTCAGTGGTCTAAAGCGCCTACTTAGAACAAGCTCAGCAAAGCACAGGGACTGTGGTTCAATCCCCCAGCACCACATGCCAGCCAGCCCCGCCCCCTGGTGGGCTGAGCTGGCCACACACACACACACACACACACACATAAATAAATAAATAAAAAAACACCACAAGAGTTAAGGCTTACATAAAACTTGCAAACCTTAAAGTTTGAGACTATGATAATTATTTATGGTTTAGGTTAATACATACATTTTTATATGTTAATTTTCAGATATTTATTGTCTTCCAAAAATTCTATTTAAGTTGTCTCATAGATAAATGGGGACACTCATGTATTAACCCAAATGTTTTTATGTTTGTTTGTTTGCTTGAGATGGGGTATCACCATGTAGCTCAGGCTGCCCTTGAACTCACTATGTAGCCCAGGCTCGTCTTGAATTCCCAACGATCCTCCTGCCTCAGCCTCCCAAGTACGAGGATTGCAGGTGTGCGCCACCATGCCCAGCTCATACATGGTTTAATAGTGAGTTAATTTAAATTGGTTGGTAGGATAAAAGTGAAGTTGTCTTTAAAGCTGGTAACATGTTTTCATCCAGGTTGTTAGCTACAAGTCAATAAAATGTTTACGTTAAAAGTGGTTTTATAAACACAATGTCCTTTATTTTCTGTGTATAATAACTTAAGAATTTCTCCTGTACTCATTAGCACTAT
>NW_004524577.1:7461517-7462240 GCF_000260255.1 Octodon degus
GGGAGATCCAGATTTAAGACATTAAACTAAATATTTTCAAAATATCTGTGGTTGAGGACTGGGATGTAGCTCTGTGGTTAAACTGCTTGCCCACGATCTATGAAGCTCAGGGGTCCATCCGTAGCTCTATATAAACAAACAAAATAGAGGGCTGGGCAGACAGCTCAGCTGGCAAGCACAAGGACAGGGGTTCGATCCCCAGTACTACATGCTGTACCAGCTCTGGAACCCCAGACACACCTTGCCTGCCAGCAAACCAGGTGTGATAGTGAGACCCTGTACCAAATAAATAAATAAAAGATTTCTTTTTCTCATTAAACTTTATTTTAATGGGTCTTAGAATTCTGTGACACATTTTGGTCAAGTTGTTTCCATTAAAAGGTATTGATTTTAAGAACTAATAACTTTAAAACTGCCACAAAACTGTTCACAAAACATTCTCCTTTCCTTCTAAAGGTTTTACAATGCATTGTTACCATTAATCAGTCTTAAAAGATTTTTTTTAATTAAAAATATACACAGTCCGTTCAAATAACTCAGCAGATTAAAGGGCCTGCAAGCAGGTGCCGGGGCTGGAGGTTTGATCCCTGGGCCTGCCGTGCCAGCCCCGGCCCTGAGGTGCACTGAGAGGGCAACTGAGACTGCGCGTGGTGGCGCGCCTGTAATCCCAGCTCTTGGAAGGCTGTAAACAGGCGGATCACTACGAGTCCCATCTAGTAGTGA
>NW_004524577.1:7462405-7463363 GCF_000260255.1 Octodon degus
TCTTCTTCTTCTTCTTCTTCTTCTTCTTCTTCTTCTTCTTCTTCTTCTTCTTCTTCTTCTTCTTCTTCTTTTTTGTTGTTGTTGTTGTTATATTTAGTACAGGGTCTACAGGGTCTATAGGCTCTCACTACACAGATCAGACTCGTAATGATTCTCTTGTTTTCAGCCTCCCAATCGCTGGGATTATGGGTATGCCATCAAGCCCAGTCTCAGTCATAAGAAGTTTTTGCAAGCAGATTTTTTTTTTTGCATCTTTTTTGTGGTACAAGGGATCAAAGCCAGGACCTTACGCTTGCTAGGTAAGCGCTTATGCTGTTGACCTACATCCTCAGCCCAACATAAGAAGTTTTTGATACCTAGTCTGACTGGCCCTCCCAAAAATGTGGCCCTCAGCCTCTCAGTGTATTTCCATTTGTTATTTATTTATTTTTAATTTTACGTGTTTGGTACAGTATCTCACTCTGCAGTTCCAGCTCAGACTCGTAGTGATCCTCCTGTTTCAGCCTCCCCAGCACTGGGATTACTGACATGCACCACCATGCCCAGTCAGTCTTCCATTATGTTATTTACATGTACTTTCAAATAGCTCTCGTTGCTGGGCATGGTGGCACACACCTATAATCCCAGCACTGGGGAGGCTGAGGCAGGAGGATCACTGTGAGTTCAAGACCAGCCTGGGGAGACTGGGCGTGGTGGCGTGCACCTGTAATCCCAGCACTTGGGAGGCTGAAAAACAGGAAGGATCACTAGGAGTCTCATCTCTGTAGTGTGACCCTGTAGACCCTGTACTAAATACAATTAAAATAAATACAAAAAATAAACTAAAAAAAAAGGCCAACTTGGGCTACAAAGTGAGCTCAAGGCCAGCCTCAACTACAAAGCAAGACCCTGTCTTAAAAAGAAAGAAAAAAGCTCTCAAATGAAGACATAGAGGCCGAGGAGATGGCTCAGTGGAATT
>NW_004524577.1:7463531-7471095 GCF_000260255.1 Octodon degus
TTTTTTTGAGACAGGGTCTCACTAAGCAGTGCAGGCTGGCCTTGAACTCACAGTGATCCTCCCGCCTCAGCCTCCTGAGTGCTGGGATTATAGGCGTGTGCCATTATACCCAGCAAAAATCTTAAAGCCCAATTGCAGGGGAAAAATGCATTTATTTAGTGTATTTAATACTATGGGATGGATCTGACATAGTTTCCAGGCTTTTATGTACAATGATTAAAGAATTGCATGTGTAGCCAGGCATGGTGGCGCATGCCTATAATCCCAGCACTCAGGAGGCTGAGGCGGGAGGATCCTTGCGAGTTCAAGCCCAGTCTGGGCTACAAAGTGAGTTCAAGGCCAGCCTGAGCTGCACAGGAAGACCCTGTCTCAAAAAGACAAAAATAAAAATTAAAAAAAGAATTACAAGTGTGCATACAGTGATAAAAGAAAAGCAGCAACATTTATTAAACCTCACGGGAAGCTGTGCGTGTGCATGTCAGGTCTTTTCATAAATATGTGACATGAGGGCCGGGGAGATGGCTCAGTAGAGTAAGCGCTTCCCTGGCAAGCGCAAGGGCCTGAGTTCAATCCCCGGTTCTGCCAAAAAAAAAAAAAAAAGCAAGCAACATGTGACACAAAAGAAAAGTGGTGCCAGGACACAACTAGAAAGTAAAAACACACACTAATCAGGCTTTCAGAATTTAAGGAATGTGCAGCCTGGGGTTCCGGTCCTGGGGCCTCTGGGGAAGGAGTGGCGGGAATGACTGATAGGGTACCGCATCCTCTTCAGGGGCTTCTCCTGCACAGGACCTTTGCAGCATTCACTCTGACTAAATCATGTACATGAGGTGCAGCCTTTCTGGTTTTTTTCTTTTTTGGGACAGGGTCTTGCTATGTAGGTCAAGCTGGCCTTGAACTGCCTGTTGTGCAGGCTGGCCTGGAACTCGCAGCCTGGAACTCTCCTGCCTCAGCCTCTGAGGGCTGAGTGCCGGATTACAGGCGTGTGCCACCATGCCCAGCTGCACACTGTATGAGCCCTTGCCGAGTTTCGAGTGGAGAGATGTTGCTGACCGTCAGGCCTGAAAACCAACATGCAAGTGCTTGGGCCTGAAGTTTTAGAAGTTTCCTGAGTTATTTTCCTTTCTGCTTCTCTCAAAATGGTAGAATGGGGCTGGAGAGATAGCTCAGCGGCATAAGCGCCTGTCTGGCAAGCACAAGGACCGGGGTTCGATCCCTGGTACCACAAAAATAAATAAATAAACAAATAAAACAGTAAAAGAGCCTGGCATGGTGGTGCACACCTGTAATCCTAGCCCTTGGGAGGCAGGAGGATTGCTGCAAGTATGAGGCCAGTATGTGGTGCCCACCCCAGAACCTGCTGTGCCAACCAGTGGAACTGGGCGTGGTGGTACACACCTATAAGCCCAGTGCTGGGGAGGCTGAGACAGGAGGATCACTAGAGTCCAAGCTGTCCAAGCTGCATGGCAAGACCCTTTTCCACATACATACATACATACATACATACATACATACAAAAACAGAAGAAGGATTGGCCCTGGGGTGTTGCCCAAGCTCTAGTGGATGAAGGGGTCTGGTCTCCCAGACCCCATTTATTCATTCATTCATTCCCCACTGTTGCCATTAAAATAAGAGGACATTAGATTTCTTATTGACAGAACAGGGAGGAGTCTGTGTGCCTTTTTTTTTTTTTTTTTTTGGCAGAACCGGGGATTGAACTCAGGCCCTTGCACTTGCCAGGGAAGCACTTATTCTACTGTGCCATCTCCCCAGCTCTTAACCCTAAGAGCTAACTAACCTCTGTGTGTCACCCCACACAGAGGTTAGTATTAACGATAAAAGGCACCAAATGCTACTGACTTCTACCATCCCTTTTCCAGTCACCGTTCAACACTATTCTCCTGGTAATGTCTGCCCCCAGCTCATTTCACAAGGTTATAAAGCGAAGCTAAACGAGGTCAATCCGGAGCCTCCCGGTGAAATCCAGAGCAGGCCAGGCACGCATGCCCAGCAAGCCCGCACACGTCCACAGTGAGTGTCATAAAGAAGCGGGCAGGATCGGGGCGGTGCCCAAACCTGTTGCCGGATGGCGCAAGGTTCAGGTTGTTGCAGGGTTCACTCCGCAGGTCGGACTCCTGGTGATCCACCTGTTTTCAGCATTCCCAGCGCTGGGATTACATGCATGCGCCACTGCGCCCAGACTCTGGGGTGCGGTGTGTGGTGCTGGGGATCGAACCGCGGTCCCTGAGCTTGCCTAAACTTGCCCAAGCAGGTGCTTTAGCCCACTAAGCTATCTCGCCGGCCCACTCAGGTGAGTTTGAGGAACTGATAACCTCCAAGAAAAGGCGTGAGGCTGTTTTTCAGCTGATGTAGGAAAAGCCTGAATGAGGGTCTAACCTTCCGATTTTTATTTATTTATTCATTCATTTTGTGGTACGGGGAATACCTTCCAATGTCATAAATCATTTGTATTTTTTTTATCTACCTTTGTTTCTTCATTTGCAAAATGGGTAATAGTTCTTTCATCCTTCAACATGAGATTTTTGGAGGATAAGGGAGGAAATTTTCCTATATTTAAAAGGTAGCCAGAGGGTCCCACACAAAGAGTCAATTGAAGGCTGGGAAGGTCACTCAGTGGCATAAGCACCTGCCTGGCAGGTGCAAGGCCCCAAGTTTGATCCCCGGCACAAAAAAAAAAAAAAGTAAATTGACAACGTATATAGTTACCTGTTTTCTCTTCTCAAACTATCATCTTGGAAGAGAATTTTTTTTCACATAGAACAATGAATGCCTTTATTACATGAGTTACACCAGGACGGAAGGCTTATTTGCCTTTCCGGGCCTTGACTTTCCTCAGCTAGAACTCCAGCTCTCTGCCGTCCAGCACGTAGCCATCTGCTCGGCCACACTGGTCTGGTCCTGATGCAATCCAGGCAGGAAGCTTGCCCCGCTGGAGCTGCTCTTCCCGAAGACTGCTGATTTTGGCGTTCTTGTTCCTTTCATCATACTTCTTTTGGATTTTCTTTGATCTTTTTTTGTTTAAAATCTCCTCCTCCTCAAGAGTCAGCTTGCCCCTCGGCCCAGGGGCAGTGCATAGCGCCATGCGTACCACTGTCAGTACTGATGCAGTTAATGAGCACGCCAAAGAAAAGGGGGGGAGATAGCTCAGTAGAACAAGCACTCGGGGCTGGAGAGATGGCTCAGTGGTCTAAAGCACCTACTTAGAACAAGCTTAGCGTTATTACAGTCAAAAGATTCATTTAAACTGTGATTTTCCTGAAGTCATTTGGGGAGGAAGTATAGTTATCCCTACGTTCCTTTCCATTTCTACAGAATATATTAGTGGGATGTAATAAATGATATTTTTCTGTTTTATTTTCTATTGTTCCTGTACTTGGAATGAATGGTCTATTGTTATATTTGCATTTGTTTCTTTGGTCTTTTTGAGACAGGGTCTACCTGTGCAGTTCAGGCTGGTCTTGAGCTCACTTTGTAGCCCAGGCTGGGCTTGAATTCTCAAGAATCCTCCTGCCTCAGCCTCCCAAGTTCTAGGATCACAGGCACGCACCACTATGCCCAACTATTTTTATACTTTGTGAAAAGTCAGAAATGAGCTCGGGAGATAGCTCAGAGGTCTGAGCGCCTACCTGACAATAGTAAGGACCTGGGTTTGATCCCTGGTACCCACATGTTGTGCAGGGTCCGGAACCTGAGCTATGTAGTGAGGTCCTGTACCAAATAAATAAGTATATAAATAAATGGTTTTTTTTTTTTAAAGAAAATTAAAAAGAACCTGGAGGCAAGGTGAGCAGTTTTCTCAGTGAATTTTCTTTTTCTTTTTCACAGGGTTTTGTTTTATTTTATTTATTTATTTATTTAATTTTTTGGCAGAACCGGGAATTGAACTCAGGCCCTTGCACTTGCCAGGCAAGCACTTATTCTACTGAGCTATCTCCCCAGCCCCAGGGCTTTGTTTTAGACTTTGTAATCCTATCTTATTTCCTGCCTTTTTCTGCTTTCCTCATTGACTAGGCTAATTACGTCACTTGCTATTGTACAATTTAAGTAAAAGACACATTTCTTTTTTCTTTTTTTTTTTTTTTTTTTTTTTGTGGAACCAGGGATTGAACTCAGGCCTTTGCGCTTGCCAGGGAAGCACTTATTCCACTGAGCCAATTCCCTGGCCCCCAAAAGACACATTTCTTTTTTGAAAACAAATAAAGCCACAAGTGCCAGTGACTTGTTAATGTCTTTGTCCCCTTTTCAAGACTATCAAAAGAAAATCACTGATCAGAGGACAAAATCCATCTTCCTTTAGATCAATCAGGGTGAGACCTTGACTCCCTGACTATGCAAGATCACCAAAACCCTGTCTCAGGCTAAAACAGGCACAAAAGGAGGGACAACTGGACCCTAAACCCACCCTTAAGAATAGAGGAGCAGGGCTGGGGAGATAGCTCAGTAGAATAAGTGCTTGCCTGGCAAGCGCAAGGGCCTGAGTTCAATCCCTGCTTTTGCAAAATATAAATAAATAAACAAAGGATCAAAGTCTGGGGATGGGAATGTCATATATATACAAAAAAAAAAAAAACCTTTAAAAAACAAGCAAAAAGGAGACAAATCAAAACTAAAAACTATACTTTTACCCTTTCTTGAGACTTCTACGCAATGCACGCTGGTCTTGAGCTCACTTTGTAGCCCAGGTGGGCCTCAAACTCAACAAAATTCTTCTGCCTCAGCCTCCTGAGTGCTAGAATTACGGGCATGCACCACCAAGTCTGGCTAAAAATCATACTCTGTGTGTGTGTGTGTGTGTGTGTGTGTGTGTGTGTGTGTGTGTGTGTATTTGATACAGGGCCTCACTACACAGCTGAACTCACAGTGATCCTCCTGCCTCAGCCTCCCGAGTGCTGTGACTACAGGCATGTTCCACCAGCCGTGGACTTTGTGTTAGCCACACAGCCGGAGCCTTCAACCTGAGATGGGAGGAAGTGCCTTACATCAGCCTAAAAGAGCGATTCTAGTCTCGTGCCCCCAGAACGCACTGCACATTACTGGTTCAAACCGTACTGTACAGTTGGGGGTGTGGCTCAGCGGCATAAGCACCTGCGTGGCAAGCGCAAGGTCCCAAGTCTGATCCCCAGTACCACAACTCTGTCTGTACACAGCAAGGGCTCAGTAGGAGACTACTTGCCTAGCGTGTGAGGTTTTGGATTTGATTTTCAGCAACACACACACACACACACACACACACACACTCACACACTCACACACACACGTGTCCCTACTGTTATCAGTTCTCAGGGTTCTTTTGCTCAATTCAGACAAAACCGATGAGGAGGCAAAATGAAGAGCCCCTTGAGTCTCCACAGCCCCGAGCTTTAAATGACAGTGGCCGTCAGCTCTTAGAACGAGTGGCCTCCCGTTCTCCTCGCAGCCAAAGCCAGCCACTGCCAGCAGGTGGGGGAAACTCGTCCAGTGATGGGAGAGGACCACTCCAGAGTCGCTGTTGCCCTCTGTCGCGGGCTGCTCCGTGGTCATCCTCAGGGTTCCTAGCCCCGGCTGCTTGGGTGCCGAGGGTGGCTTTTGGTGTTACCAGCACTTAGTGCACCCGCTTAGCACGATCATTACAGAGAGAAATCATGAACAGGCAGAAGTGTGCCTCCAGGCTTTACTAGACATGATGTTGCGGTTTAAGGGTGAAGAACAAGCTTGCAGGCCAACTGACTAAGTTGCTTATTAAGAAAATACAAGTGGCAGAGTACCTTATGATGGCTTAGATAAGGCGTGTCTCCCCAAAGCTCGTGGATGTCCTGGGAGCACTACACGCAGCAGTGGGTTCTCCGTTGGCGACATCAGTAGCTGAATGTGCTGCTGGGGTGGGTCACTGCGGGTGGCCCTGGAAGGGTGCTTCCTTGTCTCCAGCTCCCTGCTTCTCCTTTAGCCTTCTGGACGCCTTCACAGGGGCGGTTCTCCTCCATTTCTGAGCTGCTTCTGCCTTGGAGTCAGCTAACCATGGAGTGAACCCACTGAAACTGTAAGCCCCTAAAACCTTTCGCCCTTGAAGTTGTGGGTGTCAAGTATTTTGCTCTGGCCAAGGGCAAGCGGCCCAGGCTCATAGGAGCACCATCAGATATTTGGTTAGCAGTCATGAGCGGGGGAGGAGACCCTTGCTGACCTGACTCTGGAGGGCTACGGAGGGGCGGAGTCATCCAGAGAGGTTGCAGGGTGGCGCCAGCCGGCTGGGTGGTGACCAGCGCTTGCTGTGGCCAAAGCAGAGCGCTCACAGAGCAGCTGCGGTGGGTCTCGCAGCCAGCCGCAAGGTGTTCCGGGTCCTTCTCTGCCGTGTCTCCTCCACTCTAACCACCACTCTTTGTCTTTAGCATATCCCATCCTCCAAAACACAACCAGGTTCACTTTCAACAGCCCAGTGTTTGTCTATTTATCTGTTTATTGGGGAAAAAAAGTGTGAATCTCAGGACATAAACTTTACAGGGCAGGGCAGAGGGGCTTGGTGGTTCCTGAGCCCTGCACCCCTCAAGGTCTCTCAAAATGCACTGTCCTGATAGTCTGTCCTGCTGTGTCACACGGGTCACTCCTGCAACACTTTTCTTTTTTTGGAGGGGGGGTACAGGGTCTCACCACACAGCTCAGACTCGTAGTGACCTTCTTGTTTTCAGCTTCCCCGGCACTGGGATTGCAGGCATCTGGTCTGGAGGCTGGTTCAGAGCACCCAGAGCAGGGTCACTGAGGTGGCATGTGGTGCCAGGGATGCTGGGGATTGAACCCTGATCCCTGTACTTACCTAAGCAGACGCTTAGTCTCCTGAGCTATCCCACCGGCCCACACCTTTCATTCTTGTGCTCATTGCCCCTCCAACTCTGGTGGCTGACTTGGCCACCTCACCACCTTAGAAACCAGCCTGTGAGCCAGACGTTGTGGCACCTGCTTGTAATCCCAGGCAGGAGGATCCCTGTGAGTTCAAGACCAGTCTGGGCTACAAAGTGAGCTCAAGGCCAGCTTGAACTGCATGAGAGACCTGTCTGAAGGAAAAAGAAAGGAAGAAAGAAAGAAAGAAAGAAAGAAAGAAAGAAAGAAAGAAGAAAGAAAGAAAGAAAGAAAGAAAGAAAGAAAGAAAGAAAGAGAAAGAAAGAGAAAGAAAGAGAAAGAAAGAGAAAGAAAGAGAAAGAAAGAGGCTGTTTTCTGTCTGTCCTGCCCCTCTTCCTCAGGAATAGGACAGAGACCCTCTGCGTTCTAAGCCACAACCCTCTCTGCCCGCAGTCCCTCCTATTGCTCTCTCTTGAAGTGCCATCAACTCTTGGGCTGACGCAGGGGGCTGCAAGGTCAGGCCCAGTCTGGGCAACTGAGTGATCTAGCAAGATCTTTTCTAAAAGTGAAAAAAGAAAAAAGAAAAAAAAGGTCTAGGGCTTACTTACTGTAGCTTAGTGCAAAGGCCCTGGGTTCATTCTTTAGTATGGAAAAGGAGGAAGAGGAGGAAGAGAAGAATAAGAAGGCAAACCTATCCACCGTACTCCATCTGTCTCTTGTTTCCTCTTTTTTTTTT
>NW_004524577.1:7471709-7473458 GCF_000260255.1 Octodon degus
GCTTGCCTGGCAAGCCCAAGGCCCTGAGTTCAATCCCCGGTTCCACACACACACACAAAAAATAAGAATAATAATACTTTCTTACTGTTTTTTGAACTGCAATTTTATTCCTATTCCATGACTTTTCCCCATGAGCTCCTTTCTGCATGGAAATATCCCAGCTCAGATATTTTGTTGTAACAACGCTAAGTAGACTAAGCCGGAGTCCACATCCTGACAGCAGCCAGTAGCTGGGCGGCAGCTTGTGTCCGCACCCTCCACATGCCAAGCCTTAACTGCCCGCAACCTTACAGGAAAATTAGTTGTTAGAGACCCAGAGCTGGAGTCACCCAGTCCATCCATGCCAGATCCAGTCCCTGACCCACAGGAACGGTGAAATAATAAATATGTGTTGTTTTCTGATTTTTTTTGTTTTGTTTTGTTTATTTGTTTGACTTTGTTTTGTTCTGAGACAGGGTCTCCTTATGTACTTCAGGCTGTTGTTTTTTTTTTTTTTTTTTTTTTTTTTGCAGAACCAGGGATTGAACTCAGGCCCTTGGACTTGCCAAGCAAGTACTTATTCTGCTGAGCCTTTTTCCCGGTCCCTTCAGGCTAGTCTTGAACTTGAGGCTATCCTCCTGAAGCAGCTTCACTAGTGCTGGGATTATAGGTATGGCCACCACATTGGCAAATGTATATTGTTAGTTTCTTTCTTTCTTTTCTTAATGTATTTAAGAATCTCACACAGGATCTCACTCTGCAGCTCGGACTCGGAGTGATCCTCCTGTCTCAGCTTCCCCAGTGCTGGGATTATAGGAATGCGCCATCATGCTGGGCCTTGCTGGCCTGCTCAGAGCACCCGGGGCATGTGGTTCCAGGGATTGAGCCCTGGTTGTGGGAAGCCATTAACTGGTATCCATTTTATAATAGTGTCAGCCGTTTTCTTAAGTTTCTATTCCCCTGCTGAGTTAAGGTTCTGCTCCTTCCCACCTTGCCCATTCCCTGTGAATCACGTGCTATGCCCCAGGGGTTGCACCTTCCCCGTTGCCTAGATACCTGCTGACCCCCTAGAGCTGAGACTTCCTCATTCCTACACCCCCTAGATATACCCAGCACCTCCCCTGAATAAATGGGACTTGATCAAAATCCTGTCTTGTCCCCATTTTTTGTGTCTCCTGTCCCTTCTCATCCCCACTCCCCCTCTAAGGTCCTCGTTGACTAACCCGCGGGTTGGGACACCTGGTCCCTGCACTTGCTTAAGTAGGCGCTTAGTCCGCTGAGCTGTCTCGCTGACCATAAATGTATATTGTTTTAAGCATCTAAATTTTGAAAGAACTTGTCCCCCAGTCATAGACGAGCAATTCACACCTCTGTTTTTGTACACTTAGCCCCTTGTTATATTTATTCCAGCAAGTGTTATTTAACTCACGACTGGAACACCGACTTCAGAAATATTTTCTGCAAATTCCCCTCAGTCCTTGCTCTCAATCATATCATTATGGTTTTTTATTATTATTTTTAATGTATTTAATGTATTATTTTTTAATTTATTTAGTATTTAGTATAGGGCCTACAGAAAGTGATGAGCGACTCGCCCAATAAAGAACTGCATGACATGGGGGGAGGGCAGGAATATGCAGAAATTCAATGACTGAACCTCCTCCCGGCTTGCTGAGAAGCTTCCTTCTCATAAGACTTTCCTTCAGGAAAGCACCTGAAAGTGCTCAAGCCACCCTGAAATCCTTGTTTATTTCTAAGGATTTTTTATTT
>NW_004524577.1:7474341-7475627 GCF_000260255.1 Octodon degus
GGCGCACGCCTGTAATCCCAGCTCTTGGGAGGCTGTAAACAGGTGGATCACTACGAGTCTTATCTACTAGTGAGACCTTGAATACCCTGTAGACCCTTCCCTAAAATACAGAAAAAAAAGAAAGAAAGAGGATAAGTTTGCACAGAGCTGATGTGAGCATTCCATTAAGCAGTTACAGATGATTAATTTTATAATTTAAGTGTTTTTGGAAAAGTGGGAAGACAGGACAGTCACGGGGGCAGAGACCAGATCAGGGACTAGGGATACTCTTACAGTTCTGCAGCCCAACTGCTTTTGCAGTGCTGGAGGCAGGCCCTGCTTCATGAAGAAAACGGTGTTTCTCGTTGGCGGAGACCTGGGTGCTGCCCCAGCCCTGGAGAGGGTCCGTCCTCACCAGGTGCTCTGGGTCCACCTTTCCTCTGTGCCCTGGGATCCCTCAAGACTGGTGAGAGAAGAAATCTGAGAGGTCTGAAATGAAGTTACAGGTCAGAGAATGAAGGAAGAAAGAGACGTTTGTTTTCCTGGTCCTGGGGATTGAACCCAGGCCTGAGCACTCAACTGCAGCCATTTTTATTACATTATTCATTTTGGGAGAGAGCTCACTGAATCCTTCAGTTGCTCTGGTAGGGTTCGAATTTGTAATCCTCCTGCCTCAGCCAGTGTGCAGGGATTACTGGTGTGCATCACCATACCTGTTGCCTCTATTATAAAGTCATAGTGACCTGTATTGGGGATTATGATGCAATCGTGACCTCACAGTAGGGAGGTATGTGGTCATAGTGCAGAATGGTGAGGTCACAGAGGATACAGGTGGGTGATAACAGATTCTTGGATAGTGCTTCATTATAAAGTCATAGTGATCTCACAGTGTGGACTATGATGTCATTGTGACCTCATGGTGGGGACCTATGAGGTAATAATGCCAAATGGTAATGTCACAACTGGCATCCTGAGAAGGTCTTCTTTTTTTTTGGCGGAACTGGGGATTGAACTCAGTCCCTTGCACTTGCCAGGGAAGTGCTTATTCTACTGAGCCATCTCCCTGGCCCCTCAGAGAGGGTTATTTTTAACTTATAGTTTTAAGCTAGGTCAATAATAACAACTAGAAGGAAGAGGAAGAGGAGGAAGGGAGGAGGAAGAAGAGTAAGAGAAAGAAAAAATGGATCCACATGCTTTTTTTTTTTTGCTCCTGAAATCCCTTCCAGTGTGTTCCTCTTTATTCATTTACAGAGTACAAACTTAAACTTGGATAGGCTGAATTAACCCAGCCCACCTCTGGCAGGCAC
>NW_004524577.1:7476547-7482201 GCF_000260255.1 Octodon degus
CTCATAGTGACCCTCCTGTCCTCAGCGCTGGGCACCACCAGGTCCAGGCTCAGTGCCCATCTCAGTGCCCCCCAAGGGAGGGGCCGGCACAGCAGGGATCGCACCCCGGCTGCTGTGCTCTGCCTGAGCGGGCACTTTAGTCTGCTGAGCTATCAGGCCGGCCCTTCCTTCACCCTTTAGATCCAAGCAACTCAGTAACAAAAGCTTCCCTTGGCTGGCTTCCCATCCTTCCTCTGTTAGGGCAGCCCGGATAGGTCCAGGGTTAGAGATTTGTGTTTCTTCTCCCTACAATGTCACCATGAAGCATGGTGAGCACTCTCCCATTGCCATCTGGCTGCGCTTAGGGAACTAGCCCCGGAGCAATCTTTCTCCTTGTGGGTGACAGCTATAACAGGTCAATAAACTCTTTATTTCAGAGATCTCTTATTTTAAAAGCATGATTTAAGAAGGCCACCAAATTCGCTAGAAAATGGGATCGTGAGTGTCAGCACACCTGGTCCTCTTGGCTCAGCCTCAGACCGGCAGTGGACTGTGTCGGGGTCTTTTCCCACCTCTAGGCTCTGGTAAATCCCCAGTACACAGCAACACAATCATCAAGGGGCTGGAGGGTATAGAAGGAGGAGTCTCCCTGCTTCCTGCGCCATCTGAGGACCACACGGCTTTCAGGGCTTCAGTGGGGGGGGGGGTTATTAGTCCATGCTACGAGAGAGAGAGAGAGAGAGAGAGAGAGAGAGAGAGAGAGAGAGTTTATAATGACCAGAAACGTACTGGGGCACAGTTCTGGAGGCTGGGAAGTCCGGTGTTAAGGGGCTGGTACCTGGGAGGTCTTGCTACATCAGGACAGAAGGTATGACATGGTGGAAGCGCCGAGCAAACAAACCCAATGTCCAGATAACGGTCCCGCTCCCACTGTGACTCCACTAGTCCATTCATGAGGGCAAAAGCTTCTAGAACTAATCATTCATTGGGATCCTAACTCCCAATACCAATACACCGGCGACTGAATTGCAACATGAGTTTTGGAGAAAGCACGCATTCAGCTCAGGGCAGGATGTCCTTGCAGTTTCAATTTTAGTTCAAAGCCTTAGGGAGCCAAGACACAGAGAATCAGGGTGATGTAAGAACATGCTGTGTGGCATTAGCACATGCAGAGGGGGTAAACTTTAAGGATTTCCCCAAATCAAAGCAAAAGTTTGGAGACATCTGACGAGAAGGGACCTTACCCTCTTTTCCAGGCACACAAGACCCCAGGGGTGCTCCTGGACCCCAGTATGACACAAAGGCTGGGGAAAGTTAGCAAGAGGACATGAACTCAGAGCAAGGGCTGGGTGGGCTGAGAGTACAGGGCAAGCCAGGCATGGTGGTACACACCTGTAATCCCAGGGCTTGGGAGGCTGAGGCAGGAGGATCGCTACAAGTTCAAGGCCAGCTTGGCTACATGCTCAGTCCAGATCAGCCTGAGCTACATAATGAGATCCTGCCTAAAAAAAAAAAAGAAAAGAAAGAACAAGTAAGGGGCAGACAGGAAGGGGACAGATGTCAGTGTGCCAAGCGGGTGCCATGGCCAAGACAACTCCATGTCCCTTCCCAGCTGCACTTCTGGTCAACTGGGGAGAAAGGGAGAAGAAAAGCATCAAATAACCCTCACGAAACACCTGCCACCTGAAAGAGAAGGAGCAGGACGTAGAAATTTAATGAAACAGGGCCGGGGAGACGGCTCAGTAGGATAAGCGCTTGACTGGCAAACGCAAGGATCTGAGTTCAATCCCCGGTTCTGCAAAAAAAAAAAAGAAATTTAATGAAACAAAAGGCAGAACCATCGCTTGCACACCTTCGCTGTGACCTGTATGCCTTATCACCACAGTGCTAGGCATGTGCCTTGCCCCTCCCCTTCAAAAAAAATATATTTGGTACAGAGTCTTGCTACGCAGCTTGGGCACATAGTGATCCTCCGGTCTCAGCCTCTCCAGCGCTGGGATTACAGGTGTGCGCCACCACGCCTGGTCTCGGTGGCCAGCTCAGCGTGCCCAGGGCTGCGGCCAGCATGGTGCTAGCGATCAAACCTGGTCCCTGCACTTGCCAAGCAGGTGCTTAGACTACTGAGCTATCTCACCAGCCCATGCCTTGTCCTTTATGTGCTCTCCCTCTGGACCACACACCAGCCCTGGATGGTTGTTCTAATAAAATCGCAGTTTGAACCCATATGTTCTGGGTTCAAAGTTCCTTATGTGTCTTGTACTATGCTAAGTGCTTTAAAATCAATTTCCTCTGGTTCTCAAAGCCACACGGGAGGTGGATTTTATGTCCATCTGCTATGCGCAGATGAGGAAATTAAGATGAGGGCAAACCGTAAACAGTGCCAGGCTAAAGCCAGGCTTGCAGACAGAATCCCGAAGTAGGTCCAGGGAGTCCAGAGCCCTTCCGGGTAAGTGGGGTAGGGCACCCTCGGAGAGTGCAGGTCAGGACTGGACATGGCTTGTCTCCCTCACCTGGGGAGGTCTACCTGCTGGAGTCCTGGACAGTTGGGGCCAGGCTTACAGCCACTGCTCACTCAGGCGTCCAGTGGGTGACAGCGAGTGTGGACAGTGAGTGAGGATTTCAGCTGGGCTACAGCCTGTGCAATTTTGACCTTTTTCACAGTATGGCAGCTGGATTTGAAAAATCCCAAAGAACAAGGCAGGATTGCATGGTGTTTGTCATGGTTTGTGTCTAGTTGTCTCTGCAAAGCCTCTTGCAGCTGTGGGCGGCTACTAGAGTCTGTGATTAAGTTTGGATCCAGTGCTGGGATTATGGGTGTGAGTGCTACCCATTCCCTGGGGCAGATAGCCTGCATACAAATGTAAGGAGGGGAGAGGCGGGCTAGCAGCCACAGCTGCTTCCCCTCCCTTTGCTCTCTGCTCTTTTCCTCCGCCATGAACGGCTGCCCTCTTCCACGTGCCGCTCTGCCTTGGAGCCAGCCGAGCATGGCCTGAAACCTCCACTAACTGGGAGCTAAATAAACCTTTTCTTCCTTAATTGTGGATGCTGTGTATTTTGTCCCAGCAATGAGAGAACAGTAACTGAGCCAGTGCTTTTATTCTTTATTTAAATTGTGTCATTTCTGCTGCACTCCAACAGTCAAAGTGGTCATAAAGGAAGGGATTACGCTAAAAAGGAAGAGATCCAGGCCCATGCCTACCGTTTGGTGGCAAAGTGTCAAGACTGCATGATGCTGAAAAGTGTGTGGCCGGGAGCTTTGGCTGTAGCTGTCTTTGCTAAGTGCAAGCTGCCTATTCATCAAAGTCCACCATGTCTGTGGTCCTCAACCTTCACCCCATGCTGAAAATCACTTTCTAAAATCCTAATGCTGGGGCTGGGGAGATGGCTTGGTAGACTAAGCGCTTCCCTGGCAAGCGCAAGGGCCTGAGCTCAATCTGTGGTGCTGCAAAAAAAAAGAAAATACTAATGCTATTTCTGCTGTTCCCCAGTTAAATAAGAACTCTTAGGAACAGGGTTCTTTTTTGTCGGTGGTACTGGAGATTGAACCCAGGATCTTCATACTGAGCTATACACTCAATCTTTTTTAAAGTTTAATTTAATCAGTTAATTAATTGTGGGGGGGGGGCTGGCTCAGCTGCCCTGGGGGCGGGGCTGGCCTGACAGGTGGTGTCAGGGATTGAACTGCTGTCCCAGGAGCTTGCCTAAGCTTGCCCAAGCTTGCCCAAGCAGGCGCTGAGCTATCTCTCTGCCCCCCCCATTTATTTATTTTTAAAAGATTATTTATTTGGTACAGGGTCTCGATACGCAGCTCAAACTCATAGTGTTCCTTTGGTCTCAGCCTCCCCAGCGCTGAGATTACAAGCATGCTCCACCACGCCCAGTTTCAGTGGCTGGCTCAGCTCTGACCAGCATGGCACGCAGTACCAAGGACCAAACCCAGGTCCTTGCACCTGCCTGGCAGCTGCTTAGACCGCCGAGCTGTCTCCCTGGCTCTCAGCCCCTTTTTTTAAATTTTTTTATTTTGATGCAGCATATTGTGAGCTCGCTAAATTGCTCAAGCTAAGATTGAATTTGTGATCCTCCTGCCTCAGCCTCCTAAGCGCTGGGCTTACGGGCATGCGCCACCACGCTCGTGGGTATTTTCTTTAACTTCTTGTTAATAACGACCAAGTTGTGTCTGGTGTACGTAAAGCACGTGGTGCGTGCAGCGCGCTGCTCACCAACAGTCGGTTGTGATGTAAAAAAATAAGCGCACATTCTTCTTCCCAGTTCCCGGCATAGCGCGCTTGAAACCCTTGGAATTTCCTGATAGGCGTGAAAGAAGCATTTTTGCTATTCATAACAACCCACTTTCGGCCAGACTTGAGTTTGTACTAATGCGGCGACTCCTGGAGGCGGGCGCCCGGCCACGACGGGAACCAACCGTGTGGTTTCAGAGTTGGAACTCGGCTTCCGCTCCCCGCACCCACGAGAGGGGGAGGGGCGGAGACCGAGACCATCCCCCTAGCTAGGATTCAATCCTGGCGCTGTCGTCTCTATAAAAACCCTAAACCAAGGGGCTTGGCGAGCTCCGAGGCGGGGTGCTGGGGAAGTGCCGGGAGGGTGGGTTTTCCCGAGAGGGCCTGGAAGCCTGCACCTCGCCCCCTCACTTTCCTGATGCGGTCTCGTCTCGCCCCTCGGGCTATTTCTGAGTCATCTCTTTGGTCATAAACCACTAAATGTACATAAGTGTTTCCCTGAGTTCTGTGAGTCATTTTAGCAAACGATGAAGCCCGAGGAAACCGTGAAGGCGCCCCAGATCCTAGCCGTGGGAGGCCCGGGCTCGGGTTCTGCACGTTCTGCACGGGAAGCGGGGAAGTCCTGCGGGGCCGAGCTCCGAGCCCACGGGGTGTGCATGACCTTCCTGTAGTTAGTATCAAGATTAAATCAAATTGCAGGACACCCAGATGGTGTCTGCAGAGAAGTAGAGAATCTCAGGGTGAACGGGGTAACCACGACACTAAGGAAACTTAGAATCACACACGTCTGGTGTAAGAAGTAGGGAAGGCAGAGAGAAAACCAGTGAGATTTTATTCTTTCTTTCTTTCTTTTTTTTGGTATTTTTTAGTAAGAGTCTGCAGGGTCTCACTAAGTAGATCGGACTCTTAGTGATCCGCTTCTATTCAGCCTCCCAAAGAGCTGGGATTACAGGCACATGCCACCTTGCCCAGTCTAGATTTTTTTTTAGTTGAATGTAGCTCTCCACCTTTGTCCTTGTGTTCCTGGGGACTGAACCTGGGCAGAGCTGAGCTGCAGCCCGAGCCCCTTTTTATTTTGAGGTTGGATCTCAGCAAGTACCCAGAAAGACGTTGAGCCAGTGACCCTCCTGCCTCGGCCTCCCGAGGAGCTGGGATTAGCCCTACACCAACAGTTCCAGCCGTATTTTACTTCTAATACCGTGTGCTGATGTTCACAGATTTACCATGGATTTATCCTGGTAAAGTAACTGTAAACTGAAAATAGTATAAATTAAAAATGCACTTACTGCTGGGTGTGGTGGAGCATGCCTGTAATCCCAGCATCTGGGAGGCTGAAGCAGGAAGATCAAAGTGAGTTTGAGGCCAGCCTTGGCTAAATAAATGAGCTCCAGGCCAGCCTGTCCTACATAGTGAGACTATTTACTTATTTATTTATTT
>NW_004524577.1:7499228-7508484 GCF_000260255.1 Octodon degus
TGTGGTTCGATCCCCACAACTCAAGCCAGCCAAACCCGCCCTGAAGGCATTCGGAGCAAAAAAAAAAAAAGAGAGAGAGTGGAAGACACAAACTTTACTGCAGCCTTGTGCAGTGGTGCCACGTGCGTGTGTCCGTGGGTGACTTCTCAGCATGATTCTGTGAGGCAATCTGTGGCCATCACGTGAAGATGTCCTAGCACATAGTTAAGTGAGGAAAGCAGGTTACAAAATGTCACATACATGCTAATCCTATTTTTGCTTGAGTTTTATTAAAATATAGGTGATTCTTCATAGTGTATTGTCTGCATAATATAGGTGGCCTGTATTTTTTTTTTCTGATAACAAAAAGTAATAGGTGACCAGATAAGATCCCTCTTACTAGTAGAAAAATCTAGAATAATATATCCTATTACTGGACATCTCAATAAAGAGCAGCAAACTTAATTCCACTTAGAAAAAGAAAACAAGGACTAGGGCTGAGCACAGAGCTCAGGCGTGGAATGTGTATGGTTGGTGTGTGAAGGATTTCATCCCCCAACCCAGAGAGAGAGAGAGAGAGAGAGAGAGAGAGAGAGAGAGAGAGAGAGAGAGAGACAGATGGACAGATGGACAGACAGACAGACAGAGATCAGTGTTCTCTGTTCTACACATGATCAGGCAGTGATCACGTTTCAGGTACCTGCTTGGTGCTGGGGATGTCACAACAAACATGACACTGCTGAGTGTGGTCACTCAGCTCAAGGCCGGCCATCCCAGCGCTCTGAGAGGCTGAGGCAGGAGGATCACAAGTTCAACCCTAGCCTGGGCAATTTAGGAATATGGTAGCACCTTCATTCCAAATAAAGGTGTGTGTGTGTGTGTGTGTGTGTGTGTGTGTGTGTGTGCGTGCGCGCATGCCCTGGGGATATAACTCAATATGAAGGTCCTGGATTCAATCCCAGTGCAGCAATTAATTAATTCAAAACAAAGATAACAAAAATTAGTTAATAAGGGCCAGCCAAATAGCTCAGCAGACTAAAGAGCCTGCTTAAGCAGAGCGCAGCAGCCAGGGTTCAATCCCTGGCATGCCATGCCAGCCCTGCCGTTGGGGCACACTGAGACAGAGATTGTGACTAGGTGTGGTGGTGCGCACCTATAATCCCAGCACTTGGGAGGCTGAAAGCAGGAGAATCACTACGAGTCCGATCTACATAGTGAGATTCTGTAGACCCCATCCTAAATACATTAAAAAATATAATTACATACTAAGTGTGGTGATAAATGCCTGCCATCCCGGCACTTGAAAGGGTGAGGCAGGAAGACTACAAGTTCAAGGCCAACCTGAGCTATACAGTGATCCCTGTCTCCAAAAACCCCAAGCTAAAATACAGAAAAGAAGAAAACCGGGCCGGCCAAATAGCTCAGTGGGTTAAAGTGCCTGCAAGCAGGCACAGGAGCCTGGGTTTGATCCCTGGACCTGCCGTGCCAGCCCCATCCCCAGGGCACACTGAGATGGTGATTGAGACTGGGCGTGGTTGTACCCACCTGTAATCCCAGCCCTTGGGAGGCTGTAAACAGGCGGATTACTACAAGTCTGATCTAGTAGTGAGACCCTGATTGAGGCATGCTGTGACACAATAGACACCGAAACCAAGGAAGAATTTGGAGCACTTTACTAGCTGAGCTCAGCGGCAACGCTCCCTCCGTCAAGCTGAGGAGAATGCGCACCCGCCGAGTTGAAACAAAGCATAACCTTTAAGGTGAAGAACCTCAGGGTTGGGGTGAGGAGAGGGGTCTGGCATAGAAAGGAGGTCTACAGAAAAGATCAAGGCTTTATAAAATGGGAGATATAGAACTTGTTACAAGATGGACTTGGTTAAGCCAGCTTATAACATTCCCCACTGGTTTTAGTAACTGAGTCAAATCCTTGGCTCATTGGGGTCATATTCATATAATGGCAGTTGTTCGTATTCTTTTGCTATTTTGCCAAAGAAGAGGTTTTTTTTTGTTTGTTTTTTGTTTTTTGTTTTTGCTCCTAATGCCCTCAGGGGTGGTTTGGCTGGCTGGAGTGTTGTGGGGATCGAACTACAACAACCTGAGGCTGACAGCTTTGTGGAAGCAGCCACTTAAACAACTGAGCTAAGGCCAGGCCCCCAAAGAAGAGGTTTTTAATAAATTAAATATCATAACATATGTTTAAATCTCTCAAGTCTTATGCACTCATGGCCCTTTATGGTGATGTTATATCAAATTATTTTGACATGGGGTCACCACTACTCAGCAAGGAATATTAGTTAACAACAGAGCCTGAGAAGGTAGGTTTTTCTAAAACTCTGTAACAGGCAATATGTCCCATGTCCCCACTGGTTTTTGTGCCACTTCTTGAGCTATAATATCAGCCAGGTAGTTTTCTCTTGTCTTGAGGTCTGGCCCACAGTGGGGAGCATCTGTCTCTCTCAAGCTGTAAAGTCACCTTGTCCTTAATCTTGTCTTCTTGAGGGCCCAGCCCTGACTGACTGCCTATAATATTTTTAGCTAACTCGACTACCTGCAACATTTCCCCCTCTGAAGAAATAACCTGAACTGCTGTGAAGGGATTGTGGGCGATGACTGCTCCGGCTTCTTCAGGCTGAAAGGGATCGCAGTTGTTGACCCACAGTCAGAGATACTCTCCAGAGGCTTTATCTAAAGCCCTCAATAGGCATCAGACATTTTTTGGTAGGTGGAATAGCTTTAAATCTGAAGGAGGCAAAGTCAGAGAAACAATTAAACAAATAATAACATCAACAGGATACAATAATCACTTAACAGATCTGGAATGTAATAACCTTTTAAAGTTTATAATTATAAAAACACTAGTCAAACATTTTGTAGGTCTATTAGCAAATATCTCTTAAATGTGGCATTTAATATCTTTTTTTATCTTTCATGGCCATTGTGTATTGTCTCAAACAAGCTGGCTTTTTATGTCTCATCAATTTTATTATTACTTGTGCCACATGAATTACCAGAAATGGGGAAAATACCAAGTACTCTCCAGTTTGCAAGTGGGGCCACTGGCTGGGTCACTGCTGACAAATCTGCATGAGCTTTATCAAACATTTAACAGGCCTTTTTTATATTGGTAGTTAACATGGGTTCCCTCAGGCTGAGAGGGGAAGACCCATGGTCATCTCAATCTGAAACTGCTTCTAATTCCATTTTAAGCACTTTCTTTTTTCCTTTTTTAGTATCTTTGGACATTTTTTTGCTTGAAATGTCCCTTCTCTCTGTCTGGATCCAGGAGAGCATAACTTTTCCCCCTTTTCCTGACTGGCCTTCTTTTTTGTAGGCTGCTACTATCATCGTTATTTTCCATCTATAATTCCATTTTACTGTCCTTTTTACTATGAGACACCTCAACTCAGACAATTTATTCTTGCAAACCCTTCTAACTTCTGCAGCTTGGGGGACCACCCACTCAGGCCCCCCTCCTGTCCTTCTCTTGGACAGGAGCTTTCTTTCTCTCAATAAATATGCTCTGCTTATAAAAAAAATAAAATAAAACAAATAAAAAAATAACTTCTGAGCTTGTGTCAGATATCTTGGGTACACTGAGCAAGATGTAACTTTTCAGTTTTAAGGCCTCCTGCAGGTAGCCCTGCTCAAAGAATGTAAGGCAACTTCCCCTGTAGTGGATTTCCTGACATAGGATTGGGCTGATAGAGCAAGCGTCTCTGAGGGCAGTCAGCCCTGCACAAGGAGCGTGAAGATAGCTTCCCTTGTAATGAGGCAGGAAATCACAAGAAGACTCAGTTCACCTGGGCTGTATGAGGTAGACAGTGAAGGCCTTACTATGTCTCTATAGACAAAATCTGGTGGATCCCATTGAAAGGAACCTAAATGTAATCAAGCATATTTACTATTCTATACGATTACCTGGGTTTTGGTATCTTCTAATCCCCATCTCAGCGTGCCCAGGGGGCAGGGCCAGCCCAGGGATCTAACTCCAGGCCCCTGCATCTACCTAAGCAGATGCTTTAATCCACTGAGCTATTTGGCTAGTCTGAACTCAGATTCTTGCACTTGCCAGAGAAGCACTTATTCTACTGAGCCATCTCCCTGGCCCCTGTCCTCCTTTTGAGACAGGGTCTCACTATGCAGTTCAGGGTGGCCTTGAGCTCACTTTGTAGCCAAGGCTGGTCTCAAACTCTCAAAATCTTCCTGCCTCAGCCTCCCAAGTAATTACTTCCTGCTGTAGACTTCATTTTCAGAAAAATGTATCAATCAGATCGTGGCACAAAGTTCTCAGACCTTGAAGAGAACGTGGAACAGGGCAATTGGTGTAGGCAATGGAGAAAGGTTACCGAGACAGGGTCTTCTTATATAGTTCAGGCTGGCCTCCAACTCCTGGCGACCCTCCTGCCTCAGCCTCCCAAGTGCTGATATTACAAGCGTATGCCACCAAGCCCCACTGTTTTGTCTGTTTTTTTGAGGCAGGGTCTCACTAGATTGCCCAGGCTGTTCTCCAACTAAAAATCCTACTTCAGCCTCTAGAGTAGCTGGGACTCATGGGCCTGTGCCACCACTGCTCAGGGCAAACTATACATATTATGTATATATCTGCATAATCTAAAATACTGCATCTTTGGTTAAGTAATGGCCGTGACTCATCCTCATGGCTGACACTGACAAAGGATCTACAAAGTGCGGCACAGGGCTACAGGATAAATCCGGAGGGTACTTGACTGACCTTATCAGAATCAAAAGTTACATTTCTTGTTGTATAGGTCTTGCTTTATCTTGGTCTTAACCATCCAGCAGAAAAGTATAAAAATGAGGTATATAAAGTAAACCCATATTAATATGATGAGCTGTAAAAGGCTCAAATCGATAACTTCTGAGGATAACCCACTAATATTATAGACTGCTAGACAGTGTTAGATTGTTTAGCTGAATTCAAACACCTACAGTATTTAGATGCCAATAGAATATTCACCTCTGACAGGACAAAAAAAAAGGGGGATACAAAGGAAAAATCATTTTGTATTTATATATACAAAATAGGATAAATATACAGCTACTTTTGCTTAATTCAATGAGAAGAAAGAGGTGTACTAACAGTGTTTGGACAGGATGTCCTGTCTGCTTCTTGTACTATGGATAACCACCAAGAAGATGCAATGTATTGATTATTGAAACTGTCCTATTAATCAGCTTTGAAACTGTCTCATTCATATTTATTTCTCAATTAAAATAAATAAATGAATAAATAAATAATAAAATAAAATACTGCATCTAAATAAGCATTAGCAATATCTTCATTTGGGCTGGGGCCTGCGTGGCAAGTGCAGGGTCCTGAGTTTGAGTCCTAGTACCCCCTGCAAAAGAAATATTTGCAGTAAATAAATATTTGCAGTATCCATACTAGCCATCTATCAGCTGATAGTACCATAAATTCACCATTTTTCTTGATACACAGTTTGACTACTCACAATCACACGTACAAAAAACGTAACAACGTTTGTCATGCTTTTGAGTTTTGCAAAGGGATCCCATATTATAGAAGAGTATTTTATAATGCATCACCCAAGGAATCATATACAAAGAGTGCAGGAAATCTGTCCACACACTAAAGATCAAAGAATTCAGCTGAGGGTCTGGATCCCACAGTAATGTCCTCCATGAGGCCAGCATAAGACCTAGTGCCCAGGACAACGCCTGCCACAAGTCCAACTGGAAGCCTAGAGTCTCTGACTTCATGGGCCTGCGCTGGGAAGGCCCAAGGTCAGTGGCGAAAGCTAGAAAGTCTGTGCCAGCAGGGTGAAGGACCTGTGCCAGCGGGCTGGAGGATCTGCCCTGGAGTCAGGAAGCAGCACTCCAAGTGAGGACCAGAGCTCCCCCAAAGAGAGCTGCAGCCATTCTCAGCTACACCGAGGTCCTGAGTTCCTCCTCTTCTGACAAGACCAAAGTCAGCAGGAAAGCCAGCATGATAAGTTCCCACCACAGAACAGCCCAAGAGGACCAGCAGCTTGCAACAGCCCCAACAGCCTCCCTAGTAACCCCCGCCGGCTCTTCTCCGGTTCTGCCTCTTACGCTGCTGGCAGCAACCCTCAGCGGGGCCTCCCATACTAGCACCACGCTGCTTCAGTTCGGCTGGGTGTAACAAGTTGACCACCAGTTGGCACTCAGCCCAATGTCTATCTTCCTGAAATTATGATATTTAGCTCCAAAAAAGACTCGTAAGTCTAATACCAGCGGGACCCTCTGGCCTAAGGGGGTGAACTCAACACAGAAGCATCTTTAATACCCAGCTGTAATTTTTGGAGAAGGCTTCCCGGACAGGACAACAGTCAAGGTTTCCTGGCTCACATCTGGTATTCCAGCACTCAGAAGGCTGAGGCAGGAGAATCGCTCGGAGTTCAAGGATAGCCTGGGCTAAATAGGTGACTTTAAGGCCATCCTGCACGACATAGCAAGACTGTCTTAAAAAAAAAAAAAAATCCAGGTTTCCTACCACCCAGCTGTCTTTCTTTCTTTTTTTTGCGGAAGCCGGGATTGAACTCAGGCCCTTGCGCTTGCCAGGGAAGCGCTTATTCCACTGAGCCATCTCCCTAGCCCCACAGCTGTCTTTCTGCATGACCACTCCTGCAGTGGGGTTCAGTTCTTTTTTTTTAATTTTTTTTAAACATTTATTTATTGTGTGTGGGGGGGGCAGCTCAGCCCACCAGGGGGTGCAGCTGGCTGGCATGTGGTGCTGGGGGATCGAACCGCAGTCCCTGTGCCAACCTTGTTCCAAGTAGGTGCTTTAGACCACTGAGCCATCTCTCCAGCCCCTGGGGTTCAGTTCTTGAGCCCCTTTATGAGCTACCGGTCTTCAAAGGTACAATTCTTCCCAGACCTTGTGGCCGAGGCTTTCATTTTTAGCACACTGGGTTGCTGAGGAAGGAGAATCCATGTTGGAGCCCAGCCTTGGCAATTTAGCAGCTTAGTGGGATCCTGTGTCAAAATTGAAAAAAAAAAAAAATTTAAAAAATTAAAAGGCTGAGGATGTCACGCAGTATAAAGCGAGTTTAATTCCCAGTACTTGGTAGGTGGAGGGTGGAGATGTGGAATTCTTTTTTTTCAGAACTGGGGATTGAACTCAGGCTCTTGGATTTGCCGGGCAAGCGCTTATTCTACTGAGCCATGGCCCCGGCTCGAAGATGTGGAATTCTGAGAACTTTAAGATTTTGGAGGTTGGCCATGGTGGTCCTTGGGTTCCTCTTGATGGCTTGAACCCTGGCGTGGGGCTTGGGGCAGAGGTACCAAGTCTCTTGCAGGCAAGGACAGGAGGTGGCTGGGCAGAACTCACCACTGCCAAGGCTGCCCCGCAACACAGAAGGTGACTGTAGCCCCTGTCACCCCACAGTGATTCTAAGTCCAGTGCAGCTCCAAATTCCTCAGGAAGTCTGTAATTTTGTCTTTGTAAGAAACTTTGTTTTAGTCATTAAATATAAAAAAACAAGTAAATGAAATGGATAGCAAAAATAGACATAATAGTTATATCCTAGTCTGGGATTACAGAGATTTTTTAAATTTTCTCCATTATCAATTGTAAATTTATATATATGGTACAGGGTCTCACCGTGCAGCTCGGACTAGATCCTCCTGTCTCAGCCTCCCCAGCTCTGGCTGGCTCACTGAAGGGTAGGCACAACATGCGGATCAAACCCGGGCCTTTGCGCTTGCCAGGCAGGTCCTTAGACTGCCGAGCTACCTCCTTGGCCCCACCAATTGTAGTTTTCAGACCTTTTCACAATGTGTAATTTATAGGCAGACAAAAAGACAAGAACATCATGAGTTGGTGTAGTTTGTCCCCTTCCTTCCATTCCATGCATAGTGCGCCACCTTGTGGCCATAATGGGGCCTTTTGTGTATGCATCAGAGATAGAAACCATGAATGGAGAAAGGTCCAATTTCCTTCAGTATTTAAAGGTCTTTGTCCCTGAGGCATACATAAAAAGCCCTATTATGGCCAGGAGATGGCTTGATACACTTCTTCACCTGTCTGCCATGGAGGCCCCATCCTGAGGGTGTTGGGTAGCAGCTTTACCTACGCAGTGCTGGAAACCCACTCCCCCCGTGCAAAAAGACTGTTCCAAATGGGAAGAAAGCAGACAGGAGGAGTGAGTCCCGTTTATTTTTTGTTATTGTCATTGGTACAGAGTCTCACCACGCAGCTCGGACTCATAGTGATCCTACTGTTTCAGCCTTCCCAGCGGTGGGATTACAGGCATGCTCCACCACACCTGGTTTCTGGGGTGACACTGCATACAGCACAGGGGATCAAACCTGGTCCTTATGCTTGCCATGAATAGGTTTATGTTTTAGAAAGACCACTCTAAGAGAGGCGTGGTGGTGCATGCCTATAATCTGAGGCAGGAGGATCACTGCAAGTTCGAGATCAGCCTGGGCTACAAAGTAAGTTCAAGGCCAGCCAGAACTGCGCTGTGAGACCCTGTCTCAAAAAGACCAAAAAAGAAAAAGAAAAAGAAAGACCACTCTGGCCAGAGTTGACTTGGAGAGACAATGTAAGAAGCTATTACTCCATTCCACTGGTGGGTCTACATCCAAAGAAATCCTCACTCAGGCCAGGAGGGGACAAGCATGTAGGTGGTCCCTGTTGTACTGTATGTGGCAGCCAGTAGTTGGAGGCTTTCTCTTTTATTTATTTATTTTTGGGGCTGGCAAGATAGCTCAGTGGACTAAGTGCCTGCTTAGGCAAGCACAGGAACCAGGGTTTGAACCCTGGCACCACATGCCATGCCAGCCCTGCCCCCAGGCGCACTGAGCTGGCCACCAAGACCTGACATGGTTATAGAAATACAGACATGAAACAAAAGCCTAACGTCCCAAGGGAGCAGGGAGTAATAGACAGAGCCCGGAGAGAGCTGCTGTCTGTTGTTTGTGAATTCCCAGCAAGCTGGAAGTCAAGGCAGCAGATAACAGCTTCTCCTGCAGGCAGCCTGTCCTTTGATCCCTCACTTGGGATGTTATCGGCTAGCATTTGTGTGGACCTAGTGTTAGGCAAATAGTGGAAGTCAACAGAGATAATAGTTTGTATTTACTTAGGTAATTATGAACATTTCTTAGCCTGCCTTTAGCCCTCAATAAATGTGAGATGCTTCTGAGGCTCTGGGCTCACTTGGAGAGAGACTAATCTCAGTGAGACCTCGGAAGCTACAGTCATCAGGCCTTCTCGTCGTTTCTTTTGGCACCGACCCGTAACATACAACACATGGCGGCACATGCCTGT
>NW_004524577.1:7509079-7537770 GCF_000260255.1 Octodon degus
GCCAGCCAGACAGCTCAGCGGACTAAAGCACCTGCTTAGGCAGGCACAGGGACCAGGGTTCAATCTCCAGTGCTGGCCCTACCTCTGGGGCACGCTGAGATGGCCATTGAGACTGGGTGTGGTGGCACATGCCTATAATCCCAGTGCTTGGGAGGTTGAAAACAGGAGGATCACTGAGTCCGATCTGTGTAATGAGACCCTGCAGACCCTGTACTAAATACATTTTTAAAAAAAGAGCTGTTTATTTTGGCTCACACACTCAGCCTATGGTTGTCTGTCTCCACCACATAAACAGCCTGGTTAGGGACCTCTGGGAGGGCAAAGCTGTGCAGCCCACGGCAGCCAGGAAGCAGAGAGAGAAGGAAGGAGCCTGACGCTGCCAAATAGCTCAGTGGATTAAAGCAGAGCCAGGGGCTGGGAGTTCCATCCCTGGGGCCTGCTGTGCCAGCCCCGCCCCCAGGGCATGCTGAGACTGCTATTGAGACTGGGCATGGTAGCCTGTGCCTGTAATCCTAGCTCTTGGGAGGCTGTAAACAGGTGGATCACTACAAGTCTAATCTAGTAGTGAGACCCTGAACACCCTGTAGACCCTTCCCTAAAATATATTTTTTAAAAAAGAGGAAGGAGCCTGGCCAAAAATATACTCTTCCAGGTCACTGCCTCCAGTGACCACCTCCTACCAAGCCCCACTTCCTAACTGTGCTTTTAGCTATTGAGTTCATCAATGAACAACCCCCTGATGAGCACAGCAACCTAAGACCCACTCCCTCTCCAAACACAGGAGACTTTGGGGAACGTTTTAGGGTTAAACCATAACACCAACTAAACTTTCAGAGATGGGCATGGTGGTACACACCTGTAATTCCAGTACTCAGGAGGCTGAGGCAAGAGGATCACCACATGTTTAAGGCCAGCCTAAACTATATAAAGAAACCTTGTCTCAAAATAAAATAGGCTGGTGGCCCGCCAGGCAAGTGCAAGGTCCCAAGTTTGATTCCTGGTACTGCATGCCATGTTGGCCCAAAACTGGGCATGCCTGTAATCCCAGCACTGGGAGTGGGAACTGCATATCAAGACCCTTAATTGGAATAATAAAAAAATTAAAACAAAACATAAACATCACCAAAACCAAAACCAACACATTTTTATTAGTACATTTGCTGAAACCCCACACTTTAAAAAATTGAGGCGCAGAGGCAGCTCGTGCATCTGGGACACCCTAAAGTTAGGACTTTTCTTTGCACACCTGAGGCTGCCCGCTTTGGCTCTGCAGCTGTCATCATGCCACAGAATGAATATATTGAATTACACCATAAATGCTATCAGTACCGCTTGGATTACCATGAGAAAAAGAGACAGAAGGGAAGTCAAGAGGCTCATGAACATTCAAAGAAGGAAAAAAAAAAAAAAAAAAATTGGCCCGAAGGCTAAGCTCTATCACAAACAGCGCATGCAGAGAATATACAAATGAAGAGGACTGTCAAGATGCATGAAAAGAGAAACACCAAACAAAAGAATGATGAAAAGAATCCACAAGGAGCAGTCCTGCCTACCTGCTGGACAGAGAGGGACAGTCTCGTGCAAAAGTACTTTCCAACAGGATTAAGCAGAAACAAAAAGGTGGGCAAATGGAAAGTTCCTCTGCCCAAAGTTCGTGCGCAAGGAGAAACGGAAGTATGAAAAGTTATTTGAACTGGAAAGAGAAAAAAGAAGGCATGGAAGAGGAGGGTTACTAAAGCCTGCTTTGTTGGAGATGGTTTTACGAGAAAACCACCTAAGTACGAAAGATTCATTAGGCCAACGGGCTTCCGTTTTAAGAAGGCCCGTGGAACACATCCTGAACTGAAAGCCGCCTCTTGCCTGCCAATACTTGGTGTGAAAAAGAACCCTTCATCGCCACTGTATACAACTCTGAGTGTTATTACCAGAGGAACAGTGATTGAGGCGAACGTGAGGCCTTGTGACACAAGGAGGCAAGGTTATGGGGGGTCAATATGCCCCGGTGACCAACAATCCTGAAATGATGGCTGCATCAGTGCAGTCTTACTAATTCAACAGATGTTTCTTTCTTTCTTTCTTTTAATGAGCAGAATATATTTATTGAGGGAAAGAATGCTCCTGACCAAGAGAGGGACAGGAGGGGGGCCCCGAGTGGGTAGTTCCCCGGGAAGCTGTCACTTCCAGGGACTTTTATAGAGGAAAACCATGCGGTGAGGCGAGACTAAGGTAGTGGAGCACATGGAACTCGCTTAGGTGGGCATGAGGTGGGACAAAACTTTGGTCAACCAATGAGATCACAAGCACCATTGCTCAGGTAAAATTGATTAAATCCAGGACCAAATGGGGAAGCGAGTCACATAGCAAGGGGGCATGAATACAGGACAAGGTGTCTTCCTGTTGGGGTTGGGTTAGTGACTCATTTGGGCCCTTTTAAGGCAATTGATACCTAGTTAGGATATCAATCCCTGATGCCTATCCCTAGGGAAGTATGTAGCTGTGTTTCCTTTTTTTGTCTTGGTCTTCAGTTGTGGCCCATATGGGAGTGTTTTGACAGATGTTTCATACAGTAACTTCTTACACTTATTGACGACTACAGACCAATCAGGAAAACCATAATTTGAATACGACTGAACAACTTTCATGACTACATTCATCAAGATAACTATTTGGGGCCCGGGAGATAGCTCAGTAGAATAAGCCCTTGCCTGGCAAGTGCAGGGTCCTGAGTTCAATCCCCGGTACTGCAAAAAAAGAAAAAGAAAACTATTTATTAAATTGTAAAAACATTAAAATGGCCCAGTTTTACAAAAATAAAAATAAAAAAATTAAACATTGACATATGTCTACTTTAGAAAAGAAAGGGAAAAAAAGTAAGGAATACAAGATGAACTTTCTACACAACTGTGAACCCCAAATCTTTCCCACTAAGCAAATGCACTGGATGTTTGACACTCAAGAGAGACAGCTCCGGGGCTGGGAATATAGCTCAGTGGCACACCGCCTGCTTGGCAAATGCAAGGTCCTGAGTTTGATTCCGAAGAAGAAGAAGAAGAAGAAGAAGAGGAAGAAGAAGAAGAAGAAGAAGAAGGAGACAACCCTTGAGAACTCTATAAATGTGAAATTTGTGAAATCCCTCGTAGCATAATATTCACAAAACCAGAATACAGAACTGAGGTTTGGATAGTTGTGTCACTGACTGCGCTAGAAACCAAAGCAGTGCAAGTGTGATGACAAAATGATTCGCTAATATTTGAGTGGAAATAGTTTGTGTTGAAGTTTGAGAATCTATTACATACACAAGTGTCCATGGCCTACTATGTGCAAGGCACTGGGTACTGAGAAAACCCAGAGCAAAACTTCATATAGTTTGCAAATTTATCAAATAATCAACAAGCAAGTACATAGTTATAGGCTCTTGTAGGGGTTACATAAAAAATTATATCAGGGTAGCTTTCTTCTTATTATTATTATTTTGTGGTATCAGGGATTGAACTCATGACCTTGCACTTACCAGGCAAATGCTTATGCTGCTGAGCTATCTCCCCAGCCCTCTTCTCTCTCTTTTTGTATTCTTTTCTCTTCTTTCTTCCCTTCTTTTCCTCTTCTTTTTTTTTTTTTTTTTTTTTTTTTTTTGAGGCTGGGTCTCACTATGTAATGCGGATGGCCTTGAACTCATTTACATAATCCAGGCTGGCCTAGAACTCAGAAGGATCCTCTTGGCTCTGCCTCCCGAGTACTAGGATTACAGGTGTGCTCCACCTTATCCTATCAGAATAGCTTTTGATAAATACAACTATCATAACTAAATGTTCGCATGTCCACATCCTTCATTTTCTAGTAAGATTCTGTAAATGTGTAATTTCTGTGTCGAAAGATCTGCTTGTTTATAATTTATTTCCAATTTTTACAAATTTTTTATTTTATTAATACATGTTTGTAATTCACGCCCTTTACAATTATCTTGGGGAGCGGTTACATTATACATAGACTTTATTCTTTAGAGCAGTTTTAGAGTTTCGACAAACCTGAGCTGAAAGTATATAGGTCTCATATACTCCTTGGGGACCCTTCTTTCATGAATCAACATCAGGCGGCTTTTCGGTGATTCTGCTTTGCTCTATTAGAACTCAGTTCACAGCGAGGCACACGTGCCAAAGTGGAAACTACATTTCCCAGGAGGCAGCGCAGCGCGCCAACGTGCGCATGCGTAGAAGGGTCTGCCGCACTGGCCCACGCTTACAAAAAGGGAAAAAGCTTGTGTGGTTCTCGAGGGCCGCCAGTCTATGAACGGAAGTGTGTTGCGGCCCGCGGACTAAGGAAGTGTTCGAGGACTCGCCTGTTCCCGCCGTTGCAACTCCCAGTGACAGTGTTTCTTTCGCCTGGAACTCTCTGGGTGAGGCTAGGCCGTGGCCTGGGAACTCAGGAGAAACTGGGGAACGGCCGACCGCGACCTCCTCTGTGGGCCCGCGTTCCCTGTCTCGCCTGCCTGGGCGCCTCTGGGCTGCGGCGCGCACGCGCCCCGGCTGGCGCGGGGAGGGGCTGGGGAGGCCCCGTGCGCCTGCGCCTGCGCCTGCGCCCTGCGCGCTGCGCCGGGGCTGGGATGTTAAACCGGTGCAGGAGGACCGGCTGTCGGGGCGACCCCTGCGCGCCCGCGCTTTCTACTCTTTGCACCAGAAGTACCCGTCTTCTGAAAGAGAATAGAGCCGACGTGGTGGCGCATGCCTGTACGCGCGGCTGCTTGGGGAACTGAGGCAGGACGATTCCGAGTTTGAAGCGAGTCCAGGAAACTGGCAATTTAGCAAGAGCGTGTCCAAAAGAAATACGTGTGTATGTGTGTTCTGGGGAAAGTTTTCTGGCTTCAATCTCCAGCACCTCCAAAAATAAAGGCCGGGTGTGGTGGGGCACACCTGTAATCCCAGCGTTTGGGAGGCTGAGGAGGAGGATCGTTGTGAGTTCGGGACCAGCCTGGGCTACAAAGTGAACTCAGGGCCAGCTTGAACTGCATAGTGAGAGCCTGTCTCAGAAAGATAAAAGCAACCCAGCGTCGTCGTTCACCCACTGGCTACCTCCAAAGGCTTCAGTGTGTGCCCACCAGAGCCTTGTCCACTCCCAGTCTCTCTTGAGCCCACTCCAGGAGTCCTTGGCTCCACCACGCTAAAGAAACAGCTCTTTGCCCAAGCTGCTAGTGAGGTTTGGGTTGTCCAGTTCAGTGTTGGGTTAGTTCTTGTCTCTTAGCAGAATGTGCTGCAGTTCTCCAAATGCCTTCCTTTGGCTTGTTAGCCATCCTCTTGCCTTGCCTCTGGCTTCTCTTTCAATGATTTTTGCTCCCTTTTCTTTTTTCTTTTTTTTCTGTCTTTCTGAGAAAGGGCTTCACCGTGTAGCTCAGGCTGGCCTTGAGCTCACTTTGTAGCCCAGGGTGGTCTTAATCTCACAAGGAGCCTCCTGCCTCAGCCTGCCGGGTAGTAAGATTACAGGCGTGAGCGTTTTCTGTATTTTTAATAGCTGTATTACGCCGAGGCCTAACACTAGATGGCTTTTGTCTATTTCCTCCCTTAGCTTTCCCTATTTTGTACTGTAAATATAAATACCTTTTATTGTGCTATCAAATTTCTATCTTAAGCTCAGTGTTCTTTCTGCCTTGAACTCAAGATTCATAAGGATTCATAAAATTCAGCTCTGGTGTAACATCTCTTAAATATTTATTGGCATTTTGATTGTGTTCAAAACAGAAATTTTGAGTGGCTTTTTTTTTGGTTGAACCGGGGATTGAACTCAGGCCTTTGCGCTTGCCAGAAAAGCGCTTATTCTACTGAGCCATCCTCCTGGCCCCATAAATTTTGAGTTTTGTCCTTCACAAACCACACCTCAAATCTTACTCTTCCAGTGTCTTTGGTCAGAAACCATGAGACACCCATGATGCGCTTTTCTCCTTCTCCAGCAGCCTCTTAGCAACCTGCTGATCCTTGAGATTTTGAAGTTTTGCTTCTGAGTCAGTTGTAGCCTGTAATCCCAGCACTTAGAAGGCTAAGCCAGGAGGACTGATATGAATTGAGGATGGCCTGGACTGCACAGGAAGACCCAAGACCCTGTTTCAAACCAAACAAAAAAAGGAACTGTAGTCGTTGTTGTTGTTTGTTTGCTGACAGGAATATATTCTCAGAAATGTATCACTGGGTGATTTCATCGTAGGGTGTACTTACACAAACGTGGATGGTGTAGCCTGCTACATACCTAGACTACGTGCTGTGGGTGTGTGGTTTAGCCAGGCTAATACCCTGCACACGTGTCAGCTTCACTAAATGCTGGAGGCAGCTGTCACAAGATGGTATTTGTACGTCTAGATGTAGAAGAGGTACCGTAAAAATACAAGGTGATACAGGACCACCATTATGTATTTGCCTGTTGTTGAGGAATGTCATTCTGCATGACTGTATTTAATGTCTGCTTTTTTTTCTGAACTGTTTCCTAAGGGGCAGAGCCTGTTTATCTCATGCACTACTGTGTAACCCTCAGGCCTGCCAGAGAGTAGCTGGTTAGCAAACATAACTGAAGGAAGGAATTTATAAAGGGGAAATATCTCTTCTGCAAAGTAGGAAATAGTCTGAGAGTATTCTGGTAGAGACTGACTTTTTATTTTTATTTTGGAAATTGAACTCAAAATTGAACTGTAGCTCTGCACTGTATTGTTTGTTTGGCCCGGGCTGAACTTGGGATCCTCCAGCCTCAGCCTCTGAGCGCTGGGATGCAGCCATCAGCCCCCTCACCCGCCCTTCTGTCTTTCGAAGGGCTGGAGTCCAACCCGCGGTAGCCAGCAGCAAAGCCCCCTCCGCTCCCCCGCGGGCCACACCGTACCATGGCCCTCGTGTCTGCTGACTCTCGCATCGCAGAACTTCTCTCGGAGCTCCATCAGCTAATCAAGCAAACCCAGGTAGAATGACACGGTCCTTTGCCCCTAGAGCGGGGCAGGTGCTCATGCCGAGCCAGAGTGGGCCAGGGTGGGCTTGTGTTCCCAGAGATGGGCAGGCGGGAGCTGAGGAGATTCTAATAAGGGGGAGGAGAGGGGAGTTTTAAGTATGACAGCCAGTGCTATTGGATTTTGCTATGTGCAAAATATTTGAATTCATTTTGTGTAGGATTTTGAGAGATGGACTACATACTACACAATTCACCTATGTAAACTGTAGAGTTCATTGGCTTTTTTTTTTTTTTTTTTTTTTTTGTGGAACCGGGGATTGAACTCATGCCCTTGCACTTGCCAGGGAAGCGCTTATTCCACTGAGCCATCTCCCCGGCCCCTTCATTGGCTTTTAGTAGATTGTACTTCCCAGAAAATAAGCCCTAACAGGATTTCTCAGGGTTCTCATAATATAAACCCTACCCCAAAATAAGCCCCAGTTCAGATGTCAGCCAGATGGATACATTTAGTATATCTGTTACAACACACACCACATGTATTGAGTTATAAACCAATTTTAATGAGGGCCGGCCAAATAGCTCAGTGGATTAAAGCGCCTGCAAGCAGGCACAGGGGCAGGGTGTTCAATCCCCAGGCCTGCTGTGCCGTCCCCGCCCCTGAGGCGCACTGAGACAGCAATTGAGAGTGGGCATGGTGGCGCGCACCTGTAATCCCAGCTCTTGGGAGGCTGTAAACAGGAGGATCACTATGCATCCAGTCTAGTAGTGAGACCCTGAACACACTGTAGACCCCTCCTTAAAATACAGAAAAAAAATAATGTGTAACTGTAAATAAATGTTGACATTTGTATTTAAAATAAATGATAACATACAGGCCAGCCAGATAGCTCAGCAGACTAAAGCACCTGCTTAGGCAGAGCGCAGTGGCCGGGATTCGATCCCCAGCATAGCATGTCAGACCCGCCCTCCAAGGCACTGAGACAGCGATTGAGACTGGCGTGGTGGCACCTGTAATCCCAGTGCTTTGGAGTCTGAAAACAGGATAATCACTACAAGTCTGATCTACATAGTGAAACCCTGTAAACCTGTACTAAATACATTTAAAAAAAAATAAAATAAGTGATAATGTGAGTGCTAGCTAAGTATTTGTAAATAGCCAAATGGGTGCCTTAGGGTGAAAGTAAATGCCCATGAAAACAGATGAGCTCAAGACTTGGTGCCAGATGGCTAGCTGGGTGCAGCCCCAGTGCACAGATCGCACACTTGGTAAGGGAAGGACGTGGCTGTGGCTGATACAGATCTGCATAATTCAGTCTGTCATGCATTGGAACAGGCAGGCTTCGTGGGTGGGAGGTGCTTGTTTAAGGAGAGCTCTGTTGCTGCACACGATGGATGCTTATGGTCCACGGGAGATGGAGTCACAAGAAATTCAGGCTGGGGGCCGGGGAGATGGCTCAGTGGAATAAGCACTTCCCTGGCAAGGGCAGGGGCCTGAGTTCAATCCCTGGTTCCGCAAAAAAAAAGAAGAAGAAGAAGAAGAAATAGAAATTCAGGCTGGGCCGGGGATATACCTCAGCGGCAGTGCACCTGCCTGGCAGTGGTAAGGTCCTGAGTTCAATTCCCAGTACCAAGAAAAAAAAAAGACATTGAGGCTAGAATTCCAGGTTAAGAGAGTTATAACAACATTCAACAATATGGCATGACTATTTTTTTTGTTCAGCTCAGCCTGCCCTGAGTATGGAGCTGGCTCAGCATGTGGTGCCAGGGATTAAACTTCGGTCCTCTGCGCCTGCCTAAGCTTGCCTAAGCAGGTGCTTTAGACTGCTAAGCTGGGGGCCTGCCCCTTAGCTCAGTTCTTTAGGGGCTGGGGAGTTGGCTCAGTGGTAAGCGCTTCCCTGGCAAGCGCAAGGGCCTGAGTTCAATCCCCAGTTCTGGAAATAAAAAAAAAAAAGGTTAGACTGCTAAACTATCTCACCAGCCCCACGTGACTATATGTAAATAAATATAGCTTTTTTAATGTGAAAAAATGGAGATTGTTATACATAAAAAAAAGACATTCTCTAAAAATAAGCCCTTGGGACTGGAGAGATGGCTCAGTGGTCTAAAGCACCTACTTGGAACAAGCTTGGCAAAGCAGGGACCACGATTCTAATCCCCCACCACCTTCCGATCTCCAGCCCTGCCCCCTGGTGGGCTGAGCTGGCCACACACACAATAAATAAATGTAAAATAAATAAATAAAAAAATACGCTAAAAAATAAAATAAAATAAAAAATAAAAATAAGCCCTGTTAGATCTTTTGCAACAAAAGTAATATGAAGCCAAGTGTGTGAGTACACTCCTATAATCGCAGCCCTTGGAGGCTGAGGCTGGAGGATTGTTGTTTGAGGCCAGCCTGGGCTACAAGGTGAGTTCAAGGCTAGCCTGAACTGCGTAGTGAGACATGTCTGAAAAAGGCAATCGACCGATAAATAAGACCTGGCCTTATTTTGGGGAAAACACGGTTTTCACAGACTTTATCACAATTTCAAAACTTTTATCACCTGCCAAAAATGTCCCGCACACATTACCAATCACTGCCCTTTTATCTTTATCCTTTTATTCCATAAACAAACACTGTTGAGCAAGAGCTGGTCAAAGACAAATCTTTTTATTTTTCAATTTTTTCTTTTTTTTCTTTTTTTTTTTTTTTTAAGACAGGTAAAAGGCTAGTATTGACTCATTATATAGTTCAGGCTAGTTTTGAACTCATAAAAATGCTTTACCGGGCACAGTGGCATAAGCCTGTAATCCTAGCATTTGGGAGGCTGAGGCAGGAGGATCATGAGTTTGAAGGAGGAGGTCCTGTTGGGTCGGAGTACAAGCTCTTTCCCAAGGGAGGACACACGTTTTGCGCCAGTTGCTCCCAGCTAGGGTTCGCCAGGCCTTGGTCCCACTGAGATGTAACCTGCCCTGAGGATTCGGCTGCATGCAGCCTTCCTGGACTGTGTGGCTGCTCCCCGGGGCCTTTGGACCTTAAGGCAATGTCTATAAACCTGCGAGAAACCCTTTTTTTTTTTTCTTTTTAAAACAGAATCTGGGCTGGGGAGATGGCTCAGTAGAATAAGTGATTACCTGGCAAGCGCAAGGGCCTGAGCTCAATCCCCGGTTCTGCCAAAAAAAAACAAAAACAAAACAGAGTCAGGCTTTATAGTTCCAGCTGTCTTTGAACTTACCCAGGCTGACTGTAAACTCACTGTGATCTTGCTCGGGTGTGCGCCACCCCACCTGGCTTCCTTTTTCTTTTAAATTGTTTTCCATCCATAAATATGGGGGTGTTAAGTCACAGGTAGCACACTGGTGTGTTGGGCTTGCCGCTGCTCCGGGGGTTCCCTCATTCCTCCCTCCCTCCCTCCCTCTCCCTCTCTCCACCCCCTCCCCTCTTCCTCCCTCCCCCTCTCCATCCCCCTTCCCCCTTCCTCTTCCCCCCTCCACCCCTCCCTCCCCCTCTTCCTCTTTCTCCCCCCTCCCTCCATCCCTCCCTCCCTCCCTTTCTGTTTTTCTGTTTTTTTGAGACAGGATCTTGCTGTGTAGTCCTTGAGCTCACTTTGTACCCCAAGCTGGCCTCAAACTCCCACCAGTCCTCCTGCCTCAGCCTCACAGGTGCCAGGATTACAGGTGTGCGCCACCACACCTGGCCTTAATTTCTGGAGTATTGATTCCATTTTATTGACCTGTAATTTAGTACCTCACCATCTCGATTACTGTAACATTGAACCTGAAAATGGTGGCCCTTCAACCTTGTCGTCTTCTTCCGGTTTGGGCTAACGTGGGTCTCTGCACTTCTCCACATTTTAGGATAAAGCTGTCAGTTTCTGCCAAGAAATCAGCGAAAATTTTATGGAGATTCTGTTGACTCTGTAGAGCACTTTGTCTTTTTCTGAAGGGTTATCAGAAGACATAACTAAGGGTTTAGTTTTGATGGCTTCGGTGGTTCTTGCTCTAGTCGGGGAAGGCAGTTGGACTTCCCTTGCGGTGGGTTTGCGGGACGGGAGGCGGGCGCGGCGCGGCATGAGGGCGCCTCGTGTCTCCCAGGAGGAGCGCTCGCGGAGCGAACACAACTTGGTGAACATCCAGAAGACCCATGAGCGCATGCAGACCGAGAACAAGAGTGAGTAGCGGCTCAGCTGAGGACAAGGGGGCGGGGGCGGGGTGGGGGCGAGAGCTGACTGGGGTGAGGCTGTCACGGTTGCGGAGGGCGCGCTCCTGTTAGCTGCATTTCCAGAGAGTAGCGCTGCTTAGAGCTGCTTAGATCGCAGGCGCAGCGTTTCCTTGGGCTGAGAGAGCGCAGGCGCAGCGTTTCCTTGGGCTGAGGCCCTGAGGTGATCCTGGACTGGTAACGGTGGCTCAGCCCTGAAACACCTCCACGTCCCTCGGCCCCGAGGAACTGTGTGGAGGACGCACCCTCAGAGTGCATGGCCCCCTCACCTGGGGCTTCCTGGGGCAGAGCTGCCCCTGGTCCCCACTGTGCCCGTCCTCCTGTAGTGGTCACACCCTGCACTGGTGTTTCCAGTTCTGACTGGCTGCCAGGGTTGTCTGTTGTGCCGACAGACAGCTTCTGTACGTGTTGTGACTTGGGAAGTTCACAGCATGCTCTCGGTGTGGTGGTGACATCTGTACGGCGTGGAGGTGTGGACTTACTGAATGGGGCGTCCGCCCGCAAGCGCCTCTGAGCCAGGGCTGCCCACGCTGCAGGCCCTGGCTCCCTGGGCTTCTGAGTCCGTGTCCTGGATGCCGCTGTGTTGCTCACAGCTCCCTGTTCTTGTGCTTATAGTTTCTCCGTATTTCCGAACAAAGCTGCGCGGCCTCTACACAACTGCCAAGGCTGATGCGGAGGCCGAGTGCAAGTGAGTACCGTCCAGGGCCCCACCCTGCCGCCTGTCCTGGGGAGGAGAGGCCTCCTGCGTGCCTGGGGTGGTCACCTCAGTTGAGACTCAGTTGCCTCATCCTTAAACTAGAGGTAGCAACACTCTGCAGGACTGTGTCCATTAAATGGGATAAGCCATGGACAGTACCTGAGGCCCGCAGTCCAGACTCTGCCCAGCCCTAGCGGTGAGAACTGCGTCCTCTGCTGCGGCCCTTCCGAGCTCTTCTGTGCTTACCTCATTTGACCCTCGTGGTGCTCCTTGAGGAGCCTGTGCTGTTACTGCTGTTTTACAGATGAAAAACCCAAGACACAAGGGGTTGCATAGTCCACCCAAAGCCATAGCAGGTAGGTAGGTAGGGAAACCTGACTTTTTTCCCCATCTGTGGGTACAAGGGTTGAACCCAGTTAACTTCACACTGGGCTATCTCCTCACCATTTTCAAACTTTTGAGACAGGATCTTGCTAAGTCACCCAGGCTGGACTTGAAGTTAGGATCCTCCCGCCTTAGCCTCCAAGAGATTTGGGGTTATGGGTATATGCTGACACCCCTGGCTGGGAGGCCTGATTTTTAAGCCTGAAATCTATGCTCTTTAACATTCTGCTGCTGGGCCAGGGAGATGGCTCAGTGGAATAAGCGCTTCCCTGGCAAGCACAAGGCCCTGAGTTCAATCCCCGGTTCCACCAAAAAAAAAACAAAAAAAAACCATTCTGCTGGGTGATACAATAATGGCTTTCCAAGACACAAGCTCACAAGCTTTTTTTTTTTTTTTTTTTTTTTTATTGGTGGAACTGGGGATTGAACTCAGGACCTTGTGCTTGCCAGGGAAGCACTTATTCCACTGAGCCATCTCCCCAGCCCCTACGAGCTTGTTTTTAATAAAATAATTTTAGTTACAAAAAAAGAAGTTTCAGTAAAGCCAGGGAGATAGCTCAGTGACACAAGTGCCTGCCTGGCAAGTGCAAGATCCTGAGTTCAATTTCCAGTATCAAAAAGAAAAACTATTTATAGAAATGTAAAACTATGTAATATATTAAAACTATTAAATATAAAACTATATATGGTTTTAGGAGTGGGTTTTTTGTTTGTTTTTTGTTTTTTTGCAGAATCAGGGATTGAACTCAGGCCCTTGAGCATGCCAGGCCAGTGTTTATGCTCCTGAGCCATCTCCCTGGCCCTTATATATGGTTTTATTGTATTTACTTTTTAGTGTAGGTTGTGCCCAAGAAATTAATGTCCTAATGCCCCAATAACTCATAACCTGCAGTTTACATAGCTGCTTTGCTGCTGGGCATGGTGACGTGTATACATAACCCCAGCACTTGAGAGGCTGACGCGGGAGGATCCCTGTGAGTCCGAGGCCAGCCTGGACATATAGTGGGACCCCGTCTCAAACAGTGATTGCTTTGTACGTGCAGGGCCCGGGGAGCACGGGCCACGGGGCAGGCCAGCCCTCTGAGCATCAGAGTACCCGGTGCTCTCCCCTCCACCTGTGTGCTCCCTGCCCTCCATCGTGGGGGCCCGGCCCTTGGTTTCTTTCACCTTCAGCATCCGTTCTGCAGGCCTTCGCTGTGCTCTGCCAAGTCTGGCCCATTGCCTCAGGTGACAGGGAGGGAGAGCGTCCTTCCTTGGAGGCCCAATCCAGAAGGAGAGACACTGGAACAACAGCTGCTGGGTGGCATAGTTGGTAGCCGGCAGAGAGGAGGGGTCTGGGGAGGCCTTGGAGAGGAGAAGAGGCTTGAGCTTGTCCTCAAGGTGGGAATCAGTAGACAGATGAGGTGGAGAGCTCAGGCAGCAGGGACAGTGTGTGCTGAGAGCCTGGAAGCAGAACTGCAGGGGGGCGGGGGGCAAGATTTGAGGGCCTCCTTGGGGATGGGTCTTCTCCTGAAGGCCACCTGAGGCCTTAAGAAAAATAATAGCTCAGGAAAAAAAGATAATTTTATTTAGTAGTCATTATTTTCTATGTTTGAAATTATCTTTCTTCTAATTGACTGACTGAGGCATTGGAAGAACTCCAAAACTGCAAAAGATGTTGTTCAGTGAAAGCTTAATAAAAATATTACATACTGTCAAAGAAAAAAATAATAATAATAGCTGGGTTGGGTTCCAGGCTGACTGGGAAAGCAGGCCTGGGGTGCTGAGGGGTAAGTGGGCCAGCAGCAGTGGGGCGAGGACGAAGGGCGGCTCCAAGACCAGCTTCCTAGAGCAAGCAGATCAGGGGCCGCTTGACCGAGGGGACACTTACAGTTCCAGGGTTTTAACCTTAGACAAGCGGTCTTGTGGGGTTTCTTGTGCCAAGTTGGGGCAGAGCCGAGTGGCGTGGATTTGGAGGAAGAGGCAGTGAGTTCTGATGGAGCTGCTGCCGCCCTGAAACAGCTACTTCCTCGGTTGCCCAGCTTTCCCACCCCCTAGCCCCAGTTTGCAGATTATCACCTGGCCAGTCAGGCCTTTTTCCTCACCTGGACTGGAGTGGCTGGTGTACAGTTAGAGCCATTTGTGCTGTGTCAGAGGTGTGTGTGTGTGTGTTGCGTGCACCTGTGATTCCAGCTTGTGGCCTCGTGCGCGCTTTGCAGCTCTATGCTGAGCCACACCCCAGCCCCTCACCAGAGAGTGAAAAGTAAGCTGTGCCTTTCAGCCCAACTGTGGGCAGAGTGAGACTGGAACACGTGGGTGGGCAGTCCCTGGCTCAGTGTTACTGTCACGAGCGTGCTGGCAAACGCAGGGCCCGCCTCACATGCTGCCGCCGTCTCACTCTTTCAGACTTACACCTTCACACATTTATTCCCTACATGTGAGCCAGGCCTTTTAGTCAGTACCGTGCTGGGAAAGCTTACAAGCGAGGCCGGGGAGATGCCAGCTCAGCTGCCGTAAGGTTTCTGTAGTCCGTGTGGGGAGATCCCGTGTCCTTGAGTGTTGATCGGGATGACAATCTGGATGCGCTAACAAGTTTTCTGAAAACAGTGCTTCCTGAAAACAGTTGTACACAGCTATGGTACAGTTCTCAAAGTCAGGACATTCACTCAGATATAAAGGTGAGCTGGGTGTGGTGGCGTATGCCCTGTAATCCAGCACTTGGGAGGCTGAGGATTGAGTCAACCCGGGCGATTTAATGGTTTAGCAAGATCCGTCTCAGAGTAAGAGCTAAAAAGGAGCAAAGGTGTATCTCCATCGGAAGGCCCTGGGCTCGGTTCCCACTGCTGCAACATGAAGCAGTTGTCCGTAGATAGCTGTTACACCAACAGGCCAGGCTGCTTACTGCAGATCGCCGTCAGCCTCCTGGATTTATTCCTGGCGCTCAGCTCTGGGGGCCCAGTGGCCTCCCGGCCCACCTGGCTGCTGGCCTGCGCCGGGCTCCTGTGGCCAGCCCCCTCCTGGCACGCCCCACAGAGCCAGGGCTTCTGGATGCTCCCAAGCTCACGGTCCTAATGGAGGCCTTTATGTCATGAGGACTTTTGTTCTGGGGATTAAACCCAGACCCTAATTTCTTATAGGCAAGTGCTCTACCAGCCCCTTTACATTTTGTTTTCAAACAAGGTCTGAGGTGTGTTTAAAAATAAAATGAATATTTAAATAAAATTTATTAAAGGACACTGTCATTAATCCCCCTTGTAATACTTCAAACATACCCATCATTCTTGGCAATGTGGCTTCTACTGTAAGGTTTTTATTTATTTTCTGTTAACCATATTTTTTAATCACACCCTGTACATTGCCCAGGCTGGCTTTGAGCTTCCATTCCTCGCACCTCAGGCTCTCGAGCAGCTGGGGTAGCAGGCAGTGCCCCTGCGTCCATCCTGTGGGGCACTGAATGAATGTTTGCTGGAGGACTGGACTGAGGTTTACCATAGGAGGCGAGAATAAGATGACCTGCATCAGAGGCCTTGCTGCCGGCTACCATTGAGAGTCTCTGGGGACAGTTCCTGAGACCAAGCCTGAAGCTGCCCGATGGTGGCCTGCACTGTTCCTGGGCCTGTGTCCATGCCAGGCTCTGTGCCCCTGTGGTCGTGCGGTGATGAGTCCCCATCCCTCTGATTCTCTGAGCCAGGGCAGTTGCCCAGGGTCCCAGGGTTCTGCTTTTACCTGTCCCACCTAGGACAGACCCTGGGATGTCATATCTGACCTCATCTCAAGAGCTGGTTGGGGGCTGGTGAGATGGCTCAGTGGTCTAAAGCACCTACTTAGAACAAGCTTAGCAAAGCACAGGGACTGCGGTTCAATCCCCAGCACCACATGCCAGCCAGCCCCGCCCCCTGGTGGGCTGAGCTGGCCCCCCCCACAAATAAAATAAATTTTAAAAAAGCTGGTTAGGAAGGGGAAGGAGAACAATGAAAGAAAGGGAAAATGGAAATAAAGCTGTAAATGAGAGGAAGAGTGGTTGAGGAATGCAAGGGGATTAGAAAACAAAAGAGCAAACCGCATCATGCGTAGTACAGATTGCCTGTGATGAACGTGATCACTGTGTCTATCATGAACGTGATCATTGTGTCTATCAAAGTTGTACAAATAAACTTTTTTTTTTAATTTTATTTATTTATATGTGTGTGTGTGTGTGTGTGTGTGTGTGTGTGTGTGTGGCCAGCTCAGCCCACCAGGGGGCGGGGCTGGCTGGCATGTGGTGCTGGGGGATTGAACCGCGGTCCCTGTGTTTTGCTAAGCTTGTTCTAAGTCGGTGCTTTAGACCACTGAGCCATCTCACCAGCCCCACAAATAAACTTTTAAAAAAGTTTGGGGCCAGGGAGATAGCTCAGTGGAATAAGCACTTGCCTGGCAAGCTCAAGAACCTGAGTTCAATCCCCGGTTCCGCAAAAAAAAAAAAAAAAAGTTTTAAAGAAAGCTGAAGCAGTTCTGCAGGACCAGATGTACTCGGGGCAAAGCAGCCCTGCTTGCCCCACATAACTGTGGGGTTCAGCTTTCTCTTGGGGGCTTTAGCCTGCTACGTCCCGGTATGTTGCCATTTGTGCTTTGAGGGTGGAAAAACAGGGCTGGGGGATTGCTCCATGGTAGGTTGCCTGCCTAGCGTGTGTGTACAGAGCCTTGGGTTCACTCTCCAGTGCCATGAAAGCACAGCCACAAAAAGACACAGACACATCCACAGTGCAGAGGCCACATATTTTGCAACATGTGTCCATGGGCAATTTTCTCACTGTGCAAACGTCCCTGGGCATTTTCATAAACCTAGATGGGAACCTTTTGGCACTTCGGTGGTAACAAGCAGCTGGCTGTGGCCCACGTGGTTTGCCACTGCTGCTCTAGGTCATCCTGTCTGGTGCATTGATGCAGTGAGGAGGTGCTGTAAACAGACGCACGCTGTGCTCACAGTTAACATTCCAACTTGCACAAGTGAAATAGTAGATAGCAAACCTGGTAGTCGCTTAGCGTCATCACCCAGCACACTCTATGGTGTGTACCTCTCATAAGAGAGCAGGATAGTAGGGTCTCTATATCAGCACCGCCTCGGGCGTGTGTTGTACAACATCAGGATGACTGAGCCCAGACGACAGCTTGGCTGCTCCATGATAACCTCACAGGGCCACCTTTTATATGCAGCCCGTTGTTGTCTGCCGTCTCTGTGCCATGAATAACTACACTTAGAGTAAGTAGCTTCCAGCTGCAGCACTGACCTCAGGAACTTGGCCATCAGCAGGAAAGGAAGCCATGCCATCTGCCTCACCAACTTCTCTGTCCCCTTCCTGCTCGTAGCATCCTCCGGAAGGCCCTGGACAAGATCGCTGAAATCAAGTCTCTCTTGGAAGAGAGGAGGATTGGTGAGTGGGAGAGCACATGCAGGTGTTTCCTGACCAGGCAGAGTGAGACAGCGCAGGCGTCCTGGAGGGGGCCCTGTTCGCACCCCGACAGTCACTCCACGGGGTTCCTGACAAAGTGTCCAGGCAGGGTGTCCCTCACTTCCCCTAAACACTGGGAATCCACCCCCAGCACTCACGTTCTCTGCACCCATGCCCCAGGCTGGTCCTGTCCCTCCCTCCCTGGTCTGGTCTTGTGTTTCTTGGTGCAGTAATAACCTGAGGATTCAGAAAAGCCCTGAGTCCTTAAGTCAGGTGAAAGGTGCTTTCCGAGCATGCTGGCTTCCCAAGCATGCTGGCTCCAGTCACCATTGCCTGGGCCTTCTCATCTCTTGGAACGGTGGGCAGATGCCTCACTGTCTGTGCTGATCCGTTGCCATCTGGGTCCTCGTAGCAGGTGTGTTGTGCCAAGGCTGAGAGGCTGAAGGGCCCCAGTGGATCCTGTGGTTGTCAGTGTTTGGTTGAATACAACGTGTATTTGTAGAAAAGTTAGTGTAATGTTTTGGCCATAGGAAACTTGAAGGAAGCTTGCACACTTTTGTGACCACCCACCTAGAACGTGAGCCAGGCGCAACGGTTCAGACCTTTGCTCGCAGCTACTGAGAGGCTGAGACAGGAGGAACATGCATGTTTGGGCCAGCCTCAGTAATACAGTGAGACTCAGTATCAAAACAAGATCTTCAAGGGGCCAGGGTGTGGCTGAGGGGTAGAGTGGTTGCCTGGCGTGGGTGCTGCCCTGGCTTCAATCCCTAGAACTGGAGGAAAAAGAATAAGCGGAGGTGAATGAGCACCTCAGAAGCCCCAGTGTGGCGCCATCCCGTTCCTTCTCCCCAGGGCCCACTGTGCTTTTGTCTCCAGTCTGGCAGTGTAGCTGCCAGTCTCCAACCTTGGACAGCTGGAGGAGGGGCAGGGGTGGTCCCTAGAAGTGCAGGGCTCCCCGCTGAGCTCTGCAGCACCTGCAGGGTGCCAGGCAGGTCTCAGGGCCTCCCTTCCTCCCCACAGCGGCCAAGATTGCAGGTCTTTACAATGACTCGGAGCCCCCACGGAAGACCATGAGGAGAGGGGTGCTGATGACCCTGCTGCAGCAGTCAGCCATGACCCTGCCTCTGTGGATCGGGAAGCCTGGTGACAAGTGAGGCAGGGCTGGCACGGGGGCGGCTGGTGTCACAGGGCCAGACTGACGCTCCCTGTCCCCCCAGGCCCCCACCTCTGTGCGGGGCCATCCCAGCGTCGGGAGACTATGTGGCCAAGCCTGGAGACAAGGTTGCTGCACGGGTGAAGGCAATGGACGGGGATGAGCAGTGGATCCTGGCTGAGGTGGTCAGCTACAGCCATGCCACCAACAAGTGAGCAGACCCCTGTCTGCCCTGGCCACACCTTCCTTGCCACCTTCTACCTGTCTGAAGCATTCCACATCACGGTGGCCTGTGGCCCACCCAGCCCCCTCCCTCATCCCGCCGACTCCCCAACTGGCCTGGGGCTCTGACGGCACCTGCTCATTTCCTCCTGTCATCCACAGGTATGAAGTAGATGACATTGATGAAGAAGGCAAAGAGTGAGTGTCCCTGAGGGGGCGGGCAGCTGGGCGTCTCGGGAGGTTTCTCCCTAGCTGTGGCCTGACACATTCGCCCCCAGGAGACACACACTCAGCCGCCGGCGGATCATCCCACTGCCGCAGTGGAAGGCCAACCCTGAGACAGACCCAGAGGCCTTGTTCCAGAAGGAGCAGCTAGTGCTGGCTCTGTACCCACAGACCACCTGCTTCTACCGGGCACTGATCCACACCCCCCCACAGCGGGTAAGGCGTCTGTGCGCAGAGAGGCCTTTTGGGCCCCTGGTATGTGTCCTGTGTCCCTTTCTGCACCTCTTCCATGCCCGAGGGTGCCCCTACTCCTGCTTGTCTGTGTCTGTCCTGGAGCCGCTTCCATCCAGCCTGGCAACCTTAGCCATCCCCAATTGGGCAAGCTGCTGGGCCTGCTCTCAGACTTGACTTTAGCAGTCGGTGGAACCCGAGCCCAGCCTGCGCTGTCCAGAATTCTTCCTACACCGGCATTGGTCCTGTGTTACCAGCTGCACCCTAGAGGCAGTTTCCTGCCCTCTTGCTGCCTCTGCTCTTCTGGCTTGGCCTGGATCCCTTTAACAAGGGCTCGCATATGCAGCAGCTCCCTTACAGCTGTTGCCCAGGTCTGGTGAGGCGAGGCCCCCTCTCCTTCCTCTTTATCCCCGGCCCTTCACCCACAGAACTGAGGTGACCCTCTGAGCCTCTTGACTCGGGGTGAAGATGAGGCCAGGATAAGCTGGGAGTGGACACCCTGTGTGTCTTCTGCTGCGCCAAGGCTTGGGCCCAAGGCAGGCCGAGCCTGGAGGCCACTCACCAGCCCATTGTGTCTCCCCTGCCAGCCCCAGGATGACTACTCTGTCCTGTTTGAAGACACGTCCTACGCAGATGGCTACTCCCCACCTCTCAACGTGGCGCAGAGGTATGTTGTGGCATGTAAGGAGCCTAAGAAAAAGTGAAGAAGGCTGGCAGACACGGCCGGCTGCTGCCTGCAGACCTCCAACGACCAAAAGGGATTTTCTTTGAGCAAATAAATACTTATCCCCACCCATGACTCCTGGGCCTCACGCCCTCATCAAAACAAGGCAGCTGGTGTGCTGGGGACCGGCGGAGGGGAGGGCGGCCTCTGGTGTCCCTGGGACCTGCTCTGTAGCTCACATTCTTTCCTGCTTGCAACAGAGGCCTGGCTTGCCACATCGCACTTTATTCTTCTACCCAGGGCCGGGCCGGTTGTCAGCCCTGGAACGGTTTCCTAGTCTGGCACTCAGAGCTGCCAGTGGAAGCGCAGGCTGCAGCCCGCCATCCTCTCTGCGTAGTGGGCATCAAAGCGCTCATTCTGGGCTACAGTGAAGGTGCTTTTCCAGTCCCCCACAGTGCCTGGGACAGAAACAAAGAGATTGAGTCCAGGCCACAGAGGAGGCCGTGGTGACCCGTTTCTCGCTCCTCTCCCCAGAACCCCCATGGCCCAGCATTCACCTTTCCTCATGAAGGGGGAAACGGTGTGGTCCATGACCTCAGTGGGTATGCTGGTGTAGTTGGCCATGGGGTTCTTCTTCATCTCCTTGAAGGATGTGTGCTGGATGATGAGATCCATGGTCTCCTCGGGCAGGGAGCGCCCCACGAACTCCAGGATCTTCTGCAGCTCCCTTTTGGGGTTCTGGGAAAGCAGACACACTCATTAAGTTGTTCATCAAGGAAACATGGGGTCCCCTCTGTGACCTCCCAAGGGAGGGGTTACTCCCGCAGAGCAGCCTTTCAGCCCCACCTCTGACGGGGCCTCTTCCCCGTGGCAGAGTGAGTCAGTCCCACCCGGGGTCCTGGAGTGAGCCCTGCGTGGCTGCTCCAAGAGGGGGGGAGGGAGAGGCGTCTCTGTCACTGTGCACTTAGCGGGGCACACTCCTCCAGGCCAGGTGCTGGGCAGTGCATGTGCTGCTGCTGGTGGAGGTACTGTGGCCGAGGACTGGCCAGAGCCTGGAGGGCAGGGGGAGGTCATGGGTGGCTGGGGCGGCCACAGGGTCACTGATGAGAGGGTTTCTGCAGGCCATGGAGGTTCTAGTCATGTAGGGGGGCAGCAGTCTCACCTCCTTTATGTCCTCATAGAAGAGGTAGAGGAAAGGATGAGTGTGGCTCAGCTCCCACCACTCCTGCACATGCTGGTACCAGGACCCGTAGGACACTGAGGAAGGGGACAGGGCGCATCTGACATAGGTGGAGATTAATTTTGGATGATGGTCCCTCGGCTCCAGCACCATCCTTCTGTCGTCAGACTCACCTTCGCCCCCCATGAACTTCTGCAGGAAGCTGTCCCAGGAGCCGGGCTCTGGGTACAACTTGCACATCTTGTAGAAGTTGTAATAGGAGACGGCCACGTCTTTTGCATTGCGAGCAACGTAGAGCACCTGTGGGAGCAGGTGGCCAAATGCTACTCGCCCTCAGCATGCAGCACGCCCCAAAAGCACACCTGCTCCCCAGACTACGGGCCGGTCATGCTCCAGGCACCGCTGGAGGAGGTCGTCTCCGTGGGGCAGAGGAAGCAGGTTGCGGGCTGACTTCCTAGAGATGTCCTCCTGTGGGTAGCACTGAGCGGGGCTCTCACTCTGCTTTGGTGGCACCATGCCGGCTGGGCCCAGGAGCTGTATTTGGTACTGCTCTGAGCCTTTTTAGTGCCACACTGAGATTTGGAACAAGACAGGAGGGTTCCCACCACCCTTGTCCTCTGCAGGCCTGTGAGTGCCTGGACTACCAGTCTCTTGTTTTCCCTGAAGAGTCTTGTTTTCCCGGTCTATGAATCCCGAGAGCACCTGGCACGGGGCCTCCCTGTAGGGCGTTAGACAAGGCTCAAGGAAGCCCTCCCCATGGAACAGGACCAAAGTTGGGACTGTCCCTGTGCACTCACCTTGACCTGATCCAGCAGACTCTGGGGGAGCAGGGCCACAGGCAGGTGCGTCTTGAGCAGCCGTGGGGCCGGGGTGTCTCGCACAGTCTCCAGCCCTAAGGCACGGGCAAGGGAGAGCTGCTGAGCTGGAGCAAGCCCTGCTCCCTCCACCTCTCTTGTCCCCAGTCACCAGGACACACCTGAGGGAACCCCCGGGCATTTGAACTCAAGGAAGGGCACCCGTATGTTGGTGGGGGCTCGGCGACACTTCTCTAGGTCACCACCCTGGTAGATCATGTCCAGTATCTCGCTCATCCACGTGGTGCCTGAGAAGAGAGGGAACATACAGGTGCACAGGGCTGGGGGCCAGGCCTTGCCCAACGTACAGGGACCACAGCCCAGGGGCAGGCTGGCCTCCTCGCTTACCCGACTTGGGGTAGGTGCTGATGAGCAGGTCATCGGGCCGGGCCTGGAAGCTCTGCAGAGGCTCTATGGCCTCTTCGAAGTACTTGATGAGCGGGACCCCCTTCACGTAAGCCAGTGGGGGGCGGGAGGTGTCCTTGACCGGCCCCATGCTGCTGCCTCAGGGGCCAGAGACAAGGCTTCCCTTAGTGCCCCTGCCCAGTGCTCTCAGATGGGTCACTAAGGCCAAGGAGGCTGAGCACTGTGCCAAACTCTTTGAGCAAGTAAGTGCTGCTGGGGTTGGAGGCAGAGCCGCCTCCAGGGCGGTGGTCTCGCCTCTGCCTTGGCTGCAGGCTGAGGGATGCCAGTGGGTTTGGCTGGAGCGAGCAGCCTCCGGCTGCTGGGACCAGTGTATCTTTCTACTTCCCTTTGCAGCACCTGCCCCACCCCACCCCCACCCAGGGCTGCTTGCCATACTGGCTACTTCCCCAGGTCCTGGGGTGTTCGCATCTGGGGGCTCCCAGCTGGGCCCGGCCTGAAATCCCACCTGTGCAGAAAACTGAGCAACTGTGTGTGTGTGTGTGTGTGTGTGTGTGTGTGTGTGTTTTGTGGGAGATGCACAGCCTTGTTTGTAAATGAGCAAAATGCCAATACTAGCTGGGCATGGTGGTGCATGCCTGCAATCCCAGCACTTGGTTGACTGAGGCAGGACTGCAGTGAGTTTAAGTCTAGCTTCAACAACATAGTGAGACCCCGTCTCAAAAAATAAGGAGCAATCGCTGACCAAAAGGGAACCTAGTGCGATGGGCCAGCATCAGGGAAGGAACAAGGAGGGGAGAGGCCACAGCCAGAGATCACACAGGAGCCTAGAAACCCAAGGGGCTGGGCTGCTCTCCCCTCCCAGAGTGTAAGGGACAGGAGCAGGCAGCGCAGGCCATCTGAACAGCCAGCCCCACGCAGCACTCACCTGGCCTCTCAGGATCCTGGTGAGTGGGTCCCTGTGTGTGCGGTACCCTAGCATAGGGCACAGGACAGCTCTCAGGGCTGGAGGTTTCCTAGCACCAAAGTAGGAGGCGGGATGTGGGGCGGCACAGGGACTGACCATCCTGCGAAAGCAAAGGTCAGGTGTGCAGTGAGGTGGGCGGTGCTAGATTTCGTTGCCCAGCACCCCAAATTAAAGGCAAAAAGGTTTGTTTAGCTTACAGTTCATAGTTGGCTGGCTCCAGGCCAGGTAGGCATGGGAGAGGGGTGTCACAGAGGAGAAACAGTTCATGGCAGCAGAGGTAGCAAGCAGCACACAAGCACCAGCTACAACAATGCTCTCTGTCCTTCATAGGCAGCCTGCAGGCCCTTAGGGTGGGTAGCACGCACACATGCAGGGTGGGCTGTCCCGTCCACACGCAGTACTGTGCCAAACCTATCAGTGGACTGATCCAGTAATCCCACACTCTAGGTCCAGCCCCCTCTGAAAAGCCCCGCTGTGACTGCGTGCAGCTTTCGGGGGGAACATCTAGATACAAGGTGTCGCCATAGACTAGACCAAAGGTAGAAAAATAACCTCAGTGCTTTGCTGTTGGAGCCTGGCTCCTGACCAGGCCCCTAAACAGAGCAGGTCCACATACATGCTTTGTCTAACCCAGCTGGGGCGGGGTGGGCAGGCGGGAACAGGACAGAGGGGAGGGCCGCTGGCCGAGCTGCTAGCTGCAGTCCAGCCTCCAGGACACCCAGTGGCGGAGGCTCAGGCAACCCAGACATTGTAGACTCTGCCAGTTCTGACTGCTTTGGAGGTCCAGAGGGATAGATTTTTCTATCCACTATGTCTGGGAAATGTAAACCTTGTGGCAATTGTGTGTCATTTTTGTAAAATTCCTGAAAATGAGGTAATATGGTTACTATGGATGCCTGAAACGTATATAACCTGGAATTAAAGTCCCTATTGGGGCCGATGATTTAGGAGTCCTGACCCAAAGGACACCATGCTGGCCTTGAACAGGAGTGGCAGATACACTCGTCTGCCTGCCCTGAGGCCCACTTTCACTAGGGAAAGGCCTGATAGTGACATCCAACACTTTCTGTGCAGGGCCATGGGATACTAGTTCACATATAGGCTGTTGCCAACTTTACTGCCAGAGTGCAGAACTGTATGCATGCGGGCACCTTCTGTTTGACCCCGGGAAAAGCACAGGCACAAATAGGGTTGCGAAACAGTGGGCTTGCATGCTGACTGCAGCCCGGGGAGGCACCGATGCCCTCACTGGCCTGACGTGCTTTGCGCAACCCCAGATGATGAGGCTGATGCGACGTAAACATCAAAAGGCAGGTGCTCGTGGCAGATCACGTAAATGTGTACCATGTCTTCGCACATAGGCTAGACTCTACTTGGTTGCTGTTAGGAGTAAGCATTTGCTGCTGTAATCCACACCATTTCTGTGGCCAGTGCTCAGCTTTTAGCCAAAGCAGGTAATGTGCCCGTACCCCCAAAGATGAAGGAACCTCTTGTAGGCCCTTCCCTAAAATACAAAAAAAAGAAATGTTCAGTGGGCTGCTGACTCCCCCTACGGCTGCGCGCCAAGGCTGTGTGCAGATTGATGCGGTGAGCCGTGGCTGGCTGGAGAGGCCTCACCGTGATGGCGGGGCTTCCTGGTAAGGATGGCCTGTGCGCAGAGTGTGCGTAGCTTCTCCCAAGGACCTTTCTGGATTTGATCCTGCTTTTGCTGTTTTAGTTGGTGCTCTACAGAATCATTTGCCAAGAAGCTGAGGAAATAGCTCAGTGGTGCAGGTCCCACTGGGCAAACCCAAGGGCCTGAGTTCGATTCCTGGTACCCCTCCCCCCAAAAGAGAAAACCCTGTAGCCTAACATCGAGGGTTGGCTTTTTGGCAGTGCTGCAGCCTCCCAGCCATCCACCACTGTTGAAGCCCTCAAGAATATTTTCCTTGCTAAGCTTGACCTGTCTGAGTAGCCCTTCAGTTTGCAGGTGCTCTTTGAGCCTGGAGGCACGTTGTTCTTTTAAGTCTCTGAAAAATGTACCTCACCAGCGGGGCTAGACTGCTGGTGCTTGCAGAGCTGGATCAACCAGATCATCAGCTAGATCAGCCTCGCTGAATTAAGAAAGACCCAGCAGATTAGTAAAGCATGCTCCTGGGTGCATCTGGGAGGATCACGGAGCTGTGACACTGGTGACTGCACATAGTACTCCCTCATTCCTCTCAGGGACTTTGCTCTTGCTGAGCTCCAGGGTCTTGTGAGCTAAATAGCTGTGCCCCACCATAGCCTTCTCTCAGGCACTTTTTGCTTTGGAATCAATGGACCATGGACCAAACCTCCTGAATCTATTAGCTAAATTAAACGTTTCTTTCTTAAGGTGGTGGGTGCCAGATATTTTGTCTCAGTACTCTTACACATAATGCTCAGGATCCTGGCCATGTGGGGGCACAAGCTGCCCTGGCCCCACCTGCCCTAGCAGATGGGCCACATGGGCCCAGAGGAGACAGCTAGGATAGTGAAGGCAGGGGCCCTCTTCATCCTGTCAGAGGTGGCACATAGGCAGGGATGTGCGGGGTCATTTATACTTACCGAGAGCTAAGTAGAAGCCAGGCCCCATTCTGTTGATTTGTAAGTATCCTTGCCCCTAGTGTGGAAAAAATTTGAAAAGAATCCGGTCCATTAATCACTTCCCTAAGCTTTTCAAATTGAAATTAACTGCAATAAACAGCTTACCCGGGGCTGGTGAGATGGCTCAGTGGTCTAAAGCACCTACTTGGAACAAGCTTGGCAAAGCACAGGGACCACAGTTCAATCCCCCAGCACCACATGCCAGCCAGCCCTGCCCCCTAGTGGGCTGAGCTGGCCACACACACACACACACACACACACAAATAAATAAAAAAATTTTAAAAAATAAATAAACAGCTTACCCTTCTAAAGATTTTCTGATTTTTGACCTAACCATTTTTAAAATTTTGTTTTGTTTTCTTGTATTTTTAGGACAGGATCTGCAGGGTCTCACTGCATAAATCGGAGTCATAGTGATCTTCCTGTTTACAGCTTCCCAAGTGCTGGGATTATAGGCAGGCTCCACCACGCCTTGTCTCATTCGCTGTTTTAGCGTGCCCTGGGGGTAGGGCCGGCAGGGCAGGCCCAGGGATTGGACCCCCAGCTTCTGCATCTACCTAAGCAGATGCTTTAATCTGTTGAGCTATGTGGCCGGCCCTGGACCTAACCAATTTTCATGAAGAAGCGCCAGCTCTGTCAGCTCGTGGACCCTGTTCTGGTGTTCAGTCACTGCCATCATAGACTGAGACTGTTTCAGCCCATCGTGGCAACACACTTGGATCAGGCAGAAGACCTAAACTTGGGTCAGTCACAGACCTACACTGTGACCGAGCACAGGGCTCTGTGGCTGCATCTGTTCCGTTCCTGCCACACATTCCATGCTGTGCTAGCAGGGCTGCCTCTAGTCTGCTGGGCTTCTGCAGCTGCACGGGCCTTGTTGGAGGCCTACCTACCCCAGCAGTCCTTTCAAGCTGCTTGTGACTGATTTCTCAGGAGCCCGCGCTTGCCGAGCCTTGCAAATCTCGATTCTTATCTTGAGTGTGGTGGACAGAATAGCTGCTGTATTATTTTATAAGAACACCAGATCAGGTCTTTTTTTAATTAAACTTTCAAGTCTTTATTTTAACAGGGCCAGTGCTTCAGCACAAGGGGGCAGTCCTCAGGAGGAAGTCCTCCTAGACTAAAGCCAGAGAATTGGCTAGGGACTGCTGCTTACATTACACTTGCAGGCCTGTTTCAGGGAGGGACAGGGTTTAAAGCTTGCCACGAATGTTACAGATGCAATGAAGGGCCCATCCCTCCCTCCCAGATCTTAGCCACCCCCCTCTCTTCTTCAAAAAGGCTACCTTACTGTGTAGAGTAGTGGGAGTGGGGCCACCATGTACCTGTCTGGCTATACTCGTGGTGGAGTGGAGACAGTGGCTTGAACCTACAGAGGTCACCGAGGCACCCGCTTCTGGCCCCTTGGGAGAAGCGGTAAGAGGGAACAAAGAAAGGAGAAGGGGAAGAACACAGTCATCAGCTGGGCCAGGTCTTCCCTCCAGCCAGAACAGAGCATGAGAATTTGGCCCTTCTCCTCTGTCTAATTTCCCCTGAGAGCATCCTTGTCTTGGTTACTTTTCTGTCATTACTTGAGACAAAATACCCAATACTCTGAATTAAAGAAGGATGGTTTATTTAGCTCAGTTTGTGGAAGTCTCAGTCTATACTCAGCTGGCTCTAAGCAGAGTGGCTTGGCAGAGGAGCGACGGTGTAAGGTGGCAGAAGGCTCAAAAGCAACCGGAAAGAAAGGGAGAAGCAGGCCTCTTTCTCCTTTATATTGCTCGAGACTGCACCTAGAGCAGGCATTAGACACCACCTTTGCGCCCTTCTCTTGGCGCGCTCACAATGTTTACAAGTGAGGACCCTGGCCCCCTGCTGAGTCACTTGTTAAACTTCTAAATGTCTCAAATTAACACAATAAATCAAGCATTGCAACATTCTGGTCTGTAAACAGCCCCCCTAGGGCATGCCCTCATCGCTCTAGGACACAAACCTGCTGAGTTACTTAGTTACATTTCTAAAGTTAAATGGCTGGCCTAGGAGAAAGCTCAGCTGCATAAGCACCTGCCTGCATGGCAAGTACAAGGTTGGGAGCAAAGTTCCAAGTTCGCTCCCCAGTACAACAACAACTAAAATAAACTTCAGTTGACACAATGCATCAGCCATTGCACTCCTTAATCTTTTAGGGTTTTTTAGTGAAATTATTTTTTCTTTTTGTATTTTTAGGGAAGGGTCTACAGAGTGTTCAGGGTCTCAGTACATCGGACTCACAGTGATCCACCTGTTTACAGCCTCCCAAGAGCTGGGATTACAGGCATGTGCCACTGTGCCCAGTCTCAATCTCAGTCTCAGTGCACCCCGGGGATGGGCCAGATTGGCAGACTTGGGGATCGAATTGCCAACCTCTTCGCATGCTTGCAGGCGCTTTAATCTGCTGAGCTATGTAGACAGCCCTTTTTCTTTCTTTTGTTTTTTTCCCCTCAATCTTTTGTGCGGTTATATTGTGTTGTGTTGTTTTGAGACAGGGTCTCCCCTAAGTAGTTGAGGCTGGCCTTGAACTCACTATATAGCCAAAACTGGCTTCAAACTTGCAGTAATGTTCCTGCCTCGGCTTCCTAAGTGCTGGGATTGCAGGTGTGTC
>NW_004524577.1:7537905-7553197 GCF_000260255.1 Octodon degus
AGACCAGATTTATAGTGATCCTCCACTTTTCAGCCTCCCAAGTGCTGGGATTACAAACGGCGCCACCACACCCACTCTCAATCGTTGTCTCAGTGCACCCCAGGGGTAGGGATCAAACTCCAGAGGCTGTGTTCTACCTAAGCAGGCACTTTAGTCCGCTGAGTTTTCAAGCTTCCCAGCACTGGGATAGCAGGCACGCGCCACCATGCCCGGTCTCTGATGGCCAGCTCAGTGTGCCTGTGGCGGGGCCAGCACAGCATGTGGTGCCAGGGATTGAATAAGGGTCCTTGTACTTTCCTAGGCAAGCGTGTAGACCAATGAGTTATCTCCACAGTCCATTCTCAAAATTTTTTTTTTTTTTCGGAACCAGGGATTGAACTCAGGCCCTTGCACTTGCCAGGTAAGCACTTATTCTATTGAGCTATCTCCCCAGCCCCCCATTCTCAAATTTTAATAACAGCTGCTTCAAGAATCTTTCCGCAGGAAGGTAGGTCAAGTTCCCAGATAGCAGAATTCCAAGATAATTATGGAGAGGGCTTCAAAATACCGCAGGAAACTGAAAGGGAGGTTGTCTCACAAGACAGGAAGACACTTGAAAGAAAGCAACAAACATGGGGGCCATTAGCGCTGAAGGGCCCTGGTTCCAGTGAAGACTAGCTACGGAGGCCAGCACTGGCCAAGTCCCTCCACAAGTCAAGCCAAGATGACCTCAAACAGTAGTGAATGGCAGCAGCGCAGACGAGCAGGCGCTCCCTCTCCTGCAGCAAGGCAAGTGCCCAAAGCCATCCTCAGAGCGGCTCCCAGCACAAGGCATTAGCGTCTTGTGGAAGGAAGCTGAGTTTAATTTATTATTTATTTATTTATTGTTGCTCTTCGTGGTATGGTGGTACCAGGGATCAATCTCAGGACCTTGTGCTTGCCAGGCAGGTGCTCAAGCCATTGAGCTATCTCCCCAGTCCCATAATTTTATTCTATTTTATTCTTTGTGTGTATATGTGTAATTGGTACAGGGTCTCACCACGCAACTCAGACTCTAGTGAGCCTCCTCTTTTCAGCCTCCTATCACTGGGATTAAAGGCATGCCCTACCATACCCAGCCTCCATGCCTGCCTCAGTGAGCCAGGGGGCGGGGCCAGCAGGGCACGTAGTGCCAGGATCCAACCCTGGTCCCTGCACTTGCTTAAGCAGGTGCTGAGTCCATTGAGCTAGCTCGCTGGCCCTCCACTTTTTTTTTTTTTTTTTTTTTTTTAATATAGAACACTTCATGAATTTGCGTGTCATCTTGCTCAGGGGCCATGCTACTCTTCCCTGCATCTTTCCAGATTCATTATATGCGCTGCAGGAAGCCAGCACAAGCTCCAAGTTTAAAGTCCATTTCCTGATGGTTAGGGGCCGGGGAGATGACTCAGTGGAATAAGCGCTTCCCTGGCAAGCTCAAGGGCCTGAATTCAATCCCCAGTTCTGGAAAAAAAATCCTGATGGTTAGCAGAAGTAGGTGTGCTACAGAAAGTAGATCGCGGAGCTCTAGCTAGAAAGCAGTCAACCAGGCCTGCTGTGGAGCTCAGCACTGCCCCCTGCAGGACAGGCAGCCATGGGGATTCTCAGGCGAGCTCCGGGGTCTGGGCCCCCCCAGGGCTAAGGGCCTCTGCTGTCACACACCCTGGGGGCTCTTCTGCGCTTTAAGGGAAGGACCAGACACAGGCACCTTGGTGTGGGAATGAGGCTTTTATTTCTCTGCTGGATCAGAGAGGGCAAGCCCGTGAGGATAGGAATCCAAAGATGACCCGCAAGAAGGCAAAGGTGTGCAGCTCGGAGGGCATCTTCGAGGCAGGCAGAGCCCTGGCCTCTCGCCCTCTTTCCCATCACACCTCCCCAAGGGGTGCCAGTCCCATTACCATATTCGGGTTCTAACTTGCTGCGACATTTTTTCCCTTCTACCTATACAGATTATCCTAGTGACAATTCTGTGCATGTGATTGTCCCTTCCCACCTGGAATTTAGCTCTTCTTGTTTGAGGACAGTGGGGGTTTAGAGCAGGGAACATCATTCCAATTTCCTTTAGTGGATTTGATTTGATTTGGGTTTTGAAAGGATGAAGGCTTATTGAGCTCGTAGTCTGTAAATGGTTCCGTCCATAACCAGCTGGCTCCAAGACAGAGGGACGACCATTCCAGGTGGCAGAAAACAGCAAAAGCGGCAAGGGCTAGTGCTTTGATTATAATGACCTTGCTTTGGGGTTGTATGTGTAGCAGCTGTTTCAGCGCTGGCTTTTTCTTTCTTTTTTTTTTTTTTTTTTAACTTGGAATCTACTTAGGACCTCCCACGTGCCAGCCAGGCCCCGAGCTGTAAACTGAGCTGGACAGGAGGCTCCTGTGAGCACTCAGAGGACCCGTGTCGCCACTTCAGGCTGCCACTTAAAGCGCAGGCTGCAGCCCGCCATCCTCTCTGCGTAGTGGGCATCAAAGCGCTCATTCTGGGCCACAGTGAAGGTGTTTTTCCAGTCCCCCACAGTGCCTGGGACAGAAAGCAAGAGGTTGAGTCCAGGCCACAGAGGAGGCCGTGGTGACCCGAGGTGGGCTCTTTCTCGCTCCTCTCCCCAGAACCCCCATGGCCCAGCACCCACCTTTCCTCATGAAGGGGGAAACGGTGTGGTCCATGACCTCAGTGGGTATGCTGGTGTAGTTGGTCATGGGGTTCTTCTTCATCTCCTTGAAGGACGTGTGCTGGATGATGAGATCCATGGTCTCCTCGGGCAGGGAGCGCCCCACGAACTCCAGGATCTTCTGCAGCTCCCTTTTGGGGTTCTGGGAAAGCAGACACACTCTTTAAGTTGTTCATCAAGGAAACATGTGGTCCCCTCTGTGACCTCTTAGGGGAGTGGTCACCTCCACAGAGCAGCCTTTCAGCCCCGCCTCTGACGGGGCCTCTTCCCCGTGGCAGGGCGAGTCAGTCCCTCCAGGGGTCCTGGAGTGAGCCCTGCGTGGCTGCTCCAGGAGGGGGGCAGGGAGATGCGTCTCTGTCACTGTGCACTTAGCTGGGCACACTCCTCCGGGCCAGGAGAAACAAGAGGCACACAGTGCTGGGCAGTGCGTGTGCTGCTGCTGGTGGAGGCACTGTGGCCGAGGACTGGCCAGAGCCTGGAGGGCAGGGGGAGGTCCTGAGCGGACCGCTCAGAGGATTTGTGCAGGCCATGGAGGTTCCAGCAGCCTCCAGGTTCTGCGGGGGGGGTAGGGGGGAGGGGACAGCAGCAGTCTCACCTCCTTCATGTCCTCGTAGAAGAGGTAGAGGACAGGATGGGTGTGGCTCAGCTCCCACCACTCCTGCACGTGCTGGTACCAGGACCCGTAGGACACTGAGGAAGGGGATGAAAGACAGCACGGTCTCAGCTGTACCTAACTGCCTGCTGCCTAGTGAGCCCCTCCTTGCTGCAGAGTCAGACTGACCTTTCCCAGCCATAAAGTCCTCCAGAAAGTTGTCCCAGGTGCCCGGATCAGGGTGCATCTTGGCCATTTGGTAGAAGTTGTAATAGGAGACCACCACATCCTTCGCATTGCGGGCAAGGTAGACCACCTGTGGGGGCGGACAATCAAATCCCATGGTCCCTCACCACACAGCACACCCCAGAGCAGACTTCCGCTGTGTCCCACCTTCCGGTCATGCTCACAATACCCCACGCAAGGTGCTGGCTCTCAGCCTGGCAAAGGAGATAAGTGAGTTTGGAACCTCACTTGCTGAAGATGTCACAGGATGGGTACCACTGAACAGGAATGCTGACTTCTTTGATACAGAAGTCCCTGGAGCCAGGCTGATTATCAGTCTGACAGCCTTCAGTGTTACAACCAAGACTTGGAACAAGAACTCTGTGAGGTCACCAGCCCCCATCTTGCCAGGCCTGTGGGGACCTGCACTCTACTTTTCTGTGGTCCTGAGACGAGGCGAGGCCCAGGGAGTCCACACCTGAACCTGACCAAAGCTGGGCTTACCCTGCGTGCCTGTCCTGTTGCTCACCTTCACCTTCTGATCCCACAGAGACTGGGGGAGCAGGGCCACAGGCAGGTGCGTCTTGAGCAGCCTTGGCGAGGGGGTGTCTTTCAAAGTCTCCAGCCCTAAGGCACGGCAAGGGAGAGCTGCTGAGCTGGAGCAGGCCCTGCTCCCTCCACCTCTCCTGCCCCCAGTCACCAGGACACACCTGAGAGAACCCCTGGATGTCTGATCTCCAGGAAAGGCACCCGTATGTAGATGGGGGCTCGGCGACACTTCTCTAGGTCACCACCCTGGTAGATCATGTCCAGCATCTCACTCACCCACGTGGTGCCTGGGAAGAGAGGGAACATACAGGTGCACAGGGCTGGGGGCCAGGCCCTGCTCACCACACAGGGGCTGCGACCCAGGGGCAGGCTGGCCTCCTCGCTTACCCGACTTGGGGTAGGTGCTGATGAGCAGGTCATCGGGCAGGGCCTGGAAGCTCTGCAGAGGCTCTATGGCCTCTTTGAAGTACTTGATGAGCGGGACCCCCTTCACATAAGCCAGTGGGGGGCGGGAGGTGTCCTTGACCGGCTCCATGCTGCTGACTCAAAGGCCAGAGACAAGGCTTCCCTTAGTGCTCCTGCCCCACCACCAGGAAGAGTTCCCATTAATCTAGCCCTAACCAGTTAAAGCACTCTGTCATAAAGGCTAAGGTCCAGGTCTTTAAAGCCCTTCAGAGATTGTAGGGAGTACTGCAGATACTTTGGTCCCTGCCCTTTCTTATACCTGCCAGCCAGCCTTGTTTGAGTTACTTCTTGCTCTGGCGCCCAGCCTGTACCTACCAGGCTCTGCTGCATATGGGTCCTTTCAAGAGCTCTCTGGGCCTTCCCACAGGGAAACTCTCTGGCCAGCAAGTGTGGAAATCGACTTACCTAGCCACAAGACATGGGCTCTAGGGCAAACATGAGTAGTTGAGTGACTGCTTGTTTCAGGGTCAGAATCTTATACATGGAGAATAAAAACCCTGAAAACTCAGGTAAAGAGGGGAGGGGGACTGAGTCCAGGCTGGAGTTGTCCTGTCCAGATGGGCCACCCATGGGGAAGGAGCAGGGAGGGGAGAGGCCACAGCCAGGAATCACACAGGATCCCAGGGAGCCCTCGGGGCAAGCTGCCTTCCCCTCCAAAGATGTGGGGCCCTGGAGCGGTAAGGCCAGTGGTCGCGACACCCAGCCCACGCAGCACTCTCCTGGCCTCTCAGGATCCTGGCGAGGGCGTCCCTGCGTGCACAGTGCCTTTGCGTGTGCAGCGCGCAGGGCAGCTCTCAGCGCTGGATATTTACTAGGTCCAAATGGGGAGGGAGCTGGAACTAGGGCTGGGCCTGGCAGTCGGCACCCTGGCTGGAACCAAAAGCAGAGGGGTCTGAACACAGAAAATGTGAGGTCAGTGTGCAGAAAACAAAAGATCTGACCCTACGGGGAAGTGGCCGGGGTTGAATTGTTTTGATTTCTTTTCAAGCTGCAGCCTGGCAACTGACCAGATCCCGCCCGCACTGCTGGAATCCAGCTTAACACAGCACAAGCAGGAAATAACTATTTTTTAAATGTACGTAGTACAGGGTCTTCAGGGTCCATTATACAGATCAGACTCAGTGATCCTTTCTGTTTTTCAGCCTCCCAAGTGCTGGGATTATAGGCACACACCCTCTCTCATTCGACATCTCAGCATGCCGGCGGGACGGGGCTGGAACAGCAGGCTGGGGATTGAACCCCTGACCCCAGATTAAAGGTGCTTTAATCTGCTAAACTATCTGGCCCGGCCCACAATAATATTAATCAATTGGCATAAAAATAAATTGAGAGGGCTGGGGAGATAGCTCAGTAGAATAAGCACTAGCCTGGCAAGCGCAGGGGTCCTGAGTTCAATCCCGGGTACCGCAAGGATAAATAAATAAATAAATAAATAAATAAATAGACAGTCTTTGCTAGGCATTTATGGTTTGTGGGGGACCCATATTGGCTTAGGGAGAGATTAATCTTTAAGTCAACAGCCAGACCTGAGGCCAGCAAAGAGCTGTGAGGTTCTAGCACCTCAAAGCAAGGTAACACGGCAGCTGAGGGCTTGGATGCCTGCAACTTCTGTCTAGCTCTATAATCCAGTTAGCAGACAATCAGGTTACCACTGACCATGACCTATTCCTGTGTGACTTCCCAAAAATTCATCGTTCTTCAGCTCTTGAACTTTGTCAGCACTTCACCCCCACTGCTTCCCGCAGCCCACCAGCACCCCACGAATCGATCTGTACACCTAATAAAAGCCAAAGACACTGTGTCTCATGGTCTTAGCCCGTTGTTGGGCTTTGACCATCACTATGCTCCTTGTGACCAGAATACATCCTCTGTCTGTTGTAGTCTATCGTCATTCCTCTGCGTAGGAAATCAGTGGTCCTAGACCTGGACCCCATAACACCACCATTACCAAACCCCCATGACTGCATGGCTGGTCAGCAGAATGCTTTTGTAATTGACCCACTTGAAGTGAGGGAAAGCTAGAGGTCGGAGCCACTCACCTTCCTGGTGGTTCCAGGGCAGGCTCCAAGACAGCCAGAGTTCAGGATGGAGCACCCCACAAGGGCTTGCAGGAACTTCCGGCTCTGCCCACAAGGGCAGTCCAGGTGATATGACTGGGTGATGTTAAGTAATCAGGGCCAGAGTGGAGCAAGCAGAACTCTTTTTATGGTAGCATAAAATAAGGAAGAATTAGGGCACTAAAGTCCAATAGCCACAGGAGGTAGCCGTTGGCTCATGGCAGCCAAGAACCCTCAGGAACATCACTCCTAATTTGCACGCGTGCTGGCCAGAGAAGTTTCCCTGGGAAAAGGCCTGGAGAGCTCTTAAAAGGACCTGTATGGAGAAAAGCCTGGTAGTTGTAACTTTGGGTGCCACAGCAAGAAGTAATTCAAGGGTCAGTTAGATGGCTCAGTAGAATAAGCACTTTCCTGGCAAGTGCAAGGGCCTGAGTTCAATCCCCAGTTCTGCCAAAAAAAAAAAAAAAAAAAAAAAGTAACTCAAACAAGGCTGGCTGGCAGGTGAGGCAGGGCAGGGACCAAAGGAATACTTCTGTTTCTCTTTCTTTCTTTCTCTCTTCTGTTTCTTTAGGATTGCAGGGGACATTAAATAGAGGGGTGGAATTTGGGATGGAGGCAGCTGCAGGACCCATGGGACTGCTTCTCTCCTCCTTAGTCTCTGTCTTTGTAGTCTGGATTAAAATCTAAAGTGAACTGGGCACAGGAGGTGGGTGAACCTGGGTGCTATTCTTTGGAGTCATCTGACCTGAGGTATGACGGGGAATCAAGGCAAGGGTTTTCCAGGCAGGAGAGAGGCTGGTGCCGCATCCCCTATGGCCGCCTCTGTTGTACCCACCAAACACTCTCGCAGCACAAAGTATTCTTTTTCAGATTTTTATTTACTTAAGTAAAAGCTACACAGATTCAAGGAGAAAGGAGAATAAAAGAAATGGTGAGTGAGGATCAGGTCTCCAGCAGGTCTGTCCAGTGTCCCTGTGGAGACAAGGGAGTTGGTCAGAGGCAGTGGAGGGATGGATCGGGTAGCCGAGCTGAGGCCAGGGCCATCTCACCTCTTCTAAATCTGAGTCTTCACCGTCTTTCTCAGCTCCCATGCGACACAGTGAGATCAGGTCTCCCCACAGCAGCGAATTCTTACACCTACCAAGGGTACAGGTGGGCTAGATGATGGCGTCAGGCATCGTGACCCCTTCCAGCCTGGGCTCTGGGAGCCAAGATGGGACTCAGCTGGCCCGGCCCGGCCCCCCGGGGCACCTTCATCCTGGACTAGAGCAGGCTGGCGGGAAGGGACCAGACTAACCTGGGACACTGGCCCTCCAGGGGCACAAGCTGCCCTGGCTCTGCCTGGAGGAACTCCTCTGCCAGGCAGATCACATGAGCCAGCAGGGGACAGCCGGGATGGGGACAGCGCAGAGGGCCCTCTTCATCCTGTCAGAGGGGGCAGGCAGGGACGGGGTGTGGAGGGTCACCTGCTTACATTTGCAGGAGTACAACCTCTCCTTCCTATGCTGAGGGTGAAGGGTGACAAAACTTGCTTCATTTTATGCTGCTACATAAGAGTTCCAGGGAGACAGGGACAGGACAGGGCACAATGAAGACAATTTGAGATGGAGAACCAGGAAAGCCCTCGGAGGGAAGCTGCTGTCATCTCCCAGGATCTAGTGACAAGCCTTCCATTCCGCGGGGAAAGGGCAGATGCTCCTGGTGGGTACTGATGTGTCCAGGAACGGCCCCAAGGAGGCCACAAGACAGAGCTGGGCCAGGCCTGCCCCTCACTGGCCCCATCCACAGGCCTCTGAACCCCAGGTCCCAGCTCCCTGGGGAGATCTCACCTGCAGCGCCCCGCCACACAGAGTGCACTGGTCCTCTGCGCCCTGGCCTGTCGCCTGCTTGCTGTCCTTTGGGGCATGGGGTGCGGGCAGTGGCCCGAAGGCCAGCGGCATGTGCGGAGGTGGCGGTGGAGAGAGGTCACGGCAGAAGTCCGGGCGCAGCCAGCGCACGGTGAGCGGCAGCCTCAACCAGGGCGCGGCACGCAGCATGGCCGCGAGCACGCGCAGGTGGAAGGCGAAGGAGGCCTCACCGCGCACGCGCCGCCCCAAGTGCGCCAGGCGACGCGAGGCGCTCGGGTGCTGCCAGGCCCACTCGAACTGCGGGTGGGAACAGGCGAGCGTCGGGTACCGCCTCGCACCGGGCCCCAGCCACCCCCAGCCCTTAACTCCCCACCCAGTTGCCTGTCTTACCCGCAGCGCAGCCACGGCGGACGGGAACCCGTGCACCAGGAGCACCATCTCCCTGCGACGGCACCAGGGCACGTGAGCCTCCCCTCACTTCCAGGCAGGTCCATGTCCTTGCACCTCTCAGCTCAGGCCCCGCCTGGGGTCACAGGGCCGTCGCAGACCTCAGGGCCTTCCCTTCCGTGTTCTAGCCCAGCCCAAGCCTGACTCTAAGCCCCCTGCACCCTGGATCTCTCCAGCGGACGCCCACCCAACACCTGCGCAGCGCCCATCCCCTCCATGCCCCGCCCACACGACCGACCCCGCCCGCCTTAGCCCCGCCCACTGTCACTGGCCCGGGACCGCCCCTAGAGTCTGGTTCCGCCTTCTCTCTGTAGCGCCCCGCCTTCGCGACAGGCCCCGCCCACTCGCCAGCCCCGCCCACTGTGGCTGACTCGGCCCGTCAATAACCCACACCAGAGGACCCGCCTCCTCACTATCGCGCCCCGCCCTCGTAGCGCGTTCAGTTCCGTCACTCGCACCGCCCTCTGCAACAAGCCTAACCCTGCGCGACAGTCAGGTCTAGCCCCGTCGGATCCGCTTCCTCCCTGCAGACTCCCCGGCCACGGACTGCCTCCCCCACTTACCAGGGTCCTCTCCCGCTCGTCCGCCAGGCTCCGCCCTTTTGGCGACCTCCGTTGTGCTGCTGCACCCGACGCGCAGGGTTGACGGTGAAACCCACGTACACGCGGCCCCGATGCCGAGGGTTCAGGCAGTAGAGCAGGTAGACGCCGAAGAAGCGGCCCGGCCTCGCCGAGCCCTCCGCGGGGCCCATTTGGACTTTATAGGTTACGGGCCCAGAGCTGGAGGGACCAGAGCTGGAGGTTGATATCCGTAACCTCAGAGCCAGGGATGACTGAGTTGCTAGGACAGCAAGATGCTTGTTTCGGGAAAACTGCTCTGGGGCGATTGCGAGGCAGTCATCCTCACATGGAGCGAGGCAGGTGCCCAAAGCCTTCCCCACAGGCCGGGGAGCCCCAACCAATTAGCATCCGCCCTCTCAGAGTCCGTCCTCCCGCTGATTCTGATTGGCTACTACTGCTAAATTCAAAAGCCCTAGCTTTTGAGAGAACACTACTGGAATGAGGGCGGAAGTGCGGCACCGTGGACGTCCTAGTATGGGCGGAAGTGAGTGTCCTAGGGGACGGGGTTCCTAGCCGGAAGTCTGTTGTGGGATTTGTCCTTAGTGGACTTCTGTTGCGCTGGGCTGATGTGATGAAACTCAGTTTATTCTAAAACGAATCTCAAAAATAGCCTGGGCATTGGGCAGGGGACATTGGGCAGGGGAGACAGCTCAGCGGCATAAGCACCTGCCTGGCAAGTGTAAAGTCCTGAGTTCAATCTGCAATACCATTAACTACACAGCTCAGGCTCCTAGTGGGATTGCATGCAGCACCACTGAGCTACTTGGCCAGCCCCAGTCGCTATGCGGTTTAAGCTGGCCTTGAGCTCATTTTATAGCCCAGGATGGTCTCGAACTCTCAATGATCTTCGTGCCTCAGCCTCCTGAGTGCTGGATTACAGGCGTGCACCACTACACCCAGCTGTTGTCCTTGTCTTGAAGAATTAGTAAATTTGGGGCTAAGGAAGGTTATACAACAGGGACTCCTTCAGTGCTTGACTCTAAGCCCCCTGCGACCTGAGAAGGGATCCCACCCAAACCTTGCAGGGAATGAGGAAGACAGATACCAACGAAGGCAGAGATGCCAAGTTTCCTCCTGCCGTTAGTTACCCAGCGGGCGTAAGCGGCCCACTGTCTAGAGCCCTGTTACAAATGAATACAAGTACACAGCATTGTTGCAGTGAGGCGCAGGAGGGTAGAGTGTGATCAGCTCGCTGGCAAGTGGGTGTAACCTGTCAATCACAGAGATCCAGGAGGGGGTGGGACATCTGGAGCCAATCAGGAGGTGATATCTTTTCCCTAGAGTAAGAACCTGAAAGAGTAAATAAAATCTGAAGGGCACAATAGATACTGTGAAAGGGAGAGAAACTGTTCAAAGGGAAAGGAGAAAAGAAAGAGAAAAAGAAGTATGGATGTATATACACAGGATAGCTTGGATAATTGTACTGCTGATTTCTGCTAGTCTGTTGAAAGCACTTAATGTTTATTTTGTCTCTCTTCTTTTTAATTTTTTTATAATTATTTTTAAATGAAGACTGTACTCACACATCTTTTCTTTTTCTTTTTGAGATACTATCTCACTATGTAGTGTAGGCTGTCCTTGAACCCATGGTGATCCTCCTGCCTCAGCCTCCTGAAGGATGGAATAGGATGATAGGTGTGCACCACCATGCCCAGCAGTACATGCATCTTATAAATTCCTTCTGTCACACAAGAGACACACATATACAGCATCGTATGTCCATATAACATCATTGACACAGGGGCTGGGGAGATGGCTCAGTGGAATAAGCGCTTCCCTGGCAAGCGCAAGGGCCTGAGTTCAATCCCCAGTTCTGCCAAAAAACAAATAAATAAATAAATAAATAAATAAAATAAATCATCAACACAACAGCAGCGCTTACGCAGTAGATACACTACACAGGAAAGTGCTACGCGTCATGTGCACTGTCCCAGTCAGTGACAAATGTCAAAATGCAAGTTCAGCAGTTTTAGAACCGCTGTCAGTACAGCTAAATTTTGCATGCATCATCTATTTGTATCAGTCATTCACAGGGAAGGAACAAAGGACAAAGACCACTCTAAAAGTTTTATGTGCCAACCTCAACATGCCGTGGTGTCAGCGGCATTACTACTGTTTCTACATTGATGATTAATGACTAGCAGAACAACTCCCAGAAGGTAAGAGATAGCTCCAGCGGTGATATAAGCAATCTCCAGCAATGGCCCATCTATGAAATAGGGCCCAAGAGCAGCCGTTTTGTATAGAAATATAGATTTGAGACAAAAGCCTAATGTCCCAAGAGAGCAGGGAATAGACGGAGCCCAGGGAGAGCTGCTGCCTGTTGTTTGTAAATTCCCGGCAAACTGGAATTCAAGGCTGCAGATAGCAGCTTGCCCTGCAGGCGCCCTGTCCTTTGATCCCTCGCTTGGGATGTTATCGGCTAGCGTTTTGTTTGATCCTGGAGTTAGGCAAATGGTGGAAGTTAATAGAGACAGTAGTTTGTATTTACTTAGGTAATTATGCACATTCCTTAGCTTGCCTTTAGCGCTCAATAAATATGAGATGCTTCTGAGGCTCTGGGCTCACTTGGAGAGAGACTAATCTCAGTGAGACCTCGGAAGCTACAGTCATCAGGCCTTCTCGTTGTCGTTTGTTTCGGCACAGACCCATAACATGCAACAGTTTTGTCTGTCAAAGGAATGTACAGGGTCATTGCATGTTATGTTCCAGTAGTACCGTCCAGGGCAGATTACTTGTCCATTCTATGTGATGATACATCTTCCGGAAAGTAAAGCACTTCCAGATGGAGTAAAGCACTAAAATCTCCATTTAGCTGACTGTGATCTTGTGAAGTCTCGTAAGGATGACAATTTTGACAGAAATGAGGCAGGCCACAATACATGTGGACATTCCCATCTAATGCCTTTTCCAGCGTGAAGTTATGTAAATTGTCACATTCGGGGATAAACATTGCAGGAGCTGTTCTGGTGTAATGGATCTCCATCTTGCGGATGTTGGAGGTGATGGAGATGCCGGTGCCAACCGGGATCAAGATGAGGCCGACCAGGAAGAAGGTCGGTGAGAGGTTTTGACGGTGTCGCAGCAGAGAAACAGGCAGAAGGACAAGGGAAAGGGGCTTGATGATAAAGCGAAAGGGATTTACTATCTTGGAGGACACTGGAGAGAATTTGGGAAGATAAGGAATTCTCTGGACTGGAACAAAGGGAGGCTGAGGCTTTATGGCTTTTTGCCAGGGGCAGGGCTTGAGGGGATGTTTAGATGTGAGCCCAGGAGCCCACTGGGGCCTTCCCTGCGGTGGTGGGAAAGGTGAAAGGAAACTGCACCCTGGGCTGAGCTGGAGAAGAAGGGGGAGGTGGTCTCTGGGAAGATAAACTGTTGTTTTAAGGGCTTTAACCATATTGGATAGCCACCATAATAATTCAGCAATTCATACTAGGGCCAGCCAGCACCTATCATTCAGCAGCATAGTGCCCGCCGTGAGAATAGGTTGCCAGGTAGGCAGCCGCCGCTGCTTGAAAGCTGTGTACTCCACTTCCATGGCTTTGTACCCTTCACCTCCCCAGCCACGCGTGCACATGGGGTCTGCCATCCGCCTTGTCCTTGGTGTTGCAGTTCACAGCCATCGGACTCCAGGGCGTGGCTCTACCAGCTCACATGTCCTGCCCAGGGGAACACCCCCCTCCACCACCCTGATGGGACTTGGGCATCATCAAATCTTCTGCTGAGGGAGCAGGAGATATATATATTATCCAAATTTGTATGCTTATATCTTATAATTGGAGCAACTAATTTGAAGACAACAATATACAATACAACAACCATTGTTGAATTTCTGTTAATTTTTAGTGAAATTCTATATTGTTTCTTTTTTCTTTTCTTACTATTTTTTAAATTCTCTTTTTATTTATTTATTTATTTTAATTCTCTTTTTAAAAATGAACAGGCTTTGCTGCCTTCCGCTGCCATGAACTGCTGCCCTCTGCCATGTGCCACCCTGCCTTGGGAGCCAGTGACTGGACTGAAACCTCCACAAACTGTGAGCTAAATAAACCTTTCCTTCCTTCATTCTGGATGTCAGGTATTTTGTCCCAGCAATGAGGGACATGCACATGCAACGGAGACACTCAGCTTCCCAGACATAGGCATGCAAAACTGGCCAAACAATGTAAGCATTAGCTGTTCCTTTCACTGAACTAATTGAAATTAGCAGTGTAATTATCTTCGCTGTCTTGTGTGTATGTATATGTACTTTCCCTCTTTTTTTTTTTTCCCCTCCTTTCCCCCATCCCAGTTGTCCTTTCCTTTTGAGCAGTGTCTCAGTTACTCTTCTCTTCTGTGCCAGTTTCTGGGACAAATACCCAAAATGAAGGAAGGAAAGGTTTGTTTAGCTCACAGTTACTGGAGGTTTTAGTCCTTCCTCAGCTGGCTCCAAGGCAGAGCGGCACAGGGCAGAGGGCAGCCTTTCGTGGCAGCGGCGAAGAGGAAGAGCAAACAGGAGGGGCGGCAGCGGCAATGGCCACAGAGAGCGAGTCTGTCTCCCTGTCTCTCTCATTTTATTTATTTATTTATTTATTTATTTTTGTGTGTGTGGCCAGCTCAGCCCACCAGGGGGCGGGGCTGGCTGGCATGTGGTGCTGGGGGATTGAACCGCGGTCCCTGTGCTTCGCTTAGCTTAGTTCTAAGTAGATGCTTTAGACCACTGAGCCATCTCACCAGCCCTCCCTGTCTCTCTCATGTTACATTCAGGCTCTCTACCCCAGGCTGGGTGCCACACTCATACCAGTAATCCCAGCAGCCCTCACACTCATAATCCCAGCAGCCCTCACACTCATAATCCCAGCAGCCCTCACACTCATAATCCCAGCAGCCCTCACACTCATAATCCCAGTGGATCATGAGTTAATCGCAAACTCTTAAACTCTACCCCATGACTGCATGAGGCTTTGGGGGGACAACTAGACACAAACCATAACAAGCAGGTTCTTTCCCTTTCACAATACCTATTGTACCTTTGGAGTTTATTTACTCTTTTAGTTTCTTACACTAGGGAATAAACATGATGTTTACACATGTGAGTCTGATTGGTTTCACTTATGAGGATTGTCTCTAGTTGAATCCATTGACCTATAAAAACCTTGAATTTATCCCTTTTTATAGCTGACTAATACTCCATTTTATAAAAACACCACATTTTTAAAAATCCATTCCTTGATTGATGGGCATTTGGGTTGTTTCCATATTTAGCTATTGTGAATTGTGCTGCTATAAACACGGGTGCACATGGGTGCTGTGGCATTATGTTTTCAATTCTTCTGAAAAAAATGCTCAGAAAAGAATAGCTGGGTCAACTGCGAGCTCTAATGCTAGTGTTTTAAGGAATCTGTTCACTGATTTCTACAGTGGTGGGGAATTTTAATATGCAGTGATCAAAGGTCATGACAGGGAATTTACAAGAACGCTGTATCAAGAGATACCCCAATCTGTAAATAAAAAGGATTTGAAAAATTAATAAGAAAGGGATATCTCCAGTCCTTCTGAAGAACTCAAGTGGATTTTTTTTTTTTTTCTGGAACCAGGGTTTGAACTCAGGCTCTTGTGCTTGCCAGGGAATCAAGCGGCTTTTTGATAGGCTGACTTATGCCTGACCTCAGCCTGAGGAGTGGGAGATAGAAAAGCTGGTGGCCATTACGGCCTTGGTCACTGAGTTCTTTTTTTTCTCTGAGACAGAGTCGTGCTGTGCACTTCAGGCTGCCCTTGAGCTCACTTTGTATCCCATACTGATCTCAGACTCATGACAGTTCTCTTACTTCAGCTTTCTGAGTGCT
>NW_004524577.1:7554336-7559250 GCF_000260255.1 Octodon degus
ACTGTCTCCAAAACATCACCCTCCTAGGACTGAGCATCAGCTTCTTTTTTTTGTTAAGAGCAGGAAAATTTATTGGAGAAAAGTAATGGGAACAGGCCAGGGAGATAGCTCTGTTGAATAAGTGCTTGCCTGGCAAGCACAAGGGCCTGAGTTCAACCTCCGGCTCTACGAAAAAAGAAAGAAAGAAAACAAGAAAGAAAGAAAGAAAGAAAGAAAGAAAGAAAGAAAGAAAGAAAGAAAGAAAGAAAGAAAGGTAATGGGGAACAGGAACAGCTTCTGAGAGTAGGAAGATCCTGAATGGGTTGCGCTGTTGCAGAAAACATGCTTATTTAATTGCGTCATCCACAAAGACCAGGTGCGGAGACAAGCAAGTTTATTAGCTGGTGGTCAGGGCCAAGTACATCACCTACCCAAGCATTGACCCTAAAGAGCAGGAGGGGATAGCATTTGGATAGCTCTAATTCTGGGTCTTGGCAGGAGGTGCTGCTGTGCTTTAGTGCAGTTACACAAATACTCCTAGAAAGCATGGGCTTAGCTTGTGACAAAGGAACAAAGGTGTTTGCCTTTTACCTAGAGAAGAAGCAGTCCTACAACAAAGCATGGGGGGGCTTTGGACTAGGTAGCCATAACAACATTTACAAGAAACAAACTTACAGAAACAGAAATTTATGGTGCAACATGGTGTCAGTTTGGTTCTTTTTTCCATTTTATTGACCCCTCAAGGACACTTTTCCCCTTTAGCAAAATAGGTGAAGTGTCCTTAAAGCTTCTGTCTACAGAGGTTGGTACGCAAGGTTTTTTTGCCAGCAGCAGAAGTTGTACCTAGTCCTATAGTGTTCAAATTATTTCTGTCACCCATTTGACTAGGCAGGGCCCAATCACAAGTAAGGTTTTATAGATCACCAATGGCTCAGCCAGACTTGTCAGTAAAGAAGTTAGCCAGGGATTTCAATTGTACATCTGGGCATACCACCCTTGGGAATTTTGGCAACCTTTTGCTCTCTTGTTGAGGTGGTCACAGACCCTGGCCATGGTCTCCTTGATGACTCGTGACATTGCCATAAAATAACATTTTTCTCCTAAGGTGACACAGAATCCTCCTTGTTCCATGAAAAGGAGGTCAGACTCCCACTACCACTGTCAGTGAATTAGCAGGCCTTTCAGGAGAGACCAGTCCCTCATCAAAAGGCAGTGTGACCCTAAATAGAGCCAACAGTCTTGCACCAGATTGGGATAGGTAAAGTTTAGAGCCTAAAGGGTCCTGTCTAGTAGGTCATAAACTCCCATTGAGATTGCTGGTGGTGGTAGCAGGTGAGGGTCCAGATCTGAATTAGGACCAGGTGTGGGCAAATTGTCCTAAAGCCCAAGACCAGGCTCGATGGGGCAGTGGATCAAGACCTGAATAAATACTGATCATTTTTTTTTTAACCCCACTAGGGAAATGGTACTCTCCTACCAAATTACAACCACTGGTCTGGTTTTGGGAGCAAAAATAAATCCCAACCTGGTTTACCTCGTTTTTTAAAGTTTTTTGTTTTTTTTTAATTTGGCACAGGGTCTTGCTATACAGTTCAGACTCACAGTGATTCTCCTCAACCTCCCTGATGCTGGGATTACAGGCATGTGCCAGAACACCCAGTTCCAGGGCCAGCACAGCACACTCAGGGTTCCAGGGCTGGCACGACATGCAGTTCCAGGGATCAAACTCAGGTCCTTGCACTTGTCAGGCAGGTGCTTAGACTGTTGAACTATCTCCCCAGCCTTATCTCATCTTTTCACCCTTTTGTTAGGGCCCCCTCACACTGGAAAGTTTCCTTGATCCTTGTATGGGTCAATGAATCTCAAGGGGTATCAACTCTCCCAACCAAACTGTCTCATTTAGAATCACTCCTTCAGTGTCCAAGTTACTGGGAAATTATAAACCAGTTCTGTTGTGCTTGACCCAACCACAAGCCAGGAGAGGACCGGGAGTAGGGTGATATGGACAGTCAGCTTGATGTTGATGTCATCTGTCTTACGCACAATCACTGTGATTGGCAGGGAGGAAGCACTGTCATGGTGCTTGGTGGGGTTGGCCCACCAGGCAGCACTGGTCTGGTTCTAGTGCATCATTTCACACAAGAGTGAGGGCCGGGGAGATGGCTAAGTGGAATAAGTGCTTCCTTGGCAAGCACAAGGGTCTGAGTTCAATCCCTGGTTCTGAAAAAAAAAAAAAAAGAGTGAATGATCCACAGAGTAAGCCCTGAAACTTGAAGAACAGCGGAGATGGTTAGTACGCATAGGGCCCCCCACAAACACACCTGGGCTTGAGAGATTCATACGTCCAGCTTTTGACCAAAACTTGGTCCCCAGATTAGAAAAGATGCAAGGGTATGTGCAAGGGGATTGGGTGACATTCCAGGACAGTCTGTCAGAGCTTCTTAAGAACTCAATGACATGCTTTTACCTGGCCACAAAGGTTGATGACCCAGCTTCTTGGAGGCCTTCCACCATGGGCACCAGTGGGGGAGAGTGAACGTGATCTCAGAGGGCATGAGGCCATCTCTATAGGCTCAGGTCGGGCGCAGAGGAAGGCCACAGGCAACATGGCTGTCCAGGCTGCACCTGTCTCTTGGCAGAGCTTGGCCACAGTGGACTTGAGGGTGTGGCTTTGTCTCTATCTTCTCAGAGCTCTGTATGTGAAGTTTTCATTTTACCCCGAGAGCTGAGGCCAGCTCCTAGACTACTTTACCCACGAATGCTGGCCCTTTACCTGACCTGAGGGCTATGGGGAGCCTATATCCGGGGAAAATGAACTCTAACAAACCCTTGGCTACCTCGTGTTCAGTTTTAGTCCTAGTCAGGACAGCCTCCACTCAAGCTGAAGGCACAAATCAGGACTAGCAGATACTTTCGATTTTTAGCTGTTGACTCAACCTCAATGAAGTCTACCTCAACATCCTCAAAGGATGAGGGAACTCATTGGTCTCTTGGTGTTCTCCAAGGAGGAACAGCAGCAGGATGAGGAAAAGATAGACAAGAAACAAGGGGCCGGGGAGATGGCTCAGTGGAATAAGTGCTTCCCTGGCAAGCGCAAGGGCCTGAATTCAATTCCTGGTTCCACCAAAAAAAAAAAAAAAAAAAAAAAAGAAAAAGAAAAAGAAAAAAAAAAGAAAGAAAGAAAGAAGGGCCAGGGTCAGGTGGAGGCCTTTACCCGCTGGGCAAGAGGACTGAACAACAGCAGGGGTGTTAATCTATACTCTTGCAAAGTTAGTATCATGACACACACAGTTGCCTAGTGACTGATGACCGAAACTGCACAGGCAGGATGCTTTTCTCAAGACTGAGGTAGCTTCAGTGCTTTAGATACTCGGGCTCTGTCCTGCCCTCATACATATAGCCAATTTCCACCTTCAGCTTCTCCCATCAAAAAGGGGCGGTCCCATCCCTCCTGACACCAGGCTGGCGGTGGGGCTCTTGTGTGGGGTTGCTGTGGGTGTGAGGTTCTTGCCTCTCAGCCACCGAGGAGCATAAATCCGGGGATATAAAAATACCAGTGCATGGTGGCTGGACATGGTGGCTTATACCTATAATCCCAGCACTCAGGAAGATGAGGAAGGAGGATTGTTGGGAGTTGTTTTTTTGTTTTTTGGGTGTTTTTTTGTTTTGTTTTGTTTTGTTTTTTGCGGAACCAGGGATTGAACTCAGGTTCTTGTGTTTACCAGGCAAGCGCTTATTCTACTGAGCTATCTCCCCGGCCCCTTGTTGGGAGTTTGAGACCAGTCTTGGCTACAAAGTGAGCTCAAGACCAGCCTGAACTACATAGCAAAGCCCCATCTCAAAAAGACTCCCGCCCCCCAAAAAGTGAAGCAATTCCACCATAGAAGATTTTTTCAAATGAGTACAGTTATGTGGGGTTTGTAACACAAAATGTCCCAAAGACTCCAGAAAGAACATAATCTCTCTTGGCAGCACTAGTCCCCCCTCTTCATCAGTGGCTCCCCTTTACTTACCCACTTTAACTCAGTCTCTAAATAGGAAGTTCTTTTCTTTTCTTTGTATTGATTGATTTATTTTGGTACCAGGAATTGAAATGAGGATCTTGCACTTGCCAGGCAGGCGCTTGTGCCACTCAGCTATATCCCAGGCCCTGGAAGATCTTTGCAAATAGGGTGCCATATGCACTTCCTCAGGGATGAGAGCCGGACAGATAGCTCAGTAGAATAAGCCCTTGCCTGGAAAGTGCAGGGTCCCCAATTCAATCTCCAGTATCACAAAAAATAAAATAACATAAAAATAAAATAAAAAATAAAAATCCTCTAATTTGTCAGGGCTGGAGGTCTCCAGATTGGCCACCTGTTTTGCTGCTCAGTCTACAGCATGCTTGTCTTGGGCATCTAAAGAGTCCCCGCTCTGATGGCTGAGATTGTATGACAGCCACCTTTTTGGTAACCAACCTGCTCGTAGCAACTCTAATATTTTTAATGAATTTTTTGTATCTTTTTCCCTGACAGTCAAAAGCTTTCTTTTTTTTTTTTTTCCCCCACTTTTCTTTCTTTCTTCCTTTTTTTCACACATAGCCCTGAGCACATACAGAGAGTATGCAAAAGCAGAGAGACAGTCCGAGTATATACTGACTTGCTTGCCTTTTCTAGCTCCAGGGCCAAGGGCAGGGCTGTCAACTCAGCCTCCTGGGCTGATGTCCTGGGGAAGGGCTTTTGATCAAGCGGTTTCCATCAGTTTGATCTGTCATGACGACAGCTGCTCCCATCCCCCAGACCTTATCTGTTACCTTACTGCTGTCATCTGGAAATAGGGCCCAGGGTCTTGGAAAGGCAAATCTTGGTGGTCTGTTTGTGCCAAGTAGACCATCTCGCATGATTTGGCACAATCATGTTCAGGTGGCTCCATGGCTGTGGGCAGCAAAGAGGCCGG
>NW_004524577.1:7561090-7562260 GCF_000260255.1 Octodon degus
AGGCATTGAGCACCTTCTTTTATTTTATTTTTATTTTTTTGTATTTTAGGGAAGGGTCTACAGGGTGTTCAGGGTCTCACTACTAGATCTGACTCATAATGATCCACCTGTTTACAGCCTCCCAAGAGCTGGGATTACAGGCACGTACCACCATGCCCAGTCTCAACTGCCACCTCAACAAACCTGGGGGAGCCTGCATGGCAGGCCCAGGGATCGAACCCCAGCCCCTGCACCTGCTTGTAGGCGCTTTAATCCACTGAAATGTTTGGCCAGCCCTTGGGCACCTTTTGAAAACAAAATATTTATCCTAGCTTTATTTGCTGCTTCAATAATCAGGAAAAAGTTGTTCTGAGAAAACCTTTACATAGTTTGTCACGTAAAATTAAAGATAAAAGGTTTTTTGTTCCTCACCTTTCACTCTATAATTTATATTCCACTTTTAAGCCCAAATTATTTCACATGGTTATTCAATTGTTTAAAGGCCTGCAATAAAGCTCTGCTACAGCAAGCTAGATTTTCAAAGCAGGTTAGCCAAGGGTCACACCACGCTGTAGCCCTCAGAGGCACAAAGGACACAAAGGAATTTGCCGCTTTTTTTTTTTTTTTTTTTTTTTTTTTTACCAGTGTATTGCTTTTATTTGGGGCCTGGAGGAAGGGGAGGGACACCATGGTGAGGGAGACGTGAAGGACTCCAAATGTGGGAACAGTTATTAAAACAGCAATGCAGCTTTTCAGTCGGGCGCTGAGCGGTTCTTCGGATCATGTCTGGTGGTTCTGCGGACTATAACAGAGAACATGGAGGCCCAGAGGGAATGGACCCCGATGGTGTCATCGAGAGCAACTGGAATGAGATTGCTGATAACTTTGATGATATGAACTTAAAGGAGTCTCTTCTTCGGGGCATCTATGCTTATGGTTTTGAGAAGCCTTCAGCTATTCAGCAAAGAGCTATTATTCCTTGTATCAAAGGATATGATGTGATTGCTCAAGCTCAGTCAGGTACTGGCAAGACAGCCACATTTGCTATTTCCATCCTGCAACAGTTGGAGATTGAGTTCAAGGAGACCCAAGCACTAGTATTGGCCCCCACCAGAGAACTGGCTCAACAGATCCAAAAGGTAATTCTGGCACTTGGAGATTATATGGGAGCAACTTGTCATGCCTGCATTG
>NW_004524577.1:7564850-7566453 GCF_000260255.1 Octodon degus
TTGCGTTTTTTTCTTCATTTTTCTTAATCAACTCTGCTGCTGTTGCTGCTTCTTAGCAAAACTGGTAAACACAAAGTTGTAATCATTGAACATAGCACTCTGACAATCAGGACGTTTAAAACCTTCAGTCTTCTGGGGTGAAGAAAGCATTGTGCGACATTTAGAACTCTGATTGACAAACAAGGTGGTCACAAATTTTCCTGGCTTGAAGACTTCCACAACTTTCCTGATCAGGTCAGCATGGGAGGTCTGACTCAAGTTGGTTTCAAAGCTAACATAAGACAACTCTGGTTCTGGAGTGATGTGAATAGTCCAATAAGTTCCATCCAATTTCATTCCATTCATTGAATACCCACAAGGTTTGAACAGTGTGGCATCAATGACAGAACCTGGTGTCAGGTCACGAATTCCACTCTCACGAGTGACATCCTTTGCACTAACACCATCTGTCATGTAGAACTGGTCCATAACTCCTGGGTCAAGCTCACTCATCAGAATTTCCAGGGTCTGATCTGGTGGACTGATTACTCGACTATCCGGAAATCTAGAGTATACAAGTACCACCAGTCAGAATTCACACGTCTCAGGCAATATGCTGCTCCATTTGGGAAAATTGCATTAAGAAACTCTATTTCGTCCTGGAAATTCCGGTGTGGGTACCCTTGGTGAGAAGGCTTCATGAAATTCTTATGAGAATAAAAGAAGCTTTGAGGGGCTGGGGAGATGGCTCAGTGGAATAAGCGCTTCTCTGGCAACCGCAAGGGCCTGAGTTCAATCCCCAGTTCCAAAAAAAAAAAAGCTTTGAATTGAATCAAACCTACTGTAATCCCTAGCAAGCTTTAACAGGGGAACCAGCGCTTTCAGTAAGAGCGCGGTACCATGTGTCTTCAAAATGAAACCGCTCTTGGAGACAAACATGCCACTCTCACTGAGTGCCTTGGCAGTTTTTGTCACACTTACGATTGAACACTGCACGTCCTTCAAAAGCATATGCCACTCAGATCTCGGGATAGTGCGAAGATCCCCAGAGCCCTGGTTGGCGTCGGGTTGCTGAAGGGAGAACCAAACCTCCGGCAGCTTCTCCGTCCCTTCGAAAAAATGTGCAGCTTCCATCACCGTGAGACTAGCGAACAACCAACAACCTCAGAAAATCAGCCAAATTAAATCTCTTCTCCTGCCGCTGCCACCGCCGCTGCGGATTACTCCAGCTGTGTTGCTACAAAGTGCAGGTTCCTCTTTTTTTTTTGCTAAAATTTTATATTAACTTTTTAAAAAAAGGATTAATAAAATTTTCCCCGCTTTCTGTGAGTGAAACTTGAGCGTGAGTCTGTTGGAGATAGAGGCAGATACAGTTCAGTCTCTTGTTATCCGCGGCTTCCCGTTAAAGAGAGTAGAGAGAGCGCTAGCTAATGTCTCCAACTGGGGATTGAACTCAGGCCTTTGCACTTGCCAGGGAAGTGTTTATTCCACTGAGCCATCTCCCTGGCCCCTAAGCATGCTGCTTTAACAAATATAAAAATGGGAGCCAGGGAGATGGCTCAGTAGAATAAGCACATGCGTGGCAAGCATAAGGACCTGAGTTCAATCCCCAGTTCCGCAAAAA
>NW_004524577.1:7566638-7567911 GCF_000260255.1 Octodon degus
CTCTGAGAAAAGTAAACAAAAAAGGTGATACAAATGAAGGACCATTTTGTATCTATGTATACAAAATACTTAGGATAGATATACAGCTACTTTCTCTTAATTCAATGGGAAGAAAGATTTGTAGTGCTAGTGTTTGGACAGGATAGTATGTCTGCATCTTGTACTATGGATAGTCACTATGAAGACAATATGCAATGTTTTAATTATTGAAACTGTCCTATTAATCGGGTTTGAAGCTGTCTCATTGCTATTTCTTTCTCAATAAAATTAACTTTTAAAATGCCACATATCTGTACCTCTGAGGTTTCTATAAACAGGACGGTAACATGGCTTCATTTTTCTTACATGACGGCACTAATCTGCTAGAATGTTTTTTGTTAGTAAGGCTACGCAATCTCATTCTTGGTCGCTTCCTTCTTATTCAGGAAATAAAGACTTCCCTGCTTGAGTGATAGAGGGTGGGTTCAGGATTTCCAATTAAATAGGTCTCTAGTGCTAAAAGGGACTTAAACCATTACAGGTTGCATGTGTCTCCCTCGGCTAGCCTCGGGCTCCTCCTGCGAAGGAAGGAGGGGTGCAGGCCCTGAAGACGCTGCATCCCGGAGGTGCGGAGGTGCGGCCTGGCCCTGCCTCTAGCAATGGCTGCCACCAGTCTGCATGAGTCGTTGGATAGGGCGGTGGAGCAGCCATCAGTGGAGGCGCTGCAAGAGGATCACCCTCCTCTGCGGCAGAGGCTAGGACTCCTGGCCACGGTTCTTTAGAGCGATCTTTTTTCTTTAAAATAAGGACACATTAAGTGAACTCACAGGTATACATCCAGACCCAAGAGGAAGGGCTCAGACCACAGGCAACTACAAATGAGCATAAGGAAACTGTTGGGGGGGGCCACAGGCTAGTCTGTCACCACATTCCAAATGTGCACAGTTGCCTGAGGGTTTAGAGTCCCTTCGGCTGGCCATCTGGTACCAAAAGATGCTCATTCCAGTTCCCACAATGTTCTCAGCCTCCCTGGCTTCATCTTTACCATATACTCATTCTTTTTCTTTTTAATTAATTAATGAACTTATTTATTTGGCAGAACCGGGGATTGAACTCAGGCCCTTGCACTTACCAGGCAGGCATTTATTCTACTCAGCCATCTCCCCGGCCCACATAATCATTCTTGAACCTGTTAAAGTTCTTAATCATACGTTCTAATATGGTGGGCTTCGAGGAGATGGCCCCATACTGGCAATCTGAACTGGATTATAGATCGAATACCTCCTACCTCAGG
>NW_004524577.1:7570011-7593329 GCF_000260255.1 Octodon degus
CCATCCCTGGCATGACAGGTGTGCGCCACCATGCCTGGACTCAGTCACCAGCTTAGGGCACTCTGGGAGAGGGGCCAGGATGGCATGCGGGACCAGGGATTGAACCCTGGTCCCTGCACTTGCCAAACCAGGCGCTTAGTCTGCTGCGCTCTCTCACCAGCCCCCATCCATTTCTTAAAAGGTGCAACCCACCCCTTCCCTGCTTCTGGGTCCGTGCTGCAACTGTGCAGCACGCTCTGCCACCCTGATAGGCTGCTGCTCAGTGTGCTCTGAAAAGACACAAGCACAGCGTCAGCCCAAAGCAAGCAGTGGGCTGGGTCCCTTCCACTGTCCAGTATGATGATCTTTCCAGGGCAGGCCAAATAGCGCAGCAGATTAAAGCGGTTCAATCCTGGGCCTGCCACTGGCCCCGCCCCGGGGGCATGCTAAAAAAAAAAACAAAAAACAAAAAACGGCAATAGAGGCTGGGCGTGGTGGCACGTGCTTGTAATCCCGGCTCTTGGGAGGCTGTAAACAGGCAGATGACTACAAGTGTGATCTAGTAGTGAGACTCTGAACACCCTATAGACCCTTCCCTAAAATACAAAAATAAAAAAAAATCTTTCCAAAGGGCCCTTCCTAGCTTTTCTTCTTTTACCTGATTGAATTGTTTTTCCGCTGCTCTAGGCTCATCCCTAATAGGATTTTAAAAGCATAGAGTGCCAAGCGAAGTCTTTTATGAGGTATAAAATTTGAAGGGAAGATTCTCCCTTTTGTTTATTTATTTATTTATTGGTGGAACTGAGGATTGAACTCAGGTCCTCGCACTTGTCAGGCAAGCACTTATTCAACTGAGCTATCTCCCTGACCCAAACATTTTTTTGTTTGTTTGGGTTTTTTGGGGTTTTTTTTTGCATTACCAGGGATTGAACTCAGGTCCTCGCACTTGTCAGGCAAACACTTATTCTACGGAGCCATCTCCCTGGCCCTTTGTTTTTATTTGATACAGGGTCTCACTACGCAGTTCAGACTCATAGTGACCCTCCTGTCTCAGCCTTCCTAGCACTGGGATTATGGAATGCCACCACGTTCACCACATTTGGATACAGGGCGGGCATGGCATGCGGTATCAGGGATCCAACTGCAATCCTTGCACTTGCCAGGCGGTGCTTAGACCACTGAGCTATTGCCCCAGCGCCCCCTCCCCCGATTTTGTTTTTGTAATCGAATTTTGAGTGTACAGTGAGCAAATTCAATAATTCCTTGACCTTGAGCATTGTAAGGAATTCCTATGGTAAGGGAAAAAAGAACAGTTTTGTTGGAGAGGCAGCACTCAGGGCCGGGGAGATAGCTCAGTAGTATAAGCACTTGCCTGGCAAGCACAGGGTCCTGAGTTCAATCCTCAGTACCACACACACAAAAAAATAATAAAGATGATGGAAAGGCAGCACTCCTACAGACTGGACCACTGCCAGTCTTTATTTTCTTTCTCACTGGTAAGAACCTCATTTCGTGGGCAGGCCTGGAGGGGGCTGGGCAGGTCTCCACGTCTCCCTGCTCCGGGCCAGGCACTGTGCGATGGCTGCCCACATTCAGCTGGGCCAGCTCAGGGACAGATTCCTTCTGGCACCAGAGCTGCTCTGCGGGGCCAAGGGCCCCCCTTTAATCAGCTGCTGCTGGGGACTGGGGGTCCTGCAGGCATCAGGACCCTCCAAGGATGGGGTGGGGGACCCCGGAGAATCCACAGCTCCTCAAAATGGCCTATCAGTATGGCCTGGACCCCCACACGCTGGCAGAAAGGGCATCCACTTAGAGGCCTTGGTGCCTATAAGGAAGACCCCAGGGGCTTCAGGGGGCTCCAGCCCTACGTCCTGGCTGGGCAAGGTGGGCATTGGGGCTAACAGCCAGCTGTCCAAGATCAGATCTGACTGTACAGCAGGCATCAGCCTACCCCACAGCTTGCCCTCACTACTGCTGGGGAGACACTGGGGGCTGCTGCTGGGGGCTCTGGACAATATGGGAGGGTCACTGGGCCTTGTGCAGTAGGAAGCCCACATCCCACCAGGGGCTCAGCCTCCCCCGGGCCTCCAAGCCACCTCCATTTGGCGCTGGTTGGAGTGCAATGCTCTCTGGCCTCAGCCGGCCATGGAACCAGACCCCGCCCCCTGGTGCCAGGCCTCCATCCACTCCGTCAGTCTTAAGTGCAGAAGAAGAACCCATATCCTGCAGTTGAGTGCCTGAGGCTCTCGCTCAATATTCCTGCCTCTGGGTGCAGTCCCACCTTGCTGCTGGGGATGCACTCCATCTCCAGCACCCCATCCCCAGGGGACTCAGCAGCAGCCACCTCTATGCCATGGCTGCCTTTTTTTTTTTTTTTTTTTTTTTTTTTTTTTTTTTTTTGCCCCACTTGGGACTTTATTTTATTTATTTTGGCGGAACCAGGGATTGAACTCAGGCCTTTGCCTTTGCCAGGCAAGCGCTTCTTCTACTGAGCCATCTCCCCAAACCCTGATTTTTTTTTTTTTTAACATGGCCAAGGACCACAGGAGAGCTCTTTATTACTGGGGGTGGCTCAGGCACACTTGGTGGACCGGGTCTGCTTCCTCTTTACCATCACGGGCTTCTAGCTGCACAGGATGGCGCTGGCTCTGCGGAAGGCAGCCATGCGCAGGTCTGGGCAGTACTTGTTCTTTCAGATCACGTGGCGGATGCTGCTGAGGGTGGCACGTGCGTTCTTGTTGATGGTAGTGCGCACACAGGAGGCGCAACCCCTGATTTTAAAATAGTGCTGCAAGCTAAATTCTTTGCGGTTGTCTCAACAAGCCTGCAACCATTAAGATACTCTCTAATCAAAGTCCACAGAAAGCAAGTAAATACAGGAATCAAGAATACATCAAATAGGCTGGGGAGATAGCTCAGTGGCATAAGCGCCTACCTAGCAAGCACAAGGTCCTGAGTTTGATCCCCAGTACCACATGCTGTGCTGGCCCCAGAAACGGGCATGGTGGCACATGCCTGTAATCCCAGCACTGAGATAGGAGGATCACTACAAGTCTAGCAAGATGCTATATCAAATGAATAAATTTTTTAAAATGTAAAAAAGAATACAAGGACTGACTAGGTAGCTCAGCAGATTGAATCGCCTGCTTATGCAGACGCAGGGACCAGGTTCGATCCCTAGCGTGCCATGCCAGCCCTACCCCCAGGGCTCGCTCTGATAGCAATTGAGATTGGGCGTGGTGGCATGTGCCTGTAATCCCAGCGCTTGGGAGGCTGAAAACAACAGGATCACTACAAGTCCTATCGATGTAATGAGACCCTGTAGACCCTTCCCTAAAATACAAAAAAAAAAAAAAAAAAAAAAAAAAGAAAAAAAAAAAAAATCTTTCCCAGAACTATGCCAAACCTATCAGTGAACTAATCTAGTAGCCCCACACCCTTGGTCCTAGCATCACACACTTATAGATCCAGCGACCTCTGAAAAGCCCCACCTGAGAGTGCACGAGGCTTTCAGGGGGACATCTAGACACAGGCCATACCAGTAGCCTAGGGACAGAGGGGCCAGGGAAGTGGGACCATGGCGTTCTCACCTCCTCTAAATCCAGGCCCTCACCTTCCTCCGGGGACCCACACAGCCCAGCCAAGCCCACATGGGGTGCAGTTGGACGATAGAGGCATGCTGCTATCCCCAGGGAGCAGGTAGACAGGAACACCACGTACACAGGGTCTCAATGCCGAGGTCCTGGCAGTATTATTGTAGACAGCTAAGTTAGATAAAAATTAATAGGCTGTCAGAGAGGAGACACAAAGACTGGGGTGGAGCAAAGCGAGGAGAGCCAGGCCTCAAGGTGAAGGAGGCGCGACAGTCAGGCTTGCAGGCCTCTCTAGAAACAGCAGCTTGGAATTATGCTCAAGTAGCACCACCTGGTTAGTGAGCTCACCCAGGCTTCCGATGCAGAAGTGGGCAATGAAAACATCTAGATCCATCCTCCTATCCCTTTCTAGGAACGCCTAAGGACGCTGGCCATGGACCCCTGCTGCGTGCCTCATTTCCCTGTTGGAGCAATATTAGCTAAATTTAAGCCAGGCATGGTGGCACAGACCTGTAATTCCATCACTCAGGAGGCTGAGGCACAAGGATTGTTGCACGTTTGAAACCAGCCTGCGCTATAAAGTTAGCTTAAGGCCAATCTGAACTGCACAGGCTACTTTAAGGCCAACCTGAACTGCATAGGCTGACTCACACACACACACTCTCGCACGCACACAATTTATAATCCTATAAAATGATTGTAGTTTGACTCACATTGTACTCGTGTTGTGATTTTGCTTTATACAATATTCTTGGACCTCAACGGTCAGTGGCCACCCACACACACACACACACACACCCTTTGGTCTATCCTACACACACACACACACACACACACACACACACACTTTGGTCTATCTTACACACACCCCTTTGGTCTATCCTTGCTCCCAGACTTAATTCCTTAATATTGCAAGACCATGAACTCGGCATATCCGGCAACAGCCAAGCAAGTACACGCTGAGCCTATCGGCCTCGAGGACTTTATTGGTTATGGCCGGGGAGCTGGAGGTTGATTTCTGTGACCTCAGACCTTGGGGACGTCTGGACTTGGTAGGGCAGCAAGACGCTCCTTTAGTGAAAAACGCTTGGGGGCGATCGCGAGGCCACTTGGAGGCTTCAGAAATGCAGGTTTGGAGCACCCTCTCCTGGAGGAATGCAGTTTGCAAACCCAGACACAGAACCCGGGCGGTTGGGCGCTGGAGCCCCAAGCAATCAGAGGCCGCTCCAGAGTCCTTTGTCCTCCTGACTCTGATTACCTGACGCTGCCTGCTTAACGCGGAAATCCTGGACTCCCGGAAAACACGACTCATGTGAGGGCGGAAGTGCATTTCAGAGGCCTCAGTGAGGGCGGAAGGAGATGTTCTAGCGGAAGTGGCTCGGATAAGGACGGAAAGTAGTGTGCCGGTGGCGAGGTGGCTTGTGTCCCGCCGGGCTGCTGCGCCTTGGGTTGTCGACATGGAACTCAGCGCCACTTCCCTGCGGGACAAGCTGCAGAGGGACCTGGAGGCGGACCACGTGGTGAGTTGAGCCCTCCACCATTCACTCACCCAAGGAAAAGGGGTCCTGTCCTGTGAGCGGGTTCGCATGGTCTCCGTTCTTCTGCCCCGTAGGAAGTGGAGGACACGACTCCGAACCGTTGTGCGACGAGCTTCCGAGTGCTCGTGGTGTCGACTAAATTCGAGGGGAAGCCACTGCTTCAGAGACACCGGTGAGTCCCCGAAACATCTGTGATCACCCCGCCCCCGGCCCACTGCCTCAGCGTCCCCGACCGTGTCCACGCGCTCCCACATCCTGGGGACAGACCACCTCCTGGGAGACTCCTGCGGCCTCTTGGGTCTCCGCATTGGCCCCTGCGATCCAGGCCTCGGTCGGCCATGTCTGAACCCCATCTCTTGCCTCAGGCTGGTGAACGAGTGCCTAGCCGAAGAGCTCCCGCACATACATGCCTTTGAGCAGAAAACCCTCACCCCAGAGCAGTGGACTCGACAGCGTCAGAAATGAGGGATGGAGGCCTGCGCAGCCATTAAATTATGTATTAGGGCCAGCTTTTGTGTCGCTGCGTTGTGTGTGGGCGTCGTCCTGACAGGCTGACTGTGGGGCTTGGCTGTGCTCCGTTTTGTCTCTGCCCTTTGTTTTACCCCCGTCTGGGCCACCTGTCCCCCTATGTCCTTAAGTCCTCTCCAGGACCTGCTTATTAACCCTCTCTGTAGACCCTTCAGGGTCCGTACGTCCGTTGCCCACCCAGTCCCCAGAGAGCTGGGGCTTCCAGCTCTTCATCAGCTTTGAAGATGAAGAGATGAAGCAGGTTGAGGTGACACACACCTGCAATCCCAGCACCCCAGGGCCTGATATGGGAGGCTTGGGAGTTCAAGACCAGCCTGGGCTGTATAACAATAGCAAGTCTGAGACTACCCTGGATTACATAGGATGGTGTCTTTAATGGAATTTTTTAAAAAAATGTTTAGTACAAGGTCTCACTACACAGATCGTAGGGATCCTCCTGTTTTCAGCCTCCCAAGTGCTGGGATTACAGGCGTATGTGACCACGCTGTTTCAGTCACCATCTCACCACGCGCCAGGGGCAGGGCTGTGGCCTGCACAAGGGTCCCTGTGTCTGCCTAAGCAGAGGCTTTAATCTGCTGAGCTATCTGGCCAGCCCTATGAGGATATGTCTTTAAAAAAATAATTTCCATTAGTGAGGAACAGAGCTGGAAAATAAAGCTGACCTGAGGCAGATAGTTAGGTCACTGATAGGCCTCCAACAGTCTTTTTTTTTTTTTTTTTTTTTTTGCTCCGAATGCCTTCAGGGCAGGTTTGGCTGGCTTGAGTTGTGGGGATCGAACCACAACAACCTGAGCCTGACTGCTTTGTTGAAGCAGCCACTTAAAGAACTGAGCTGAGGGGCAGGCCCCCAACCTCCAACCGTCTTAACCATGGGTTGTTCCATGCTAGGAGCGCCGAGACTCAGGGGGAACAGCAGGTGACAAGGTTGAGGCAAGAACCCTTTCCTTGATCACGGAGCTGTGACAGGAAGCCTCCCCCAGCTCATAGATGATCACTTGGAGAGAAGTGACTTGTCCTTCATCATGCGGCTTGTGTGGGAAGTGGGACCAGAGTAGACAGGCAGGGACATTTTCACATCTGTCCTGTGCATTCTTTGGCAGGCCAAAGAGGAGCAGGTAGGAGTGGGCCCTGTGGTGGCACCTACATGGTAGGAACTAGCCCTGCAGTGGCCAAGACCACCATTCCAGCCATTGTGTTGTGCCAGCCCAGGGTATCACCCAGTAAGTTGGGCACAAAACTGAGCCCCACATCCCATCTTGATAGGGTCTGACAGACATGGTCTAGCCAGGTCCTCCTTCCCAGGCAGAACCCACAGGAAGGCCCCCAAGAGGCAGCACTGAGTTACAAGATGAAGGAGGTGTAAGTTATGACTCCGGGTCTGACCCTAAGCCAACCGGTCTCCCACGCATTCACCTGTAAACCAGGGTTAGGCAGTCACATTGGTTCTAAGCTTTTTTCTCAAGAGCTTTTCCCCTGTGGGACTGTAGTTGGAAGATGACCAGGGGATGAGTGCCTCTTGGTTCATTTGCCCATAAGCAGCAGAGCCAGAACAACTGCATTCAACCTGATGTTTTGGGTAACTAGGAAGAGCAGATTTGGGGTAAATAGGGGCCTTTTTGATGCCCAACCAGGGTCTTAAATAGCTCAGACCTGCTAGTCCCAAGTATGGCCTGGGAAATGGAGAGTGAGTTTATAGCCCACACTAGCATGGGTGGGTCCTGCCCAGGAGTCCCGTTCCTATGACCTCAGGCGTTTGGAGTTGTCCACCAGTCTGGATGGGGCTCAGTCTCATCAGGGCTGCCGAGTGGGAGCTCCAGGGCAGATGGGTTTAGCAGACCCCACGTCCCAGTGAAGAGTCACCAGGTCTGAGAGGTACCAGAAAATAAAGCCATTTTATTATTGTTTTTCTCCTCTGCCATGCTGGCTGACTTGGGTGGGTGTGAGTGGCTGGCCTTGGCCAAAGACCCTGCATTATCTATTTGGCCTGGACTGCCTCCTCCAGCCGGTCCAAGCGCTTCTGTAGCTCCTGCACCGTGACTTGCAGCTTCCTCATCTCCTCCTCCAGCCGGGACATGGCATCCTGGGGGGACCCAGTGCTGCATTAGGCCCAGGGCTTCTCTTACCCTGGCGTCTGCTGCATTCCTCCCAAGAACCCAAGAGTCCTGGAGCTTGGACCCTTCTTCCTTGCTTGCTTTTTGTTTCTTGGCTTTTTGAGACAGGATCTCGCTATGTAGTTCAGCCTGGCCTTGAACTGACTATGTAGCTCAGGCTAGCCTTAAACTTGTGGACTTGTAGCAATCCTCCTGCCTCAGCTGCTTGCTGGAGGGCTGGGATTACAGGCATGCACCATCACGCCCAGCTGGGGCTTGGACCCTTCTGTCTCTCAGTGTAAAATCTGTTTTCTAAGGACTCAGGGTCATCCCCTGCTGGCCTCCTAAAAGAGCCCTGACACTGTGTCTGGGTTGCCCCAGTGTCAGCCTTCTTACATAAGGGCATCGAGGGGGTCCGCCTGGCTCTGCCTTGCCCCTCCCGCCCCATCCTAGTTCCCCACCCGCCTCTCACCGCACTAGGGGTGCCACTAGCTTCTGGGGCTGCCTTCCTGCGAGAGCTGTCCAGGCCCCGGTTGACCCGCAGCTCCCGGCTCTTTGGGGGTACGTAGCCGTCCTTGAGAGAGATGAGGAGGGGCCCGGCATCCCGACCACCCAGCCACTCCTCAGCTGTGAGGGCGGGGTCAGGCCCTGCTGTGGGTGGGTACAGGTCCTCCTGGAAGAGGTCCGACTGGGGGCAAGGGCAAGGTCAGTTAGCTGAGTGGTGCTGCCCGCACCGCCCTGCTGCACACCCTCAGGGTTGCTGCCCGGCCAGCCCAGGCAGGGCACGGGGGCGTCACCTTTCTAGGCACGGTCATGGCAATGGGCTCGCACTTCCGCTCGTGTAGCTTGTAGAATCTGTGGAGACAGGCAGGTGAGCAGCGCCCCAGCACAGTGGGGCGGGGACTGAAAGTCAGCGTGGGGGGCAGCGCTGCCCCAGAAGCATGCTGGGCCAGTCTGGGGGTCAGTCACCTGGCAATCTCACACTTGTTCACCTCCAGGCCACGCTTGGGCATGTAGCCCATGCCGCGCTGGGACTCCTTGGAGCTGAACATGGAGAGATAGTGCAGGAACGGGGCCTCGGAGGTGATCTCAAAGTACCGGATGGAGCTGTCACCCTGCAGGCGGTTGATGCAGGGGTGTCAGCACCCGCAGGGCTCCAGCCCTGGTGCTCTTCAGGCCCCTCCCGCCCACCTTCCTGCTCCCAGCACCCCGAGTCACCCACCTTGCCACAGAGGTACACAATATTGGTGTCAGGGTCAAAGAAGGGCAGCAGAACGCCGCTGCTTGTGTCCAGCTCCTGCAGGGACAGTGGCTCCTCCAGGTGCTTCTGTAGACAGCAGGAGGTAACAGTGGGCTGGGCCATGTCAAGTCGGGGCATGACCCTCACTGAGTGTGACTGGGTGAGCGTGACTGCCCCCCACCAACCAGTGGAAATCCTCATCTCACAGATGGGTAAACTGAGGCTGGAGGCCATTCTGCCCGGCAAAAGGCAGGACAAGGGACTCAACCTCCAGCTTGATTCTTGGCCCCAGGGCCTCTGCGTCCTGCCTCAGCACTCACTGTGTCCCACAGCGCCACCTGCCGCTCGCTCATGCGGCTGAAGCCTGTGGTCAGGATCTTGCCTTCTGATACAAACACTGCATGCACCGGCCGGGTCCCTTCATGAGGACGGTCCTTCTCCTGCAAGGAGAGAGCGGTGTTAGGTAGGGCGCCCGAACCTGCCCTGGAGGACAGCTGGGCAAGGCGGAACAGTGTGCAAGCGTCCTGTAGATGTTGGGTGGGCGCAACGGTGGTGCCAGGGCTCGGCGGTCACGGCAACTCACAGCCACAATAGTGCCTTTTCGGGGCTCGATGATGCGCACTCGCTTGTCGCGGCAGGAGGTACAGATGAGGCCACCATCGCGGCTCCAGTCCACACTGTAGATGGTGTCTGGGTGCACATCTGGGCCCAGTGTCAGCACGGCTGCCCCAGTACCAACGTCCCACACCAGGATCACGTTGTCACATCCTGCACAGTCACCAGTGTCAGCAAGGAGCCGGGGCCATGAGCCTCCCGCCCTCGTGTGTGCCAGCCACCGTCCCCTGCACCCTTGCAGCACCTGCACTGAGCAGCACGTTCTGAGCTGTGGGGTGCCATGCCACGATGCCAACGCGCTTAGTGTGACCCTCCAGGGTGACAACGGGCTCCCTCAGAGGCACCACCAGACCCCCATCTGGGATCTCCCATACCTGCAGGGAACAGTGAGTGAGTCCTCAGGGCTTCCGATCCACTGTGGATGATGACCCCAGCCCCGAGGCCCCCCAACACTCACCATGACTGTGCAGTCCTCAGAGCCGCTGGCAATGACGTTGTCATTGTGCGGGCACCAGGCAATATCCAGCACAGGGGCTGTATGGCCACAGACCATAGGCACATTCTTGTCCACTCGTCCAGTCTAGAAGGCACAGCAGGGCCTTTGGCAGAGCGGCTTTGACCCTCCAAACCCAGTCCAGCTGCCCCACACCCCGAGGGAGGGACGTGGAGGCAGGCCAGGGCCTGGGGTGCACTGGGGAGGGTTTGTCCTCTGTCCCAAGCCCTGAGGAGCAGAGTGGGGTGTGCCATGGTGCCACGGTGTGGGAGGCCCTGGCCGAGACCCTGCCCATCTCTGCCTCACTCTACCACCACCCTGCTCTTCTGAGTGGGGCCTCCAGGGGCACATCAGGCCTGTTCCTGCATGCTCACAGGTGGAAGGCCACAGTTCTCCAGGGAAGTGTGAAGAAGGGGTGGGTGGGTGGGTGCGTGGGCATGCACATGTGGGATTCCATTGGCTGAGTGGAGAGTAGTGGGGCAGTCTGCCATAACTGGCCCCAGACATGGGCAGAGGTTTGGAAATGGCCTCTTCTAGCGTGGCTGCTTCCGCAGGGCTGGTGTGAGAGCGTGCGGGGTGAGGGCCCAGCTCTCACCCCACCAACCACTTCCTCTTCTCTTTGCTTCCATCGGCCCTTTTAAGGTAACAACTTAGGGCCTGTCTCCCCTTCCTGTCTCAACCTCCAAAGGGCACAGGAGCGCTGGGGGAAGCTGCTGGGTGTGGGGCTCCTGCCCCACCTGTGAGCTGGGCGCCCACCCAGGCCCTGCCCAGGGCACAAAGCTCCCAGCTGGACTCTGGAGGGCCTAGCCTGGTGGCCCTCAGGTCCCCCTCAGCTCCAGCCTGCACACGAGCTCTGCACATAGGAACAGGAGGGCACAGAAGGTAAACTGGCCCAGCTCTGCTCCTCAGGCACGCAGAGGCTTGGTGACAGCCACCTACTCGAGATGCCCTGGAGCCAAGGATGGCATAGGCCCCCTAGGGAGGACAAGCTGCTGTCCCCAGGATCCTGGAGGCTCACCTTGCTCAGGGGCAGCACCAGGAAGGCCCCTCCCCCACTGGCCTCGCAGATCAGGGCCACGAACTTGGGGTTGACAGCGCAGAAGCCGCTGTCCCAGGTGGTCTGGGAGACACGCACATCCTCGTAGCACTGGTCCGCCTTGGCTGGCTGGCCAAACACGTGGCGGAACTTGCTGGAGCGGACCACCTGCCGGCTCATCCTGGGGGCACAGGAGGCATCTGAGCCCTTCCTGTCCCCAGCCCCCTCACCCATCTGGGCCCAGCTCCATGTCGGGGTGCCCTCATGCTCCTTCCCCGCTCTGCCTCCCACACCCCCGGCCCCTGGAGCTTCCCTGAGGATGCTGCTGCTGATTCCCTGGCTCTTGAATGTGAAGCGTTTCCCTTCCAGTGGTTCAGACACAGGGACACGGGCCATCAGCACAGATGGCCCGAAGGTGGCTCCTCAGCTCCGGACAGTGTCCAGAGCCCACATCCCTCACCCACCCAGGGAGACTGCCACGGCCAGGGAGGGAGGGAGGCAGCGGCAGGGTGGCTTCCCTGGGAGGTCCTGGGCGTCAGAAGCAGCGATGGCTCAGGTCCCAGTATTTCCTCCCCACTCCTCTGCCTCTCGCCTCTGCTCAGAAGAAGCAGGTGCCCTTAATAAGCGCCATCTCCACCCCCGCTGTAACTGCACACAGGAAGGGAGAAGCCCACGCCAAGTCTCTGTCCAGCTGGGATCCTTTCCCCCCAGTGCTGAGCAGAGCACGAGCGAGGCAGAGGGGGTCGCCTCTGATGCCCAGCTGCACACCTTCCTGCTCATCGAGGGCCCTGCGCCGCCATGCGAGGGCACCTTCCCCACCCAAAGCCTCTGCCACCACCCAGCCTCACCCTCCTGCTCTGCACCCAGGCCTAGCCCCCTCTTGGGTGCTCCAGCCGGCCCTGGCCACTCCCGGATCCCCACGAGGCGCCCAGGTCTGCCTGCCCAGAAGCAGGTGAGGAGCGCCGGTGCAAAACCCCGGGCTCCAGGAAGGCCGCCTGGCCCAGGTAAGCCCGGAGAGGGACGCCCTGGACCCTGGGTGGGCGCCCAGGAGGCCACCGCCCCGCCCGCCGCCTCCCCCACCCAGGTACCAGGCCCGGAAACCACGGAAAGGGGAACTTGCTCTTTTCTTATGTTGCTGTCAACCCCTTCCTGTACCCAAGCCTAGGGCAGCTGCTCCGTCCCCACCCGGCCTCGGCCTCCGCCGACCATTCGGGGAACTCGCGCCCGCGGCGGCCCCGGCGCGTGCCCACCTCCATCTTGGGCGCCGCGGCCCTCGGCCCGCACCCGGGGTCCCCGTTCCCCTCCGCGGCCGCTCACGCGCCTCGGCCCGGCCCTCCCGCGGGGTGACCCGCAGAGGTGGCCCTGACAGCCGCCGCCCGGCACGCGGCCCACAGGTGGTCGTGCCTGCGGGGCTCAGCGCTCGGGGACCCAGCCCTACCTGCTGCCGGAGGTGCGCGCCCCCCGCAACCGGAGGGGCCGGGAGGAGGAAGGAGCCGAGGAGCGGAGGCCAGCGGCCGAGGATGCTGTCAAGACAATGAATGAGAAGCCCGAGCGCCGCCTCCCGGGGTGGCAGCGCCCCTTCGGGGCGGAGCTCCGGGCCGGCCCCGCCCCTCGCCGCCTGGCCCGGCTCCCTGCCTCGCTCCGGCAGCCCCGCACAGGTGCGGTCCTCGCCTCGGATCTGCTCCTCCGTCCCCGTGTCACCGGGGGGCAGCCTCCCGGGCTCCAGGGGCGGACTGGATGGAGGATGGTGGGAGAGGCCTCGGGGTGGCTCCAGCGTCACCGCGCGTCCCAGGACTCAGGTCTTCACCGGGGCGCCCCTGTGCCCCCTACTCCCCAGAGTGGAGGCAAGGAACAAACGCCACCGGGTGCCAGGGGTCACCCCCACTCTTGGGTTCCCGGGGGTGCAGAGCACGGAGAGCGGAAAAGGCCTTCTACACAAGCAGGCTGTCGAGAGGGTGACTCTTGGCTGTCACCTCCCGGGAGAGACCTTGGCCGGGTTGCTTAACCTCTCTCGTCCTGTTCCCCCTCTGCCACCACCTGGCTGTGTGACCTGGGCAACAGGTCTACCTCTCTGAACCTGCGTTTCCTCACCCATAACTAGGGACAAATAGGATTTGTCTTGCCCGCTCACAAGGTTGTGAGGCTCGCCTGAGACAAGGTGTGGAGAAGCCCTGCAAAGTAGTCAGCTGTGGAAAACTTCAGGGTTGAATTACCCTGAGCCGCTGGGCCTGGCCTGCCGGGCAGCCAGGTCTGTGGCGCACGGTCTCCAGCGACAGGAATAACAGCTGTTGTTCACTGACCAGGCTACTGTTCTAGACACTCAAAGACACTAGGCGCACACTTAAATCCTCCCAACCCCGCCCCAGGTAGCAGACGCTATCTCCACTTGACACTGGAGGAAACTGAGGCACGCACTGCCTTCAACCCTGGAGGGCTCACGCCCACAGAGAAGACCTGAAAACCCAGACGCGCCCAGCCTGAGGGTGGGGATGCCAGGCAGAAGCCACTGCCTGCAGAGACCAGGGGGCTACAGCCAGGGAGGGCTGCAGGTGGGAGGGCTGGAAAGCCGGGCGCAGCCTGAGGATTAGCTCTGTGGTGGGCAGGAAGTCACTGCCATCCACCCAGCTTTGCTGGAGAAAGGCTGTCACCTCTGAGAGTGCTGGGAGGTCCTTTGCCTCCTCCCCTGCTACTGCCAGCCAGGCCTAACCTGTTTTTGCTTGCCTATGTGTGTGGAACTAAATTTAGCTAGTTTATATTTTGGTACAGGAATCGAACTCAGGGCCATGCACTTGCCAAGCAGGTGTTGTGCCGCTGAACTACAGCCCTGTCTTATTTTATTTTTTGAGGTAGGGTCTTGTGTATAGTTTAGGCTGATCTTAAATGAACTGTGTAGCTGAGAGGCCTGGAACTTGTGGCAGTCCTCCTGCCTCAGCCTCCCAAGTGCTGGGATCACAGGTGTGCGCCACCATACCCAGTCCTCCCAGCCCTTTAAAATAATTTTTTTTTCCTGTATTTAGGACAAGGTCTACAGGATTTCACTACATAGATCAGCCACCTGACCCCCCACCATGCTCCACTACCTCTTTAGGGTCAGACCCACCCAAGAGAGTCCTGTTTTCATAGTAATCCTCCTGTTTTCAGCCTCCCAGGCACTGGGATTACAGGCACACGCCACAGCCCAGTCTCAATCACCATCTCAGCATACCCTGTGGGCAGGGCCGGCACAGCACACTGGGGATCAAACCCCGGCCCCTGCACTCTGCCTAATTGTGCCTTTAGTCTATTGAGCTATCAGGCCAGCCCTTCTTTTTTAATTTTTAAATTTTTATTTGTTGAGACAGGATCCCGCTATGTAGCCCAGCCTGGCCTCAAACTTGAAGTGAAGGGGCTGGGGAGATAGCTCAGTATAAGTGAAGGGGCTGGGGAGATAGCTCAGTATAATAAGTGCTTGCCTGGCAAGCACAAGGGTCTGCGTTCAATCCCCAGTTCTGAAAAAAAAAAAAAAAAAAACAACAACAACTTGAAGTGATCCTCGTGTCTCAGCCTCCTGAGTACTTGGATTTTAGGCATGTGTCACCAGGTACAACTAAGGTTTTTTGTTTGTTTGTTTGTTTGTTTGTTTGAGACAGGGTTCTGCTAAGTGACTAAGTTCCCCAGACTAGCCTTGAACTTGGTATCTTCCTGCCTTAGCCTCCCAGAGTGTTGGGGCTACAGGTGTTCACCGCCATGCTGAGCATCTCAACATTGCCTCTTTATTTGTAGCAACACCTGGATTTTTTTGGGGGGAGGAGAGGGTATTCAACCCTTCGACCCAGGCAACCTGGAAGGCATAAGAAGGGACTCAGGGTAGCCATGTGGCCCAGCTTCCTCAGCCAAAGCAGCCCTTTTGCGGTGGCTCAGGCACGTTGCTCACTTCAAGTCTGTCTAGTCAGAAGCAGGCTCATCTTGGGGCTGCTGGGAAAAACAAGCTCTCTTTCCACTGGCGTTAGTAGGCTGGCCGTGAACTCGTGGAGATCCTCCTGCCGCAGCCTCCCAGAGTGCTGGCCTTACAGGCGCGGGACACCATGCTCGCTTTTGTTACATGAAGTAGCAGCTTCCTTTTCCATGTAAACCAGTGAGATTGGGTTAGGTTTCTGGCACTTTCCAGCTGAAAAAGTCCTGCTCCCTCTGCCCTGGAGGGAGATGGAGCCAGAGCCCTGGTGGCCTAAAATGTAGGGACTAAGTCCACATTTCCAGCAGGGCTCCCAGGACTCTCTCTCGGGTGGGTCTGACCCTAAAGAGGCAGAGGAGCATGATGGAGGTGAGGTGGCCTGGAGAATTCTGTCCAGCACAGAAGGCTCGTGTGGGGCTCGCTTTATACAGGACGAGAATAAATCAGTACAGCATCTACGAAATGCCAGGCGCAGCCGGGCGCACTGGCCAGCTTCCCCCGCCCCAGCTGTCCTTGGGGAGCCACTCCCACTTGCAGTTTTCTGCCGTTCCTGCCGGCAGAGCTCTTGCTTAGCCAGCAGAGAGACTGTTATTTTCCATCTCCATCTCCCTTCTCACCCTCCCTGGGTGTCCCAGACAGCGTGCTGGCCAGAGGCAAATTAGATTCACCTGTCCGGATCGGGGCTGGTGACCCGGGCCAGGCCAACAACAGCCTGAGACCTAACTCCACACCTTTTGTTGGAGCTTTCTGCTGGGGGACTGAGGACACAGGCATCTAGGCTGGGCTTGGCGGAGGGCACATACCTGGAATCCCAGCACTGCAGAAGCTGAGGCTGAGGCAGGAAGATCACTGTGAGTTCAAGCCCAGCCTGGGCTACAAAGTGAACTCAAGGGCAGCCTGAGCTGCATAGGGAGACCCTGTCTCAAAAAGACAAAAAAAAGGGGGGGGGCACCAGTGGTCTTCATTCCCTAGTTTGTTCCCAGGTTTAAGCACACGTACACACACAGTCCCCTCTGCCCTTCCATAGTCTCTAACCTCAGATCCAGGCCACCATTGCTGTGTTTTCTGTCACTATAAATTAGTTTAGCATGTTCTAGAATGTTCTATATTAAGGAACTCATCAGAAGGGGTCTGGTTTTTTTTTGGTTTTTTTTTTTCACTGAGCATGTGTTTTTCACTGTGCATGTTTTGAGATTCACTGAGGTTATATCGGATAAGGATCTTTGCCCAACCATGATATCATTACGTAATGCACGATTACACCAACCGTATTCAGCAGTAGTTTCCTATTTTCACCTAATACACAGCTTATATTCACATGTACATGATTGGCAGAAAAAGAAAAAAACCTACCCATCATCAGTCTTCTTGGAGCTCCATCCCCAGACCTCCTCTTTTCATTGTGAAATTGGATCTCATTATGTCATTAAATTGCCCAGGCTGGTCTAGAACTTGCAGTCGTCTGCCTCAGCCTCCCAGGGTGCTGGGTTTACGTGTGCACCACCACGCCCGGCAAAGGGTTACATTTCTATGGGGTCTTTTGGGGGGGAGGGGGACTGGGTTTCACTGTGTTGCCCAGGCTGGTCTCAGACATACAATCTCCCACCTCAGCCTCCTGAGTAGCAGCGATGACCGAAGCGTGTCACTGAACCCAGCTTCTTAAACTGGGCCTTTGTATTTATCCAGGAGAAAAAGGGAAGAGAAAGCAAAGCCATTCTAATAAAGGCAGAAAAAAAAGTTAGGATGAGGCCGGGGACACAGCTCAGTAGAATAAGCGCTTGCCTGGCAAGCACAAGGTCCTGAGTTCAATCGCTGATACCACACAAAAAAAAGAAGTTAGGATACTCTAGGGAAATGTGAACGCTACCCCAGGACTAGAGGACAGTGACTTAGTCCAGTGCAGAGGCCAGAGGTCAGAAGGTGGCCAGAGGCAGATGGCGAGTGTTATGATTTGTGTCTAGTTGTCCCCCCAAAGCCTCGTGTGGTCATGGGGCAGCTTCTGGAGTTGGTGATTGATATTCTCTCTCTTTTTGTATTGTAGGGAAGGGTCTACATGATGTTCAGGATCTCGCTACTAGATCGGACTCCTAGTGGTCCGCCTGTTTATCGCCTCCCAAGAGCTGGGATTACAGCGCCACCACGCCCAGTCTCAGTTGCTGTTTCCCTTGCCGGGGTGGAACGCCCAGCCCCCCGGGCCTGCTTGCAGGCAGGTGCTGTAATTCGCTGAGCTATTTGGCTGGCCCTGGTGATTGATTCTAGAGCTAGTGCTAGAATTGTGGGTGTGGGTGCTGCACCCGCCCCAGGGCAGGTAATCTGCATTACAATGTAAGGAGGGCAAAGAGGCTGGCTACCTGCTGCAGCTGCTGCCCCTCCCTTTGCTCTCTGCTGTCCCCCCCATGAGCTGCTGCCCTCTGCCATGTGTCGCTGTGCCTTGGAGCCAGCTGAGTATGGACTGAAACCTCCACAAACTGTGAGCTAAATAAACCTTTTCTTTCTTTCTTCATTTTTGGGTGTCGGTATTTTGTCTCATTAATGAGAGAAAAATAACGGAGACACCGAGAGACCCCAACGAGGGCACCTGTCAGCAGCAAGAAGCCTGCAAAAGTCTCTCAGCAAAGGAGTGACAGAGTCTCGTGTGCGTGTGGCCTCCCCCATCGTCTACACAGTTTGCCTGCCATGCAGGAGCCAAGCACTGAAATGACAAAGGAGGAGGAGCTTCCCCACAGAGCCTTGTCTGGAGACGGGAGAGAGAGGCTCCTGTCCGCCCGCTTCTCAAGGGCAGGGCTTGGGATATCTGTGGGCTGTGAACAGGCTAAGCAGAGGTTAGGTCTAGCTTGTTTATTGGGTTTTCCTTTTTCCTTTGGGTTCAGTTCCACTGAGGTAGGGCGGGTCTGAGCTGCTTCCTTTTTTTTTTTTTTTTTTTTTGGTGGAACTGGGGATCGAACTCAGGGCCTTGCACTTGCCAGGGAATTGCTTATTCTACGGAGCCATCTCCCTGGAGCTGCTTACTTTACGAGATGACACTTGCTGTGCCCACGGGGAGCTGAGGTGAGAACCCCTCTACTCAGCTCCCCCAGCAGCCACACCTCCAGCTTCCAGAACCTGGATTTAGGAAGAGCACTGGGCCTCCCGAGGCTGGTGTGGCTGTCCCCTTTGGGACACATCCCTTTCCTTTTCCTCAAGTCCTCAGTCTGGCTTAACTCCATTACCCTGCAGGCCAGGTTCTCTCGCCAGGGGCCTCCCTTTGTGCTCTATGAAAATGTAGCAGGTGGCCAAGCCTGCTGACACCTGTAATCCCAGCTACTCAGGAAGTGAGGCAAGAGGGTGACAAATTCGAGCCCAGTCTGGGTAACTTAAAAAGACCCTGTCTCAAAATAAAAATGAATGAAAAGGAGTGGGTTGCCGGGCACGGTGGCACATGCCTGTTAATCCCAGCACTCAGGAAGCTGAGGCAGGAAGATTGCCCTGAGTTCCAGGCCAGCCTGGGCTACAAAGTGAGTTCGAGGCCTGCCTGAACTACATAGCGAGACCATCTCAAAGAGCAAAAAATCAAACCAAAGGACAGGGCTTGAGCCCCTGACCTTTGCGCTGAGCTCCATCCCAGTCCCTCACACACAGTCCGCCTCAGGTCCTGTCCACTGTGGGAGCCTGGCACCCCCTCAGGCCACTTCCCGCTCGCCCCTCCTCACACTCAGGGCTCTCGGGCTGCCGCCCGCATGCAGTCTGTGCTTCCTTTCAGCCTGTCTTCCTGTTCCGCACAGCTCCACCCTCACCAGGGCCTCTCCGGCCTCCAACCTTCACGTTCTGCAGCCCCCAGCTAGCGGCTGCCCTCACCCTCCTGCTCCTCTTCTCCCCTCGGGTCGCCTCCTCTTTGCCCTCCGGTTACACCCAGATTCCTCCCTGCACCCCTGCCCACGCCCCAGAGCTCCCCACACTCTCTCATCCGCAGCCTGTGGTTGACAACACCCAGCCTGGCCCTGTGACCCAAAGCTTGTGTGCTCTGTGGTTCCAACCTGCCTGTCCCCTCAGGGAGGCCTCACGGGGGAGGAAGTGTTGACCTCGAATCTCTCCCTTTCACTCCACTGCCACTGCTACCCGAGTGGAGGTGCCAGTACCACAGCAGCGCCCCCAAGTCTGCTTGCTGCCTTCACTGCCTCCCATGAATCTTTGTGGGTGGTAGTTTTATTTTATTTATTTACTTTTGCTTTACCAGAGATTGAACTCAGGACCTTGCACTTACCTATAAGGCAAGCGCTTATTGTACTCAGCTATATCCCCAGCCTGTTGGTAGTTTTAAGTAGGGTCTCACTGTAGGGTCCAGGCTGGCCTTGAAGTGGAGATTATCCTGCCTCAGCCTCCCAGGTGCTGAGATTACAGACAGGTGCCCATGCCTAGCCTCTGATGAATCTTTTCTAATCTTGCTAGAATCACTTTCCTTTTTTTTTTTTTGGTGGAACTGGGGATTGAATTCAGGCTCTTGCGCTTGCCCAGGAAGCGCTTATTCCACTGAGCCATCTCCCCAGCCCCTAGAATCACTTTCCTAAAGGCAAATCTGATTATAATCTCCTGCCCTGAGAATCTCTCCCGGAGCCTTAACACCTGGAGGAAATAATCCAAGATGAGGATCCTGCAGCCTTCCTGAAACTCAGGCCCACGGCCTGGCCTGCACACGCTCCCCAGCCCGATTCCCTCTGCTTCCCCTGGGCCACGGAGACCCCACTGCTGTCCACAGGGAAGGGCTGCCCTGCCACTGGGTGTGGTGCCTGACTCTCACACAGTAACAAACCACTCAAACGTTTGTGATTGAAAATGACAACCATTTTATTATCTCATTTTTCTAGGATTTTTGAGAGGGAGGAAACAAAAGCCACTAGTGTCTTAAAAAGTGAAGCCACAACTGTTGCAGTGTAACTTCTGTCACATCCTGGTGGTCTCGGACTCATGGGAGTGGTGGTGCACACCCACGACCCCAGCACTAAGGCCGAGGCAGGAGGGTCAACATGAGCTCCAAGCCAGCACGAACTTTGTAGCAAGACCCTGTCTCAAAACACAAAACAAAACAAAAAACCTCACAAGACAAGCCAGGACGCCAGGGGAGTAGAAGGCCCCTACCTGGGATATGGGGCGTCACTAGAGTTTACAGCCTCCTTGAACCCTCCACAGAGGAGCAGGCAGACCACAGGGCTGTGTGACGCAGAGGCACTGTGTGTGTGTGTGTGTGTGTGTGTGTGTGTGTGTGTGTGTGTGTGTCTATGCCGGCCTTCTGCTGTCAGGCAGAAATGCCAAATCTAGTTTTTTCTTGACGGGGGTGGGAGGTGGGGGCAGTGAGATGGGGGTCTCACTTTATGGCTCAAGCAGGCCTCAAGCTTGCGGCAATCCTCCTGCCTCAGCCTCCTGAGCGCTGGGCTCACAGGCATTGGCCAATCCCCCTGGCCCAACCTGGCTTTTCGAGGCAAGTTGGTAGCAGACTTATTTTCTGTAATGTGAAAGTCCCAGATCTCTCGATGTTGGCAGCTAATTTTGAAACTTCTAAAAATGTTATGTGAGCAAAACTAAATACATCTTTGGTTTGGACTGGCTTTTTTGCAAAAGTTTTTTTTTCTCCCCCCCCCCAATCTTGCCAGTTTTTGTTTAGGCAGGTTCTCATTATGTTGCCCAGCCTACCCTTGAACCTCGCAGGCTCCAGAAGCTCCTGGTTCGGCTTCCTCAGTAGCAGGGACTACAGGCACTCTCCATCACACCCACTGGGATTATTTCTGACCGTTTTTTGTCCCTGGCATGGGCCTGAAGGCTCTTCTCTCTCACACTTCACGTTCCCTACTACTCCTTTAAGACTAAGGTCAAGGAGGGCCGGCCAAATAGCTCAGTTTAGAGGCCTGCAAGCAAGCTCAGAGAGGGTTCAGTCCCCGGGCCTGCCATGCTGGCCCCGTCCCCAGGGCATGCTGAGCTGGCACTTGAGGCTGGGCGTGGTGGCACACACCTGTAATCCCAGCTCTTGGGAGGCTGTAAACAGGCAGGTCACTACCAGTCTGATCTAGTAGTGAGACCCTGAGCACCCTGTAGACCCTTCCCTAAAAACAAAAAACTAAGGTCAAGGCTGCTTTCCTGTGAAGCCTTCCCTGCTGCCCCCTACACACACACACACTCCTTCAGGGTCCGTGCCTTGGGAGTGGGGTCCTCAGGGCAGAGTGGGAGAGTCCACCCCCAGCACGTACAGGGTCTGGGTTCACTCTTCTGCTCCACCCCCCCCCCAAAGAACCACCTGCCACTCCCGGCCACCCCTGCTTCCTGTGATCTCGCCTCCCCACACAGACGCTGCTGGCTGCTGTGAGTGACGCAGCCAAGGCGACCCTCAGCCTCCCCTGCCACTGTTCCAACTTCCTGCCTCCAAACAAGGTGCTAATTCTTTTTTTTTTTTTTTTTTTTTGGTCTGTTTGAGACAGGGTCTCGCTATGCAGTCAGGCTGGCCCTGAGCTCACTTTGTAGCCCAAACTGGCCTCAGACTCAATGACATTCTCCTGCCTCAGCTTCCTGAGTGCTGGGATTACTGGCCTGCGCCCAGCAGTAAACCTCCTTTCTTTATAAGTTAGGGAGCCTCTCGGGTGTGTTGTTACAGCAAGGGAAACTGACTAGTAGTTCCTCTCTCTCCCCAGCATCAGGGGCCTCTGGTGTACCCCCTTGCCATTATCATTACTACATTGGGTAGTAACTGTCCATGTGTCCAGACCCCCCCATCAGACTGAGGTTTTTTGTTTTTTGTTTTTTGTTATTAATACAGAGTCTACAGGGTCCCACTACATAGATCAGACTCATAGTGATTCTCCTGTTTTCAGCCTCCCACGAGCTGGGATTACAGGCACATGCCACCATGCCCAGTCTCAATCACAGCCTTTGTGTGCCCTGGGGGACGGGGCCAGCATGGCAAGGGGAGAATCGAACCCCAGCCACAGCACTGTGCCTAAGCAGGCGCTTTAGTCCGCTGAGCTATTTGGCTGCCCCAGGCTGAGTTTTATTGGCCCAGCACAGGGCTGGAACTCAATTAACATCAGTCTACTTTCTTTCCAAGACTGCTAAGCACCTGCTAATTCATGCATGCTAGAACAGAGCTGTAATCTCAGCCTTTTTTTATTATTATTATTATTATTTTGATACAGGTCCTTGCTATGTTGCCCAGGCTGGAACTGAACTTGCAATCCTCCTGCTGCATCCTCCCAAGTAGCTGCGATTACAGGTGGACCACTTCCTCCGGCTGTGCTGTTTTTATGATTTCTTGTCTGGACTGCCCGTTGAGAGTCTATGGAAACACAATTGATTTTTGTATATCGACCTTATATCCTGCCACTTTGCCGTTCTCATTCTTTGTGTGTGGAAATCCACACTTTTAACAAATGCTGGAATCCTCAGTACAGCAGTCTCTAGAACTTTTTTTTTTTTTTTTTTTTTTTGCGGAACCGGGGATTGAACTCAGATCCTTGAGTTTGCCAGTCAAGCGCTTATCCTACTGAGCCATCTCCCCGGCCCCACTAGAACTTTTTTATCTCCTACAGTTGAAACTATAGCAACTGAACGGCAGGTCCTCCCTCCCTCCCTCCTCCCCCAGCCCTGGAAACCAGCGTTCTAACTCGTTTCTAGATTCTGCGTACTTCAGATGCCTTGTGTAAGTCGAGTCACGTTGCATTTTCCTTCTGCGTGTTCGAGGTCATCTCATTAAACATAAAGTCTAAGGTTCATGCATGTTGTAGCCTGTGACCACACTGCCCTCCCTGCCTGGCTGAGTGACCAACCGCTGTGTGCTTGTGCCTTAAGGTCTTCTTTTCTCAATCTACCAGGGGGCATTCGGACTGTTTGTGTCTTTTGGCCATTATAAATACTGCTGAGCAAGGGCCAGCCAAATAGCTCAGCAGATTAAAGTGCCTGCAAGCAAGTGCAGGGGCCAGGGATTCAATCTCTCAGCCTGCCGCGCTGGCCCCACCCTGGGGGCTCATTGAGACTGGGCATGGTGGCGCAAGCCTGTAATCCCAGCTCTGGGAGGCTGTGAACAAAAGGATCACTGTAAGTCCGATCTAGTTGTGAGACCCTGAACACTCTGTGGATCCTTCCCTACAAAATACAAAAAATAAAAATAAATTAAAAAATAAATACTGCTAGGTGCTGGCGAGATGGCTCAGTGGTCTAAAGCACCTACTTGGAACAAGTTTAGCAAACCACAGGGACCGCTGTTCAATCCCCCAGCACCACATGCCAGCCAGCCCCGCCCCCTGGTGGGCTGAGCTGG
>NW_004524577.1:7593464-7596397 GCF_000260255.1 Octodon degus
CACTTGCCAGGGAAGTGCTTATTCTACTGAGCCATCTCCCCGGCCCCACAAATGTTTTCTTGAACTTCTCACTTCAGTTATTCTGAATAAACGCCCCATGGTGGGCTTGCTGGATCACCCCGAGGTTCCATTCTTTTGTTTGATTGGTCGGTTTGGTTTGGTTTTTTGAGACAGGGACTCATGATATAGTTCAGGCTGGCCTTGAACTTATGGCCATCCTCTTGCCTCAGCCTCTTAAGTGCTGGGATTACAGGCACCAGCCACCATGCTGTCATATCTATTTTTAACTTTTTGAGAAAATACCATACTATTTTTCATATCGATTGAGTTTTGTTTGTGTGTGTGTGTATTTTGTAGAGAAGGGTCTATAGGCTGTTCAGGGTCTAGTAGATCGGACTCATAGTGATCTGCCTGTTTATAGCCTCCCAAGAGCTGGGACTACAGGTGCGCACCACCACGGCCAGTCTCACTTGCTCTGTCAGCATGCCCGGGGGCAGGGCCAGCGCAGCAGGCCTGGGGACAAACCCCTGGTCCCTGCACCTGCTTGCAGGCGCTATAGTCTGCTGAGCTATTGGGCTGGCCCTTCAACTGACTTTTTTACATTCCCACCCAAAACCATAAACCTTACAATTGCTCTACATTCCTGCTAGCCCTTACATTTTCTAGTTTTGTTTGTTTATGTATGTATGTATGTATTTATTTATGAAGCAAGGAAAGGTTTATTTGGCTCACAGTTACTGGAGGTTTCCGTCCATACTCAGCTGGCTCCAAGGCAGAGCGGCACAGGGCAGAGGGCAGCCTTTCATGGAGGCAGCAAAGAGCAAGAGCAAATGGGAGGAGGAGCAGCAACAAGTGCTCTGTCTGCTTGTTTCTAGAATGTTCTTTGCAACAGGTATGAAGTGAAACAGGAGTGTAGTTTCGATGTGCTGTTCCTTAATGATGACACACATAGCTCTAATTTCCTAGTGCATTCGTTGGGGTTTTCTGGGTATGTGATTGGATCATGTACAAAAAGAGGTAGTTTTACTTCTTCTTTTCTAATCTACATTTGTTTGTTTTTTAAAATTTTTTTTAGGGCTGGTGAGATGGCTCAGTGGAATAAGAGCTTCCCTGGCAAGCGCAAGAGTCTGAGTTCAATCCCCAGTTCTGCCAAAAAATAAATAAATAAATAAAATAAATGTTTGGGGCGGTGAGATGGCTCAGTGGTCTAAAGCACCTACTTAGAACCTTAGAACAAGCTAAGCTAAGCAAAGCACAGGGACCGCGGTTCAATCCCCAGCACCACATGCCAGCCAGCCCCGCCCCCTGGTGGGCTGAGCTGGCCACACACACACACACACACACGCACACACATAAATAAAATTTTAAAAAAATATTAAAAAAAATTTTTTTAGGCAGGATCTCACTAGTTCAAGCTTGAACTATCAACCTCAAACTCATTATGCAGCCCAGGCTGGCCTTGCATTCCATCCTCCAGGGCTGGTGACATAGCTCAGTGGCACGGTGCCTGCCTGGCAAGTGCAAGGTCCTGAGTTTGACCTCCAACCCAAAACAAACAAAATTCAGTCCTCCTGTCTCAGCCCACCAGTGCTAGGAGTATAGGCATGGGCCACCACACTTGGTGTTTTTATTTTTGTCTTTGTTTTTGGTTTTGGTATTGGAGACTACTGAGCTGTACCCTCAGCCACCAGAGGCCTTTTATTTTCTTATTTTTCCTGGTTATAATCTCTAAAACAACAGGGCAGACATTTTTGTCTTATGCTTCATCTTTGAAGAACTTTTATCATTATATATGATGTTAGCTGTGAGTTTTCATAGATAGCCTTTGTGAGGTAAAGGCACAGGAAGTTCCTATTTCTAGCTTGTTGTGGTTTTTTGTTTTGAGACAGGATGTCACTTTGCAGTTCAGGCTCCTTGAGCTCACTATGAGCCCACACTGGCCTCAAATTCAATAGGAACCCTCCTGTTTCAGGAGTGCTAGAATCCTGGAATCTTAGAAGTGTGTTACCACGCCCACCTTGGTTTGTTGCTTTTTCTTTTCTTTTTTTTTTTTTTTCTCCCAGTACCAGGGATTGAACTCATGACCTTGCACTTGCCAGGCAAGCACTTATCCCACTGAGCTATTTCCCCAGCCCTGGTTTGTTGCTTTTTTTTTTGTTCAGGGTCTCACTACTAGATTAGACTTGTGGCGCTCCGCCTGTTTACAGCCTCCCAAGAGCTGGGATTACAGGCGCGTGCCACCACGCCCAGTCTCAATCTCGTCTCAGCAGGCAACGGGGGCGGGTGGTTTTGTTGCTTTTTGTTGTTGTTCTGGGGTTGAATCCGGGTCCTTCACACAGCCTTATGCAGAGCCCTTCCTCTTCTCTGTTTTGCATTCTGAGGTGGTGCTGCTAAATTGCTCACTTGCCCTGGCTGGGCTGGAATCTGTGATCGTCCTGCCTCTGTGGCCCAGAGTGCTGGGATCTCAAGTGTGCACCACCGTGCCTGGCTAGTTGCTTTTTTGTTTTTTACAAAGTGAGGTCAGATTTTGTCAAGGCTTTTCTTACATGTATTGAGATGGTTACGTGATTTTTCTTTATTCTACTATTTTTTTTATTCTACTATTATGTGTATTAATTTATGTGCAGGTATTAAGCTGATTTTGCATTCCTGGGATAAAACACTTTTGATCACGCTATACATCTCAGTTACTTTTCTCTCGTTGCTGGGACAAATACTCGACACCGAAAATGAAGGAAGGAAAGGTTTATGTAGCTCACAGTTAGTGGAGGTTTCAGTCCACACTCAGCTGGCTCCAAGGCAGAGCGGCACACTGCAGAGGGCAGCTGTTCGTGGCAGTGGCAGAAAACAGCAAGAGCAAAAGCAAGGAGTAGCAAGAGGGGCAACAAGGGCTGAGCCAGTCTGTCTCCCTTTTTTTTTGGAACCAGGGATTG
>NW_004524577.1:7598392-7613088 GCF_000260255.1 Octodon degus
AGAAAAAAGAAAAAATATTTTATTTATTTGGTTCAGGGCCTTGCTAGCAGCTCAGATTCATAGTGATCTTCCTGTCTCAGCCTCCCCAGTGCTAGGATTACAGGCGTGTGCCACTACACCCAGTTTAGGGGCCAGTATGGCATACTGGGCATCTAACCCAGGTCCTTGTGCTTGCCAGGCAGATGCTTAGACTGCTGAGCTACAACTGTTCCTCATACTCCTTTCTAATCTTTGCTCTTTCTTTCTTTCTTTCTTTCTTTCTTTCTTTCTTTCTTTCTTTCTTTCCTTTCTTTCTTTCTTTCTTTCTTTCTTCTATTTCTATAAGGCAAGAAATCAGCTTTAATTAAATAGAAGCTGAAATATATCAGTTGAACCAAAATAACTTTTTTAGGAGTCAGGTATGTGTTTAAATCTCTTTCATTTTTACTGACATGATGAACTATTTGTCAAAATAGAACCTATAAGCCAGGCATGGTGGCGGTACTCTTGTAATCCCAGCACTCAGGAGGCTGAGGCAGGAGGATCACTGTGAGTTTGAGGCCAGCTAAACTGCATAGCAAGACCCTATCTCAAAAAGAGTAAAAAAGAAAAGAAACTTAGGAAACCTTTTTAGACCAATGGAGTCTGAAAATCTATGGAGGCCTGGCACATCTGATAGGTTCTGGCCCTAGTATAAACTGCTGAATTATTATGGTGGTCATCTAATATGGCTCTTAAAGCCCTTAAAATAATCCCAGTTTATCTTCCCAGAGACTACCTCCCCGCTTCTTCTCCAACCCAGCCCAGCGTGCAGTTTCCTTTCACCTTTCCCACCTCCTCAGGAAGACCAATCAGCTCCTCGGATATTTCTAAACAGCCCCCTCAAACTCCACCCATAAGAGAAGCCTATAAAAGCCTCAGCTTTCTTTGTCTCAGGCCAGAGCGTCTACCTGACCCATCTGCCCTCTATGCTTTCTGTGTCTTTGGAGTTAACAATGGCTTTTTCTTTTTTCTTTTTTGTATTTTTAGGAAACGGTCTACAGGGTGTTCAAGCTCTGACTACTAGATCAGACTCATAGTAATCCGCCTGTTTACAGCCTCCCAAGAGCTGGGATTACAGGAATGCTGCCACGCCCAGTCTCAATAGCCTCTTAGCCTGCCCCAAGGGCGGGGTCAGCAGGCAGGCCCCGGGATTAAACCTGGGCCCCTGGGCCTGCTTGCAGGCGCTTTAATCTGCTGAGCTATTTGGCTGGTATAAAGACTTTTTTTTTTTAATCCTTCCTCTCTCTTTACTGTGCTACTGAAAACCCCATCACACCAAGAAAAAGAAAAGGCGCAGAATGGAGACGAGACTGAGGAGCCAGCTGGGTGCGGTGGCGCACACCTGTAATGCCAGCACTTGAGAGGCTGCAGCTGAGGCAGAAGGATCAGTGTGAGTTCGAGACCAGCCTGGGCTACAAAGTGAGCTCAAGGCCAGCCTGAGCGGCAGGCACAGCAAGACCCTGCCTCAAAGAGACAGGAGAAAAACAAGACTTGACAAGTGTTGAGTTTTGACTCTAAGTGCTTTTCCTGAAGTAAAGCCAGTGATCTTTGCTTATATCATTAATGGAATGGATGAGGACAGCTGACTTTTTTCAAGTGGAGAATAGAAATACTCAGATCTAAAGAAACAAGTAGCTCTAACCCATCAAATTTAGTGTGTTTTCAGGCTGCAAAGATAGCTCAGTGGCATAAGCGCCTGCCTGGCAAGCGCAAGGTCCTGAGTTCAATCCCCAGACCCAAAAATAAAATAAATAAATGTCAGGGGCTGGGCAGATAGCTCAGCGGCTTCAGTGCCTGCTTGGCAAGCGCATGGTCCTGAGTTTGATCCCCAGTACTGCACTAAATAAATAAATGAAATGTGTTCTCAAAGAAGAAGAAGAAAGATGGAAGAAGGAAGAAGGAGAAGAGAAAGAAAAAACCCCACAAGGCTGGGCATGGGGCACGGTGACGCAAGCCTGTCATCCCAGCCCTTGAGAGGCTGAGGCATGAGGGATCTCTGAGAGTTCAAGGCTAGCCTGAGTTACAAAGTGAGGCCCTGTCTCAAACAAACAAACAAACAAACAAACAAACAAAACACCCAAACTAAAATGAGCAACCACCATGAATAAAAGAAATTTATGGAATGTCCTATTCAAAATTTCTCTTTTATTCCTTCAAACTGTAAACAGCTGGTATAGCCTTTTGTTTTTGAGACAGCCAGTATGATTTTTTGTCTGCCTTCTGCAGAACTTTTTAAGTTTAAATTTAAAAAATAAGGGCTGGCCAAATAGCTCAGTGGATTAAAGAGCCTGCAAGCAGGTGCAGGGGCCGGGATTCGATCCCAGGGCCTGCCGAGCTGACCCCGCCCCCAGGGCACGCTGAGACTACCATGGAGACCAGGCGGTGGCCGCCTGTAATCCCAGCACTTGGGAGGCTGTAAACAGGCGGATCACCTCGACTCGGATCTAGTAGTGAGACCCTGAACACCCTGTAGACCCTCCCCTAAAATATATATGTTATATATGTTTTTTTTTTTAATTAAAAATTAAAAGCACACCTCGGGCAGTTTCTAAGCCTGAGTAGAACCTGGAGCTTTGTTAAGATTTCATAACCACTACTTTCTGGTATCTCATACTGGTCCCACCCACATTTCTAGACCTGCTTTTCCTGGTTTTCTCTTTTTTTTTTTTTTTTTTGCGGAACGGGGGATTGAACTCATGCCCTCGCGCTTGCCAGGCAAGCGCTTATTCTCCTGAGCTATTTCCCCAGCCCCGGCATTTATGTTCTAAGGACTGAACTGCCAAAGCAGTGAACTCCAGTGGTCTGGCTAGACCCTCCAAGAAGACGGCTCAAGGGGCAGAAGCCAGCTGACTTCGCGTCAGGCTCAGCGAGCGACCTGGAAACCTGGCACCTGTCTGGGTCTCAGAGTCTTTCGCAAAACAGCGGGAGGCTGCTTCTGCTCTTGCTGTGTGAGACACGTGTTTGTTTGTTTGTTTGTTTGTTTGGTTTTTCTGTTTAGTCCCAAGATAATAAAGAACGACTTTTATTCTATTTATATATTCTTTAAGAATGTCTTTTCTTTTGTTTTTTTTGAGACAGGGTCTCAACCTGGCCTAGAACTCACTATGTAGCCCAGGCTGGTCTCAAACTTGCAGGAATCCTCCTGCCTCAGCCTCCCAAATGCCGGGAGGATGAGGCAGAGTGATCATAAATTCAAACCCCGCCTGGGCTATTTAGAGATTTAGTGAGACCCTGTCTTACAGTAACACTGCAAAGGGCTGGGATGTAGCTCACGTGAAGCCGTTGGGTTCAGTCTCCAATACTGTAAAAAATAAAGTCAACAGTTCACCAGCAGCCCCCCACCTCCCTCTTCCCGATGTAACCTATGCAGATACCTGCTGTCTCTCCCTGCACACCTGGCTTTATGGGCCACGTTTGTGTCCCCAGAGTTAATGTGCTGAAGCCCTAACCCTCAATTCATGATATTAGGAGACAAAACCTTTGAGGGGAGGCGTTAGGGTTACAAGTGGTAACAGGGTATGGCCTCATATAGGATCGGTGCCCTTCTAAAAACACATGGGAAGGCCTCTTCTCCCTCTCGACCTCTCCTCTTCCTGACCCCTACCGCGTGTGAGGGTACAGCAAGCATGCAGCTGTCACCAGCCAGGCCTGCTGGCACACATGGTATAATCCCAACCTTTGGGAAGCTGAGGCAGGAGGACTGCTGCAGCTCCGGCTCCACAGTGAGTTCAAGGCCAGCCTGCACTACGCAGTGAGACTCTGTCTCAAAAAAGAGGAGAGGGAGAGAGGGAGAGGGAGGGAGAGAGACTGCCACCAGAACCTGATCTCTGAAATCAGAAATATATTTGTGCTTGTCTGTTAAGCCCCGAATCTTTTTTTTTTTTTTTCCCCCAGTACTGGGGATTGAACTCAGGACCCTGCACTTGCCAGGCGAGCGCTTATTCTACTGCGCTATCTCTCTGGCCCTAGCCCTTAATCTTATGCTAGCAGTCTGAGCAGACTAAGAAATGTCCTAGCCAGGTGTGGCAGCACATACCTGTCATCCCAACACTCAAGAGGCAGGAGAACTGCCCCGAGTTCACCAGTCTAGCCTGAACTACACTGCCTACGAGACCCTGCTTTAAGAAGCAAACGGAAGCTAGAAAATTGGTCAAATGAGAGCAGGAGGAGGCCTCAGCGCCTAAAGCAGCCCAGCTATCTCAGGCCTGAGATAAGCATCCTGCCTGGTAATGCCAGCTACTCGTCACTAGGCAACCTGTGTCACGTTACTAACTTTGCAAAGGTATAAATAAACGTCCGTACTGTTGCTCTGGGGATCGATTTTTGCCGACCAGGTCCATGAGTCACCACCTAACCCAGCTCTTGTCTTCTCATCTGTCTGTTCTTCTTTTCTCCCTGGGTACAACAGACCACACTGAGAGACCAAATGGATCCCAACAACACACAAACAGAGGAATATCTTAAACATAAACATTCCCCAGAGCAGCAAGGGAGCAGTGCGTGGGCCGGGGCTGGAGCTCAGTGCTGGAGCTCTCGTGGGGCCTGCAGCAGGTCCTGGGCCACATCCCGTCTGGGGGCTTTAGAAGGGACAGCCAAAGAGGAGAATGAATCCACTGTAAATTGCTATGAAAGCTGCGAGTGCTGGCGTACACCTGTAATCCCAGTACTTGGCAGGCTGAGGCAGGAGGATTATTGTGAGTTTGAGACCAGCCAAAGTGAGTTTAAGGCCAGCCAGACTTGCATAGTGAGATCATGTCTTAAAAAGACAAAAAAGCACAGGGGTTGGGGGTTGATCCCTGGGCCTACCATGCTGGCCCTGCCCCAGGGGCACACTGAGAGCAATTGAGACAGGGTGGTGGCGCGTCTGTAATCCCAGCTCCCGGGAGGCTGTAAACAGGAGAATCACTATGAGTCTGATCTAATAGTGAGACCCTGAACATCCTATAGACCCTTCCCTAAAATGCAGAAAAAAAAAAAAAAAGGAAAGAAAAAAAAAAAGAAAATCTTTGCAGGATGCTCAGAAAACTGTAAAAGCAGAATCGGGTAATGGTGGCACAACTTCATAAATTTAGTAAAAAAAAAAGTCAGCAAATGGTACATGTAAAATGGGTGCATATTAATTATAGCTCAACGAAACCATCTTTTAAAAAAGCTAAACACACGACAGAGGACCCCTCTACTCCTATGTTGTTTCCCAGCTCTGTGCACCACGCTGACCCGCGCCTCTGCTCCGCAGGCCGCGTGTGCACTGAGGGGAGAAGGCCAGTGCCGCCCCGCAAGTGCACCCCACTCCTGGCACCTGTCTCTCCCACCTCACAGCTGCAGGAGGACGTCGCAGGTGCGGTTAAGGTTATGGAACTTGAGCCTCCTAAGCCTCGAGGAGCAGAGACCTTGCACGACGGGAAACCAGAGGGCGGCGGGCAGAAGATGCAAACCCGGGAAGGAGGCTTGGGAACCGCAGTGGCCGCTTGTGCCCAGCAGCGAGCAAGAGGGACACCAGCTCAGGAATGCAGGGCGCAGACTGCCACCTACCCAAAGGGCAAATTCTTCCCAGAGCCTCGGGTTAGACCCCACCCACGGACACTTTGCTTTCCCTGGTGAATCCTGCTCTGAGCATCCTCGTGAGCTTAGCTGGATTTCTGAACGACAGTGAGATACTGACTTTACATATGTCTTTGTATTTTTAATGACTTGTAGGGCTGGGGTTAGGGTGGTGGCTGAGCACAAGCCTGCCATGCATGAGACTAGAGCTTGGTCGCTAGTGCCAGGGGAAAAGAAACCTTTATTTGTTTTGTTTGTTTGTTTGTTTTTAGAAGTCTTTATTTGTGATAACTGGTTAGGGCGACAACAGAAAACCAGTACAATACCTAAACTACAAATCTTCTAGTGACTTTTTTGATTTTGTTTTGTTTTGTCTTTTTGAGACAGGGTCTCGCTGTGCAGTTCAGGCTGGCATTGAGCTCACTGGGTAACCCAGGCTGGCCTCCAACAGTGATCCTCCTGCTTCGGCCTCCTGAGTGCTGGGATTACAGGGGTGTGCCACTTTTTTTTTTTTTTTTTTTTTTTTTTTCGTACAGGGTCTCACTATCCAGCTCAGACTCATAGTGATCCTCCTGTTTTCAGCCTCCCAAGTGCTGGGACTACAGGGGCACACCACCATGCCCTGTCTCAATCAAGGTCTCAGCATGCCCTAGGGGCGGAGCCGGCATGGCATGCCAGGATCAAACCTAAGCAGGTGCTTTACTCTGCTGAGCTATCTGGCCAGCCCTGTGCCACCTTCTAATGCCCTTTTATGGCCTGAAACCATGTGGTTTAAATGCTGTGGTGTGGCAGGCCCAGCCCTCCATGCCTCCATCTCCAGCTCTGTCAAGTGCTGCTGCCTGAGCCCTTCTTCCTGTGCTGAGCCCGATTTCTGGTTCTTCGGGAGGACACCTCCTCCAGGGGCCCTGCACTGCTAGGTGCTTGCAGCACCCTTGGGGTTCTTGTGCACAGCACTGCTACAGCACGGTATTACTATAACTGTGACGGCATGGACAGTGACACTTAGGAAGTATGGCAAAGAGCCATTGGTGTGCATGCGTGTGCGTGCGTTTTCACCTCGGGCTGTAACTTCCTCGAGGACAGGATCAGTTCTTAATCCTCCTCACTGCCCTTAACACAGTAGATGCTCATAAAAATGTTACTGACGTATCCCATTTGGTTTTCTTATTTTATTTTTGCCATTCCAGGGATGGAACTCAGGACTTTGCGCTTGCCATGTAGGCGCTTATGCCACTGAGCTATCCCCCGGCCCCTCGTATCCCATTTGGAAGAAAATTCGGGAACTGCTAAAAGAGCTCATTCGCTTACAAGATGGTCAGGTCGGATGGGGTGGGGGCTCAGCTTGCATCCCAGGCTGCAATTCCCTGGAATTGCCCAGGGAGGGGTCCTGCAGCCCTGACCAAGCCCCTCGCATCCAAGGGCAGGCATTTTATTTTTCTATCTGGTGCTCTTTATCTATCTATCTCTATCTATCTACCTACTTATTTTTGTCTTTTTGTGACAGGGTCTCGTTATGCAGTTCTGGCTGGCCTTGAGCGCACTTCATAGCCCAGGCTGGCCTCAAACTTGCAAGGATTCTCCTGCTTCAGCCTCCCTAGTGTTGGCGCAAGTGCTTTATAGGACACAGCTGTTGATATCTGAGGGAAAGGAACTTCATCCTTGAAAACCTTTACGGGCTTGTGTAGTGGCACAGGCTGGTAATCTCAGCACTCAGGAGGCTGAGGCAGGTTTGCTGCGAGTTCAAGGCCAGCCTGAACTGCACAGTCAAACAAACCCTGTCTCAAAAAGGCCAAGATAGACAGACAGACAGACAGACTTCTGCCTCCCAGGCCTCCTCAGCAGCCACCCGCGTCCACCCTTGCCCCTGGCTACGCATTTGGGCATCTTCCACATAAGAAAGCTGCTGACTTGGGTCACCCATGCCATGCGCTGGAGGTCCCAGCCCAGCACCAGGCTGGGATGCAAATCTTCCCAGCGAGTACAGGCTGGTGGGCTCGGGGGCACCGGTTCTTCCTCTTCCTTTGACTTCTCTTGAGGACACCTTTTTACAGACTGCAGAATTAGATAGTGACTCAAGACGGCTTTCTCTGGGAGAAAAGGGCACCCTGCAGACTGTCACCACTTCCTTATGACTTAACAATTATGTCACGCTACTATAACACTTTTTTTTTTAGCACTGCAGATGAAATTGCCGGCCTTCACGCCGAGCTACGTCTCAGTCTCACCCCCTTTTTTGAAACAGGGTCTCAGTTGCCCAGCCTGAGCTTGAACGCGTGCTCCTCCTGCCTCAGCCTCCCAGATTACAAGCGTGCACCACCATGCCTAGTTCATATCACTAGGGGGGCAATTGGCAGGATTGACAAGACTGCAAAAACGCCTGAAGACCAAGCAAAACCTTGGAAACACTGGTCAGACCGGGGGCCAGCGCCGCGCCTCAGGAGCGCCCCAGCCAACCGCTCGGTCCGTTCTCATTCCATCTGTTTTCTGCAAGCAGAAGAAACACGTTTTGGTTTTTTTTTTTTTTAACACTTTATTTCTGTTTGAATGTTCTTCCTGCACAGGTTTATGGGTTTAACAGGTAGAGAAAACTTTGTACTTGAACTCAAAATTGTACTTTAATTTTGTAGCAGCCACCCTGAGAGCCAAATCTTCACTGTTAGCTAAGAGTGACGACGCCGAACTGCTAGTTCTTTGCACGTTCTCTTTCCTTTCTATAAATGAACACAGCCAAGCTGCTCGGCGGGGGGTGGGGGGGTGGGGGGGGGGGGGGGGGGCTGCAGTGCGCAGGTGCGGCCTCGTCTCCTTTCCCACCCGCTCTGGCTGGTGTGACCGTGCGTCACTAACACCAGCTGGGCTCCCGTCGGAAACGGTGCGGGTGATCACATTTTGTCTATATTTGTAAACATCTTCATCAACATTCAAATGTGCAAATGTTTGAGCGGCACCCTAGGCCGTGTAACATGAAAAAAATGTTCTCATTCCTTCTAGCTGGAAATCAAGTGTTTTTTTATCCGAGCCAGAAGGGTTTCCTGACCATGTGTCCTTCGTGTTCTCATGTCCTTCTCCACCCAGTGTTCGTTCGTTCTTTCTTTTTTTCTTTCTTTCTTTCCTTCTTCTTTCTTTCTCTTTCTTTTCTTTTCTTTCTTTCTTTCTTTCTTTCTTTCTTTCTTTCTTTCTTTCTTTCTTTCTGAGATAGGGTCTTGCTATGCATCTCGGGCTGGCCTTGAGCTTACTGTGTATCCAAGGCTGGCTGGTCTCAAACTCCCAAGGATCCTCCTGCCTCAGCCTCCTGAGCGCTGGGATCAAACGTGTAGGCCACCATGCCCGGCTTCCCACCCAGTGTTCTTTTTTTTTTTTTTTTTTTTTCACCCAGTGTTCTTGACTGTTTCGTTTCAGGTAAATTTTTGTTTTTGGTTTTGCGGAACCAGGGATTGAACTCAGGGCCTTGCACTTGCCAGGGAAGCGCTTATTTCACTGAGCCATCTCCCCAGCCCAGTTTCAGGTAAATTTATAGTCTTTCTCTATGCTCTTGCTTGGTTCGGCTCTGTTTGGTACTGGGCATCGAACTTAAGGCCTCAGGCACGTCAGAGCGAATGCCGCAGCCCTGTCCACTACTTTTTTTTTTTTTTTCCTTTTCCGTTAACTTATTTTATTGGTACATCTGCAGCACATGCTGGTTACACCGATGGTGGAGAGTTGTGCGGGTCTCCAACACATCCTAATTCTTGTTAAGCCCTTCCCTCTTCTCCCCCCCCCATCTCTTGGTCTTGTCTACCACTTCTAAAGTTTCTTTTTCCCTTTATTTATCCAAACCAGCCCATATCCCTGAAGCCTCACTTTTTCCAAGAAGCTCTTCCCTTTCTACACTTCTAAACAGTTTATTAGAATGCAAACAATGGGAACTGGGGAGATGGCTCAGTAGAATAAGTGCTTGCCTGGCGAGTGCAAGGAAATAAATAAATAAATAAATAAAATAAGAGAATGCAAACAATGTAGTCATAAACCAACATAATGACTGTGGAGTTTTCTGTTTTTCTTTTTTGATACAGGAGATTCAAACAGAGCCTTCACATTGAGCTACTTCCCCACTCATCTTTTTTTTTTTTTTTTTTTTTTTTTTTTTTTAAGGCAGAGTCTCCTTAAGCTTCCAAGGAGCCTGGGCTGGGTTCACACTTGCAATCCTCCTGCCTCAGCCTCTCAGAGTGCTGCAATTCCAGACCTGTGCACCATGGCTAGCTGTGTTCTACTTCAAGCAAAGGTTTACTTAGAAGAAACCAGGGGCTGGGGAGATGGCTCAGTAGAATAAGCACTTGCCTGGCAAGCGCAAGGCCTGAGTTCAAAACCCAGTTCTGCAAATAAATAAATGAAAGAAACCAAAGTGCAGGGATCTAAAGTTGGCAGGTGAATCACATATATTTACTGGCTGGTGAATCACAGGTATCTAGCTCTGTTACTGCCCAAACCGTAATCAAATGACAGCAAGAAGATTTGACAGGCCGGAGAGATGGCTCAGTGGAATAAGCACTTCCCTGGTAAGCACAAGGGCCTGAGTTCAATCCCCGGTTCCGCCAATAAAAAAAAAAAAAGAAGACTTGACAGTGCCATAAACCCAAAATAACCATAAGAATGAGAGAAAACAGTAGGAACACAAATGCTTTCTTTCTTTTTTCTTTTTTTGGTGGAACTAGGGATTGAACTCAGACCCTTGCACTTGCCAGGCAAGTGCTTATTCCACTGAGCCATCTCCCCAGCCCCAAATAATAGGATTATTTATTTATTTATTTATTCAGTACTCGGGATCGAACTCAGGACCTTGTGCTTGCCAAGCAAGCACTTATTCCACTGAGCTGTCTCCCCGGCCCACAAATGTTTTCACACCAGATACGTGAGGGACAAGTGGTAGCTTAGTTGCTAGAACCAAGGACTTGGAATCTTGAGCCAGCACTGGAAAAGATAAGCCACAGCAGACTTTCTTGGCAGAAGCCAGTAAAGGCGTAAAACTGGGCAGCTTCGGGCAGAAGATGACAGGAGCCTTCTGTAGGGAATGCAGCCAACCAGAGGAAAAGGTCGGGGGACGACGGTGCCAGCAGGAGCTCCCTGGGAAACAACCCTTCGGCAGCCTGCGGTGCGGGCGCAGCTCCCAGCAGCTCGCAGTAACTCCACACACAGGTATGCCCAGCTCCCGAGTCTCACCAGACAGTGCCGGCAAGCACTGATGTAAAACCCATATGCACACCAGCAGGGCAGCACACGCCTGTAGCCCTGGCACCGTAGGAGACTGAAGCAGGAAGATCACACGTTCATGCCAGCCTGGACAACTCAGGGACTTAGCAAGACCCTGTCTCAACAGGGCCGGCTGTATAGCTCAGCCGACTAAGTGCTTGCTCTGGTAAGTGTAGGGTCCAGGGTTTGATTCCTGGCACCGCATGCTGTGTCAGCCCTGCCCCCAGGTGCACTGAGCTGGCAATGAAGTCCCGGCATGGTGGCACGCCCCTGTAATCCCAGCACTAGGGAGGCAGAAAACAGGAGGATCACTACGAGTCTGAGCTGTATAGTGAGACCCTACACACACACACACAAAGACCCTGTCTCAAAAATAAAGTGCTAGGGCCAGGGAGATGGCTCAGTAGAATAAGCGCTTACCTGGCAAGCTCAAGGGCCTGAGTTCAATCCCCGGTTCCACAAAAATAAATAAATAAATAAATAAATAAAGTGCTGGGAAAAGTAAATTTTAACAAAAACTAATCTCAACTCCATCCTTCCTTTGGAGGGGCAATTGTCTTAGTGCATTTTCTGTTGCTACAACAAGATTTATGCACTTGGTAATTTTTATTTTATTTTTTTGTGGAACCAGGGATTGAACTCAGGCCCTTGCACTTGGCAGGCAAGCGCTTTTTCTACTGAGCTATCTCCCCAGCCCCAACACCTGGTAATTTATAGAGCAGGGGTTTGGCCAGGCATGGCGGTGCAGGACTGGGATCCCAGTACTCAAGAGGCTGAAGAAGGAAGATCATGTGGGCAAGCCCAGACTGGGTAATGTAGTGACCTAGTGAGACCTTCTCAAAAAAATAATAAAAAGAGCAGGGGACATAGCTCAGTGAGACAGCCCTGGGTTGAGTCCCAGCAGCCCGCACACACAGACTCCTATGAAATGAGGAAGACCCACGGGCGCCCGTGTGCTTGCTCTGTCCCCCACCAGATGCTCACTTTCCCATGCATGAAGAGGGACAGCTGGGCATGATGGCACACACCTGCAATCCCAGCACAGGAAGGCTGAGGCAGGAAGACTGCGGTGAGTGCCAGGCCAGTGTGGGCTAGAAAGAGAGTTCAAGGGCAGCCTGAACTGCATAGCGAGACCCTGTCTCGAAAAGAAAAAAAGGAATGGAAAGAAAAGAAAGGACTAAACTGTCACCCCTCCAGGGGAGGAAAGGAGCTGGGATTGGAGCTTGTTAAACTGTACAGAGGAATTTTAGGCACAGTTCCGTAACAAAACAAAAAGAAAAACAGGAAGTGAATGTGGATTGCCCCACACCATGAAGGAAAACAGACTGCGGCCAAAGACTTGAGAGCCCCACGGAGCGAGGACAGCCAGGCTTCCAGGAGCACTGTGAGCCAGGACGGGCCTGGGCATCCCAGTGCCCGCGGTGCTGGGGACGCAGCTGTGCACCCTAAATAGCCAACACACGGGATGTCCAGACTTGAACTCTCTGCCCAGGCTATTATCTAGATGTAAAAATAAAACACAGGAAGACATTTTCAGACCTATAAAGTCTTAGCACAGAAAGAAAAAGATACGGAATCCAGGGAATGAGGACTCCCACTCAGGAAAGACTGGAAGGAACCCCTCGTATGTGATGGCTATGGGCGGGCACGGTCTGTCCCCATGATCTGCCTGCTGTGGGCTTGATCCCCGTAGGGCAGGCTCGAGAGGTGGCGGAGCTGGGTGGGAGGGGATGAGGTCATTACTGGCACTGCCCTCAGGAGGAATCAATGCGGTTCTTAAGGGGCACTGGTCAGTTCCTATGAGCACCAGCTGTTACAAAAACAACCAGGGTGAGCCCACCGGGCTCCCTGCTCCATTGCGCCATGTGGTCTTTCCCTTTGTACAAGTTCCCACGTGGCACTACCGTCCTTAACACCCTCACCCGAGGCTGAAGAGATTATGCTGCCTGATGTTGGACCTTCAGCCTCCAAAACTGTGGGCTAAATAAATCTCCTTTATTCATAAAATTCCAAGACTTGAATCCAGGCATGGTGTGCAACTGTAAACCTAGCCCTCAGGAGGCTGAGGCACCATGAGTTCAAGGCCAGCCAGGGACACATAGTGAGTTGGAGGTCAACCTAGACTGCAGAGCGAAACCCTGTCTCAAAAAACCCAATAAATACATAGCTAGATGGTAGATAAATAGGTGGACAGTTGCAGTCAGGGTTTACAAGAGAAAATACTTAATACAGGTCACATAATTTATAGGATTATTTTATAACATTCACCCAAAGAGTCCAATGCAGAAGAGTGCAAGAGATCTACCCACATACCAGAGACCCAAGGAATCCAGCTGAGGGCCTTGATCCCACAGCAGTGTCCCACCCGAGTCCGGCTGGAGGCCGAGAGCCCACAGCGGCATCCTGCCCGAGTCCAGCTGGAGGCCCAGAGCCCACAGCAGGGTCTCACGCAAGTTTGTCTCAAGGACCTGCACCAGGAAGGCGCAAAGGCCAGGGGTGGAAGCTAGAAAGTCTGCGCCAGCGGGCTGGAGGATCTGAGGCAGCAGGCTGAGTGGTCTGCATTGGAGCCAGGAAGCGGTACTCAAGGTAAGGACCAGAGCCCCCTGAGAGAGAACCGCACCATCCTGAGTGCCAGTGAGGGCCCCAACTCCTGCAATGATGACAACAGCTGAGCTCCTATCAAGAAAACCAGTGTGACAGGCTCCTCCAGGAGAACCAACCGCACACCACCTTCCCTCCAGTTCTTTTTTTCTTTTGTACGGGGGATCAAACTCAGGGTCTCGCACTTGCCAGGCAGACACTTATTCTGCTGAGCTACACTGCTGGCAACTGCCCCCAGGTGGGCCCTCCGCACCCAGCGCCACCAGCTGATTCGGTCCAGCTGGGTGTTACAAGGTGCCCATTAGTCTAATCCACCAGACAGATGGATGTCTGGACAGAGGGGCGAACAGACAAGACGGTTCTGTCCGAATACCCAGCCTCCAGTATTTTGTTACAGCAACAGAAAACCGTGGAGTAAGGAGATCTCGAGAAGACAGCCGGGCCAGGGAGACAGCTCAGTGGCATAAGCACCTGCCTAGCGCAAGGTCCTGAGTTTGATCCTTGGCACCAAGACAGTAGCAGGTCTAGAGAAAACTGCAGATGGACCCTGACCAGAAAGCTACTGAGAACCATCTTTATTTATTTTTATTTTATTGGCAGAACTGGGAATTGAACTCAGGCCCTTGCACTTGCCAGGGAAGCACTTACTCCACTGAGCCATCTCCCCGGCCCCCTGAGAACCATCTTGAAGGAGATAAAACTTACATAAACTATAGTATGTTTAAAGATAGCAAGGTGTTTACACCCTAAGGTAGAATTTAGGGTTGAAGTAGTGTTACATACAAAACAAAACAAAACAAAACAAAGACGTGATACAATTATTAACTCAGGGGAGTAAAGGGAGAAGGAAGGGTGGGGGAGTAATGATTCCAGGATGAAGCTGCGTACACGCTAGAGATGCAAACCCCGACTAGCTACTCTACAGACAGGAAGTGAGGAGGCCCCGCCTCAGAAGCAGGCGGCTGCGGCAGAGCAGGGCGGATCGGATGACATCTGAGACCAAAAGGTCAGGACGTCTCCGTGCGAGGATGTTATTTAGAGATGCAGAGGTAAGTATAAAAGGCTCCTCCGAAGCGGCCAGGTGGCCTAATATGTGTATTTGTAGCTGCAAGAAGGATAAATAGAAACCCAGTTGAGGCAAAGGATGATTTCTTCACTTAGGATATGTGCGCTATTTTAAGAAACTTTTTTTTTTCATTTAAAAAATGGGGGGGGGGCTGGTGAGATGGCTCAGTGGTCTAAAGCACCTACCTAGAACAAGCTTAGCAAAGCACAGGGACTGCGGTTCAATCCCCCAGCACCACATGCCA
>NW_004524577.1:7613188-7622200 GCF_000260255.1 Octodon degus
GACTGCGGTTCAATCCCCCAGCACCACATGCCAGCCAGCCCCGCCCTCTGGTGGGCTGAGCTGGCCACACACACACACACACACACACACACACAAAATTAAAAATAAATAAATAAATAAAAAATATGGGGATTTTTGCTTTCTTTTGTGACTCTGAAAAATGTGCGGTAAAAAATTTCTCTAATACAAATTTTTACCCTTCAAAATAAATAAATAAATAAATATGGGGGAGATGGGTCAGTGGCACAAGTCTTAAAGCACCTGTTCAGGCAGACGCGGGGCTGGGAGTTCAACTCCCAGGCCTGCGGTGCTGGCCCTGCCTGCTGAGAAGGGCAACTGAGACTGCGCCTGGTGGCGCGCCCCTGTAATCCCAGCTCTTGGGAGGCTGTAAACAGGCGGATCACTAAGAGTCTGATCTACTTAGTGAGACCCTGTACACCTTATCCTAAACACAAAAAAAGAGGGGAGTGTGTTCTAAAATACAAAACAAAAAAGAACTAGTCAGATAGCTCAGTGGATTAAAGCGCCTGCTTAGGCAGATACAGAAGTCAGTGGTTTGATCCCCTGCTGGCCATGCCACACTGAGACAGCGACTGAGACTGGGCATGGTGGCACAGGCCTGTAATCTCTGTGCTTGGGAAGCTGAAAACAGGAGGATCACTGCGAGTCCCATCTGTGTAGTGAGACCCTGTAGACCCTGTACTAAAATTAAAAATAAATCAATAAATAATAAAAAGGGATGTTATAATTGACCAAAAGGAGAAATTTTCTGATAATCTTTCCATGAAGAGGTAGGACTTGTGTCACCTCCCAAGAACTCCGACCGGCTGGCTAGTGACTGTCTCCACAGAGTGTGGCGGTGAGGAGGCTAGGGGATTTCCAAGGCTGGGTCACGCCAAACCCGCCGAGCAGTTGTCATGTGGCTCCCTGGGCTGCTGGTTCCTGCAAATCCAACCATTCCCAGGCATGGTGGAAGACACCTAGGATCCAAGCAGGAAGGGAGAGGCAGACGGGTCACAAGCTGGAGCTGAGCCTGGGGCACGTCCTCATTTAGTGAGATCTTGACTTGAAATGTAAAAAATACATAGAGCTGGGCCTCAGACATGGTGGCCCGTGCCTGTAATTCCAGCATTGAGGAAGCCGAGGTAAGAGGGTCTAGGTGAGTTTGGGGTCAGCCTGGGTTGCATAAGCAAGTTCAAGGCCAGCCTGAACTGTAAAAGGAGAACCTTCTCTCAAAAAAAACCAAGGCATGAAACTCATTGTGCAGGCCCTAGATTCAGTCTCCATTGTGTGCACACACACACACCCCTAGGTCACAGGCATGTGAATAAAGAAGCCGGACTAGATGGGTCTGGTAGTGCTGTCAGTCATTCCAGGAGGCTGAGGCAGGTGGATTGCAAGTTCAAGCCTGGTTTTGGCAACTCAGTGACTAAGAGAAACTTTCTCTCAAAATAATGAACACAGGGGCTGTGGCGATAGCTCAGCGGCATAAGCACCTGCCTGGCAAGCGCAAGGTCCTGACATCCCCAGTTAAAAATAAAAGAGGGAGGGAGGGGATGGGGTGGTGAGATAGGTCCGTGGTCTAAAGCTCCTGCGTAGGCAAGCTTGGGCACGCACAGGGGGACTGAAGTTCTATCCCCAGCACCACATGCTGCTGCACCAGCCCCAGCCTTAGGGTGGGTTGAACTGGCCAGAAAAAAAGGGAAATATCACTTGATGAAAAAAATAATAACACCATAAGGGCTGGGGATATAGCTCAGCAACATAAGCACCTGCCTGGCAAGCGCAAGGTCCCCAGTTCGATCCCCAGTATTGCAAAAATAAATAAATAAATAAATAAATAAATAAATAAAACACTGGCATACCTTGGCACTCACTTCTCTGAACCCAGCACTGCATATTTTGAAGTGAACATTTTGTCCTTGTTTGTCAGTTGTCTGGTACTTGATGCCGAAGCATGAACTTGGTGTCAACTGCCCCAGGGCCTCAGTATCAGAAAAAGGAGAAGGGGAGGACAGGGAGAAGGGGGACATGATGGGACCCCCAGCCAGAGCCACACCCAGGTCAGGGCTGCAGGTTGGCCCAGCTCGGAGCCCATCATAGCTTGTTTCCTGGGCCTTTTCTAATTTCCACCCACAGAAGCAATGAGCATTACAAAGCAAAGTCTGGAGACTGGGCCTGGTGGCGTGCGCCTGTAATCCCCGCTCTTGGGAGGCCGAACACCGGTGGACCACAGGTGAGACCCCGCAGACCCATACTAAAACACAAAAAATAAATTAAATAAAAATAAGTCTGAGGGCTGGTGAGGTGGCTCAGTGGTCTAAAGCACCTACTTGAAACAAGCTTGGCAAAAGCACAGGGTCGGCAGTTCAATCCCCCAGCACCACATGCCAGCCAGCCCCGCCCACTGGTGGGCTGAGCTGGCCACACACAGACACACACACACACACACACACACACAAATAAATAATTAAAAGAAAAATAAGTCTGAGACTAAGGGTATAGCTCGGCGGCAGCTTGCTCACGCAGCATGTGTAAGCCCCTCAGTTCAGTCTCCAGTGGTGAAAAATAAACAAAAATTTACATGCATGTTTATGCCACTAAATTTTGGGACTTTTGTTTTGTTTTGGTGGCACTCCCCAGCTTTTTGTTTTCTTAAGTTTTAAAATTTTGAGACAGACTCTCAATAAATTGCTAGTTGTCTAGACTGGGTTTGAACTGGCCCAGCCTCAGCCTTGTTTTTTTCTTGTTTATTTATTTATTTTTGTATTTAGTACAGAGCCTATAGGGTCTCACTAGGTAGATCAGACTTGTAGTGATTCTCCTGTTTTCAGCCCCCCAAGCACTGGGATTACAGGCATGTGCCACCATGCCCAGTCTCAGTCACTGTCTCAGTGGGCGCTGGGGGCAGGGCCGGCACGGCAGGGCAGGGCAGGGATCGAACCCCAGCTGCTGCGCTCTGTCTGAGCAGGTGCTTTAGTCTGCTGAGCTATCTGTCCGGCCTGTTTTTTAATTTTTATTTATTTATTTATTTTGGGGCGGGACCAGGGATCAAAGTTAGACCCTTGGAACTTGCCCGGGAAGTGCTTATGCCACTGAGCCATCTCCCTGGCCCTACACCCTCCCCCCCCCACCCCAATTTTTGATATAGTAACTGGTAATGGAAAGAAAAGCTAAGGGAAAAAACTGTGATTGTGCTCTGTGTGTTGAGCGAGGCACAGGGGCCACATCTATAATGTCAGCACTGTGTGTTTGCTTGACAGGATCTCACTGTGTGACTCAGGCTGGCCGTGAACTCTCAGCAATCCTCCCTCCTCAGCCTCATGAGTGCTGGGATTGTAGGTGAGCACAACCACACTCAAGCAATGGCAGCATTCTTTGCGGCTGAGATAGGAGGTTCACAAGTTTGAGCCCAGTCTGGGCAGCTTAGCAAAAACTTGTTTCGAAATACAAAATAAAAGAGGACATGTAAGCTAGTGCAAAAGTCCGAGGATCCGGCCAGTGTGGTGATTTGTGCCTATAAATCCAGCACTCAGGAGCCTCAGGCAAGAGGATCCCTGTGAGTTCAGGGCCAGCTTGGGCTGCATAGTAAGTTCAAAGGCAGACTCCACCACATGAGGCCCTCCCTCAGCAAAACACCGTAGATCGCAGCATAGCTGTGACTACTAGAACAGTAAGTAATGCCAGGCGTGGTGGAGCACACCTGTTATCCCAGCACTGGGGAGGCTGAGGCAGGAGGATCCTTGTGAGTCTGAGATCAGCCTGGGCTACAAAGTGAGCTCAAGGCCAGCCTGCACTGCATAGGGAAGCTCTATCTAAAAAAAGACACCCCCCCCAAAAAAAAAAAGAAAAAGAAAATCATAGGAAGCTAAATTGAACATGTATAAATTAATCATTGGATGCAAAGTTATTGAGCAATATCTCACTCTAGGTACTGAATGCTTATTGAATTTTTTTTTTTTTTTTTCAGAACTGGGGATTGAACTCAGGCCCTTGAGCTTGCCAGGGAAGCGCTTATTCTACTGAGCCATCTCCCTGGCTCCTGATTTTAATTTCAAACTATCATTTCAAGAATGTAAAAAACAAAACAAAACGAGCAAAAGGCCCTTCATTCTTTGTGCCTTTTCAGTCCTGATGGTGAAGCAGTGGGAAGAAGCTTAAAGGGATTCAAGTGAGGAGGGAGCAGCTCCGGGCGGGCGTGAGAAGCCCTCAGTACTGCCCCAGCACCAGAGAGTGGTAAGTAAATAGATAAATCTGAGTGATTGCAAAGGAAACTGTGATTAAGAGAAATATAACCTGCAATCCCAGCGCTTGGGAGGCTGAGAACAGGAACAGCACTGTGAGCCTGATCTGTGTAATGAGACCCTGTAGACCCCGTGCTAAATCCATCTAAAAAAAAAATTAATATTTCTAAAAAAGGTAAACCTAAAAGAAATATAAGGCAGCATGGTGGCGCACATCTATGACTGGAGCACTCAGAAGGCTGAGGCAGAAGGATCTCTAGGAGTTCAAGGCCAGCTTAGACTACACATTGAGTCCAAGGCCACACGCTACATAGTGTGACTCTACCTCAAGGAAAAAACAAAGAAGAAAAGAAAAACAAAAGTAAGAAAAGCCACCTGAGCCAGGAAGACAGAGTGGTACAAACCTATGTGAATCGCGTCAGGGTGGCTGTGACTTGGAAAGCACTGAGGTTACGAAACGTGTCATCAACAACAGAAAGGGCTTTTTATGGCTATATTTGGAGCAAAAAGAAGAACAAGGAGCACACAGGCCGATTGCTGCTGGTGGATGGTGTAATCCTAACAGATGACCAGAGAAAGCAGAACTGCGCAACTATCTTTTATTTTTTATTTTTTTAGGACAGGGTCTACAAGGTCTCTCTACACAGATCAGGCTCCCAAGCGCTGAGATTACAGGCGCGCACCACCACAACCAGTCTCAATCCCGCTCAGTTTGCCCCTGGGGCAGGGCCAGCGGGCAGATCCGACTTCTGACCCCTGCATGTGCCTAAGCAGGTGCTTTAGTCTGCTGAGCTATCCGGCCCGCCCTTCAACTTTCATCTGGTGTTTTTTCTATAAAGAACATGATGCTTAAGATTTAACTGCCTGGGGCTGGGGAGATGGCTCAGTGGTCTAAAGCACCTACTTAGAACGATCTTAGCAAAGCACAGGGACCGCAGTTCAATCCCCCAGCACCACATGCCAGCCAGCCCCGCCCCCTGGTGGGCTGAGCTGGCCACACACACACACACACACACACACATAAATTTAAAAAAAAAAAAGTTCTAAAAAAGATTTAACTGCCTTAAGCTTGGAGCTAAGAGGGAATCGCAGGGTCACAGGAGTGAAGACTGAGAGCGGGCGGTGTAGCGATGGGGAGAACACCTGCCTGCCACATCTAAGGCCCTGGGTTTGATTCCAGCCCCACAATCCAGCCAGCCATCAACAGATTCTAACTCAAATGAAGTAGTCTAGATCCCATTCAGATACATCTGAGACACTGCAGACAAATGTTGAGAGACTTTAGAAAATAGAAGTACTAAGGATACCAAATATTGTTCTTGCTTCCAAGAAATTTTATAAAGTACTTTACAAAACTTTATTTTGGGCTAGGGATATAGCTCAGTGGCACAGTGCCTGCTTTGCAAGTGTGAGGTCCTGAGTTCGATTCCCAGTACCCAAAAAGAAAACCCCAAACTGTTCATCAATGGTTTTGGTATTAGTCTCCCTGAAAAAAGGATTTTTTCTTTCTTTCTTTTTTTTTTTTTTTTTTTTGCGGTACTGGGGATTGAACTCAGGACCCTGCACTTATCAGGCAAGCATTTGGTCTACTGAGCTACCTTCCTAGGGCCCAAAGAAGCATTTTGTTTGATTGGTTTGTTTTGGTTTTTGAGACAGGGTCTTGCTATGTAGTCTAGGCTGGCCCTGAACTTGTGATGTTTTTGTTGTTTTGCTTTTGTAGCACTGGGGACTGAATCCAGGGCCTTTATACTGAGCTATATTCCCCCTTTTTTTGGGGGGGGGCAGGGTCTCACAATGTAGCCTAAACTAGTCTCAAACTCAGAGCAATCTTCCTGCCTCTGCCTTCTGAGTGCTGGGATTATGGGCCTGCACCATCACACCACTTTATTTTTTTATTTTGAGACTGGGTCCTGCAAAATTGCCAGGCTGGGCTCTAATTTAGTATCCTCCTGCCTCAGCCTCCCAGTACGGGGATTACAGGTGTGAGCACCTGGCTCAGCTTCCCCCATAAAGTTATCTCTCCTGTTCTTCAGATCATTTGCCCCCAGCAAGTCGCAGGAGTGGTGAGAACTACTCACTTCCTGTTTTCACAGTAGATTACAACCCTGCGAGACAGGGAGCCCCTGGGCCTTCCCTTGTTTTCTGCTTCAATATCCGGAAGAGTGAGAGAGCGCTTCATCAAATCTTTGCAGATGACAAAAAGAAATATGAGCAAGTTTGGGTATTGTGTGGGTCTATAATAATTTGAACATTAACAATGGTTTTAACAAACAGTGAAAAAAAAAAAAGAAATGGTCAGCACCAACTTTTCTGAAAATTCTGGAAGTTAACCAAGGTTTGCAGCAGTTTGAAGAATGCTGCTTCGAGAAAAGTGGCTCAGAGCTGGGCACAGGGGTGCGTACCTGCAATCCTGGTGCTCCGGTAAACTGAGGCATGAAGACTGCAAATTCAAACAAGGGCAATTTAGAGATCCACCAGCGCACATTCTCGCTGCAGCCTGGCAGCCAACGAGGGGTGGGGGTGGGGTCTTCCAAAGCCCTTTCTCAAGCAGCTGTCATTTTTTTTTTCCCCTGTATTTAGGACAGGGTCTAAAGGGTCTCACTACACAAATCAGACTTGTAATGATCCTCCTGTTTTCAGCCTTCCAAGGCTGGGATCACAGATGCGCCATCAGCACACCCAGTCTGATGGCCAGCACCGCCCCGGGAGGGGCCGGCAGGGCTGCAGATGGAGCTGGGCTCTGCGCTCTGCCTAAGCTGGCGCTGTAGTCCGCTGAGCTATCAGGCCAGCACGAACAATGCGCAAAGCCTCCTCCCCTGTGGGGACTCTTCTGAGATATCTTCGCACAAGTGTTTATGTTTTGCCGCCGCCGCTGGACTTGGTGGGCAGCTGTCAGGGTGAGGGACAGCTCAGCTAACAGCTCCAGGGGAACACAAAGTCAGTGGGGGAGGGAGAGCTCGGCGGTCTGCTCTCCAGGGTCATCCACAGAAAGAACTCTGCCTTAAGAGAAGGAAACTGTGGGCCGGGGAGATGGCTCAGTAGGATAAGCACTTGACTGGCAAACGCAAGGATCTGAGTTCAATCCCCGGTTCCAAAAAAAAAAAAAAAGAAGAGAAGGAAACTGCCACATGCGAGTGAGCTGGCCCTGGGCTACAAAGCGAGCTCCTGGCCAGCCTGAACGACATAGAGACCCTGTCTCAAAAAGACAAAGGAAAGAAAAAGAGCAGCTGTGTGCTGCGACATGTCAGTACTTGCTCCATGACATATGAGTATAATTTTGGACAATGACACTGAGAAGGTCAGTGTTACTAAAGTTGCTTCCAATAAGAAAATAATGGTAAGGGGCCGGGGAGATGGCTCAGCAGAATAAGCGCTTCCCTGGCAAGTGCAAGGGCCTGAGTTCAATCCCCGGTTCCACCAAAAAAAAAAAAAAAGAAAAGAATGGTAACCTGCACCCACAGGAACAAATTATCTCCATAAACGGTAAGGTAAATATGAAAACTCTATGAATACACAACCAACCTCTCTCTCTGTCTCTCCTTCTCCCTGTCTTTTTGGAGACAAGGTCAAGCTCCGCAGTTCCGGCTGGCCTTGGGCTCACTTTGTAGCCCAAGCTGCTCTGGAACTCACAACGGTCCTCCTGCCTCAGCCTCCTGGTACTGCGATTACAGGCAATTACAGGTATGTGCCTTCTCACCCAACTACCACTCCCCTTTTTGGCAGTTTCTTTAAGTACATGAAATTAAAAATAAAGAAGATTTAACTTCCAGGGTTTTCAGAAAAGTTGGTGCTGAGGGGCTGGAGAGGTAGCTCGGCAGTTAAAGCACCTGCCTGGAAAGTGCAAGGACCCAGGTTCAATCCCCAGTACCACATGCCGCTCTGGCCCCGAAGCCATGCTGGTCACCGAAACGGCATGGTGGCATGCGCCTGTAATCCCACCAGCGCTTGGGAGTCTGAAAACCGGAGGCTCACTGTGAGTGATCTTTGCAGTGAAACCCTGTAGATTTCTGTGCTAAATACATTAAAAAAAAAAAAAGGAGGAATAAATAACATTCTATATCTCAAAGCCATTCAGTTAGTGTAAATTTGAAGTAGGTTCTGGTATACAGTATATAAAGTAATCCCTAAAACAGCCATTAAGAAAATAACAAGGGCCTGGGAGATGACTCAGTAGAATAAGCGCTTCCCTGGCAAGCACAAGGGTCTAAGTTCAATCCCTGGTTCTGAAGAGAATAAATAAATAAATAAATAAATAAATGAATTTACATGTTACACAATACTCAATGCAAAAGAAAGCAGTCAGGTAGGAGCAGAGAAACAAAAAAACGACTTAACACGCAAAGACAAAAGAATGGCAGATATAAATCTACCTATGTCAACAGTATTATCTGTGAGTGAATTAAGCAATAAAAAAAGTAGAGATTGTCACACTGGATAATCTCCAGGCGATACATTTCATATTCAGAACTATGAAGAGGTGGAAAGTAACGGGCTAATGCGGAGCAAGCTTCGAACGTCCTGGCTTCTGGGGTGGGGGCTTGCCCGGAAACCCAGTACGTATGGCAAAAGGATTATGAATTGAGCCCAGCATGGGCAACTGAGCGAGAATGTTTCAAAATACAGAATAAAAGAAGGGCTGAGGGGAGAAAAGGAAGGGGCTAGAGAAGCAGCTCAAGGTGGAAGCAGGACGTTCAACCCCAGTATAGAAAAAAAGGGAAGAAAGACATCTACACGGTTCTCACCGTTACATGCTATTTATTTATTTTTT
>NW_004524577.1:7623070-7624623 GCF_000260255.1 Octodon degus
GCTTGCCAGGGAAACACTTATTCCAATGAGCCATCTCCCCGGCCCTGGACTGGGTTTTTGAGACAGGCTCTCACTATGTAGTTCAGCTGTCTCACCTTGGAAAGGGGGCTTTAAAGAAATTATTCGACAAGGTTTTGTTGTTGTTTTTTTGGCAGTACTGGGGATTGAACTCATGACCTTGAACTTGCCAGGCAAGCACTTATTCTACTAAGCTATCTCCCCAGCTCTACAGGTTGATTGTGGTAATTCTCACACAATTGATGCGTTGACCAAAATTTGCTAATCTGTGAATTTTTTTTGTCATGTTGTTGATCAAACCCAAGGCCTTGTACACACACTAAAAGTGCTTTACCACTGAGATATATCCCAGCCCATAAAACAATTTTATGTCAATTAGGGAGACAGTTCTAATAATGGGCAATATCTAACAGCTTTATAGCCTTTGGATGTTTAAGGCCTAAAAGTTGAAAATCTCCAAAATTTTACTATCTTACAACGTTGTGAAATAGCTGGAATAAATACTATTGTCTCAAATTTGCATTTGAGAAAGCTAAACTTCAGAAAAGTTATGATACTCAACCAGTTCACATAAAAACAAATCTTGGGCCGGGGAGATGGCTCAGTGGAGTAAGTGCTTCCCTGGCAAGCTCAAGGACCTGAGTTCAATCCCCGGTTCCGCTGCTTCACATAGTGACTGTAAAATTCAAGTGATATCACGTACACCCAGGCACTCGTGTCCCTCTCCAATTCTGCCATTTCCAACATGGCACAGGGGTATACATGAAATATACGTTCAAATGGCATAGTCACGGGGCCGGGGAGATGGCTCAGTAGGACAAGCGCTTGACTGGCAAACGCAAGGATCTGAGTTCAATCCCCGGTTCCGCCAAAAAAATAAATAAATAAATAAATAAACAAATGGCATAGTCAGGGTTGGCCAGATAGCTCAGGAGAATAAAGTGCCTGCTTAGGCAGAGTGCAGCAGCCAGGGTTTAATCCCCAGAGTGCTGTGCCAGGCCCAGCCCACAGGGCGTGCTGAGATGGGGATTGAGCCTGGGCGTGGTGGTGCCCACCTGTAATCCCAGCGCTTGGGAGGCTGAACAGAGGAGAATCACTACAAGTCCGATCTATGCAGTGAGACCCTGTAGATCCTGCAGACCATGTACCAAATACAAAAAAAGCTGAATTCCAACACCTATAGTATTTAGATGCCAATAGAATATCCACCTCTGACAGGACTAAACAAAAAAAGGGGGATATAAAGGAAAGATCATTTTGTATTTATATATACAAAACAGGCTAGATATACAGCTACTTTCGCTTAATTCAGTGAGAAGAACAAGGTGTACTAATAGTGTTTGGACAGGATATCCTGTCTGCTTCTTGTACTATGGATAACCGCTAAGAAGATAACAATGTACAATGTATTGATTATTGAAACTGACCTATTGGGGCCAGGGAGATAGCTCAGTGAAATAAGCACTTGCCTGGTAAGCCCAAGGGCCTGAGTTCAATCCCTGGTTCTGCAAAAAAAATAAAATAAAATAAAAATA
>NW_004524577.1:7625203-7630538 GCF_000260255.1 Octodon degus
AATGATGATATTGGAGCCGGGGAGATGGCTCAGTGGAATAAGTGCTTCCCCGGCAAGCACAAGGGCCTGAGTTCAATCCCCGGTTCCGGAAAAAAAAAAGAATGATGATACTATTAAATACAATCCAGAAAAGAAACAGGCTCTGGGCCAGCCAAATAGCTCAGCAGATTAAAGCAGCTGTTTAGGCAGATGCAGGGGCTGGGGTTCGATCCCCGGTGTGCTGAGACAGCCATTGAGACTGGGCATGGTGGTGCGCCTGTAATCCCAGCCCTTTGGGAGGATGAAAACAGGAGAATCATTAAGAGTCCAATCTGGGGCTGGTGAGATGGCTCCGTGGTCTAAAGCACCTACTTAGAACAAGCTTAACAAAGCACAGGGACTGCAGTTCAATCCCCCAGCGCCACATGCCAGCCGGCCCCGCCCCCAGGTGGGCTGAGCTGGCCACACACACACACACACAAATACATAAAATTTTAAAAAAAGAGTCCAATCTAGTAGTGAGACCCTGTATACCCTTACCAAAAAATTAATTAATTTTAAAAAACTGGACTCGTAGTGATCCGCCTGTGTTCAACCTCCCATGAGCTGGGATTACAGGCATGTGCACCACACCCAGGCTCAATCTCCCCTCTTCTGGGGTGCACAGCAGACCTGTGTCTGCCTAAGCAGGGGCTTTAATCCGCTGAACTATTTTGCCGGCCCTTATAATCTGGTTTTCAGTACTAGAGATGAAACCTAGGGCCTCACTGATGCTTAGCAAGTACATTATCACTAACGTACAGCTCCAGCCTTTGTGTGTGTGTGTGTGTGTGTGTGTGTGTGTGTGTGTGTGTGATTTTTAAGGTGGGGCTTAAATTGTCCAGGGTGGTCTAACTTGCAATCTTCCTGCCTCAGCCACCCACGTAGCTGGGGAGTGCTACCATGTCCAGTTTGATTTTTGACTCGCAGTGATGGGGATGGACTCAAGCCTTACTCATGCCAGGCAAGTGCCCTGCCTCTGAGCTCCACCCTACCCCAAGGGGATGGCTTTCACTGGATAGGCTATCAGACGTATGTACTTCCCAGCTCCCCACAGCAAACACCAGAAAATGAGGACTGGAACCAGGGAGAGGCCAAGAATAATGTACATAATGAAAACAGTCAGGGGCCGACGAGATAGCTCAGTGGACTAAAGTGCCTGCTTAGGCAAGCTTAGCCAGGCGCTGGGGACCGCAGTTTGATCCCCAGCACCACATGCCAGCTGCCCCCCCCCAAATAAATTAAATTTTTAAAAAAGAAAAAAGTCAACATCAAAGGAATACGACTAAAGGAAACTTATCAAGAAAAGTCTGGTGAGAAAGAACACAGTCCAGGAAAGGAACCCAGCCAGCCACAGGCTGAGCTGTCACAGAAGGAACTACGTGCCACAGATGAGGTGTTGGGCAGTACTGTTTGTTTTGTTTTTTGTTTTTTTTTTTTTGGTGGAACTGGGGATTGAACTCAGGTCCTTGCGCTTGCCAGGGAAGTGCTTATTCCACAAAGCCATCTCCCCGGCCCCGGCAGTACTGTTTGAAGGGTTTGGTTTTGTTTTTTGGGATGGCACCAGGGATCGAACTCAGGACCTTGCCCTTGTCAGGCAAGCACTTATTCACTGAGCTATCTCCCCAGCCCCTGGAGGGTTTTGTTTGGCTGTTTTTTATTTTGATTTATTTTCCTTTTTAAAAAGTCAGAGCTGAGGGGCTGGGGAGATGGCTCAGTAGAATGAACGCTTGTCTGGCAAGCACAAGCGCCTGAGTTCAATCCCCAGTTTGACCAAAAAAAAAGTCAGACCTGAAAGCTGGCTGTGGGGGCGCATGACTATAGTCCCAGCACTCAGGAGGATGAGGTAGGAAGATCACTGCAAGTTCAAGACCAGATGGAGCTGGGGAGATGGCTCAGTGGAATAAGCGCTTCCCTGGCAAGCGCAAGGGTCTGAGTTCAATTCCCAGTTCCACCAAAAAAGTTCAAGACCAGCCTGGGCTACAAAGTGAGCTCAAGACCAGCCTGAGCTGCACAGTGAGACCATCTAAAAAAAAAAAAAAAAGTGCTGGCCAGATGGCTCAGTAGATTAAAGTGCCTCAGTGGCTGGGTTCCATTCCAGGTATGCCATGCCCCCAGGGTGTGCTGAGATGGGGATTGAGCCTGGGCATGGTGGTACCCACCTGTAATCCCAGCGCTTGGGAGGCTGAGAACAGGAGAATCACTACGAGTCCGATCTGCAAAGAGAGACCCTGGAGACCCTGTACTAAACAACTAAATACACACACCAAAAAAATAAATAAAAAATAAAGTCAGACCTGAGTGCAGTGGCATACACCTATAATCCCAGCTATGTGAGCCCAGCCTGGAAAATTTAGTGAGACCTTGTCTCAAGAAAATAAAAAAAGGGATGGAGATATAGTGCAGTGATAAAACACTTGCTAGCTTATGCAAGGCCCTGGGCTCAACCGCCAACACCTGCATGCCTGCACACACACACGCGCACGCACGCGCGTGCACACACACACGCACACACCCCTTTTCACTTTAAAATGCATTCTGAGCCCTATCCTGTGCACACCCTTCCTTCTGTGGGACACTGATCAGTTGAGTTAGCCTAAGTGAGACAATTCATCTGCGCTCAACATGCCAGACTTTGAAATCCCAAAAGGTAAGGACCAGCTTAAGATTTAGTCTGGGTAGAGCCACACAGCAGAAGACACCAAAAAGCCCACGCTGGAGAAACACTGAGCCGGGAGATAACGCAAATGAAATGGGAGGCAAAAAGGATTCCCGAACCCCTTCCACCTCTACAGTTCAAGAAGCAGCTGGGTTTTCCCAGCTAAATATTAATAGTATCTACTTCATATAGCCACGGTGAGGATACAGGAGGTGAGGAACATAAAGACACTGAGTAAATCTTCAGTCTCTATCAACAAGAACCCCCCAAGTACACTAAGAAATCCCAGTCCAACCCCCAAGCAAATACCAGCCTCAGCCACTAGAGGGGCATCTCGGTCACACTCTCTTATTGAGACTGGCAGCAATCTCAGAGGGGGGCATGCTGCCCCCGTCTTGACATACCAGCCTTTCCTATGCTGGGAAACAGGCCCACTCAGGAAGCCTTGGAACTGAACTCCATGCTGTTGTCTCTGAGTTACTATATTCTCCCACAGTTCCCAAGTGAACTGGCAGGAGTCCCACAAGGGCTTTTTCACTGTTTTCTGAGTAACACCCAAATTTCTTGGCAGAATCCATTGCCTTCCTCAATCTGGCTCAGCCTGTCCCTCCAACCTGAGGCTCCCCAGAGCTCTCCTTCTGCAGCTACACAGGACAAGTGACAGGCCTCCTCTGGGACTTGGCGTACGCTGCTCTTGGTCCCTGACATCCTCTCTCCTGATCTTCTGAAACCTTTTCAGTGGCTCGCTTCTCCATTATTTCTCCAGAAAGAATGATCTCTTTCAGCCCTGAACTCACTATATATGTCACATTCATCTTTCTAGCATTAAATTGATTTATGTATGTGTATATTTAATAGATTAGAAACACCATTAGTAGACAGTTCAGTAGGAAACGTCCAGGATGACAAGGCGAGACCAGCAAAAATCACAAAGATGGGATTTAACTCCAGCAATCTGGCTCCAGTGAGGTCTTGCTCATAACCACAAATCCACAACACATAGTAATCTTTGACCAGCCACAGTGCTATTCGTTTTTCAAATGAGTAACTAAAGTCACTGATCTAATTAGTCGCCCTTAAACCTTCAGTGACTATGGGCTATTGGGAATCAACAACTCAATCTTATTAATCTGCGAGTGCCTGGCCATGAATCTAATTATGAGCAATTTCAGAATCATAATCACTGTTCCTTTTTGTCCTGTGATCTGTAATGCAAACAGGGATCCACTCCCAGCTTCTTCAGGAAAAAAACAAAACAAAACAATGTTTACTTACAGGGCTGACAGCTCTATTTGTGAAATCCCCAGCTCATAGCCTCTCTGGGAAGTGAGAGCCTGGACCAGGCGGTCTCTGAGAGGACCCTCTTCTTTGGGGCCAAGTCTGTGATTCTGAGACACACATGGAATTAGAAAGGACCTTTAGGGGTCTGGGAGATGGCTCAGTAGAATAAGTGCTTGCCTGAGTTCAATCCCTGGTTCCACCAAAAAAAAAAAAAAAAAAAAAAAAGGAAGAAACGAAAGGGCCTTTATCTTTGTGTCAGAAGGTAGGATGCTGAGTCTCAAGCTCTGTCATGACCACAGGGACCTTTTCCTCAAGTTAATTAACCCAACTCTGATTCTTCATCTGCTAAACTTCACTCATTAAAAAAAAAAATTAAAAAATTGAGCTGGGTATGGTGTTGTGTGCCTGGAGGAAGGAAGATCCTAAGTTTGAGTCCAGCCTAGGCACATTAGCAATTTAACAAGATCCTGTCTTTTAAAAAAAACGGAAAGACCTGGGGCTGTAGCTCACTGTGAAGGCTCTGCGTTGTCTCTAGTACTGCAGTGAATGTTTTCTGAATGCCTGAGTGCCAGGCACTGGCTTTACAGTAATAAAGAGGACAGGGCCCCTGCTCACCCCGCTGCAAAAGTCAGATGAGACCTGCACGGCGAGGCTGCCATAAGGCAGGCAGAGCGCATTATCTTTTTTTTTCGGAACCGGGGATCGAACTCAGGCCCTTGCACTTGCCAGGCACTTATTCTCCTGAGTCATCTCCACGGCCCCGCTCATTATCTTAACAGGATTCCAGTTTTGCCAAATCCAAACACAGCACAAATATTATGCTTTGCTCTTTGATTGAAAAGGCTGTTAGCGTATTTTAATTAAATCTAATAAGATTTTCTTGTAGCTTTCACACCTTCCCCCTGTCCTCTGCGCACACGGGGCAGACGCTGGCAGGGGAAGTCCCCTAACACTTTCCTACAGGCCTCTGCGGCGCACTGGGCCAGGAGTCCGAACCCCGGGGTCCCCAAGCTCTCAACTGTGTCGGATGACTCTTAAGTTATGAGCTCATCTGTCCGCACTAAGAGGCAGGGCCCCCGGGGCGACTGCGAGTTAGCTACAAAGAGCTGATAAGAGCTCCCGGGAGGGTCAGGACGGTCCATCCCGAGCCCCTGCGCCCCCAGGCCCTCGGCTGCGAGTTCCCAGCCACAGACAGCCCCACCCGCGGCGCCGTCCCCACGCACACAGCTGGAGGCTGAGGAGATCACCGGCTGCTTCACCCTGGAGGGGAGAGCGTGACCGTCACCCGAGCGCGGCCAGCGCCTCGGGTTGACTAGGGCACGCGGGGCCAGCGCGGCCAAGAACCCGTCATCACAACCGGCTGCAGAGCGTGCGCGC
>NW_004524577.1:7630694-7639844 GCF_000260255.1 Octodon degus
GGAGATGGCGGCGGCGGCGGCTGCTCAGGGGGGCGGGGGCGGGGAGCCCCGGGGAGCCGGTGGGGTCGACCCGGGGGTCCCGGGGGAAGTGGAGATCGTGAAGGGCCAGCCGTTCGACGTGGGCCCGCGCTACACGCAGCTGCAGTACATCGGCGAGGGCGCCTACGGCATGGTCAGGTGAGGGGGTGCTGGGGGGGCAGGTTAGTGTGAGGGGGACGTCCAGTGCCTCTGAAACCGGTAGATCCCGAGCGACCCGAACAGGCTGTGGACGATGGAGGCGCGAGGAGGGCCCCAGCGGGGCCTTGGGGGGCTTTGGGCCGGAGGGAGCGCTACCCACCTCCTCTGGGGAGGGGGCTCGGTGGCTTTGAACCGACGCTTACGTTATGAAAGGAGGGCCATCTGAGTGGACGTCGGGGAACTGTGGGCGTTTTAGGGACCCCAGAGACAGAGTGAAGCTAGGAACATAACTAATGTTTGTGGAAGGGGAGAGAAGGGCCCTTGTTGGGGGCGAGGTTGCTTGGATCCCCCCCAGAGGCTCTGCCAGGGAGTTTGGGAGAGGAGAGTGGAGCCCAGGGCGCGGCCAGGCCTGGCACCCCTCCCCTTCCGCTCTGCCAGTGTCCCGGTGAAGGATGAGGGCATCAGAATACCTCCCAGCATCTCTTGGTAGGGGTCTGTGAGTTTTCTCTGTCTCACTGTGGGGTCTGGGCCTTTGTTGCCATAGCAACAGCTCTGCTGTCTAGGTACCTGCCCTGAGACCCACCCCTTCTTATCCCTCCACTTTGAGGCCCCAGGAGGGCTTCCTTCTCACTGTTTCTACCTCACCTCTGCCTTCTACTCTTTCCTACCCTCTGGGCCTGTCTTGGGTTGAGGGACCCAACTTGGGAAAGGGAGGAGGGGTAGGACAGCTAGAAAGAAAGGGGGTGCAGGAGAAGGGAAGTCAGTGAGCAGTCTGTCTCTTCCTCTGTTTGTAAAGTCACTAAAAGGCCGGCTGGCTGGTCCCCAGCTTTCTCCCTGGAGATCCCAGGCCTTCACAGCAGGAAGGAACCAGCATTGTTTATGACTTGGCGAGAGCCCTCCTCTCCTGCTCTCTTTTCTCCCTGCCAAGCCTGGGGTGGGGCCACAGAGCCTGGATTCCCCCTTTGTAAGACCAGCAACATCTCTCTGGCCCTCTCAGCTCCGCTTACGACCATGTGCGAAAGACCCGTGTGGCCATAAAGAAGATCAGCCCCTTTGAGCACCAGACCTACTGCCAGCGCACCCTTCGGGAGATCCAGATCTTGCTGCGATTCCGCCATGAGAATGTCATTGGCATCCGAGATATTCTTCGGGCACCTACCCTGGAAGCCATGAGAGATGTGTATCCTTCATCTTGCCAGCAGGCTGGCCAGGCACAGCCTCAGAGGTGGACTGGGGGATGGTGACTTTCTGTTTCCATCTTCCCAACCATCCTCCTAAACCAACCTAGCAAAAGAAACTTTCCAATAGAGTGTGAGAGGACTGGAGGCCTCAGGGGGATCCTGGCTCTCTGTGGCCAGAGTGGCCCTGGACAAGTCCTTCTCTGCTGTGTCCTAATAGAGAGGGGTGGAGGGAGGCTGACGAGATGGGCTCTATGGGAGCTTTGTCCTCCGACATCTGCAGTTCTGTGACATGATCCAGCCTCTGCCCAGTCAGTTCTTGCTTAACAAACTGATGAGAATTCCTTGCTGAATCTCCAGACTGGAAAGAAGGCAAGGAGAAGAAAAGCTGCCTTTTCCTGTAGGCTTGCTTTGTGGCAGGCACTGCGCATGCCACGTGCTTTGATGAGTCTTATGCTAACTTTGGCACAAATCAGAGAAAGTCTGAAATCCAGAGTCTGTTGGGACCCCCCCACCTTGTCCTTCCTCGAGCTTCCTGCGCAGGGCCCCACCCCCATCACCTGTGGACTCTTACCTTGCCCAGGGAGGGCGGCCCAGCCTTCCTCCCTGCCTTCCTGATGTTGCTCCCCTCATTTGTTGTCTACTTCCTGCCTGAGTATAACACCCCACCAGTTCCAAACCTCCACCCAGACGGGAAGATTTGTTTGGTGGCATCTTCAGTCTCCACCACAGACAGAGGACACAAAACCACCACATTCACCTCAGCCTGCTGTGTTACCCTAAGCAAGGCGCTGCGTCTTGGGACCTCCCTATCTATAAAACGGCAAGGTTTATCCAGATGTTGTCTGTAAAAAACAAGTCTGATGTACGTCCAGAGATAAACCGCAGCCTGGGTTGGTGGCATAGTGGTGAGCCTCGCTGCCTTCCAAAGACAAACCACATGGCGTTTATTTATTTATGACTTTTTGAGACAGGGTCTTGCTGTGCAGCTCAGGCTGGCCTTGAGCTCACTTTATAGCCCAGGCTGGTCTCGAACTTGCAATGATCCTCCTGCCTCAGCCTCTTGAGTGCGTGCACCACCATGCCTGGCCTTTTCGGGTGGGGCGGGCATTTACCTATGTTTAACCTTGTGTTTTCCAATATCGCAAGGGCATTTCCTTCTCTGCCTCGTGCGGCATGGTGCGTGGCCAGGCACTGTCTCTGAGGAGGGGCATGCTGTTGGGAGTGCCTCATTTTTCTGGCGCAGATCATTCCCAGAAGGCAGGCATTTCTTTTTCTTTTTTTCAGGCATTTATTTTTAAGCAAACATTTATCGTGTGCCAGATGGTATTCATACATCATCTCACTTAACCCCCTCACCAGCCAGGTGGCTCAGGCCTTTATATCAGCAGTAAATGTTCGTGTTAGCTGAGCACTTAGAGCGTGCGCTCTGGGCTGACTGCAGAACAGTTACTTCTCCTCCTTGCCACCTGAGGAAACCGAGGCACAAACGGGTTGTGGTCATAAAGCTAGTGTAGTAGAATGGAGGTTTTGGCCATCCGTGAGTAAACTTCAAAGCTGCTGCTCTTAGTGCTGAAGTTCTCTTGCCTCGATGTTTATTGGTGTCATATCCCTGGTAGGAAAACTGAGGCCACAGAAGAAAAGGTCCTTACTCAGGGCTACCAGCTGAGCTGCAGCAGAGGCTCTTAGCCTTCCCCATCTCACGAGTCCCCAGGCCGAAGGGCTCCAGCTCGAGGCAGCATGTAGCCTGGTTGCCAGCACCTCTTTTCCTTAACCTAGTGCCTCTGGATGCCCCCTACCCCGGGGCCTCTGGAACCCTCCTCAGCTACATTGTGCAGGACCTGATGGAGACAGACCTGTACAAGTTGCTCAAAAGCCAGCAACTGAGCAACGACCACATCTGCTACTTCCTCTACCAGATCCTGCGGGGCCTCAAGTACATCCACTCAGCCAATGTGCTCCACCGGGACCTCAAGCCCTCTAACCTGCTCATCAACACCACCTGCGACCTTAAGGTCAGGCGCTTGGGTGGCTGCCCTTCCCCTCCAGGAGCCTAGGGTGCCGGCTGACCAGGGGAAGCCTTGGGGCACGGCAGCAGGGAACAGCCTAGTGGTGGTGTGGCAGTGTGACCACTCGGGCTGTGCAGGCCTTGTGCACCAAGAGTGGCCACCTGGGTTTTGTTCCAGATCTGTGATTTTGGCCTGGCCCGGATTGCTGATCCTGAGCATGACCACACTGGCTTTCTGACCGAGTATGTGGCCACACGCTGGTACCGGGCTCCAGAGATCATGCTTAACTCTAAGGTAGGAGAACTTGGCACCACCAGAGGGATGGAACTGTCTCTGCCCCCACCGTTGGCCTCTGTGACACAGGACGTCTACCTTCTGGTCCTTGGGCTCTGAGAGAAAGCAGCACATTGTCCTTCTAGACTTCTGTGCTCCACATTCTGCCTCAGCCCAGCACCCCATCTTTTCCCCTCTGCCCCAGGGCTACACCAAGTCCATTGACATCTGGTCTGTGGGCTGCATTCTGGCAGAGATGCTCTCCAACCGGCCCATCTTCCCTGGAAAGCACTACCTGGACCAGCTCAACCACATTCTGGGTGAGGCAGCCTGGTCGTGTGAAGGGGCAGGGGACTCGCCTCTGGGAGGTGAGAGTTCTCAAGGGTCACCTTAAGGGTGTGGAGCCTTTCTCACATCTCACATTGTTTCGGTGAGCAGTGTATCTTCTTTTTTTCTGTGGAATCGGGGATTGAACTCAGACCCTTGTGCTTGCCAGACAAGAGTTTATTTTACTGAGCTATCTCCCTGGCCCATCCCCATTTGGTAGATGGGAAAAGTAAAGCTAAGAGCCAGCATTTGACCCTAGGGCTGCTGAGTTCCAGCCCCTTCCGCTTCCCTGTTCTCTCAGCTGGGAGATGGGGGAGCCAGGCATCAGCCGGGCTGGGTCTGTTTTCCTTGCCTCTTTCCCCGTTCTTCTCCCAGGCCAAGGTGATTCCTCACCAAGACATTCATCTAACCTACAGGAATCCTGGGCTCCCCATCCCAGGAGGACCTCAATTGTATCATTAATACGAAGGCCCGAAACTACCTACAGTCTCTGCCCTCTAAGACCAAGGTGGCCTGGACTAAGCTTTTTCCCAAGTCGGACTTGAACGGTGAGTGAGACTCCGGCAGTGGTGGACCACAAGTGGGTGTGCAGAACAATGCACGATGCCACCAACTGTCTTATCAGGCAGCCCCTGGGCACAGGGCAGAATGCTGTTTGGTGCTGCCTGGCCTTCCCTTTGACCTTGCTTCCTGCCTCTCCTTAGCTCTTGACCTCCTAAACCGGATGCTTACCTTCAATCCCAATAAGCGGATCACGGTGGAGGAGGCACTGGCTCACCCCTACCTGGATCAGTACTATGACCCCACAGACGAGGTGGGGCAGCCACTAGCAGTAGGGCAGGTGGGGGAATGGGTATCCCCAACACCTGGCCCGGCCTTACTGTCTTTGCCAACCCAGCCAGTGGCTGAGGAGCCCTTCACGTTCGACATGGAGCTGGATGATCTACCCAAGGAGCGGCTGAAGGAGCTTATCTTCCAAGAGACAGCCCACTTTCAGCCAGGGGCACCAGATGCCCCCTAACTAGGACAGATGTCCCTGCCTCCTGGGGCCTGGTGAGTAGCCCCTGCTACCCTTGCACAGGCTTGGCCTAGTAGCAGGGTGTCCACCTACCTCAGTACAGTCCCAGGTGTGCCTTACACCCACGATCCATGTGGTGGCAACAGACTGGTGACCTCACAGTCCTTGCAGCTGCCCTGTCCTCCAGCGCCTTCCATCTCACTTGTCAGCACCGTGGGTCCCCCCAACCCAGCAGCCAACTGTAGAGCCCAGAGAGGTTACTGAGGGGCCCTCTCCTCGCCCTGAGGAACTGAGCCAGACTTCGGTGCTGTAGTGTAGGTGGATGCAGATGAGGCCATTGTGTTTGAGAAGGAGCCTGCAGCTCGCAGCTCACCCAGATGCGCAGCTTCCGCCCACTGCTCCGGTTAGCCATTTCCATACCTCGACTCCTGGGGCTGTCTCTGACCAGGCTCCGTTCCTGCCTTCCTCCCACCTCTTCCTGTCTTTGCACAGCTGTGGCCTGATGCAACAAAGGCAGGCACACCTGAGCACAAGACCCAAGTCCCCTCCACCCCAGCTACGTGGTGGTGTGCAGGACACGTCACTTCCCTGTATCTCAGGTTCTGGGGACTGCTCTACAATGAGATTAGGCACCGGTAGAGTTCTAAGCAGTGTCGCAAGAGGTTTTCAAGCAGTGACTCAGCTGTCACACTAGTACCTGTTGGCCTCATCTGCAGATAAGGATGAAGTGATAGGCGCCGTGGTCTGCGGCGGCCTCTCAAGGCACTAACTGCTCTTTCCCGCCTGCTTCTTCCTTTAGGCCCTGGCGCCTGCCTGCCCCTTCTCCCGCTGGACTGTTAGAAAGTGGACACTGTGCGACCCCGGCCAGGGCTGAGGGTGGGCCTGGCTCCTTCTCCCACTTTGCTGAGCTTTCCTGCGTTGGGCAGGCCAAGGCTCCCTCCTGCCCTGACCCTGCCTTGGAGCTTGAGCAGCTCAGGTGGCCCAGAGCAAATTTCTCTCTGCTGCTCTGCCTTCATCTTCCCCAGCTGGCCCCATACCTGGTAGACTTTTCTGGAATGGAAGGGCTCTGGCTGCCCCAGGACCTACCCTGGGACCCAGAGTCTGAGTAGAGACTCAGGGCAAGTCCTGCCCCACTCACCTCAGTGACACCCCACCTACTTTCCTTGAAGGAACATTCCTAAGTCTCAAGGGCTAGTACTCCTGAGGAGCCAGTCCTGGCCGGAGCGCCCCCCGTCCCCCGTCCCCGTGCTGCCACATTTAACGCCCTCGCTGCTTCTGTGTGTGGGTGAGTGGAAATGGAGTGGAGGCCTGAGGACAGCCCAGTGCCCCTGCCCACTTCCCTTGCCTGTATCTAATATATAAATATAGAGATGTGTATACGGACCACCCTGGCTCTGTGTGTGTGCGCCGATGCCGACGCTAACCTGTGCTGGAGGGCTGACCTCTGTGTCCATCTGCCTCCCAGCTTGGCTTCACGTGGTCCTGGTGACCTTGTGCTCCAGCTGGACAGGGCTGAGGAAGGGGCTTACGGAGCTCCAGCTCCGGGAAGGAATGGGGTCAGTTTGCCCCTCAGGCACTCTGGCCTTCGTCTCTGACTTCATGTTTGGCTCAGTGGGGTGATTCAGGGGTGACTCAAGGGCATCCTGCACACCCCCCAGCTTCCTTGGAAATGGCAGGGGTGCGGTGCCGCATATCCTGGCCATGGTGCCCACGGGAACGGGAAGGATCCAGCAAGGAGGGGCATTTTATGCCCCCACCCCCAATGTGGTCAAGGGTGCTGGGTCTCTGAACTATCAGGGGAGGGGAGGCTGTCTACTTCATTTCTGCCTCAGTGCAGCTGGGCCTTGCAGTCTGGCCCCAGGCCAGCAGCATAGTAGCAGGCTCAGCAAGTCCTAGGGGCGTGGCGCCAGCCTGCGGTGGAGCCAACCTACACCGGCTGGGCCAGCAGCAGCAGGGCTGCACAGTCCACCAGGCGCCGCACTTGTGGCTCAAGCCTGGATGGGGAGTGCGGCCATGAGCTCCCTGCTCTACTACGCCCTGCCTGCCCTGGGCAGCTACATCCTGCTCTCCATCTTCTTCCTGCGCCGGCCTCGCCTGCTGCACACACCCTGCCCTCCAGCCTTCCGTCCCCACCTGGCAGCCCACCGGGGAGGTAAGCTGGGCAGGGGAGGAAGGGACAGGTGGAGTGAGGCCGAAGTGGGTCACGCTGAGGTAGGCCCCAGGGCAAAATGCCAGAGGCAAGGCCAGGGCCAAGCAGGAGGGGGGCAGCAGGGAAGGAGTGGCCACTGCCTGAGTGACTGAAGGTGAGAGCTGAGACCCAGGGAGGTAGCAAGAGGGAGGGTAAGTGATGGCCTGCCCCACTGTCCCACACAGGGTCTGGAGAGCGGCTGGAGAACACCATGGAAGCCATAGAGAAGTGAGTGTACCTGCCCTGGCCACGTTCCCATGTCAGGCTGGGCCAGCTATATGCCGCAGACACGCCGGGTGCCCTCCGTTTCCCAGTCTGGGTATCCAGAGTGCTCAGGGGTGGGCAGGGGATCGCGCGCATCCCACCATGACTGTCCCATGGTCCCCCGCCAGTCCAACCCTGCCCCCTGCCCCTGCTAATGGCCTTTGTTCCCTTAGCTCCATGGCTCAAGGAGCAGAGCTCCTGGAACTGGACTGCCAGCTGACCCGGGACGGTGTGGTGGTGGTGTCACACGACGAGAACCTGTCCCGCCAGTCAGGGCTGAACAGGGATGTGGGCAGCCTGGACTTTGAGGTGGGCCTTGCCTGCACTTCCCCATTCCCAGGGTTGTCACATCTGCTTGAGTGCCTGCTGGTGACACGCTTCACTTCACTCCCAGGAGCTGCCCCTATACAAGGAAGAGCTGGAGGTTTACTTCTCACCAGGTGAGAGGCGCTGTGAGCCTGCACCAAGCCAGGACACCCCTCCCACTCCCTCCCCGCCATCCTCTGATCCCTGCCTCCCCCGGCCCTACTCCCAGGCCACTTTGCCCACGGGTCAGACCGGCGCATGGTGCGCCTGGAGGACCTGTTCCGGAGGTTCCCGCAGATGCCCATGAGCGTGGAGGTCAAGTCGAACAATGAGGAGCTCATTCACAAGGTGGTGCTGCAGGCACGGCGGCCAGCGGGGCAGGGCAGCGGGAGGCCTGGCTCCCTTAGCCTGGCTCTGCTCCTCTTAGATAGCAGGCCTGGTGAGGCAATTCGATCGAAGCAAGATCACCATCTGGGCCTCAGAGAAGAACTCAGTCATGAAGAAGTGCAAGGTCGCTGTGAGTCCCTCTCCCCCCAGACCCCAGAGCCCTGCCTCCTAGGCACTGGAGCCCAGCCTCACCCAAGCCCCTAAGCTGGGGTACAGTCCCAGGGACCAGATCGGGAGAGCACTGGCACAGTGCTGGTGATGGGGAGGTGTGGCCTCGGCCTGTCCCACAGGGCCTCCTGAATGCCCAGGATGTTGCCTGTGGCCAGTGCCTCCTCCCTTCTTCCCCAGGAGCAGGTGGATCCCCTCTCTTGTCTCCTTGTCTCCCCAGAACCCAGAGATGCCACTGTCCTTTACGATATCCCGGTCTTTCTGGGTGCTGCTGCTCTATTACATGGGGCTGCTGCCCTTCGTCCGCATCCCCGAGAAGTTCTTCTTGTGCTTCCTGCCCACCATCATCAACAGGTACCAGTGCTGGAGCTGGGCCTCAGAAACAGCCCCATGCAGGCCATCTTGTCAGGGCCCCCTGTGCCACTGGTCTCCTCAGAGATAACCCCAAGGCCCTTTAAAGACAGTGCCTCAGGGCTGGGGAGATGGCTCAATAGAATAAGCGCGTCCCTGGCAAGCGCAAGGGTCTGAGTTCAATCCCCGGTTGTGCAAAAAAAAAAAAAATGACAGTGCTTCTGCCCAGTATTCACAAACCCTAAGACAGCTGTGATTCCTCAGAAAGAATAATAATTACTGAGCTCATTGTGTAGCTCCCACTAACCTCAAACTCCTGCCTCAGGAAGGAGGGTCCAAACAAAAAAAACCTCCTGCCTCAGCCTCCTGATGCTGGGATTACAGGTGTGCACCACTGTGCCTGGCTAAACCCTAAATTATATGCAAGTGCATATTGGGGTGTGTGTGTGTGTGTGTGTGTGTGTGTGTGTGTGTTCGTTTGGGCTTTTTTTTTTTTTTTTTTTT
>NW_004524577.1:7640040-7665071 GCF_000260255.1 Octodon degus
CGGCAGGCCTGGGGATCAAACCCGTGGCCCCTGCACCTGCTTGTAAGCGCTTTAATCCACTGAGCTATTTGGCCCGTCCTGGATGTGTGGTATTAAGAGGTAAGGTGGATTCATTCATTCCATTCATATAGAATATTGACGGGAGGCCGGCTCAGGTCCTGGTGCAGCTGGCCACATGGGTAGGCCAGGCCCTCCACAAGCTGGCAGTGAAGCTCAGTCATTACAGCTACTCCCTGATCTTCAAAGGAAAACAGTGGCTTCCTTAGGCTGGACACGAGAAACAAAGCAGCACGAGGCCAGAGTATCAGGAACTGGGATGCTTCCCTGGCAGCAGCCCCTCCACTCCTGTTGCTTTCTGACAGCTTCTCTAAGGTGGTCCCTAGTGCTTTCTGCCACCTGCTGTTGTCCCAAGGCAGTGGTGGCGAACCTGTGGCACACGTACCATAGCAGGCTGTTTGTATCATTGAAAGGTCTAGAAAGTTCACCATCACTGTCCCAAAGGAAGCCCGAGTTAGCCCATGATCCTTGTTCCAGAGGGGCACTCTGCTGCTGACCTATATCCTCGGCCCTTTTTATTTTTATTTTTTTATTTATTTATTTTATTTGTGTGTGTGTGTGTGTGTGTGTGGCCAACTCAGCCCACCAGGGGGCGGGGCTGGCTGGCATGTGGTGCTGGGGGATTGAACCATGGTCCCTGTGCTTTGCTAAGCTTGTCCCAAGTAGGTGCTTTAGACCACTGAGCCATCTCACCAGCCCCTTTGTATTTGTTTTGAGACAGACTAAGTTGCCAGGGAACCTCAAACTTGTGGTCCCGCCTCAAGTGTATATGTGACATTTTATGCAGGATTTGCAAAGAATGGGAGGGGAGATAGCTCAGTAGAATAAGTGCCTTCCAGGGGCTGGGGAGATGGCTCAGTACAATAAGTGCTTCCCTGGCAAGCACAAGGGCCTGAGTTCAATCCTTGGTACTGCAAAAAAAAAAAAAAAAGATTTGCAAAGTGTTTTCACCTCTTTTTGAGTGTTTGACCTTTAACTTTCAATGTCCCCAGGAGATAGAGGACTCACTCTCTTAGTATCCAATCCATGGAGAATCAGAGGCATAGAAAGGTTCTGTCATTAGCCCAGGGTCACACAGCCGGAAATACAGAGCCCAGGTTTGGCTTAGATCTGACTCCAAACCCTGCCCTGGAACACCAAAAAGGGCATGTAAATTCCCCCCTGCAGTGGGATAATTATAGACAAACAAACAACACATTAAGGCTGGGCTCCAGAAGCTGGCCAGACCGAGCAGAACAACCTCCAGATGGGTGGGCCAGCTTTGGACTCAAGCTGGCCCTCGCCCTGGCCCAGCCGCACTTCAGGTTTGCTCTGTGAACCCTGCCAAGTCCCCTTTGCTCTCAGCCTCAGTTTTCTTGTCTAAGTTGGTAAGAGGAGGGTCCACTCTCACACCATGGATTCCAGGGTGTGAGAATAGATGCCGCTGAAGGACGGGAGCACTATGCCCTTGGCCAGAGGGCTATGAGCACCCACCCCCACCTCTGACTGAGGGAGACCCCCGGGGCTGCTCCCTACCACCTGCTCTCCACAGGACCTACTTCCCATTCTCCTGCTCCGGAATGAACCGCCTGGCAGCTGTGGTTACCAAATGGTAAGGTGGGCAAGAGGGCTGGTGGGGAGCCCCCTAGGGACCTGCTGCTGCCTTACCTCACCTCCTCCTTCCCTGCATCCCAGGGCCATCATGAGGAAAAGTCTGATCCGGCACTTGGAGGAGCGAGGGGTGCAGGTGAGGACCCACAGGAAGGAAGTTCCCAGCATGCCTAGCAGCAGGGCCCAGTCACTCTACCGCAAGCTCAAGGTGGAAGACTGGTTCACACAACTCCCCTGGATGTGTAGCTGTTGCTCAGTGAGGGGCTGGGTAAATGTGGACACATGGAGCCTGGAGAGGGGGACAGACACCAGGCCAGCCCACTCACCCTCCTGTCCTGTGCATTGGCTATACCCAGGTCATTTAGTTAGCCAATGTCCTCACCACCAGGGGCAGAGGAAGGAAATGAAACAGGCTTGCTTACAAGGCTGTGGGGTCTGGGAGAGCTGAAGCGGGAGCAGCCTCAGGTGGGGCCTCTGCTGGTACAGAGGCACTCGGAGGGTTTCCAGGCCACAGCCTAGAGGAAGCAGCTAAGGCCACAGCAGACAGCTCCGCTGGCCTCCAAGGGAAGAGAACAGGGACTTCAGCCCATGGGGGCGGAAAGCCCTGCGGGTCTTCAGCAGGGGAGAGCTGGCCTCAGTGTGCCCACAGTCAATGGGACCACTGTGTGGGGAAGGGGTGGGGTCCGTGTGGAAGCTGGGTCTCTTTAGGCGGCAGTGGGGATGGGGGAGCAGGGGGACGAACTCAGAGAGCCCAGACTTGGCTGCTGACCAGCTGTTGGAGTGAGGAAGGCATTAGGATGACGAAGCTCTTTCTGATCAACCTCACACTGGATCTTCCTAATTTTGTGAGATTGGATCATAATGCTTAGGCGCCCAGCTGAGAAACAGAGAGGTGCAGTGATTTGCCTAGGCAAAAAGTAAGATAAAAAATAAATTCATTGTTATGGGAGGAGGGTTGAACCCAGGGCCTTTGCACGGAGCTCCTCCCCAGTTTATTTGTTTACTCATTTATTTAATTTGTCTTTTTGAGACAGGGTCTTGCCATGTAGCTCAAGCTGGCCTCTAGCTCACTTTGTAGCCCAGGCTGGTCTCCCACTCCCAATGATCCTCCTGCCTCAGCCTCCTGAGTGCTGAGATTACAGGCGTGTGTCATTATGCCTGGCTTAATTTTTTTATTTTGGAACAGGGTCTTAATCACTAAGTGGGCCAGGCTGAGCTTCAGCTTATGCTCTTGCCTCAGCCTCCCTGCGAGCTGGGAGTACAGACGTAGGCCACCACACCCAGCTCCACTGAATTTTTAATGATGACTGTGAAATCACCTGTTTGCAAAATTCCTGAAAAGTTAATAACAGGTTCCAGCGTATTGCTAGTGGGAAGCCTCCAGTGCTGAGGGAGGGCCCCTGGGTGGAAGGGAGGCTCCGGCTGAAGTGACTGGGAAACTGTCAAGTGCTGCTCTCCCTGCTCAGGTGGTATTCTGGTGCCTCAATGAAGAGTCGGATTTTGAAGCAGCCTTCAACCTGGGGGCTACCGGTGTCATGACTGATTACCCAACAGCCCTGAGACAGTACCTGGATGCCCACGGACATGTGACCACCCAGGCCTCCTAAGTCTGCGGCTTCTCTGTTTTCCTTCCTGAAAAATAAATACTTTCTTTTCAGTCACAGTTGTGCTTGAAGTGAGGGGTAGAGGGTGGATCTTGGAAGGCTGAAGATGGCAGCTGGGGCAGATGGCGTCAGCCCCGGGTCAGAGCCCGGGGACCAGCCAGCCTGGCCACTTGTTCCACCACATTCCAGAGCCAGAGTCACACCACACCCCATGCCAGCTTGGCCTCTGGCTCTCAGGGATATCTCTTGCAGAGCCAACCTAGGTGTTGTCAACCTCTTGAGGGCCACAAACACTTGTCCCGTTCTCCTGCCCTTTGTCCCATGGGCTGCCCGACCAACCTGCAGAGGGTGGCTACGAGTTTGCAGCCACTTGCTCCCACACTGCACCAACTTGCCATCCAGGGTCTTCCCTCTCCAGGGCTGAAACCTTACTGAGCGAATGTGCCTGTCACCCAGGTGCTTACCAAGTGTCCACTCTAGGCCACGCCAGGGGCTGCAGTAAACCTCAGAAGACTAAATGTGGCCGACCCATGTTGAAACATTCTCACCCCAGGCCAAGCCCATCCTGGAGAGTAGGGGCATCAAAGAAGGCTCCCTAGAGGAGGTGATACTCAGTAGAAACCGGCTTCTTCCGCGGTGTAGTTCCCAGGGGCCTAACAGCAACGCACCTGCACCTCCTCTTCTAAGGTGAAATAAGTGTTCCTGCTGCTATGACAAAACCCATAGAACGAGGCCAAAAGGAGAATTCCAACTTTCCTGCCTGCCAGCTAATTTCGGGAGAGATGCTAGACCTCTCGGAGGCTCACTCGCTGCTAAAATGGAGACAATAGGAGAGACTGCTTTTTAGGGCTGCTGCAGGAATTAAGAGCAGGACACAGACGATAGGTAAAAGCAGATAGTTATGACTGTCACTTCCCGAAGGTGTGCAACCCAGACACCATCCTCATCCTCAATCCACGTTGGGTATGGGCCTCAGGTCCTTGCCCCTTCAAGCACCGCATCAAGCCAAGAGGACCAGGAGGTTCAGTCCCGCTGAGCTGCTAAGCTGCTGGGTTGCGGCCCGCATCCGCATTTCCGGGCCGGCGGGAGCGGGCAGCAGGGGGATGGGCAGCCCGGCCCTACGCGGGCCGCCTTGTGACGCGCCCCCTCATTTGCATGCCCCACGCGGATTGGCCACGGCGGCCGCCGGGACGGGAGGCCGGCTCCGTCCCCCTCCCCCTCCCGCCGCAGCCGCCGCGCAGCTGGTCTCGGTGTAAACAAGTCCAGGCGGCTGCGAACCCCGGCCGGGGAGGGGGGACGGCGCCCATTAGGAGCGCCCCCCACTCCTGGACCAGGCCACACCGCGGACCGGACCCCCGCCCGCCCAGGCGAGGTGAGGCCCGCGCCCCTGCCCCACCGGCGAGGACTGCTCCCTTTCCCCCGGCGCCCGCCCCCAACCCCGCGCCCCAGGTGAGCCCTGGGGTCTCAGGTGAGATCCGCGAAGCAGGTAAGATCCCTTCGGCAGAGATCAGGCTCCAAAGTCCCCAGGTAAGAGCACCTACCCTCCCAGGTGACCCTCCAGTGAGGCCTCTTGCCTCCTCCAGATGAGGGACCCTCTCCCCAGGTGAACTCTCTATACCTCGAAGTAGCCCCACTCACAATCCAGATGGGGTCCTAAGGACCACCCAGTTGCTAAGCGCACGGGCTCCCCCTACACTGGGAACTGGCAGCCCATCCACAATAAAGCCCCTCTTCCTTCAGATGCCAGGTCAGCAGGGGTAAGCCGAGAAGAAGCAGGTGGGTGACTCACCTCGCGCTCTTCCTAGCCTCAGTTTCCCTGGTGATGCAACTCAAGGCCTCATCACTGAGTCAGAACTAAGACTGGTCCCTGGTGAGGCTGCTGGCTCTGGGGACAGGAGAGAGCAGCCACGTGTGACAGACAAGAGTCCTCTGGAGCTGGGCGAGCCTGAGTGTGTGGCCTGGGTCCTGACAGCCCACATCCTCCCTTCCTGGCAGGCACTGGGCTCCCTCTGCTCCCCGTGGGCCGCTCCCCGCGTGGGGCCACTGCCCCTGGCCCCCGCCATGGTGCGGATTTCAAAGCCCAAGACGTTTCAGGCCTACTTGGATGATTGTCACCGGAGGTACAGCTGTGCCCACTGCCGTGCTCACTTGGCCAACCACGACGACCTCATCTCCAAGGTAACCAGGCCACAGTGGAGGCCCGAGTGGAGGCCAGGGTGGGAGGCCAGAGGGGCTGTCCGCAGTTTCACACCAGTAGCCCTGACCGCCCCACCCTCTCTGCTTGCTTACCTTTCAGTCTTTCCAGGGCAGTCAGGGGCGTGCCTACCTCTTCAACTCTGTGTGAGTACCTGGACTCCTTCCTTTCCCGACCCGGTGTGGTGATCCAGCATCATGCTGAGACACCCAGAGTCCCCTGGCTCAGGTTTTAGAAGCCGCGTTCACCCTTCTCTTGGATGCTAAGGACAGACACAAGCTTGAGGGGGGTCTATGATGGCAGGACCCTCCCTGGGACTGCCCCATGTCCCTGCAGGGTAAACGTGGGCTGCGGGCCAGCCGAGGAGCGGGTACTGCTGACCGGCCTTCATGCTGTCGCTGACATCCACTGCGAGAACTGCAAGACTACTTTGGGCTGGAAATATGTAAGTCTGCCCTCTGACCTCAGGCTCACCTTTGACCTGACCTCAACAACTCACCTTTCATTCAGACTGCATAGGCCCAGCACAGACAGGTCACACTGTCTTCACCCCATGTTTTTTTTTTGTCAAAGGCTTTTAGAATTTTTCTCTTAATCCCGGTCCTCAAAGGTGCTAGCATCTCTATTTTAGAGATGAAGATATATGCGGAGTTACCATTTAGTGAATACTTACAGCTGTACAGTTCTTGCTTGGCATATATTCTTCTTCTTCTTTTTTTTTTGTTCCTCGAATGCCTTCAGGGCACTTTTGGCCAGCGGGATAGTTGTGAGGTTCGAACTCCAGCAACCTGAGGCTGACAGCTTTGTGGAAGCAGCCACTTAAAGCCCTGAGCTAGGGCCAGGCCCCCTTGGCATATATTCTTATCCAAGCCTTATAGTAGTCATATAAATAGACCCTATTACATGTTTTGCAGAAAACAGGGAAGCCCAGAGATGTTAGCTACCTTGCCCAAGATCACACAACTGGTAACAGAATAGGGACCAGAATCTTAGCTTGTAGGTTAACTCCAGACCATTGGCCACCAGCTTGTCACAAGATCAGAGAAGTTCTTTAGGACCCCACAGAAACATGCATCTTGCATCCCACTGGTTCTGCTGCTGTGCTGCCCAGGATCTGATTTTATTCTGAATCTCATTTCTTTATATTGGAGAATAAAGCTAACACCTGGCTCCCAAGACTGTTGCAGGAATCCGTGTAGATGTACCACTGATGTTCTTAGAAATCTCCAAGGGACAGGATTGCTGTTGTTGCTTGGAGTGCTTTTCTTTCTTGACATGGATGCCGGAGGCAGACAGCCCTGATCTGCGTTCACCTCTGGCCCTGCCACAGATTTTGTGTGCCTCTGAATAGGTCATATGGGGGGCCAGGGAGATGGCTCAGTGGAATAAGCGCTTCCCTGGCAAGTGCAGGGGCCTGAGTTCAATCCCCGGTTCCGCAAAAAAAAAAAAAAAAAAAAGAATTAAGTCAAAAAAAAAAGAAGTCGTATGGCTTCTCTGAGCTACTGTAAAATAACAAGGTGGCCTTCTGAGGTTAAAAACCCAAGTGCCTGCAAAGCTAAGCAGATACTGTGGATTTGTAAAAGTGGTGACAAGGCTAAGGTAGTGGGAAGAACAGGGCAAGGCAAACAGGAGTGAGCCCACATGCTCAAAATATTTAGTATTTTAAATATTTTTTTGTTTTGTGGTGCTGGGATTGAACCCAGGACCTCATGTGTGCATGGCCAGCGCTCTGTTCATGAGCTACATGCCCAGTCCCTAAAGTTATTTTTATTAATCTCTCTGCTGTCTTAAAAAAAAAATCCACGTGGGGGCTGAAGTGGCCCTGAGGCCACCAGTGTGTAATCCCTGGACTATGAAATCTTTTATGCATTTCCATATCCTCTCTGTTGGAGCAGTCCTTAATGTTTAAAAAGCACAGGTGAGCCAGGCCTAGTGGCCCAGGCCTGTGATCCCAGCACCCAGGAAGCTGAGACAGGAAGATCACCTTGATTTTGAAGCCAGCCTGGGCTACGCAGGAAGACCCTGTCTCCTTAAAAGCAAAGAACAACAACAAAAGTGATTCACAGTTCTGCCCATTCCTTGTTAGTGAGAAGCAAAGCCCTGCTATTTGCCAGCTCTGTGTCTATGGGCAGGTAGCTTGATTTCTCAGTGCCACAGTTTCCCCGTATGTAATACACCACCATATTCTCTCCCCAGGCCTTACTTAGGCCTTGGAGTTAAAGCTCTCTCCCAGGGATGACAGGCCCTCCCCTCCTTTCAGGAGCAGGCCTTCGAGAGCAGCCAGAAGTACAAAGAGGGGAAGTACATCATTGAACTCAACCACATGATTAAAGACAACGGCTGGGACTGACTCCTGCTCCTGACTCATGTGGCTCCAGCCTGGCCTGGCCGCCAGGGGCCGCCACTGGCTTCCCTCTGCCTGGAGGGAGCTCTGAATCCCGCAGGGCCCCTTGCGGAGGAAGGACCCCGCACCTGTACATATATTTTATTGCATGCCCTGTGACCTCGGGGGGGGAGATCAGAAGGACAACGACACCCCTGCACCTCCCTGCGATCTGGCTGGCTTGGATCTCATTTTTAACCCTGTCCTGCCCCGCCTGCCCCAAAGATATGGCCTGCGTGCTGCTCTCTCGGCCCCAGTACACCGTCTGCCTTGTGAACTCTCCTCCCACCGGGCCCCTTTTACCCCACGCGTGTCTGTTCCCCTTGTTCTGTAGCATTTGTACATAATAAAACAATGGAGTGCAGACAGCCCCAGGCTCACGTGGAATCCGGGAAAGGGAATTCCAATCTAGACTCCTGCCTCCTATGTATAGAACTGCTCTGTTCTGAGCCTCAGTTGGGACACCGGGTAGGCACTGCTATCCAGGACTGCACTACCCGAGAAGATCGTGGTGCCTGCACTGGCCCCTAGGCCTTGACCTCCTCTGATCCCCATCTTCTCGGCCGCAGTGCTAGGGCGCCCCCTAGGGGAAGCTCTGGGAGAAGGTCTCCGGATTCGCCGACTACGACTCCCAATGGTCCTAGCGCAGTCTGTTGGTCTCCCTTGCGCGCCTTGGCGCGAGGCCTATTGGGAAATGTAGTTCAAGTGACTCCCGACGCGAGCCGGCTGCAACCCTGCGGGAGACAAGAGGATGGTTGTGTGGGGCGCGCCCATTAACTTTTGGGACTTGGTAGAAGGTGCAGGTTTTTTCAGCATGGGAACCAGGGTGGATGCCAGGATTCAGCCCTCTGCTGCGGACTCCTCGAGATCCTCAGTGTCCCGTGTAATAAGCTCAGACCAGGTTCTTCCAACCCAGCGCTTCCCTTCAGTTACGAACCTTTCCACCAAGACCATTTAGTTTCCCAAGTGAAGAAGACTTGCCAGAAAGTCTGAAACGCTAGGGTGGGTCCCAGGACCCCAGTCTCGGTCCTAGGGCCCAGGCCCCACCCCCGTAGCTTATCCTTAGCCGGGGCTCCCCCCGTGGGAACTGGGACCAGCTGGCCGGAAGCACCAAACTGCGTTTCTGTCCAAGCCCTGGGGATCAATCAGGCCGAAGAGTTAATTATGTAATGAGGGGGCAGGGGGTCGGGGCTAATGAAGTCGCCCAAGGAGGAGGGGGAGGGGACCCAGGTATCCGGCCCCCTCTTGGATCTCCTCGAAGCCCCAGGGATCTTCACTCCAGTCCACCTCCAGGGCCCCAAAGAGGGGAGGGGCTGTGATCCCGGGTCTGCAAGGGGCTGAGCTGTGAGCTATAAAGGGGCATCTCTCAGCACTTGGGGACTCCAGGCAGCGTGACCTGAGAGGCCAGCAGGACTACAACATGTACCATCCTCGAGAGTTGTACCCATCCCTGGGGACCGGCTACCGTCTGGGCCCCCCCCAGTCTGGGGCCGACTCCAGCTTCCCTACTGCCCTGGCAGAGGGCTACCGCTATCCGGGTGAGCTGTGGGACCAGCTCCTGGCTAGGGGGACTGGGGGGTGTGACCCGGGGCCGCAGCCTCCTGATTCTTCCCACACCTCCAGATTTAGACACCCCCAAACTGGATTGCTACCTCTCTGGGATTGAAACTGCACCACGTACCCTGGCTGCACCCCCACCTCTGCCCCTTCTGCCCCCCACTCTGGGCACTGAGCCAGCCCTGCCAGCCCCAGAGGCCCTTCACTCGCTCCCTGGGGTCAGCTTGAGCCTGGAGAACCAGGAGTTGTGGAAGGAGTTCAGCGCTGTGGGGACAGAGATGATCATCACCAAAGCTGGCAGGTGAGGGTCGGCCAGGTCAGAGTGTGGGCCAGGGTCTCAGGAGAGGCATAGTTCCTGGGATGGGGCTAGGTTTGGGGATTTCTCTGGGACTAGAGCTCTGCCAACATTTGGTCACTACTGCCTGGGAAACAGGCAAACTCTGTTGATGGAATCAAGAGTCATTCTGTGGCAAGGGTCAAGGGTCAGTTTGGGAGTCTTAACTGGGTTTAGGGGCCAGTCTACCAAGGGTCATAGGTCAGTGTACCCCAGGGGCAGGAAATCTAAGTGGCTTATAGATGAGTGGATGGCCTAGATCAGTAGATCGGGGGTCAGTCTGTGGCTGGAATTTGGGTTCAGACTGACTGGGAACGATCAGGAAGTGACCAGCATCAGGGAAATCTGCCGAGGATCACGGGTCAACGTGTGACATGAGTAGAAATCAGTATGTGACTAGGTCCAAGCTCACCATAGTGGCAAGGACTTTATCTAGGATCAGAGCTCAAGCCCTAGCACAGTAAATTCTCTGCCCCACTGAAGGCAAGCCCCTGGTGGGGTGGGGAGCATGCTAGGGAATGAACCCACAGCTGTCCTACCACCGAACCACCTCGCCAGCCATATACATTATTATTATTATTATCATCATCATCATCATCATCATCGTTACTACTGCTGCTGCTACAGGGGCTTGCTAAATTGCCCAAGTGGGACTTGAACTTGTGATCGTCCTACTTCAGCCTTAGTTGCAGGGACTACAGGCATCCCAGTTCAGGACACATTTTTTTCTGAAGCAGCTCCTAGCAAGATTTCAGGGAGGAAAGTTAGTCACCACTGTTTTTGCAAATAGTTTGAGGAATTAAGGGTCAGGATCCTGGCTCTGCGCCTAACCTGCAGTGTGATTCCTGTCAGAGCCCCTATGCTGCTTGTTTTTTAGGGTTTTTTTTGTGGAACTGGGGATTGAACTCAGGCCCTTGCGCTTGCCAGGGAAGCGCTTATTCTACTGAGCCATCTCTCTGGCCCCTATCCTGCTTGTTGTTTCTCCATCCGTGGAACGGAGCAAGAAGCCCTCCAGCTCTAAGCTTCTGCCCTCTGGGTTCCAATTTCACCTTCCTGGGGTTCCTCTGGCAGAACTGCCAACAGCCGCTTCGCTGGGGCCGTGCCTTCCTCTGGCCAGCGTAGCTCCAGGCCTCTCCCCTCCCTCCCTTCCCTGTGCAGACGCATGTTCCCTGCTTGCCGGGTGTCAGTTACTGGCCTGGACCCCGAGGCCCGTTACCTGTTTCTTCTGGATGTTGTGCCAGTGGATGGGGCTCGCTATCGCTGGCAGGGGCGGCGCTGGGAACCCAGTGGCAAGGCAGAGCCCAGGCTACCGGACCGCGTCTACATTCACCCCGACTCTCCTGCCACCGGTGCCCACTGGATGCGGCAGCCTGTGTCCTTCCATCGTGTCAAGCTCACCAACAGCACCCTGGACCCCCATGGCCATGTGAGGCCCAGGCTGGGACCCCAGGAGACGTTAGGGTGGGGTAGCAGGGAGGGGCCCAGGGCAGGGAGTCACCCAACTTCTTCTCTCCCAGCTGATCTTGCACTCCATGCATAAGTACCAGCCCCGCATACACCTGGTGCGGGCTGCCCAACTCTGCAGCCAGCACTGGGGGGGCGTGGCCTCCTTCCGCTTCCCTGAGACCACTTTCATCTCGGTGACAGCCTACCAGAACCCACGGGTGAGTGCCTGTGCTGCAGGGGGTGGCAGTGCCCGACCCAGGCCACAGTCACTTTGACCTGGTTGTCTGCCCCCAGATCACACAGCTGAAGATCGCAGCCAATCCCTTTGCTAAAGGCTTCCGGGAGAATGGCAGAAACTGTAAGAGGTGGGCCTCTTTCACTTGCCTACGCATTCACTCAACAAATGCTTACCAGTTGGTCCCTGTGTGCCAGCCGCTGTGCTGGGGACCAAGAACATGACAGTCGGGGAAAGCATTTATCTCACTGACTCCACAAGAACTTATTTACTACTTAGTACCTGCTGTGTGCCAGTCAGCATTGTAGGTGTTGTAGGTATGTTGGTAAATAAGGCAAGCCAGAGCTCAGCATGCCCTCATGAAACTGGGGAGAGTGGACAAGTCAACAAGAGAAAAAACATATTTAGGGACAAGTTCTAAAGTCAGGAGAATTAAAGAAGGTGATGCACGCCTGTAATCCCAGCACTTGGAGGCTGAGGCAGAAGGATCCTCCTAAGTTTGAAGTCATCTGGAGCTACACAGTGAGTTCAAAGCCTGAACTATGTAGTGAGACCTGGTCTCACAAAACAGTACAAAAAGTGGGGGGGATAGGAAGGACTGGGGTGCAGTATTAGTGACCTAGAAAGGCCTCCTTGAGAAGAGGACATTTGGGGAGGAAGCCATGTGGCTAGCTGGGGAAAACCATGCCACGGAGTGAAGCCACACATGCGAGGGCCCTGAGGCAGTAAAGGCTGAGCAAGGACTTGGGCTCCTCGGGATGGACTTCTGCCTTTGAGGAGCTCTCAGTCAGCAGAGACAGACGTGAACCATGGGATCACTGACCAAATGGAAACGTGGAACTGTGGCAGGGCGTATGGCGCAGGTGGAGGCCGGGAGGAAGAGGCAGAAGGCAGCTGATGGAGATGGGGCAGAGCGTGAAGGGCTTGGGAAGGGTTCAACTGATAGCAAACGGAGTACGAAAGCACAGAGAAGTACAAGGGGCGGATAAATCCCAGACCTGCTCCTAACTGCTTAATTCGCTAGCCTTCAGTTCTTTCATCTGTAAAATGGGTACAGTAATGATACCGATGGTGCTGGGGATATAGCTCAGTGGCATAACCGCCTGCTAAGTACTACCAACATCACCACCATCATGATCACTGTGTTCTCCAGGGAGCGAGATGCCCGCGTGAAGAGGAAACTTCGGAGCTCAGACCCAGTGGCCACAGAGGCCTACGGGAGCGGAGGTGAGCAGCAGCCTGACTGCGACTGGCCGGCCTGAGACTCTGACCCTGCTTAGCCCAACAGCCTATCCTGTTTGCCTCCCAGATACCCCAGGGGGTCCCTGTGACTCCACCCTGGGAGGAGACATTCGTGAGTCAGATCCAGAGCAGGCTCCTGCGCCCGGGGAAGCCGCCCCTGCCGCAGCTCCTCCGTGCAGTGGCCCCAGTGCTGAGGCCTACCTCCTGCACCCTGCAGCCTTCCATGGGGCCACAGGTCACCTACCAACCAGGTGAGCCGGGCAAGGACACAAAGCTGGGAGGTTCCCTGAAAAGGGCAGGGTTCCCTGTTCTGACACATCTGCCTCTCCTTCAGGAACCCCAGCTTCCCAGAAGCTCCAGAGTCTGGGCGCCCAGCCCCCTACTCAGCTGCATTCTTGGAGCTCCAGCCTGGAGCAGGGAGCTCAGGCTACCCAGCAGCTCCACCTGCTGCACCCTTCGCCCCACACTTCCTGCAGGGGAGCCCCTTCCCCCTACCATATCCAGGACCTGGGGGCTACCTGGATATGGGCTCCAAGCCTATGTACTGAGCTGTCAGAGCCACTGTCCCTCCACTTTCCATCACCAGCCTGCTGTTCCCTTCCCCCAGCCCTGTGGCCCCTCATTCCATGGCCCCATCCCCCACACCAAATGGCTGCCCCCCCCTTCACACCTTGATTTCACTCCCACCCTCCTCTGGCTTCAAAGCTCGGGCAAGGCTGCTGGGAGTCCAGCTGGGGCCAGCTTCCCCTTCCCAGCTCTCACCTCGGTGTGAATGGAAGGAGGCTCTGCCTGGCCAAATGGGCCACAGCCCAGCACCTCCTGGGGCCTCCCTCACTGCCAGTGTGAGGCAGACCAGTTTGTTCTCAGGACCAGATCATTTTGTTAATAAAACTCAAAAGGCACCAGTGTTCAGGAAATGTTGGGCTCATGGTATTGACCCTGGGAAGGGTGGGGGGTGGCAAGGCTTTCCAGGGAGACCAGGCAAAATGAGAACTGCCAGGTTCTAGCTGCCCGACCCTGTGCTCGACCATCAGCCTTCAGCCTGCTGCGGCTGGCTTCCTCCTCAGAAAAGCTGGGGATCTGAAGACACTGGCTGTTGAGGTGGAGGCTGCCCCGGAGAACCTGCCCGCTAGGGCCAAGGATACCTGCAGGGAGTGGGCAGGCCAGGCTGGGCCCCGCCCTCCCCACAGGGTGGGCCGGGGGCAGGGCAGGTTGCCCAAGCCAGGGTCTCTGCCCGCCCCCAACCAAATCTGACACCAGCCTGAATATCACTTTTCTTCTTTTATTAGAATTTTTTTCTTTTTTTCTCAAAACTTTTATCTAAAAACAAAAAAGAAAAAAAAAAGAAAGAAAACAAAAAATTACTGGAAACTTGATGGTTTAAGTGGGGAGAAAGGAGAGGAGGAGCGTGATGTGAAGGCTCTACCTTCTCCAGAGAAAGTCCTCACCCTTGAAATGCGCCCTGGAGGGAGAGCCAGCTGGGGACAACCCCTCCACCCCCAGCATCTGGGGCGAGGGCAGAGTCACAGTGGTCCAAGGGCCAGAGAGGTCGAGAGGGGCAGGGGCCGAGGGGTCACAGGAAGTAATCGGCCACAGGCTTCTTGGAGGGGATGCCCCGTGTCTCCTGGGGAGCAGCCTCGAAAATGATGAAGTCTTTCTGGAGATGCTCGTCCAGCTCCAAGATGGCCGCCACATTCCCGCAGCTGGAGGAGGGGGCGGTGGAGTCAGGGCCAGGTCAGCCTAGGTCCCCAACCCAAGCTCCTGGCCGTGGCAGCTCACCGGTAGCAGTAGTTGGGTGCTGACCACACAGTGAGCACGGTCTCATTGAAGTGCCACTTATAACCCTCCATGACTAGTTGGTGGGCTCGGCAGATCATGTCAATGTCGTTGGCTGCATTAAACTGGGCCACCACATCACTGCCGAATAGGTAGCCAGCCCCTCGCGGGCTCACGCCCCAGCCTGTCGTGTCTGAGGCAGATAAAGCAGAGATGAGAGCAGGTCCTCAGGGCCCCACTAGCCCTTGAAGGGGACTGTTCTGCGCCCCCACCCCAACCACCAGAGGCCTAAAGTCAAGAGCACAAGACTGAAACACTTCCCAGGAGTTTCTGGGGGGCAGGATGAGGAGAGGCTCAACCTGCACACCAGCAGGACCTTTTATGAGTACCGTGCTAACCCATTATGCAATTGGAGCTTCCCAGCAGGCCCTTTTAGAGACAAGGGTCTAACCTGCAACCCAAAACTCACTTATTTATCGTAAAGTGGCAAGACTGCAATTATACCTGAATGAGGTTTTAATTTAGAAAAAAAACAACAAATCTCATACATTAACATCTTTTGTCATAAATGGAGAATAACATGTTCACCACAGCTGTCCTGTGCCCTAACGAAGCACTCTGGAGTGGCAGCAACAGGGGGAGGCAAGCCCTGGAGCAGGACTCAGGAGAACAGGCCTTTAAGCTGTGCTCTGTGCCTCTTTAGAGCAGATTCCCACAGATCATCCCCAGGCAGCAAGCGTCTGGCGCCTGACCTCTGAAGTACTACTGGGTTTGCAAGCTCTTCACATCCGGGAGCAGGACCAGCACACTTCCCGGCTGCGCTCCAGCATCCCACCACCCCCAGTCTGTGCTCCTGAGGATCACCAGCATGGACCAGCCCGCCCTCCTCCTCCCACGCTTCCCTGGCCTGACTGTCCCTCCCAGGTACTTGCTTTAATCAGGCCGGACTCAGCGTGGTCCTGCCCATCCACCGCCTTTACCTTCAGGGTCGGACCAGAGGAGGTCACACATGGGCCCGTCATGAGGCACCTCTTGCTTTCGGTCAATTGTCCGGATCTGGTCCAGGGTCTGGATGGAGGGAGAGAGGCCCCCGTGCACACAGAAGATCTGGAAGAAGAACAAAGCCAGACAGAAGGGAGGCAGGGGCCCAGGATCTCTCCCATCACTCTACCCCTAGCAGTCCCATGGCAACACTACCTTGCCATCAATGATGGCCGACAGGCTGAGGTAGTCGAAGATCTCAGTGCAGTAGCGCCACACAGTCACTGAGCCGTATTTGCGTAGGCACTCGTCATAGAAGCCATAGACTTGGGTGATCTGGCGGCTTTCATGGTTGCCCCGAATGAGGGTGATACGGTCGGGGTAGCGAACCTAGGAGGTCACCAAACCAGTGGCAGGGGCTGGGCTATGTCACCTATTCTGGCCCCAACTCCCACATATCTGCCACTCTCAGTCAGTTCTTATAACTGCTGTCCCAGCCCCAGCCCCTCACCTCAAGCTGCACCACCTGCCTCACAGGCCCCCAGTGCCTCCTCAGGAAGCAAACCTTGCCCCTGACCCTTAACTACAAAACCAATGGCTCCTCTTTCACCCTCCAGACACAGACCCAAAGACATTCAGGGCCCTCTCCACCCCCTTCTCTAAAGCACGCTGCACAGCGGTCCCCACAGCTGCCCCTTCCTGAATACAGAAGGTCTATTTGCACCCTCTACCAGGACCTGCCCTGCTAGCCTTGCCTTCCTGTCCCTAGGGCAGGGTACTGTTCTCTTGTAACACAGCTCCACAGTAGGGATTAGAGGAGGGTGGCCCGCAGTGGCCCAGGGGCAGGCTCCAGAGGCCAGGAGCTCCTACCTTCAACGCCAGCAGCAGGAGAAAGGTTTCCACACTGTAGAAACCCCGGTCTACAAAGTCCCCCATGAAGAGGTAGTTGGTCTCAGGGACGTCGCCACCCACCTGTGGAAGGGACAAAGTTCTGTTTGGTCCTCAACAGCACCCTCTCCATTGGAGCTGCCCATGCTCCATTCAGCCAAGACCCCTCTTTCATAAAGTCTACCCAACCAGAGGCCTCCTGCCCTCTCCATGCCCACCAAGTGGGTCTTCCAGCTACCATGGGTCCTGTGCACTCCCCACACTCACTCTGAACAGCTCCTTGAGATCATAGAATTGTCCATGGATGTCACCACACACCTGGGAAATGGAAGGTGGGTTGGCACTCGGAGCAGACAAAGGGGGAGTCCCTCTGCTACCAGCAACTAGCTTTCCACAACCTCATGGTTCTGGCTGCACTGCTATGTCTCAGCTTCAAGTCTAACCCCCCACTTCAAGTCAGCCTCCTCTGGCATCACCCACAATTCCATGCTGATAGCCAACGATTGGACAAGAGTCAGAGTTAAATCTTTCCACAGACTGACTTCTCTCAGGGGACCTGGCCCCCCTCTCCCTGGTGCCCCCAAGGTATGCAGAATATTTAACGCAACAGAGCCACCGAACTTCCCATTTCTTACAGTGCAGATAGGGGAGGTGTCAGAGGTAAGGGGATTTCTGGCTTCCAGGAATGAGAAGTGTCCATGTGGGGCCAGTAAGGAGAAAGCCCATGTGCCTGAGGGCCAGGCCAGGCTACTGGGGCAGACAGTACTTACTGTGACTGGCGAGTCCACCCTCTGCACGTTACTCTCTTCTACCAAGATTTCTCTGGAGACAGGAGAAGACCAGGGTCACCACAGCCAGGCCAGCTCCACCCAACCCCTGACCTCCTCTGAGGGGGAAGGGAGGACATGAGGTGGTCCCTGAACCTCCAGGGGGGACAGAAGGAATTTCCCTAGGACTGGCTGACCACAGCCTTCCACCACGGAGCACCCTTCCACGGCTCCACGCTGCCAACAGGACAGAGGCCCAGCCCTCTGAGCAGGCTGTGATTTCCAGCCTTAATTCTCTTTGCTGCTCCCTCTCCTGCCTCCAGCACAGACTCTACAAAGACGGGTCATTCTCTCCACATGGCCCGTTTGCCCTCGAGTGTCCCTTAGCTAAATTCTGAACTCTACAATCATAGGGTCCTTCTCTCAAACTGTCCAAAGGGAGAGGTTGAAGGCCAACCCCATGCACCTTCAAAGAATGATATGCTATTCCCACCTTTCTGACATAACATGTTCCTGCTAACTTGAACCACTCAGTGGCAGTACAAAAGCATCTAATCACTTTTATTGGTCTTTTTAGTAATAAAATTAGTTCAAGCTGCCCAAAGGGACATCACGCATGTACCTGTGGTTCAAGTCAGTGGGAACATACCACACTGAAATCAGAGCTACCTGGCACCAAGACATGAAGTACACCTGTTGTGAACATGATAAAGATAGTGATGGGTAGGAATGTGGCTCAAAAGTAGAGAACTTGCCTAGAAACAGCAAAGACTTTAATGGTCTTTTTCCTTAAGGTGCAGCCTCACCTGCGTACAAATGCACATGAGATAAAATCACTGGGCCAGCTATAGGTATTCAGTTTAAGCACGACTATACATCCACATTTTGCCCAACACCAGCACCCAGTCCACCTGCTATGAGTGCATTAGGAGCTTTGCACAAATTGATGAGGCTGAAGAAACACCCTCAAGGACAGGAACTCCCAAGGTAGACACAGAGGCTAAGGCACAGAAGGTTACAGGTTTGGCCAGTCACAGACATGGGATTTGAAGCACAGTAGTCTGTCTCTAAGGTCTAACCCTCTCTTTTGGGATGGATGGGAAGTCTGACTCCTTATCAAGCTATTTAGACAGAAGCGGGCCTCAGACCCCACCTCAGCTCACCCGCTTTCTGCTGGTCTGCCCTCTTTGTAGACTGTGATTTCCCTAGGGAACAGGAAGATTCACCTGTCTCTGTGTTTTCTATGACAAAGGAACACAGGGGAGGGGAGGTGTGCCTTAGCTTCCTGGAAGAGACACTAGTTGTGATCCAGCCAGGCAGGACGACAAGGGGCTCTGCCCCTTGAACCACATCTCATAGGGACCATCATTCCATACCAGCTACTTAGCACGACCTTTCCATGGACTAGGAGGATCTTTTCATTCCCACTTTACATAAAGAAACAGGCGAGAAAAGTGGTAGAATCAAGGTCAGATAGCTGGCAGGTAGCTGAACTAGAACCTGAGAGTCCAGTTTCCTGACTTTATTCCAGGTCCTTCTACAGGCAAAAAGACCTGGAATAAAGGACCTTCTGAGGTAAAACCAGAAACTCATTAAGGCCACATACAGGGGCCTGCCTGTTTGCAAAACGCCACTTCAGGGCCAGCAGGGCCATGGATGGTCTACTGCCCATCAGACTGAGGGCCTCCAATTCCTTCCCATCCTGTTTGGAAGGCCCCTCTTCGCTGGCTCTGGATCCAATAACCGACCAAGTTATCTTTATCCTCCACTTTCTCAGAAGCCTTTCTTGATAGCTTTAGCCCATGCTGTCACTGTCTTTCCTACACAGTTATCACATCACCAGCTAGAAACTGTCAAGCACTGACACCGCAAAAGTGCTAGGCTAGTATGTTCACCTCAAGTACACAATTCATGGAAAGAAATTTCACAATCGCTTAGTAAGTACAACTATTTTCACTTCAAAAGAAGTCCGTGGGGGCTGGTGAGATGGCTCAGTGGTCTAAAGCACCTACTTAGAACATGCTTAGCAAAGCACAATGACCGCGGTTCAATCCCCCAGCACCACATGCCAGCCAGCCCCGCCCCCTGGTGGGCTGTGCTGCCCCCCCAATAAATAAATAAATTTTTTTTTTTTTAAAAAAAAAGGTCGTCCATGGGCCGGCCAGATAGCTCAGTGGACTAAAGCACCTGCTTAGGCAGAGCACCAGTGACCAGGTTTCGATCCCCTGAGTGCCATGCCGGCCCACCTCTGGAGCACCCTGAGACAGCCATTGAGACGGTGTGGTAGTGCACGCCTGTAACCCCAACGCTTGGCAGACTGAAAACAGGTGAATCACTACGAGTCCGATCTACACTGTGAGACCCTGTACTAGACACATATAGTTAGGAGCCGAGGAGATGGCTCAGCAGAGTAAGTGCTTGGCTGGCAAGCGCAAAGGCCTGCGTTCAAATCCCCGGTTCCGCTAAATAAATAAATACAGATAGGTAAATAAATAGATGGATGGATGGATGTCAAGTACCAGACAACACCACAGCAGAGCGCAGGGTCAAATCTCGAGTCAACACATCCCCAAATCTGGCCTCAACCATGACAGCATTCTACTTCCTACAGAACTCCGACTCGGGCCTCCCTCCTCCACACCACGTTGAAGTCTACTCTAGCTCCTTTACTATGATTTTTAGGCTCTCACACCCACATAGATCCAGCGCCACTTTCTTGTATTATGGCCTGAAAAAAGCCAGGACACGGAGAACTGTCTTTAAGACATTGTTTAGACATTGTTCTCGCTGATACTCCTGTTCCTACCTCCTGGTTCTTCAGGGCCTACCCCAAAGCTCAGACCCTCCAAGAACAGCCCTACCCCCGCCACCTAAGTACTTTCTTTAACACTCTTGACTCCCCTGGAAACACACCTAACACTTTCAAGGCGGCTTTATCTGCTACCTTTCCCCAGAACAGTGTTTCCGGGGGGTAGCGGCCCTCTTCTCATCTCCAGGATAAGTCCCCAGGATGGGGCAGGCCCGAAGTTCTCACCCTCTCACCCGGCCTTCCTTCCCCGGGGCCAGCGGACTCACCTGGCCTTGGCACACAGGGCCTTGACTTCACTCTCCTTGATAAGCTCGCAGCGCCGCAGCTGCTCGATTTGCCGGTCCAGGTCGCTGATCTCCGCCATGGCCCAGCCCCCCGCGCGGGTCAGAGTTGGGGCCGCCGCCCCCTCCGCACCGCACAGGGGTCTCCTGGGAAAGGCGAAGACGAGCCCGCAGGTCAGTGTCCGTGAGGGCCGCAGAGGGGAGACTGGACGCTGGGGCTGGCCCGCCCCCCCCCCGCCCGACTCCCCTCACGTCGGCCTCAAAGCCCCCGCGCCCCACTGCCCGCTCGCTAACTCCCGTCAGACCCTGAGGCCCCGAGCTAAGGACGGTGGCCTAGAAGTGTCTCAAGCCATTACCGCCGCTGCGACTCCGGCTCGGGTTCTCTGCCTCCCTGCCTCCCTCCTTCCCTCTGCTCTGGGCCGCCGCCACCGCCACTTCTATTTCCGGCTCCGCCGCGGAAGCACAGGGAGACCACTTCCGCCGCGCGCCGGATATGGCGTCACAACTCCCCGCCCCTCCCTCGCCGCGCCCCGGACCCGCCCCCAGGGGGGCTGCGAAGAAGCCGGAAGCTAGAGACCGGCGGGAAGCGGTTGTGGTGGGTTGGTCCTCTGGGTACTGCGAGTGGCGCGGCAGACCGGAACAGATCCTTTTATCTCAGTTAGGGAAACAAAGTGAAGCTGAGTTCGGGCTAGGCGTTGTCACTGTGTGTGTGTGTGTTCTCCCTCGCTGCAGTCCAGAGGGGTGCAACTCTGTCTCATTCAGTGTTGCGGTTGTGCCAAAAGGCGTGGCGGTGTGGACATGTTTGCTGTGTGGAAGAACCTCAGCCTCAATCGCTTCCCGCGGCGCCCGGAAGTCCTCGCCAGGGACTACTCGGAAGCTGGGGGCGGGGCAGGAGCCCCCTTTTCTCACGCCCAGCCTGTGCCTCAGTCAGCGCGACCCCTTTGATTCCAGAATGGCCCCCAGAGGCTCTCAGCAACTTTGTAATCCTGAGAGCTGTACTTCCAACTGGCTCAGAGAGGTTACAGTTTTGTGCTTGCAAAGCTACAAATTGGGGACCTTGAATTTAATGTGTGGAACGTGTTTGAAATACACAAGACTCGTTATGATGAGTTGGCATATACAGTACACATGCTGAATTTTATGTTTTGTCTTTTTGAAACAGGGTCTCGGTATGCCGCTCAGGGTGGCCTTGAGCTCAGGCTGCTCTCAAATTCACGATCCTCTGCCTCACCCTCCTGAAGGCTGGGATTACCAATGTGCCCTCCATGCCGCCTACATTCTGATTATTATTATCATTGTTATTTTTATTTTTTTTTTGGCGGAACCGGGGATTGAACTCAGGCCCTTGTGCTTGCCAGGGAAGCGCTTATTCTACTGAGCCATCTCCCCGGCCCCATTCTGATTATTTCTAATCCTTCCTCTCCCCTCCATCTCTTGGTCCTCTAGGATTTTTAAGTTTGAGATTTGAAATAAGGAAAGCTGTGTTCTCAGTTTTCTCCTTATCGTTTCTGGAATTCAGAGTGTCATAAAGTTAAGACAGCACTTCCCAAATTGGCATTTAAAATCCTCTGCTTCCCTAGTTTCTTGAGGGCCGGCCCATTAGTTTAAGTGCCTGCTTAAGCAAAGCAGTCAGTCTCAGGATTCTGTGGTTCAATCCCAAGATCCTCAGCTCTTACCAGACCCACATTTAAGGCAGCCTGAGCCAGCCAAAAAAACTGAAAAATACCCATCCTTAGTTTTGTGCTGCAGGCAGGACAAGATAGTATGTTTGATGTGTTTCCATTCTGTCTTTGCACATCACATTCCTTTTTTTTTAAATTAATTTATTTATTTAGTGTGTGTGTGTGTGGCCAGCTCAGCCCACCAGGGTGTGGGGCTGGCTGGCATGTGGTGCTGGGGGATTGAACCGTGGTCCCTGTGCTTTGCTTAAGCTTAGTTTGTTCTAAGTAGGTGCTTTAGACCACTGAGCCATCTCACCAGCCCCACATTTCTTTTTGAAATAATCCTTTTTGCCATCTTCTATTTGCTGTTTTTTAGATTAAGCAGAAAAATTTATTGGAGAAAGACAATGGGGAACAGCAATAGTTCCTGAGAAAACGGGAGAGGTTCTGATCTGCCATTTTACTTCAGATTTGTTTGATCCGAGTGAGGCCAGGCAGTGAAGTAAAGCTAGAAATTGTAAGGTACCACACATCTGGTATTTCTTCCCCCTAGTGCTGGGGGTTGAACCCAGGTCTCTGCTAATGCTATGCAAAGGGCTTACCACTCACCACACCCCCAGCCCAGATTTGCTTCTGGTTGCAGGTAGTAGACACGATGTGAACAGACCTAAGTTTCTAAGCTAAGTCAGTTCTGCAGGGCATGGTGGCACACACCTGTAATCCTAGCACTGGGAAGGCTGAGGCAGGATCATTGCAAGCATGAGACCAGCGTGGGCAGAGTGAGCTCAAGGCCAGCCTGAGCTGGAGAGCAGATTGTATCCTGTAGACCCAAAGTATCAGAAAAGTCAAGAATTCTTCATTGAGAGCAGACTTCATAGTAGAAAGGGCCCATGTGAAGTTAGCACAGCAGCACAAGTGCCTGCCTAGCAAGTGCAAGGTCCTGAGTTTAGTGTTGGTACCAAAAGAGAGCCCAAACCAGTAAAGGATGGAGGTGAAGAGGTTGAAGAAAACTTGAACGAATTTAACCAGTTCCCTAGTACTCACAACAGTGATAACTGATGTAGTTAATCTGAACCCAACACCAGATTTCAAAGGGTTCAAGGCACAGCCTATGCTATGGCTGAGCCCCTCCTGATTTTGTGGAATGGAACTTTTTTCTTTGAAATGTTGGGGATTGAACCTGGAACCCCATACATGATAGGCAAGTGTATCCCAGCCCAGAGGCTCGTTAGCCAGGACCCTGATTGTCACAATTCTGTATCTACATGTAGGGAGGTATGGGAAATAATTTTCAGTTTTTCAAAGGGATCCTTGGTCCGAAGAGGACAAAGACATTTCTAATTCCATCTTCTGTTACAATGGAGAAACACAAAATGTAATAGTGTAGATTAAGAAGACATGGATTAGATTTCCTATTTCCACAGAGAAGAAATAGTGTTGGGCAAACATAAATTGGCAGTAACACCACTGAGGACAGAACACTTTGTTACATGGCCTGGTTTAGGAAAGGTCAACTGTGAGACAGGGCCTCACATGTAGCCCAGATTGGCCTCAGCTCAGCCATCCTCTCACCTAGCTTCACTAAGGCACATGCCACTTCACATCACCAAAAAGGTCATCTTGTATAGTGGCAGCTCTTTTGTCATGAGGACGAGAAAGGCCCTCTTGGGTTTGGGGGCAGAAAATGAGGCCAAGAGCGAACACAGGAATCCTAGTTGTTCATGAGGCTGAGGCAAGAGGATCGCAAGTTTGAGATTAGTCACAGCCACATGGCAAGATCAAGGCCAGTACGGACTACTACGCAGACTATGTCCCGAGGCTGCATGCAGTATAAGACCTGTGCATCCCCCTCTCATTTGCTACCCTTGGACACAGCCAAGAAGCTTCATACTACAAACAAAGTTTGCCAGGGGTAGTGATGCATCCCTGTAATCACAGCACTGGGGAGGCTGAGGTAGGAGGATCACCCTGAACTACATTGTGAGCCCCCCTTTTTTGAGCCTATCTAAAAAATAACATGCCTTTGTATATCTCAAAAATTAAAGCCCTGGGCGGGGGCCAGCCCCTTAGCTCAGTTCTTTAAGTGGCTGCTTCAACAAAGCAGTCAGGCTCAGGTTGCGGTGCTTCAAGCCCCACAACTCAAGCCAGCCAAACCTGCCCTGAAGGCATTCAGAGAAAAAAAAAAATCCTTAAAGCCCTGGGCAAGTAAGAAACAAAAGGGAGGTCCTATCTAACCCTTCTACCCACTTCCTACCAGGAATGATGAATACAAAACAAGACCACCTCAGGCCCACCCCTGCCCAGGGTGCCTCCAGATACACACATGAGACCCCCTTAAATAGTTGTTTATTGGCAGTGGGCTGGAAGGAGTGCTGGAGTTAGCGTACACAGACAACACCACACACCAAAGTCACGAGGGAGGCAAGAGTGATGAGAAAGCTTGGAGCCCCGGGTAAGGCTCCCTTTTCAAGAGTGTTGGTGGTGCAGGGGCCTGGAGTTTTGGGGGGCCGCCTCAGAATGCCTCAGCTTAGTAAGCATGGTTAGAGACGAAGAGGGACTCGCTGGCTGCAGCCCCAGCCTGGCCACTTGGAGTGTACTTTCCTTGACAGGCGAGGCTGTTGGCCTAAGAAGAAGAGTCAGAGTGAGGTCTCTGTTCAGAATCGTCTCTTGCCCATTCCCTGCCCACATTTTGCCTGGCCTTACCAGGGCTCGCTTGATATATTCCTCCTGGGCGGCCTTCAGGTTCTCCTTCTTCCCGCCCCAGGCCTTCAGTGCAGAAGCCTGCAGGGCTCGACCATAAGAGAAGGTCAGGGCCCATGGCTTCAGGAGGGGACACTTGTTGATGGCATTGAGATTGATGGATGCCTCCTCCTCACTCTGTCCTCCAGACAGGAAAGTAATCCCTGCAGAATGGGATAAGACAAGGGAGTCAGAGACCCAGGGGCTTGGGAGAAGCCTTAGAAGTTGTGTTTGAAAGTAGACCAGTAGTACCCAGGAATATGGGAAACCTTCTACCTCCCCGAGGCCAAGGTAAGGGACCAGGCCTCACCAGTGACAGCGGGGGGCACTGTGCGGCGCAGGGCTGTGACAGTTGCCATGGCAATCTCCTCATGGGAATACTTCTGGGTGCAGGCATGGCCTGGGGTGACCATGTTGGGCTTCAGCAAGGTGCCTTCCAGATAGATGTGGTGGTCACTCAGAGCCTTGTAGACGGCAGCAAGCACCT
>NW_004524577.1:7665671-7682359 GCF_000260255.1 Octodon degus
GCCACTTGGCAAAGTCAGCTCCATCCTTCTTGTACTGGGCACAGCGCTCAGACAGCCCATCCAGTCCTAGAGGGAAGACACAAGGCCTAGCGTGGGAGCCAACATGAGGCTCTGAGCGCTCCTGCTCCTGGGTGGGCAGCACCCTGCATGGGAAGGGCGGCTGGTAGGGCAAGAGCCAAACAGTTCTCACCTTGGGTGGTGGTCTCGCCATTTGTTCCCGCCAGAGGCACCACGCCCTTGTCTACCTGTTGAGGTGGATGAAGGCAAGATCTCTATCAACGTTTCTTTTCTAGAGTTCCCCTTTCCCTAGTTTCTTGTAATCTCATTTGACCTGTCATGGTTTGCAACTATCTATGTGGGTTTTTTTTTTTTTTTTTTAATTTTAAGGAAAGGTCTACAAGTTATTTGGGGTCTCCACTAGTAGATTGGACTCAGAGTGATCCATTTGTTTAGATAAGAATTGGGATTACAGCTTGTGCCACCATGCCCAGTCTCAATCGCCATCTCAACATGCCCTGGAGGTCGACCCCCGCCCCCCTGCCTGCTTGCAGGCACTTTAATCCGCTGAGCTATTTGGCTGGCCACATATATATGTATTTTTGAAAGACAAGGTGTAGCTCAGGTTGGCCTCTTAGTGGTGACCCTATTGCTCCTGCCTCTCAAATTCTGGGCTTATAGGCATGTGCCCCCGTGGCCAGCTGCATTTCTTTGGGGTCTTTTTACATTAAAAAAAAAAAAAATTTTTTTTTTTTCCTCAGGGGGTGTAACTGGAGATTTAACTCAGGGCCTTTCTTTTCTTTCTTTCTTTTTTTTTTTTTTTTTTTTTTTTTTGTGACAATGTCTTCTAAATAGCCAAGTTGTCCAGGCTAGACTCAAACTTATGATTCTTTTGTCCCAGAGTGCTGGAATTAAAGGCACACACCACCAGTGGTTTTCCGTTTGTTAAATGGGAAAATATCCTGCCTGTAAAATTTGGCTATTAAAAAAATGTTGACCTGGGGCGTCATGATATGCATTTGACCCTGTTTTCAACCCCAGCACCAGAAATTAAGTGCCAAGCAGATGCCATAAAGCCAACTCCACCCAAATCTCTAGACCTCCAACCCAGGATTCATCCCCTGCCAGATTTCTCTTCCCAGGATCCATCTCTACTGCCACATCCCGAGGCCCTGTCCTCTCACCTTGATGCCCACAACACCACCCTTGGACTTGATGACTTGGGGGAAGGGACGCCCATCATCCGCCTTCTGGTAAAGCGTCTCATGGAAGAGGATGACACCCCCGATGCAGGGATTCACGCGGTCATCAGCAGTCAACAGGAGCTGGCGGTAGAAGCGCCGGTTCTCTTCGGTGTTCTCGGTGCCAATGGACTGCAGCCGCTTGGCAATGCTTCCTGGAGGGTAGCATCAGAGAAGAAAGTAAGGGGACTGGCCTGCCACTCTCAGCCCTGTGCCCTCCTCCCACTCTTGTCTCCCGGCCTGCACCGCACCAGTGGACTCATCTGCAGCCAGAATGCCCTTGCCCGGAGCCACAATGCGATGGGCAATGTCAGAGAGCTCCTTCTTCTGCTCCGGAGTCAGCGCTGGATATGGGTAGGGCATGGTGCTGGTGGCAGTGAGGTCCTGGGTGGAGGAAACGGATGAGGGAGGAAGGATTAGCGGGCCTTTCTGACGTGGAGATCAGGGCGGATATTCCCTACCTCCCCTGCCCCTCGCCCGGCAGGTCCTTGGGCTCTTCCTGTCCCTACACCCAACTTCCCTATACTAGGCCTGCCTCCTCCTGTACCTTTCCTAACTCTGTCTGCTGCTGGGTGTTGCCCAGCTGAGGGTGGAGTTGCCCACTGGCAACTGGGGAAAAGGAAAAAGCCAAAGCCAGGGACAGGTGGGTCATGTTGAAGCTGAACCCTTCTGACCTGCGCGTTGCCATGGGATCACTCTGCCTAGAAACAAAACCGAACCGGAGTATTTTAGAATTTAAAGGTTACAAATAGGGTAGAGGGCCCAATATCCTCATTTGAATGGGCCCAGAGAAGAGAAAAGATCTGTGTTTCAAACCAAAAAAACAGTAACCCAATGTCCACATCTGTGGTGGTTAAATCCCAGCCCTAGTGTACCAATGGGCTGTCCCTTCTAATTTACCCAGGATCCCAGGGCTGGGCCAGGCTCCAAGGACATCTCAAGGTCAGGCTTCTCCCACCCAAGGAAGATGTTTGGAAAAGGGCATTGGAGAAAGGCAGAACACACGAAGGGGCAGTGGGGTCAGCCTAGCTCAGGGAAGGGTGACGGTCGAATTCCCACTGTTCATACCCGGCAAGGGGATATGGAGGATAAACAAACAAACACCCCACCCCTTCCCTGAAAAATGCTCTCGTCGGCATGGGTGAAGCTGTTCCAGGCTCAAAACCAAGGTCATTAAATAGGGAAAGACACGTAAAGTGTTAATTGATCATCAAACGCTAAGGGATTTCCCCTCCTCGCCGGGGAGCCCCGGCCTTAGGCGAACCCTGGAAAAGTATGCGCGCTGGCCTCTGCCCCTCGCTGCCCCTCGGATCTCCGCAGAGTCAAAGGGCCCCTAACGCTTTGCCCTTGGGGGTCGGTAGAAAATGCGGGGGTAGTTCTCCACCCCTCGTTTCCTCCCTGCCATGACTCAGCGCGGAGCGGCCGCGTTGCGCAGCAGACTCGGGGAAGACGGCCTGCAGAGGTGGAGAGGCGGGGAGCCCGGGCTAGGGCCCGGGAGGGTAGGGCACGCCGGGAGCGGCCGGAGCGGGGGTCTCCGCGCGGACGCCAGACCTGCCGCTGTCCCCAGACCCTCCTCTGCGGTCCCCGGGCCTTGCGCGGGGCTGGGGGGCGCTCACCTGTCGCACCAGGGGGCGGGTGGCGTGGCGCGGCGGCGGACGGCGGCGGGCTGACTGCGGACGAACAAGGCAGTCGTCACTGACACCAGCGCAGCGAGCGTTCCAAAAGGAACGCGACCTACTCGGCTCGGGGGCGGCGCGAGGGGCGGGCAGAAGGCGGCGGGCCCGGCCTTTTAAAAGGCACCGCTCCGCCCTCCGGCGTTTTTCCTTTGCTGGGCAAGAGGCGACCAATTGCAAGTCAGGCCGCCCCGAGATGCACAGCTAGGAGGCGGCGCTTGGGGAGGGGGAACCTGGGCGGCGAGAACCGGATCCCTCCGCCGTCCCCCGCTCGGACGTGACTCGGGCCACATCCCCCCGGGCCGGTCCTCCCCCCCAGCGCGCTCCTACCCCATCCCCCGCTGGCGCGCTCGGGCGAGCCGTGACTCAGCCAGAATTTTCGCTCCGCAGCAACTGGAACTGGGGAGCAGTGGGAAAAACGGGTGGGAGAGCCTGAGAGGCGCAGGCCGGCCTTCCCCTCCCCTCCCCTCCCCTCCCGGGCGCGGCCGCGCCTCGTGCACCCCAGCTTCCGGCCTGCGCGCTGCAGCGCGACTCGCGCCCTCCGAGCCGCGTGGCCGGCGTCCGCCTGCCTCGCCGTGGGCTGGGCTGCACGGCGCCTGGAACCGACCCTCCCGGCCAAAGCTGGCGCGCAGGGGAGGCGAGGAAAGGGCAGAGCAGTGGGCGCGGCGGGGCTCCCGAGGTCCGGCGCTGCCTCCCCGGGGAGCGCAGCCCCGCCCAGCAGGTCCCTCCCTACCCACTCGGCGGGGCGGGCTCGGGCGCGGAAGCCGGCCCGGCCTCGCGGGCCACGCGCTGTCTCTCGGGGGCCGCAGTGGACCGGCCCGTAGTCACCCGCCGCCGCGACGGAGACCAGACTGCAGAAATTGGCCTGCTACGGATTGCGGGGCCACACTGACTGCCAAACGTCTTCCCGGATCTGACTTCTCCAAAATAATATCCACCCCCGAGCCGATCTGTCTCCCGGGGACTTTGCGGGCCTCCCGTTCCGTCTGAGCAGCTCTTCCCGCCTTAGCCGGGCCCCTTCGGTCTCACCCATCCCGAGCGGCCCACCTGCGGCGAGGCTGAAGGAGCGGCAGAGCGTGGTCGGCAGCAAGTGAGCGGGGTGCACCGGGACCGAGTTATAAGGCGGCCCCCCTCCCCCGCACCAGTGTCCCCGACCTTCTCTGTAACCCTTGCCCTTTTCCCGCCACGGATTCCCCGGCAGAGACCTATATTTAGGGAAACCTGAAGCCCCTGACATTCACGCCAGCGGGGGCCTGCGTGGGGGAAGACTGCAGGCTGCCTACGGGGAGGAGGGCCCCTGACTACTAACCGTCGCTTCAGGAGAAAATTTCTTCCTTGGAAGTCCAGATTGAGGCTCCTGGTTGTCAAGAGAAATAAATCTTCGAGCAGGGATCTGTGGGAAGGGAATACCGAGAAAGAGTTGCCGGGGTGGCCCTTTCTGCCCCCTCTGGATTCCCTTGCCTAGCGGAGCCTAATAGGTCCGGATTTTTAGGAGCAGATGCGGACACTCACCTCCTCAGATAGCTAAGAATACTCGACAGGCAGTGGTCAGGCACCCTTAAATCCTGCTGCTCAAGGCTGGCTGAGTTCCATGATGCAGTCTGGTGAGCAGTGCCCCCCAACTTCATCCACAAATATAATAGTCTGCTTAGGAAGGGGAGCGTGCAGGGGCCCCTGCTGCAGCACTAGCCCCCGTCTTTCCCAGCCTTCCACGTTAGCTGCAGTCCAGCCAGCCCAGGGGTCTCTCGAGTCCTGCCCTGTAGGGAGCCAGGCGCTCCCACGCTGATGAGCAGGACTTGCCATTTGTGGTTCCCATGGGCTGGAGAGGTGTCCTGAGCGCCCTTAGGCAGGGGGGCACGGGGGGCACGTGAGCCTGGGGGCTGGCCTCTCCCCAAATGGCAGGGCCCCACGGTCTTCATCGGAGCTTGATCTCAAAGCAGAGACAGTTGAGGCTCTGGCAGTCGGGGAGCTGGCAGGCACAGGCACAGTCACAGAGCGGGCAGCAGCCAGGACAGTGTGGAGTCCAATCCTGAGGGAGAGGGCAGAGGGTGAGCCAGGTGGGCACAGAGCTCCAGGGTTTCCCACCAAGGGGAGAAGGGAACAGAGGGGCTCAGGAGCCCCATTTGCCCAGAGAAACAGAGGGTACCATCCACCGTTGCTGGGACTGAGCAATCGCTGGACTCAGTTCTCTCTTCCCCCCACATAGGGAGCAGCTGGTTCCTGCTAGGATGTGGGGGGGCCAAGGAAGGTTCCACACACTTATGGCCTGTGTGATTGGGAGGCAGCAGACAGAAAACACATTTTTCTGGCCCTGATGAAAGTAGTTCATGGATCTTAGGGACTTTTTCCCTGACATGAGATGGCAGTGCACGATGTTGTTCCACTCTGACCACCAACTCCGGGCAAGGCACAGACCCCATTCATGAATGGTTCAAGAACTTAGTTTTCTTTGGAAATGGAAATACTCATATTCAAAATTTTAATGGTTGGGGCTGGGGAGATAGCTCAGTGGAATAAGTGCTTGCCTGACAAGCGCAAGGTCTTGAGTTCAATCCCTAGTACCACACACACAAAGAAAAAAAGAGCGTAGCCCAGACCTTGTATATAGAAGCAGACAGAGCTGGCTCCACATCAAAAATTTAATGGTTTTAAGAGTTAAGTCTCACTTTTAAAAAGAAGAGAAAGGGGCTTGGGAGATGGCTCAGTGGAATAAGCGCTTCCCTGGCAAGTGCAGGGGCCTGAGTTCAATCCCTGGTTCCGGCCGAAGAAAAAAGAAAGGAAGCTCAGAGAACAGAGTAACTTGTTCAAAGAATATAGCACTCAAGTGGCACTGGGATGGACCAAGGCGGGTTTCCCCAGGCCCGATTGCCCTGTCCTCACTGCCTCCCAAGGCCAGCTGGTCTCATGTTCTCCACTGAGCTGATGTGGGGACTCATGTCAGCAGGTGTCTGGGATACAGACAAATGTAGAATGAATAGACGAATATGAGCATACCCTTTTCCAGTCTTTGGGCCTCTTGGCTCTGAGGAAGTCTGTCTCTCTGGGAAAGGGAACATCGTGTCCTCAGAGCAGGCAGGGAGATCTACCCCCTCTAACCCACTGCTCTTCTGCTGCCGTGGGACAGGGATGATCTGCAACTGCCCCAGGCATGGACTGGAGCCAGGCCAAGTGGCTGGAGTGCGACACGCCCAGGATGGCTGAGTGACAGAAGACTGGCTCCTTCAGGCCAGCAGCAGAGCTAGTGACAGTCACAGTTGCACAGCTCAGAAACCCAGCCAAGCCAGGAATAGGGAAATGACCTTTTCAACAGCTGAGGTTTCCGGGTGCAGTGTCAGATGACTGGTGAGATCGGCTGTCACTAGGGGCTCCAGCAAGTGGCAGGGATCTGCCAGCTGTAGGGAGAGGGATCTGAACTCAGCTCTGCTACTGGCTACAGAGGGAGAAGGCTAGAACTGTCACGATGGAGGGGCGAGAGAAAAACAAAGGGGCAGTGATTTTCTTGTATTTGATGAGGGTATGGTTTGGGTCACCTCTGTCAAGTTGCAGTCTGGGGGTGAAGCGGGCTCTGCGGGTTTTGGAGGCTGTGGTACCTACCCTAACCTCAGAAGAGGGTATTAACAGCATTTCTTGGCTGAGTCCATGGAAGGATTTAGATCCACTCATTAATAACTGGCTAATGGACTTCTTGACTCACAAGCAGCCCTGTGGTTTCTGGAAGGAATCTGCTGTTTAAATACATTAAACAAGGACTCCACGAGACTGTTAACCCTTGCGTTTCTTGGGCTCTTTGCTGTGTTCTTCCCTTTGAAAGTGTCTCTTTGCCTCTGTGAGAGCCTGGCATTGATTTTACTGGCTAGAGCTCAGGTTCTCAAGTCAGTTAAGACCTGAGTTTGAATCTCGGCTTGGGTACTTCATGCTCTGAGCCTCAGTTTCCTCATCCCTGGAACAAACGTTAAGAACTTTAGGCACGGAGTCGTTGTGGGGAATCAGGGGAAAACAGCATAATACCTGACATTCAGTGAGCCCTTGGCAAAGGTTATTATAGTTTAATAGCACCTTAGCAGTTCTTAACCCTGACATTCATCAGAGCTGTGTGAAAGCTTGTCAGAAAGCCACAAACTATAGTCCCATCCCAGAGCGGGGGTGACAGGCCTGAGGGTCACGCCTGCCTTTGAAGTCCCCTATCTGCTTCTGATCACATCTTTCTCACACCTTAACTGCCTGTTTATCTCTGTCCATCACCAGAGTGTGAGCCCAGAGAGGGCTGTAATCTTGTCTATTTGATTCTGCTGAGCCGCCAGGGTCCAGCACAGAGCCTCAATAATGACCATAAATATAATATATGAGGGTCCAGCCAGATAGCTCAGCAGATTAAAGCGCCTCCTTAGGCAGACACAGGGGTCAGGGTTTGATCCCCAGCCTGCTGTGCTGGCCCTGTCACTGGGACAGGTTGAGACAGGGATTGAGATTGGGTGTGGTGGCACACACCTGTAATTCCAGTGCTTGGGAGGCTGCAAAACAGGAAGCATCACTACAAGTCCGATCTGTGTAGTGAGACCTTGTAGACCCTGCACTAAATACATTTTAAGTAAATTATATATATATATATATATATATATATATATATATAGTGTATATGAGTGAATGTTTAAATGAATGAAGGCGTTAGACCTTTAGTGTCCCAGGAAGACCAGCAGAGTAGGCAGATTCTTCCCCAGAAAGGAAAAGAGCTCTAGGTTTGTGGTCCAGCTAGCACAGCCGTGTGACCTCAGGCCAGTCACTCAAGTTTCTATGGGCCTCAGTGTCTCGAAGCATAAAACAGGCAAGAGCTTTGTAACCTTTGTGCTTGCTGCTGCTGCTATAAGGAAGCAGGAGAACAGAGGGACTTCAGTGCACTTCGAGAAAAGTCATAGCAAGGACAGAATGACCTTGCCCTACCCCCAGCCATTCCACAACCTTCGTGACTCCAGCAGGAGCCCAAGAGTCTGGCTTGGAAAGCTCTGGAAGTTCCTAGGGCCCTGCACTGGCAGGTGGGGAGCCAGCCCCTCCTAGAGCGCACCTCACCCTCTCTGCGGAGGAGGAGGTGGACCCAACTATTCATGTCACGTGGACAAAGAGAAAAGGGTTGTGTTTCCAGGACAAGAGACCAGAAATTTTGTACTTGATCATTTCATGTAGGACAGGAATGTTTAGAACCTAAGAACTTCTCCTTTTCCCCCTTTGTCCCAGCCCCAACCCTGGGACCCCATCTGGCTACCCTTAGGGAGCCAGAAGCAGATTACTTGAAAGAAAACTCCTTGCCCTACAATTTATTTCGAAACCCCAAACACCTGCCAGGCCCTTGCACTAAGCACAGTAGCCCAACATACGAATTTGCTGGCGCTTGGGCTTTTGCCCCGCCCCCTTCCTCCCAGAGAATCCCTAGAAGCAGGAGCTTTGCTGTCTAAATCTCCGAGCCCAAAATAACCATCGTCCAGGAAGGTGGTCGATCACATTGAACATCATTAAGCACACAAATGCAGCAGGGGCCTGTCTCCCGTGTGCCAGGCTCCTCCCCTCGGGGTTCTGCTGCAGCTAACACAGTGGAGCAATCTGCTATGCAAGGCTTACTGGGTGACATTGGATGCGCCACCAAACTCCTCTTAGCTAGTTATTCCTCTGCAGAAGGGACACCATATCAGTTGTGTGTATGATCAGGCCTGGGAGGTATCCATGGGATGATGTCAAGATTAAAGGGCAAGTAGCGTAATGAAGCAGTCAATATGGCATGACTCTTGTTTTGGCAAAATAATAGTAAAGCACAGCAGTTGGGAGCCTGTAGATTACTGTGTGAGGGACATCTGCTAATGTATGAGGAACAACTATGGGTTAGAGAGCTGGTTCGTGATGTAATTTGTAGGGCCGGCCAAATAGCTTTGTGGACTAAAGTGCCTGCTTAGGCAGACACAGGGGCTGGGAGATCCCCGGGCCTGCAGTGCTGGCACCGGCCCTGCCCCCGGGGTGCCCTGAGATGGTGATTGAGACTGGGTATAGTGGCGCGTGCCTGTAATCCCAACACTTGGGAGGCTGTAAACAGGAGGTTCACTATGAGTTGGAACTACACAATGAGACCCTGTACGGGCTGGGGAGACGGCTCAGTGGAATAAGCACTTCCCTGGCAAGTGCAAGGACCTGAGTTCAATCCCTGGTTCTACAAAAAAACAAAACAACAAAAAAACCCCAATGAGACCCTGTAGACTCTGTCCTAAAAAATAATAATAAAAATTGAATCATGTATCTTGTACTTTTTTTGTCTTCTATATGTATACACTGTGTATAATACTTGGTATAATGAAAGAAAATGATTTTTTAAATATTCAGCTTGCACACTTAGTATGTATTAATTCAAAATTAACATTAAAAAATACCCAGCTCTCAGGTTTTGTTTTTTTCTTCCTGGAACTGGCAATCAAACTCAGGACATCAGGCTTGCCAGGCACCATGCTGCTGAGCTATGTGCCCAGCCCCTCGGGGCGTTTGAGAAAATAGTGCCAACAAAGTGGCACTGTTCTCTGGGACATAATACTTCTTCACTGAGCAGAAGGTGTTCTGTCAAGTTTTTTTCATTCAACTACTATCTTTTATTTATTTTTATTTTTGTATTTTAGGGAAGGGTCTACAGGGTCTCCCTACATAGATCAGACTTGTAGTGATCCTTTCTGTTTCTCAGCCTCCCAAGAGCTGAGATTACAGGTGTGTGACACCACACCCAGTCTCAATCCCTGTCTTAGCCTGCCCCAGGGGCGAGGCCAGCAGGCCCAGGGATCAAACCCTGGTCCCTGCGCTGTATGCTGGTGCTTTCACCCGCTAAACTATTTGGCTGGCCCTGTTTATGTTGTCTTTGGCTGTCTCCACATGAGGTAGTACCCGAAACCACGCCTGCCCTGGAGCTGGTGCTCGGTAATAATCGTGAAGTGAGGGCACAGATGGAACCTAGATCAGGACTCTGGGGGCAGTGGGTAAGAATGGCACTCACAGCTTCGCTGGCCCGGGGGCAGCAGGCATCCATGTAGCCCGCTGGGCTGGGCAGAGGAAAGTCACAGGCTTCAGCGCAGGTCCAGCAACAGTCCTGGGGCTCTGAGGCACCTCGCTTCCTGCAGGGGGCGCTGCAGTCGGTGCAGCAGCCCTGGGCCTAGGAGGTGGCGGGGTTCAGAATCTGGGCCAGGCAGCAGGCAGGGACAGCTGAGATTTGCTTTTAGGAGAGGGGCAGGAGAAGGGTTGACTGGGGACAGGGAGGGACTCACTTGGGCACATGCAAAAACTAACTGGCAAGGGCATCTGGGGTAAAAGCCTGTAGGTGAGGGGGACAATTCATCCGGGTTCCTCTTCCCCAGAGCCCACCCTTTACCCCTCCAAGCCCCTCACCAGCAGGCAGTGCCTAGTCAGCAGCACTAGGCCCAGGAGCAACAAATAGATGCCAACAGTGATGAAGACAATGGCAGGGATGGGGAGCAGCAGGGAGGGGCTGCTGACGGGTGCCGGGGTTGGATTCCATGGGCTAGAGGAGGCCTGGATCGGAACAGGAGGAAGGGGTGACAAGGGAGGGCTGCAGAAACACAGGAACACCGAGGACACAGCAGGCTGGGGGGACCACCAGCTGGTGGAGAGGGTCAGTAGGGTGTCACTCTGACTCATCCCCCAAACCTTGTCTTCCCCATTTCACTGCCACTAAGGAGTTTTTAGCTTTGGTCACTTAGAATCTTCTGAGATTTATCACTTTTTTTTTTTTTTTTTTTTTTTTTTTTCAGAATGCTTCTCCAAACAGTCTCTGCCTCCACTACCTACCCTCTGCCCGCATTACTGGCTGGCCTGGACACTTGCAACTTTGCCTCTTTCCACAGCAGCCGTCCAGGGCACCCATCCCTTCTTTACCACCCACCAGCGGCTCAGGATGACTAGAGAAAACGTTTCAGTGGCAGGGCCCCCAGTCTAGCCCTGCCTACCACTCCTCTCTCTTCTCCACCCTCCGGCCACAAGGAAGCCCTATATTTGCGCATCTGTCTGTCCTCCCACTCCCAGGCAGCTGTTGCTGTCTAGCTCCTGGACTACTAGATGACTCGGTAAATTCCTTAACATACAAGAGCAATGACCCCCCCCCCCCCCCCATCTCTGGCAGTGTTTCTCACAGCTCTGGAGAGCTGGGGGATCTGGGTTCGGCAAAGGCCCCCTTCCCAGGTCAGGACGCGGAGGGGGCTGCTGCAGAGAGGGGAGGTGGACTCACGTCCATGGGGCAGGGCAGGGCCAGCCAGTCCAGGAGCTGCAGGGGAGAGAAGGTCTCGGGCTCAGAGGTTGGGTGGGCCACAGCTGGGGTGCCCACTGTCCTCCCACTTTTCGTGTAGAGAAGCTGAGGCCCAGAAATGGCTACTTTTTTTTTTTTTTTTCGGTACTAGGGTCTGAACTCAGGACCTTGCGCTTGCCAGGCAGGCGCTTGTGCTGCTGAGCTACTTCCCCGACCCAGAAATGGCTTCTGATCCCAAAGGGAGGGAGAATCAAGGGCGGCGCCTTCCCAGGCTCCGGCCCGGCCCTGACCATGCATCGTCGCTGTCCCCACACCTGGGTGCCCCTCGCCACAGGTCCCGTCACCTGCGCCCTCCGGGCTGCCAGGAGTTCGGAGACCCCGCGCAGCGCCGGGTCTAAACCGCCGCGGCTCCAGCACCGCCCAGAATCTTGGCGCCTCGCGTTGTTGCTATGGGGACCAGAGCGCCGCGCCTACGGCGGCCGCCGAGAACCAAATGCCTTCTTCCCGCCTCTTTTCTCCGGCCGCCGACCTTCGCTGGCCGGGAGAGTGCATCGCCGCCTGCTCAGCTTTTCCGCCGCGAAAGAATAGGAGCAGCGAATCCTCTCCGTCACCGCCGTAGGCCAGATCTTCTCCAGATGCTGGACCTTGGAGAGGTCATCCTCGGGGAGAGAGCACCACCGGCTGTGACCTCGCCCGAGTCCCGAGGCTGGCTGAGACCACTCTCTCTTGAGGGTCTCACCCGGACACTGCCAAAATAAAAGCTGCTTAAGTGTACAGAATCCTCAGTTTTCCCACTTGACCTCACTTCTCCAATTTTACTCCTTGTTTACCAGCCTTCGCGTAACTTGTCAAAGTGGCTTCCTGCCGCCCACACCCGCTCACTCGTGTTCCTTTTCTGCTTTGTACGCTGCAAAGGCTTCCCACTGACTCAGGATACAGCGGGGCGCTGTAGCCGCCGTCTACACCCGGGCCACGCCGAGCCCCACCCACTTCCCGTATTTTCATTCACAACTCTGGCCCTAGGAGCCAAGCGCTGCCGCAGGCTCTAGAGCTCTCCGGAAGTCATCCTTCCCGCCCTCGTGTTATTGACGTTGTCCTGATTCCGTGGGCGATCAGTTCTTTTAGATCCGTTTGAGGGGCCCTAAGCCAGAGCACGGGGGCTCCCAGCTCTGCACTCGTGCACATGCCCTTTCCTCTGTCTAGAACACCTTTCCTGTCTCTTCTTCTTGACATCCTTTCTTCATCCCTGAAGCCTGGGCTCCGAAGTGCTTCAGTGGGGCTGGCGAGATAGCTCAGTGGTCTAAAGCAGCTGCTTAGGCAAGCTTAGGTAGGCTCAGGGGACTGAAGTTCAATCCCTGGCACCACATGCCATGCCAGCCCCTCCTCCACCCCGGGCGGATAGAGCCGGCCAAAAAAAAAAAAAAAAAAAAAGATGTGCTTCAATGGGCTCTTACTGCCAACCTCAGAAAAGGGGGCTCTGAGTTCCCGCAGTCACCTGGAGGTGCTGTGCTTCCAACCACAAGTGCTGGGATCTGGCTTGATTTCTCTGTGTAGCCCAAGCTCTAGTCCTTTGCCTTGACTTAGGGACTCTGGCAAACAATACTCACTGATTCCGTGACTCAAGTCTTTGTAAATGAAGTGTAGATGCTGTCAGCTGTCATATCCGGGTGCTCCTGTTCCCTTACTCCCTCCCCCATTAAAACCAGGGCCCCAAGCATGCATTCCCAGCCACCATTTTTTTTTTTTTTTTTTTTGCAGAACCGGGGATTGAACTCAGGCCCTTGAGCTTGCCAGGGAAGCGCTTATTTCACTGAGCCATCTCCCCGGCTCCTTGTTGTCGTTTTTGAGACTTGGTCTTGCTATATAACTCAGGCTGGCCTTGAACTCACCGTGTAGCCCAGGCTGGCCCTGAATTCATGGCAATCCTCCTGCTTCAGCCTCCTGAGTAGCTGGCAACTGGGATTACAGTTGCACACCGCCACACCCTGCATTCTCTTAGCTTTTGAGGCCCTCAGCCTTCCTCTTTCACTCCTAATTCTTTTGGTTCTGCACACAACATGCCTACGCGCGTGCATGCGTGCACACACACGCATACTCACACAAGCACACCTCCTGCGGAAGCTTCAGATTCCCTACAACACTGCTGCATCTGCCTTTCCCCACAAATGCCTTGTACCTGCCTCTGTCCCCTCACCTGGTATAGCTCACCACAGCTGCCTTCCCTGGCTCTTCCTGTTGCTGCAAGGGTAACAGAATCTGCCAGGGTCCTGAGGCCTCACAACCCCCCAGGGGCCCAGTCACACCCTTTGCCACCTCAAGCCCTCTCTGAGGGTGTTTCGAAAACAGAAAACAGAAGTCCAGCTGTCCCTGTTGTTGATTCTAAAGCAAGGTTAGATTGCCTTCTGCACCCTGTAATCCTGGCCTAATAAAACTCCCAGAACCAAGATGAGCCCAGTAGCCAGCACAGCCCCAGGAAATGCCTCTGGCGACACATGTTCCTGTCCTCTCTCCAGCTTCTGCCAACAGAGATGTCAGCCTTGGCAAGTGCTCCGACGTGCCCGAGGCCTGCAGTGCTCAGGCTCACTGCTGCTGGTGTTCTGTTCCTGCCGTTGGCTCCTACATTATGCAAGAGAGTAGGCGGCACCCCAGGCCAGCCTGCTGCCAGGCGAGCCAACGTGGGGCGACGACTGTGTCCACTGAGCCAAGGCCCTGTTTCTACCCAAACCGTGCCATTTGCTGACTGCCTTTACAACAGCCAGATAACCGGTCAGAGTTCAAAGCTGGACATGGCAGATCCCTTCGCAGGTGGTTCGGCACTGCTCCCCTTCCCGCCCCCGCAAAAGGAGAAAAGGATTCCACGGTCCTGAGCACGGTGGGGTGAGAGGCGGGAGAGAAAAACCCCAGAGAGAAAAGAAACCTGGGCGCGCTTGGGCACAGGAAGGCGCCTGGCGGTTCAGATTGGACCTAATGCTTTCAGCCCCTGCCCTCAGACAGTACTGTCGCCTAGAGATTAAGAAAAGATTCACCAGGCTCCTCATTATGCTAATGGAAGGTTGGTGTTTGGGTAATTACCTTGAGGGAATAATGACGCTGTGCAGAGCTGGGCAGCGTGGATAAGGGAATAAAGGCCTTTGCACAGATCTCCTCTTAGTTAATCCTCACAGCAGAGCTGATGTCGCAGAGGCTCCTTTCCATTTTGTAGGTGGGAAAGCATTAGGTGACGTTAAAACACGTGCGCATGCGCATGCGGGCACTTGCTTTAGACCGGGCAAGATCCGACGTGAATTCCAGTTCTGCTGCTGTGGGCCTCTGTGACCTTGGCCAGGCCAAAGGACACTAGCGAGCCTGCCTCGTGTGGGGAGCTGGGTTGCTGTGACAGGTAAGAGAAAGTGCTGGTGAGGTGTGCGGGGTAGAACAAGAACCCTTATAAAAATATAACAGGCTGGGGGTGTAGCTCTAGCAGGTGCAGGGCCCTGGATGCCTTCCTCAGGACTGCAACAACAATAAAATACTAAATGAATAACAAAATGAATGGTTGCGGGCTGGGGAGATGGCTCAGTAGAATAAGCCCTTGCCTGGCTAGTGCAAGGGCCTGAGTTCAGTCCCTGGTTCCGCAAAAAAAAAAAAAAAAAAAAAAAAAAAAAAAAGGCACACTCGTATTCCTGACTTGTGAATGACAGAGCCAGCTATCAGAGGGACTCGGGGAAGCTCTGAATTGGCTGCAGAGAAGCCCTGAGTTGGCCACGACTGCATGGCAGGCTGTGGGTGAGGAGAGGGCCTGGATGCTTTGACTTCTTCTGGTGGACAGATAAAGGGTAGGACTGGAATTGCTTGGAAAGTACCTAACCTGGGAGAAGTACAAACAAAACTGCTGAATAATAAATGCCCTGGCACCCTGGCAGGACTCTCCGGAGCGCGGGGAGGGGCAATTGAACCTTTCTCGCCGTATCATATGGGGAACAGGCCACTTCTGGCTGATTATTGATTACTTATTCAAGCCTGCGAGGATATCACTTGAGAGGCTGCGGAGCTGAAGACCAGCACGCCAGGTGCAGAGGATGAGCGTGGCAGCATTGGGACGCAGGAGCCTGAAGCGACAGGAACTGGTAAACTAGGTGCAGGGCAGGTCGGTGCGGACGGGGTGGGGGTAAGCAACTCACCGCGAGGGCCTGGCTGAGGAGAGAAGGGGTCACAAGACCTCCACATGCTGCCCCTCTCCTGCAGTGGCCCCAAACCTTCGGGCTGCACTCCCAGGCCAGGCCGGGCTGGCGGTGGCTCCCCGTCTGCGCAGTGACGGGGCAGAGCGCGCATCTACCTCTTTAGATCTCTCAGTACAGCACTTCAGGAGGATCACGGGCTGGGCGCATGCGCAGGCACACCCGCTAGGCTCTTTCCAATTCTTTCAACACGTCTGCTGGCTCCTGGAGAAAGCCCTCGTGGCTGCCAAAAGCCCTTTAACACCTTTCTGTCTGTGCTTATCTTATCTTTTTCTTTCTTTTAGTGGAGACCAGACCTCCAGCTCAGCCTTTGCAGCAGAGGATACTATCTTAAACGTATCCGTTCATTTTATATCTTTTGTTACTTGTCTGTTTACAAGTGATAGTGCCTTCTATTTTTCTATACAAAGTTTCCCTTTAGAATACAAGGTTAAAAAGGCACTTAAGGGCCAGGCACGGTGGCACAAGTCTGTAATCCCAGCACTCAGGAGGCTGAGGCAGGATAGTTAGGCGGTAGAGACCAGCCTGGGCTACAAAGTGAGCTCAAGGCCAGCATGCACTGCATAGTAAGACCCTGTCTCAAAAAGACAACACACACACAGACACACAGACACACACACACAGACACACACACACACCCCAGGCATTTTGAGCTGGGCATAGTGGCACATACCTACTATCCTAGCACTGGGGAGGCTGAGGCAGGAGTGAGTTTGAGGGCCAGTCTGGGCAACCTTAGGGGACCACGTGTCAAAATACAAAACAACAAATCAGGTGTTAGGTTTTTGACAAGGCAGAGAAGCAGGAGTACAAGGAGAGGGAAAGGCCTTTATTGCCGTTGAGAGGATGGATAGCAGGGAGCTGGGGAGACCTTCTGACCTGAGAAGGGAAGGCTAAGATTTTTGGACTTTCGCTAGGGGAGGAGTTTGAGGGAGGAGATTCAGTGACACATGGGGGGCTGACTGGGGGCTCCCCGTGCATGGGAAAGGTATCCAGGACTGGGCTGAGGAAGTGGCCACTGGGGAGATAAGCTGTTGTTTTGGGGGTTCAGCCATGTTAGATCAGGGCCATGTTAATTTAGCAGTGTGTACTCGGGCCAGACCCTGGCAACAGGTTCTCCAAAAGTCAAACTTCTAGATTCACCACCCAGCTTGACTCAGCCTCGACTCAGGCACCCTCACAGCGCATCTAATACGATCGCACTGTATGTTGTCAGTGTGTGTCAGCGTGGTCAAATATGAGTGTAGGGCCGGGGAGATAGCTTGGCGGTCTAAGCGCCTGC
>NW_004524577.1:7683244-7695118 GCF_000260255.1 Octodon degus
GTGGTGCTGGGGGATTGAACCGCAGTCCCTGTGCTTTGCTAAGCTTGTTCTAAGTAGGTGCTTTAGACCACTGAGCCATCTCACCAGCCCCTTTTGTGTGGTTTTTTGAGACAGGGTCTTGCTATATTGTCCTGACTGCCCTTTAATTTGACAATCCTCCTGCCTCAGCCTCCAAAATGCTGAAATCTTGTGTTAATGGGGGAGGGAGAGAATATTGCTCCCAAAGGGGCAAAAACTGGTTCTTGGGCCAGCTGCGGGGCGTAGCTCTGTAATTTTATCATTTGGGAAGCTGAGGCAGGAGGACTGCAGGCCATGTCTCATATAAACACACACACACACACACACACACACACACACATTCTTAGGTGATGAAACAAATCTCTGCAGCGTACAAGCACAGATATACATTGAAATACACAGTATATTATTAAAATTATTGCATTATTAAAATTTCCTGATGGACAGTGATTAGGAAAAGTTTGTAAAGGCTCCTTAGAGAAGCAGCGATGAAAGGGAAGCTTCGAGACACTCACTGCTGCTCACGGAGGTTTTCCTACTTGGGTCATTTCCTGCTAGCACGCTGCAATAATGACCAGCACCAGCTGGGGGTGGGGTGGGCAGGAAATGCACTCCAGGGACCCCTCAGCATTGTGATGACATCCCTGGCTCTCAGCATGCTCAAGGCCCTGGGTTCCATCCGCAGCACCAAACAGTGATGGTTGCTTCGGTTCAGTGCACAGTGCGCATGCGTGTGGCCCATGCGTGTGTATGCGCATGCGCATGCACATATAGCTGCACAGAATGAGAGGCATTTGTGTCCCTCACTGCAAAGACAGTGGCCATAGGGCCAGGGAGATGGCCCAGTGGTATAAGCGCTTCCCTGGCAAGCGCAAGGGCCTGAGTTCAATCCCTGGTTCCACAAAAAAAAAAAAAAAAGCCAGTGGCCAAAAGCAGTTTTCCCCTCTCACCCTTTCCCAGACAAGCTTGTGCACCGCTGGACTTCTGGCTTGAAGGAAGAACTGATGATGAAACAAAGATGTAGGTGAGAGTTCAAAATTCAGTGAAAGTTCAATCCCCAGTACAGAAAAAAAAAAAAAAAAAAAAAAAAGATCCAGGGAAAAATTAGGCCTGCCGTTTCCCTGCGCGTGGCCTGGAGCCTTTTCCCCACCCTCCCCCTGCGTCCCAAGTGCCTCACAGCCCCACAGGGCGCCTCTGCTGTCCTTCCTCCTACCTCCATCTCTGACTCGGAGATTAACTGTGCGCCCTGGGCCAAGTTATTTATCTGGATGCTCAGATTTTTCAGCAGTAAAATTGTCGGGTTGCAGAGACCTCCGTGAACAGAGCGTCTCCTCCACACCTCGTGCGCTGATACTAGCTGCTGGGGGCTGCGGGAAGCGGGAGGACCTTTCCCAGGGGGCCAGTGCTGGGCAAGGCACTGTCCAGGCAGCCTGCCGGCTTGCAGATCCCAGGTCAGGCGGCCTTCGCTGAGCGCCCCAGGCCGCCCAGGCTGGCTTCCCATTCATGATCCTCCTAGCCCAGCTCTCAGAGTAGCTGGAATTAGTAGTAAGGGTCTTTCCTTCATGTCTGGCTTGACTTGATGGCTTTTAAATTTTCTCCTCCTCCTCCTCCTATTAGACAGGGTCTCCTTAAGTCACTAACTTGCCTAGGGTGGGCTCAGACTTGCAATCCTCTTGCCTTCCAGACATTCACCACTGTGCCAGCTTAGTTATTATTTTTTCATTTAATAATTTTTGTTTTGATACCAGAGATTGAAAGTTGGACAAATGTTCCACCACTAAGCTACATCCCCAGCCCTTATTTTTTTTCTTCTTTTTTTGGGGGGTGGTGGTGGTGGGGAACTACAGGCTTGGGACACCAAGCCCAGTTATATGTGTCTTTGATTATGCATGGAATCGGAATTGAAGTCCATGAGCTTCCACCTGGAAATTTCCATCTTCAATTATTATAATTAGGGCCGGCCTGATAGCTCAGGGGACTAAAGTGCCTGCTTAGGCAGAGGCGGCCCCCGGGCATGCTGAGATAGGATTGAGACTGGGCTTAGTGGCACGCGCCTGCAATCCCAGTGTTTGGGAAGCTGCAAGCAGGAGGATCACTACGAGTCCGATCTATGTATGAGTGAGACCCTGTAGAACCTGTATCCCTTGTACTAAATGTATAAAGAAATTATTATAATTGCTTTTTTGGTCACTTTGACATAGTGTTTCATTGTGTAGCTAAGGCTGGACTTGAACTCACTCTGTGGCCCAGTAGCCCAGGCTGGCCTCAAACTCGGAACCATCCTCCTGCCTCATCCTCTTCTTGAAATTATGGGCCTGCACCACAACACCTGGCTCCCCCCCCCCCTCAGGGTCTTTATATGTTTAGACTGGCCTTAAAAACTGACTAAGTAGCCCTGCATAGCCTCACAGCGCTGGGATCACAAGTGTGCACCACCATCCCCCACTTAATACTGCCTTTTAAAGCAATTACTTCTTAGGCTATTCATATTTTCCCTGCTTGCCTTCTTTTACCTTCTTTCTGCTCTGCCCTTGAAATAAAACTGCGCATCGTGGGCTGGTGAGATGGCTCAGTGGTTTAAAGCACCCACTTAGAACAAGCTCAGCAAAAACACAGGGACTGAGGTTCAATCCCCCAGCACCACGTGCCAGCCGGCCCCACCCCCTGGTGGGCTGAGCTGGCCACACACAAATAAATAAATAAAATTAAAAAACAAAAAACAAAACTGCTCATCGTCACCAACAAATTCTAATTGGCCAATTCTCTGATAGATGTTAAAATGCCCCACCCCTTTCCCCAGCGGAAAAAAATGATAGGGCACTTGTGTCAAGAAGTTGGCCAATGAGGGGGTGGGATAGGCCAACAGGTCAACCAATAGGCGAATGACCTTCCCCCTTCTCCAACTGCCTCGGTGGTGAGCAGCCTCGTGCCCTTGCAGTTTGACACTTTCCTTGTATTCCTTGGGGTTCCTTTCAAAGCCACTAAAGGGATACAGGATGGCAGACCACGACTCCCTACATCTTGCCTGGCCCTTCCTCACCTGTTTCCTCCCTGGAGTGGCTAGGAGGGGAGGCTTTTCCAGGCAGAGATGAGATAGATGTAAATATATGTGCTTTCAAGTTTTTTTTTCCACTTTATGATAATTTTACTTTAAAAAAATGTTTAAAGCTTCTATATTTTTGACAAGTTGAACACATCCTCCTTTCCTTTTCTGAGTTGTGGCTGCTGCCCTCCCAGCCTGTCCCTAAGAGGTGAGGCTCAGAGGTACACAAACCTGAGAGGTGGGGGCACCTGGGGACACCTGGGTGGCTACATGTGCAGAGGGGGCGCGGCTGGGTAAGGGAGGACAGGGAAGGGTGGTCAGGTGTGAGCTGGATGGGGAGGTGCAGGTCAGCTTCAGAAGTACAGCAAAAATTAGCAGAAGTCAGAATTTGGTTTAAAATAGAATCAATAAAATAAAACCCAGGCTGTCCAATTGTCCGAGATGAAGGATTTTAAAAGTCCAATCAGGTAGCCAGATGTGGCAGTGCACAACTGTAATCCTATCACCCGAGAGGCTAAAGCAGGAGCAGGGTTATGATTCCCAAGGCCAGCCTGGCCTGCACAGTGAGTTCAAGATCAGCCTCAACTACGTAGAGAGACATTGTCTCAAAAATCAGTAAATAATAAAACTGCAATAAGAATTCAAAAGAGATTAGAGGAATTCCTGATGCTTGCAATGGGGACAGACAAGTGGACCCCGTAAGGCCTTGGGTCTTTGGGGTGAAAGGGGCCAGGGGTCCTGAAGGGTGCTGGGATGAGGCGCTTTCATGGCTTTTTTTTTTTTTTTTTTTTTACCTTCTCTACTCCAGACAGGCATGGCCCTGCTCTTTGTACTAGGTTGCATCTTCTTCCCAGCATGCTTTGCTGTCTTCCGTTGGGGCCTGCAGAACCACGCCAGTCTGCAGATGGAGAGGCAGGAGGCAGTTTTGGTGGCATCCAAGTAAGAAGACAAGGGTGAGGGCTGGTGGAGCTGAGGTTATTGTCTTTAACTATGATTTCTAGTTCCTGGAAGAATTAGTGATGGAACCTAACCAAAAATGTGGGCTGGATGGGGCTGGAGTTGAGCAGAGAGACACCTACCGGTGCGTGGGAGTACGCACCTGTAGTCACAGCTATCCAGGAGGCTGAGGCAGGAGGACTGAAAGTTCAAGGCCAGGCTGGGCAACTTAAGAAGACCCTGTCTCTGAATAAAAAGGCCTGGGGAGGGGCCGGGGAGATGGCTCAGTGGAATAAGCGCTTTCCTGGCAAGCGCAAGGGCCTGAGTTCAATCCCCGGTTCCGCCAAAAAAAAAAAAAAAAAAAAAAAGACCTGGGGAGGTAGCTCCGTGCTGGAGCACCCCTGGGTTTTATCTCCAGTACTAGAAAAGGAGAGCTATGGAGTCTCAATCTAACCTCTGAAAGGGGCCGGGTAGATAGCACAGTAGAATAAGCACTTGCTGAGCAAGTGCAAGGGCCTAAGTTCAACCTCTGGTTCCACAAAAAAAAAAAAAAAAAAAAAAAAAAATTAATCTCTGAGCTTCAGATTCCACCATTTGGAAGTAGACTGAATGGGCAGCACTTACTTTCCTTTCCCCACGGAGGTGTTATGAGGCTCCCAGGAATTTAAGGCTCTAAGGGAAAGCTTCATATTCTTGCACCAGCACAAGGGGTTCGGGCCCTTTGCGAAGTGTCATGCGCTGTAGGGGTCACAGGCATGTAATGGGGCAGCAGCTGCTCAGCTCCAACAAGGCCTCCCAGAGAACGTGGTCCCTGTGTTGTCTGTTCTCTCTCTCTCTCTCTCTCTCTCTCTCTCTCTCTCTCTCTCTCTCTCTCTGTCTCTCTCTCTCTCTCTCTTTGGCAGAACCAGGGATTGAACTCAGGCCCTTGAACATGCCGGGGAAGCGCTTATTCCACTGAGCCATCTCCCCGGCCCCTTAGTCTCTTCATTTTCATTGTTTTGTTTTGGGCAGTTCTGGGCCTCGAACCTAGGGCCTTGTGCTTGCTAGGCAGCACTGTGCTGCTGAGACACAGCCCCAGCTGTACCTTCGATTCTTTTTAAAAAGAAGTTGAATTTTTATGTGAAGCCTATCAACTTTTGAACACTGGACAGTAACTCAGAATAAAATACTAGGGGCCGTGGAGATAGCTCAGTAGAATAAGTGCTTGCCTGGCAAGCGTAAGGGCCTGAGTTCAATCCCTGATTACAAAGGAAAAAAAAAAAAAAAATACACTGTTGATAAGAATGTGAAGTAGCACAGTCATTATGGAATAAAGTATAGAGTTTCCTCAAAAAAAAAAAAAAAAAAAAGAATAAAATACTACACTAGCCAGCCATGGTGGCCTGCACCTGTAATCCTTGTATTTGGGAACCTGAGGTAGGATGATCTTGAGTTCAAGGCTAGGCTGGGCTACGTCGTGAGTTCAAAGGCAGCCTGGATTACATAGAACGTGTCTCAAAAAGCCCAAAATAGTGCCCACTCTGACAGCAAATATACTAGAACTGGAATAATGCAGAGGTTCACAAGGCTCCTCAGCTGTTTTAAAAAAAAAAAAAACAATAAACAAAAAAACCAAGCTGGGGATATAGGTCAGGAATAGAGCACTTGCCTATCATGTGCAGAGTCCTGAGTTCAATTCTCAGTTCCATGGGGGTTGTGGAGGGAGGGAGGGAGGGAGGGAGAGAGAGCGCCCAAGTGCGAGAGCGCACATTCTGCTCTCCTGGCAACACCATACTGGTCAAAGGAACCTGGGCTGGTTGGACCCTTAGACTGTGAATTTATGACTTACTTGACAAAGCTGGATATAAACAAGCTACAGGTAGACGAGAGGATGCGGAAGGACAAATTTGCTAGGGTGTCTAAGTGAATTCCTAGCATACAAAAACAATGAAAACCCCTGTCTTTACTCACTCTCATTGTCCAAGGCAAAACCAGGGCTCCTTGACCAGGTCTGTCCCCTCCCCATTGGCTTAGTCCTTTCAGGTCAGCAGCTTTTGCATTTTGCTCATCGTTGGCTTTGAAATCCAGCCTTACTGATGTTCAGGTCCCTAAGAATTGAACCCAGGGCCTTTGCAGTAAGCTATGTCTCCAGGTCCCTTAAAAATTATCTTTATAGGCTCTGGCGGGATAGCTTAGCTGTCTAAAGTGCCTGCTTGGGCGAACTCAGTCAGGCTCAGGGGACTGTGGTTCGATATCTGGCACCACATGCCACACCAGACCTGCCCTTAAGGCAGGTGAGCTGGCGAAACAAAACAAAAAGTTATCTATATCTATATCTATATCTATATCTATCTATCTATCTATCTATCTAATCTTTATATTTTATTCTGAGACACAGTCTCATGAAGCTACCCAGGCTGACCTCAAACTTGGGATCCTCCTGCCTCAGCTTACCAAGTAGCTGAGGTTATGTGTCTGGCTCTGTTTTTTAAAGTCTTCTTCTTCTTCTTCTTCTTCTTCTTCTTCTTCTTCTTCTTCTTCTTCTTCTTCTTCTTCTTCTTTCTTCTTCTCCTCCTTCTTCTTCATCTTCAGAACTCAAGTATTTTATTCAATAAACAAGGTTATTACCACTTGGGAAGATTACATAAGAACAAGGGTAGACTGGGTGTGGGAGTCTGCAATCCCAGAGCTTGGGAGGCTAAAAAACGAGAGTATCACTACGAGTCTGAGTGTAGTGAGAACCGGTACACCCTGTAATAAATACAGGAAGAAAAAAAAAAAAAGAACAAGGGGTAAGGGTGTAGCTGATTGCTGTTCTAGCCATGTGTGCGGTCCTGGATTCAATCCCCAACACACACACACACACACACACACACACACACACACACACACACACAGACGGAGGGGTGCGATAACAATATAATATACCTCTCATTGCCTGTAAAACAGTAAAACTCAGGATGCTGGGCCCCCTTTAGGTGAATCCCAGAGGTCAGGAAACCAGGTCTACAGGGGTCTAGCTCTTGCCTGGTGATTTCTTTGGGTCTTTCCCACAACGTACCACGAGAGGGCAGCACAAAATCGCAAATCTCAGCCTCTTTTGGGGCAGAGAGGGAGTGGGGTTTGGATTCTGAAAGACCAGTTTTAAAGTTGGTCGTTGAGGGACTTCTTAGGGCAAACCTGAAGCCCGAGTGCAGTCTACGTAGCCGGCCCCGCGTCACGAAGATCCCCAGGGGACAGCCGGGCTCAGGACAGAAAGGCAGGCTTCCAGGAAGTGGGGGTGAAGGAGACGCAAAGCTGAGTATGGTGGTGCAGGCCTGTAACCCTAGGAAGCGCGGGCACTTGCTGAGATCTTGTGAAAGAGACAAAGGAAAAGGAGGGAAGGCAGGCAGGAAGAAAGGAAAGAAATGGAAGGAAGGAAGGGAGGAAGGAAGTCAAGCAGGCAGGAAGGGAGGTGAAGACAGCTCCGGCAGGGCTTGCCTGGCACGTGGAAAGAATCCTGGGTTCAGTACCCAGCACAAAGCAGTGGGCAGCGCGACCCTGGGCGGGGCACTGACCTCAGTGACCCCAGCCCAGCCCTTGGCTGGCTGAGGGGCTGACCCAGCCGACCCCCAAGGCCATTTCCACTCAGAAAGCAGGTGTTCTGTCAAGTGTCAGAGGAGGAGGCAGGAGCCTAAGAGAGAAAAATGTGCTGGGGGTTAGGGGATGGGGAGGCAGGGGCGCTGGGGCTCCCAGGGCTCCGGACAGGCTTTCAGGGAAGTGTCTGCACCCTCTTCCGGCCCTTGGTCACCATCCTGACACCCAGGCCACAGCCGGGGGAGCCTCCCTCAGCATTGTCAGGGAACCCCGGGCCGTCCTGTAGAGGCTGGGCTGCTGCCCTCTCTGGGGCTCTCTGGGCTGCAGGGTTAGGGTGTCTCCGCACCTCCACTGCCCCGCTCCCCCCAGGGAACCCTCTTCTCCTCGGGGGGGGGGCCCACGCTAAAATTTCCCAGTCACTAAAGGGTCACACACTGGGGTGCCATAGCCAGGAGGGAATGATAGGATGGGCGTTTGCAAAGTGCTGTCGGGAAAGGGGGGCTGGGGGCCAGGGCCCCTTCCCAGCTGGCTCGGGAGCCCCAGAAGAGCCACCCCTTGTGTCCCTGTCCCCAACAGGCCTCGGCGCCGCCGCAGCCGCGGTCTCTTTAAGGGCTCCCCCCTTTTTCCCGCTCCCCCATCTCTGTCGCAGCCACCGCTGTGGCTCAGAGCTGCATGGGAGCCGCCGCCGCCGCCGCTGCAGGTCCGGTTTCTCGGTGTCTGGTCGGTGCCACCCCCCCGCCGCCCTCCCCCCGCGGGCGCCGCCCCTCCCCCTCCCCTCCCCGGGGGGCAGGGGGCTGGGCACCGACGCTAAGGCCATGTGCCGCGGCCGCGCCGGGCGGCGGGAGGCGGCGGAGCTCGGTGCTGAGCGCTGAGCGCCCGCCCGGCGGCACCACGGCCTCCCACGTGAGCCCCCACCTGCCGGCGCCCTCCCCTCCCCCTCTGTCCCCCGCTGCCGGTCCTCTCCTAGGTCCTCCCGTCGTCGCCTCCTCTTACCCGCTCTCGCCGCCTCCTTCCCTCCGCCCAGCCAGCCCCCCAAGTCCCTTCTCCTCGCGCTCCGTCCCTCGGCTCCCTCGTCCCATCCCGTCCCCGCCCGGTCCCCTTTGTGCCCCTTCCTGCCTCTCTCTCTCTCTTCTGCCCCCGCTCGGGGCCCCTTCTCCCCAGCTGCCTCCCCGACCCCCGTGGCCCGCCGGTCTCCCCGCCGAGTCCGAGCCACCATGCTGACCCCAATGGTGGCTGGGGGGGTGGTGTTCCCCGGACTCTTCCTCCTCTCCAAGAACACGCTCCAGCGGCTGCCCCAGCTGCGCTGGGAGGAGGCCGACGCGGTCATTGTCTCCGCCAGGTAAAGCAGCCCTGCCCTGGGCTCAGCCCTGCTCCCCTTCTCAGGCTCAGGAGAGGAAGGGACCCCAGGACTTCCCTGGGCCCCAGGGACAGGAGCCGTAGGGAGGCCTCACTGAGGTCGGGGTCGCAGGGACTGTAGCTTCTGTTTTGGGGGCCTCACTCACCTTCCCGGGAGACCTCAGCCAAATCCAGCCATCTGGTCTACTCTGTTCAGCCTGCTTTTCTGTCCTTCCTCCCACCCTCCGACACAGCCAGCATGTGACTTAAACATCCCTATAAGACATCGGGAACTGGCAGGGGCCGAGGGCCAGGGTTATTTGGGGCTAGTGGCTGGGGGACAGGATGCAGAGGGGGCAAGGGCAGACTCTGGTCAGCCCTGGAGTAAGGGCCAGTGTTGGCGTAGGAGCTTGGTGGGAAAGTGGGAACGTTGCTAGGGAGTTCAGGGTCACTGTGGGTCGGGGCAGAATTCAGGAGGCATGGAGGCCGGGTCCCCTGGTGCAGAGGCAGCACATGTCCCTGCCCTCCTGGCCCTGCTGCCCTCTACCCCTCCCCAGGGAAAGGCTCTCCCTCAGCCACACATCCTCAGTACTGTCACCTCAGGATGACCTCCCTGGTGTCCTCCCAAGAGGGGACAATTTGGTGTCACAATGGAAGGAAGGATGAAAGGTGCAAGGAATGGGGTGACCTGAGGCACAGGACACGGATGTGGGATGGTGAGGCAATCCCAGGGAAGCCCAGCCTTGGCAAGAGTGGGCAGGGGTGGCTCTGAGGGGGGACCGACTCCAAAGCTCAGGGGTCAGGCCAGGGAAGAGGACAGAGCGCGGTGCGCATGTCCTAGCTTCTGCCACTCCTGCCCCTGTCTCCCCAGGCTGGTGTCCTCTGTCCAGGCTATCATGGCCTCCACCGCTGGCTACATCGTCTCCACCTCCTGCAAGCACATCATTGACGACCAGTAAGTGCCTCCTGCCACCCCCGCTCTGTCCTGGCAGTCTGCGCTGTGTGCACCCTGCACACTGCAGGTCCTTAGGGAACTCTCAGTGGTCCCCAAGCTCCTCTCTGGGGCCCAGGGAAGCTCACTTAAATCCTTGCAACTCAACACCCCAGGATAAATTTATCCTGTCCTGTCCTCAAAGGTCAGAGCCAGGGGAGCAGAAATGGGGATCAAAGAGAAACCTCCAGGCGGCTTCTGGTTGGCTTCTGGGACTCTTGGAGTGATGGGCCCTAAGTGTTGCCTCCTCAGCTTCCTCCAGCTCTTACATCCCTCAGACCCTGTCTCCAGCCAGTACCCAGCTCGGGCACCCCCAGCTTTGTGGCCCAGGGGGAGGTGAGGAGAGCGATGACACAGCCTGGGCCATGAAGGGTCAGGCTGTGGGGGAGGGGAGGGACGATGTTGAGGCCAGAATTTGGCACTGGCAGCTGCTGCAGAGCCTGGTGCTTGCCAAATAGGCCCAGGCCTGGAGGTGGGGCGGAGGCGCTCAGAGGGGACGGCCCTGTCCATGGTGCTGACGGTAGTCCGGTGCGAGCGCCCATGGGGTGCCCCTCTCTCTTAGACCCGGCTCTGCTCTCCTACTCTGGCTGGTGTCCACTGGGCCCCAGGGGATTTGTCTGGATGATCCTGACCAAGAGGCACCCCCTGCTCTTCTCTGTGGCGTGAGGAATTGGCCTGAGTGTGGCAGACGCCTAGAGTTGCTCTTGGCTTGTTCTGGGCTAAGTTGGATTCTTCAGACCCGGCTCTTGCCTTCTCCCCACCCTGCCACTGGATCCAGGCTGACCCTGGCCTCCTCGCATTTCCTGCCCACCTCCTTTCCCAGAGGTCACCTTTCTTGGCTTTTGCATTTTCTACCTCCTCCAGTTCTGTTGTCACTCTGCCCCCCCCCCCCTTAATCCTCAGGTAGGTGAGGAGGATCAGGGTTAATCCAAGGACAGCAGCTGTTCCTGTTTCTACATACCTAATTGCCCAGTGCCTGGGCTTGGGACATAACATCCCACAGGGCAGCCCCAGGCCGGCCCCTCCTGATCGCACTGCGCACTGTGCAGTCCGGCTCCCATCCATCCATGTCTGCCAGGCCAGCTCTTGTGTCAGTGGGGCACTTCCCTGTATTCCTGCCCTTTGTTTCTGGCCAGCCACCTCGTCCTCTCTCCCTGTCCCCTATCACATGGCCTGGAACCACTGTGCCATGGGCTCAGGCTTTCTTCCCCTGCGTGCCCGGGGCCTGCCTTTTGCTGCCTGCATGCCCCATCCTGTCCTCACTGGCCTCCTCACAGTTGGCCTCCACTCCCGCTTTGCAGTGTGCCTTCAGCTGGCTTTGCCTTCCTTCCTCTGCCTTTCTGACCTCCCCCTTCCAGACTCGCCTCAGGATACAGGATGCCAGGGGCATCGCCTCGGTGCTGACTCAAGGAGAAAGATGCAGCGTTGCATATTCCTGCAATTCTCATTTTTGTTTACTCTCAAAGCTCTTTCCCTGTGTTGGGCACCTTTTACTCAGCACTTTCTCCTCGGTGCTCAGCTTTATGTGAAAATTCAAGAGCTTGGGCCACCACCAGGCAGAGAGAGCAGCTCCGGCAGCACCTGTCCCCCACCAGGAGGGTCCATTGCAGATGCATCTAGAGTCTTTTAGGGACAGCTGGGCCCAGCCTGAGGGCTGTGGCTGGGCCCTGGCCAGGTTACCTACCTCCTCATATTTCTTCATGGGTACAACAGGGATGAAAGCCTTACCTACCTCTTCTAGGGTGTGGGCACAGAGTCAGTAGGTTTGTGCCATGTAAAGATTCAGATAGCAGAACAGCGCCTGTGCACAGCATGTGAATGTGTGGTGCGCAGCTACGTGGCCTCCTCCGGTCATGCTCTGCTCCGGTTGTCCTGACCTGAGCCATCTCTTAGCTGTAGGCGTCTCTTCTTCTTCTTCTTCTTCTTCTTCTTCTTCTTCTTCTTCTTCTTCTTCTTCTTCTTCTTCTTCTTCTTCTTCTTCTTCTTCTTCTTCTTC
>NW_004524577.1:7695218-7747193 GCF_000260255.1 Octodon degus
CTTCTCCTTCTCCTTCTCCTTCTCCTTCTCCTTCTCCTTCTCCTTCTCCTTCTCCTTCTCCTTCTCCTTCTTTTCTTCCTTCTTCCTTCTTCCTTCTTCTTCCCCCCCACTCCTTCTCCTCCTCCCCCTCCTCCTCCTTCTCCCTTCTCTTCTCCCTTCTCCCTTCTTCTTTCTCCTCCTCCTTGTCCTTCTTCTTTCTCCTTCTTTCTTTCTTTTCTCTTCTCCTCCTTCTTTCTTCTCCCTTCTTTTTCTTCCCTCTTCTTCTTCTTCCTTCTCCTCCTCTTCCTCTTCTCTCCTCCTCCTCCTCCTCCTCCTCTTCCTCTCCCTCCTCCTTCTCTTCCTCCCACTCTATTGTGGGGTGGGGTCAGGGAAGAGAGAAGGCAACACGGTGGACATTGAACCCCAGCCCAAGTACTTGCTAAATGTGTTACTGTACGAGCTTGGCAGGGCGCTCACGCTGCACCCTTACATTCTGTCATCTGTAACTTGAGCTCACTTCCCCCTCAGGCTGCTCTGCTCACTCTCAAGGGCTGACTCACACAGTGTCCAGTGCTTCCGGCCCAGAGCAGCCCACCTGGGAGCTGTCCCCTCCTATCTCCCTGACCCTTTCCTCTCTGCCCGACAGACACTGGCTGTCCTCTGCCTACACACAATTCGCAGTGCCCTACTTCATCTATGACATCTATGCCATGTTCCTCTGCCACTGGCACAAGCACCAAGTCAAAGGACACGGAGGGGACGACGCAGGCCCCAGAGCAGTGGGCAGCACGTGGGCCGTGGTGCGCGGCTACCTGCACAAGGAGTTCCTCATGGTGCTCCATCACGCTGTCATGGTGCTGGTGTGCTTCCCGCTGTCCGTGGTGAGTCCCCGCAGCTGGTCCTCCACGGTGGCCAGGCCAGTGCCGCAGGGCCTGGGGCCCTGGGGCGCAGCATGAGCGCAGCGCGCATGCGTCGGAGCCAGCCTGGCCCAGTGGCAGCATTCCCAGCAGAGGCGCTTTGGAGCTGGAGTTGTGAGGCGTCGCTGGCCCTCCGCGTCCTCCCCTTAGTGTAAGACCGCATCTGCAGTTCTGTGGGGGGCACAGAGAGGCAGCACCCCCACCTTTGCCACTGTACCTGTTGCCAGACTTTTAGGGTTAAGCACCTCCGAAAGGGGAAGTGGCGGTGGCGCTGCTCACGTTCTCTTCTCCTCGCAGGTATGGCGACAGGGCAAGGGAGATTTCTTTCTAGGCTGCATGCTGATGGCAGAGGTCAGCACCCCATTTGTCTGCCTTGGCAAGATCCTCATCCAGGTGAGTGGATGCCAGGGCATTGCCAAGGTGGGCACTGCAGGGACTTCCATGTGCTCCTTAGGGCCAGGCACAGAGGAGCCCTAGGCTGGGGTGGGGCTGGGGGCAGGCATGGCAGGTGGCCGTGTTCTGTGTGCCTTTGGCCTTCAGCTGCCCCCTGCTCTGTCTACAGTACAAGCAGCAGCACACGCTGCTGCACAAGGTGAACGGCGCCCTGATGCTGCTCAGCTTCCTGTGCTGCCGGGTTCTGCTCTTCCCCTACCTGTACTGGGCCTACGGGCGGCACGCGGGCCTGCCCCTACTCGCCGTGCCCCTGGCCATCCCGGCCCACGTCAACCTGGGCGCTGCGCTGCTCCTCGCCCCCCAGCTCTACTGGTTCTTCCTCATCTGCCGAGGGGCCTGCCGCCTCTTCCGGCCCCGAGGCTCCCGGCCACCCTCTCCCTGTCAGACTCAGGACTGAGGGGGACAGGGACCCTCCCCACCTGCACCCCCATGGGGACAGGGCTCTGGAGCTGATGGGTGGGGGTTGGGAGCAGGAGGCCCTTGGCTGTGACAGCCCCAAGACTGATGGATGAATTCAGAAGAGGGAGGAGACAGCTGTCCCTGAGGCTGAGATGTGGCCAGGTGACCAGCTGGAAGATGGGCAGAGGGGTCCCTTCTCCAGGCGGTGCCCAGGGAAGCCCCTTCCCACTGTGACTCACTTTGTGCTGGATTAGCAAGGAAAGGGAAGGGGCACCCACTGAGGCTGGAGGGCCTGTGGGGAGAGAAGGGAACTCAGGGGACCCAGAGTCAAAGGACATGGGGGTGGCCCTGCTGCTAAGCCCATCCCAGCCCCTCTGCTGCAAGTCCTCTCTGCTTCCTGTGATCTGGGAAGGAGAGGACACCCCAACTCTCCCTATGGGCCTCACAGGCCTGGCTGCCCCCACACCTCTTCTGTGGGGAATCTTATTTATTTTATTTATCTGCCCAAATTCAAACTAATTTGTTGGGGTGGGAAGGTGGCTGCTACCTGCCCCCCGGCCTTCCCAGTGCTGAGATTCCCGGGGCAGTGGGGGCGCCTAGCCCTTCCCCTGCGGCTGCACACCTTGCCCTCGGGCGCTGGCATGTCCCTGGTGCTACAGACCTCTCCAGGCTTCCTCCACTCTGGGGTCAGGGACCCTGGGAGGTGCTTTACAGACTGCTAATAAAGACGATCCGCGTGAACGCCACCAAGGCCATCTTCATCCAGTTCTTCGAGGCCTCAGAGGGAGGAGGTGGGGACCTGGTACATGGGGAGCAGGGCGACCCCCTCCTTTGGGCAAGGAACAGTCAGCACAGACCAAGTCCAAGGTGTGGACCTTTATTTCTCAGTGGGAGAGAAGGGCAGATCTGGGCCTGCAGGCTTCATCTGCGACCCTTGCCAGCTCTCTAGGCTCCTTTCTGGCAGCTCCTGAGGGGTGTGAAGGTCAGACAGAAAGTCACACACCACTCCTGAGGATGGGGGCCCGGGACTCCCTAGAGAGGGCTGGGGCTGGGCGTAGGGTGGGCCTCACAAGTGGGTGCAGAACTGGAAGAGGACGTAGAGGAAGGCCACCACCAGGAGGCCCAGCAGGATGTGATGGAAGAGCCCGGGGCCGGAACCTGCCAGACAGGATGGGTCAGGCAGCTCTCCAGCCCCGAGACTACAGAGGCTTTTCCTTGGCCTGGCTCATACCTGAGCGGACAAACTCCACAGGTCTCTCTCCAATAAATTGGGCCACAGCCAGGCGGCTGGCTTGGTCTGAGTCTGGGTAATCAAAGAAGTTAGGTCTCTCTACGAAGCATGGAGACGCTCCTGGGGCCAGCACCTCGCTGCACACTGGCCTGGACACTAGGACCCAAGCAAAGTCTGGGGCAGCTGCCAAGCTGACTCCCCCAGCTCCACCCCAATAGGCAGAGGCTGACTCAAGACCCTGTAGATTGTGTTCCACCATCAGCCAAGGTCCCAAGGAAGGCCAGCGCTGGCTGGCGTGGGGAGGAAGGGAGGAAGGTGCTGGGCTTGTGTGGATGGGGCAGTGTCCCTGACCCCACTTTCCTTTCTTCCCACTGCTCCTGAGTCACCTTCCCACCTGTTTCTGTGGCCTGCAGCCCAGCAAGCCACACACACACAGCCACTCCCTGACCCAGCCTCATGACCCCTCTGTCCCTACTATGGGGTGGCAGGGCTCTGTGATGTCACACCCCTGAGCCATTCTAATGGCTCACTCTAAGGTGGCAGGAGAAAGCTCCGCGAGCTGGGGCCCTTCTGCGCCATGCGGGAAACCACAGAGAGGTGGAGCCCACAGCGCCTTTTCCATTTGCAAAGCTGAGGGCAGCTCAGTGGCACAGCACTTGCCTAGCACGGCCAGTGTACAGTTTAAACCTCCTGAGCCACAACTAAATAAAAATATACAACAGCGGCTCAAGGATTTATAAATAGAAGGGGCTTGGGAGATTTTGTGGAAGGTAGGGTCTATGAAAAGCCGCATTTGCGTGGCAGGCACACTTTGGGGTTGGGGTGGAGGGGCGGGGTTACACACCTCTCTCTGTCTCTTGGATCAACCGCAAGCAGCACTTTCTGAGCGCTTTTGAATATGGTAATTACTTTGCATGCAGCAACTCACGAGGTAGGTTCTCCTGCCCCTCATTATAGAGAAGACGAGCCAAGACAGAGGAGGAAAGGGATGTGAACAACTTCCCAAGGGTGTGTGTGCGTGCGTGCCTCCATCACGATCCTCCTTGCACGGTGTCGCCAAATTCAGGAGTACCGGGGTCTCCCGCATCCATCCCCAAGTTGGTCCAGCGCTCAGCTCTGCTCAGCTGGGATGCTCCGGAGGATGAGGACTGCACGAAGTGGCGGGCTTCCCCCACCAGGGGGCAGCAGCGCGCAGGCCTAGCGACCTCGCCTCCTCCGGCCCGGGGAAGCGCAGCCGGCGCCTCCGCCCCGCTCCCGCCACTCTGCACAGGTGGCGTCTGTGCCACGAAAACGGATCCCAAGGGACTGGCAGTGTGCGGGGGCAGTAGCTCGAGGAATTCCCCCGGCCCGCTCTGCACAGAGCCTCTCAGGCCCCCCTCGGTACGTCTCGACCCTCCGTGGTGGCCGCGGGACCCCCTCGCCTCTGCCGGCTCCTACAGCCATCTCCACCCAGTGGCTCCATTGCGGCTGGGAAGAGTCAGCTCCCCTCTGATTGGCAGATAGGCCTGTCTGTCACAGACGCGGTCCAGCCCAACCCAGCCAAGGACACTTCAGGGTCTCCTCCGGCTTACTACGCGGAGCCTGGGCCGCGGACTTGTTCCCAAGCCAGGCGGGGGCTGCTGGCTCCTCCCGCCTTGGGTCTCTGTCTCTTCTGCCCTGGGGACCCTGAAGCGCTGCAATCCTAAGAGATACTTGGCTGTGATCAGCTTCAATTTCGCAACTAGAAAAAAGCCCCAGAGGAAAGACTGAGGGAAAGTCACATGGATGGAGCAGAGGAGGCTCCTTCGGGTCTGGCTTTTGCGGGCTACTTTCTCCTTACGCAGCTTACGCAGCCCTTCCAGGGGGAGACAACATGCCCGAAGTTTCCACCTCGGACCCCGGGAGGCTCTGCTCAGGGTGCTGGGAGAAGGCGTGCAGAGCCCACAGGCCCGGGGCTGAGCTTTTAGCTTCCTCGACTGCGTCAAGAATACAGCTCCTCTCGGGGATGAAGGCCTCTCGACCAAGCACTAGGTTATGCATTCGTTCCACCATCGAATGAATGAATGTATGGCGCTCCCGCTGTGTGCCAGGCTGCCCTGTGTTTATGTGGCAGATAGAAATCACCAAGACATGGCTTCTCAGGGAACTACAGGAGAGAGAATCGGGGTACACACTGTCCTAGTGTGGACAGACAATTCCTGCAGGCAATTGCTGTCTCCACTCCCCTGCCTTCAATGGTCTGCTTGATCTTTTCATTGTACTCTTTCTTCTTTCTTTCTTTCTTTCTTTCTTTCTTTCTTTCTTCTTTCTTTTTTCTTTCTGGCACAGGGTCTCACTATGTAGTTCAAGTCAGCCTTGAACTTACTATGTAGCCCAAGCTGGCCTTGATTTTACAGCAATCCTCCTGCCTCAGCCTCCCGAGTGCCAGGGTTACAGGTGGGCACCATCACACCGGTCTGACCTTTAATGTGTTCTTCAGTCTCTTTTGATAGAGTTTCATCCTCACCACTCCACTGACAGCCAGCACTTAAGTCAACCCACAGTCTCCTCACTTGCCAAACCTTGTATCATTTTCATTGTCTCTCGGCGGCGGGGCACCCCGTCCCTGGTCGCAGCCCGGGAGCCACGCTTGCCCGTTTTCAGCATCCCGCTCTTGCCAGCTCAGCCTCGGGTCCTCTCCCTGCTATGTATATTCCCTCTCCCTAGGTGATCTCATCAGTCTCATGGCTTTAAATATCATCATATACTGGTGACTCACAGATGTATATTTCCAGCCCAGACCTCTCGCTGGAGCTCCGACTCCTATATCCAACTTCCTGCTTGATAGCTGTGTGTCCAAAAAACACCTCCAATGCATTAGATCATGAACGAGGCCCTTGATTCCTCCCCAGCCTACCTCGCGGCCGTCTTTTCAGCCCGCACATGGTCCCAGCAGCCCTCCAGGAGTTCTGATCCACAGAAGCACCGCGGTAGCTCGGACTCCTCCCTCTCGCTTACCCAAGCCCCTCGGGAAGACCCGTGGTTTGATCCCAGCAGACTGCGCCAGCTTGCTGACCTCCTTCCCCCTGGGGCTTCCCTCCCGGCAAGCCTGGCCGAGCTGTCTGGCTCATTGGAACAACCTGTGGACTAGCTCAGCTGTGTTTATTCGTGCCGCTAGGATCTGTCCTCCGTCCGCCACCAGCAGCAAGTGAAACATGTGGCACACTGCTTCTGCGCTCCCATGGCTGATGGGGTGATTTCGGAATGTCTCCTTAACCTGCACGACTCTTGAGGGCCAGGCCAGCCCAGCCCACCGGTCATCAGCCCAACTCTCACGGTCCCCTCCTCCGCATACCCAGCCGCAGGGTCTTCTGCTTGCTCTTCAAACCTCCGAGCTGTGGAGCACCCCAGCCTGAGATCTCTGCTCCCGGCGCTGCAGACCTGGCCACCTCCCCGTCCTCTTGCAGGGGCTTCTGGAGGCCGAGCTGCCCCGGGACATGAGCCCTCGGGAAATCCATGGTTCAGGTTCATGGCGCGGGGAGGAGAAGCCTTTGCTGCTCGGACCAAGCGGAGGCCCAAATGCTCGCTGTTGTCCTGGACTCTGAGAGAAGACGCAGCGGAGGAGACAGGACTATGAGCTCTTTGACCAGGCAGCTGCCACCATGTCTGGGCAAAGGTACAGCAGAAGCCCTAGACAGCATCTGTGTGTGTGTGTGTGTGTGTGTGTGTGTGTGTACTGGGAGTCAAACTCAGGATCTTGTGCTTGCCAGGCAGGTGCTGTGCCACTGAGCTACATCGCTGGCACTAGATAGCCTCTCTCAAGTCCTTTCTTACCCCTTTACTCAGGCTGGGAGTGTGTTTCAGCAGTAGAGAATGGGTGTACTCCTGGCAAGGCCCTAGGGCTGACCTCCGCACACACACTAACAAAATGTACACTGCATTTGTATATAATTGTACTATACATATATACATATTTTAATGTATTCTTTGAAATAGGTAACAGTATGACATTTAAAAGGCTCAAAGGGATGTACACTGAAAACTCTTTCCTATTCCTGCCTTTCCTGCCCCTTAGCAACCTCCTCTGAGGTCACCATAGTTACCCACTTCTTATGCCACCTTCTGGAAATAATTTATACACAAATAAACACACAGAGCTTCTGCCCTCCTGGCTCAAGTGGCAGCATCTACACATTCTGCTGTGCACCTTCTTTTTTTAAGTTTATTTATTTAATTTTTTTTGGCGGAATGGGGGATTGAACTCAGGCCCTTGCGCTTGCCAGGGAAGCGCTTATTCCACAGAGCCATCTCCCAGACCCCCGTTTTTTAAGTTTAAATGAGATTGTGAAGATGGTTATGATAGTCTACATGTACATGAGGAACCTCCTTTCCTTTTCGTGGCTGCATACTATTTCACCATAGGAAGTCATGCTGTGGCTGACTTAAGGAATACTCTCACAGCTGGATGCCACCTTTGGGCACATGCTGCATAAACAATCTTGAATTCCACCAGACAAGGATGTACTTGCCTGTAATCCCTGCTTGACTGTAATCCCAGCATTTGGGAGGATAGAGAGCTGGATCAAGGCTGGTCTGGGCTACGAAGTGAGACCGTGTATCAAAAAATATCATTAAATAAAACATAAAATTTACACCATTTTTGTGCGAGTGTGCTAGAGACCGGACCTATTGCTGCGTGCGTGCTAAGCACCCTCTCTACTACTGAGCTACACTCCCAGCCCGTTTACACATGGGGAGTGTTGAGCCTATCCGGCTGTTACATTTTTCTCTGTCCCAGGATTTAGTGAGGCCCAGCTAGTGCCAGCCCAGTTTGGGGCCCTAGGGACTCAGAGATGAATCAGCCCCTCTCAGCGGGTGACTCCTGGGCTACAGAAATGTAAACAAGCACCGAAGGGGACACGGTAAGGTGCGGCAGAGGTGAGTCTGAGGTGCCCGGACTCAGCTGCTCCAGGGAGACCTCAGGAGCCAGCGGGTGCCCGGGAGGGAGGGCCTAGCCATCGAGGTGTGACCTGCAGGCTGGCAGGGGGGCAGGTGAAGAGGCCAGTGTGAGGACTTCGGTGTCCTTTTGTTTCGTCAGTTTGGGGGTGAATAAGATGGGGGATCACAGGCTGGGCAGGTGTGGAGCAGGGGAGGGGGGGCCGGGCGTCAGTGCTCCCCTCTGCCGGGCTCTGGGGCATTCTGGGCTGGCTCTGCCGCCCCTCTCTACCCTAGGAAGGGAACTAGAGAGAGCAGGGGTTTGGAAGAGGAAGGATAGAGTCCCAAAGGAGCCGCCATCCCTGAGAAAGGAACACTGGCCTTAGGGGGTGGATGCATCAGGAGGAGAAGCCCAGAAGCCAAAGGGAGAAGGGAGGAGGCAGGACGGAAGCCACAGCCTAGCATCTCGCACTCTTAAGACTTGTGGCTCCCCAGTCAGGCTAGGGGTGGCAGGGGAACCTACTCCCTCCCCACATGCCCCTAGGTCACTGCGGCTCTCCAAGTCCTGCCCCCATGGCCACGGAAGGGGACTGGTGCTCTCGCCTTTGTCGCACGCTCTGCGGGGGAGGGGAGCGAAGGGGGGGGTGAGCCAGCGTTGCCATGGCAACTAGGCTGGTGGTCGGGGGACCAGACCCTGGAGGGAAGAGAGGAGCGAGCGAGGGAGGACTGCGGGCTGCGGATCAGCGGCCGGCGCGGGCGGGGCGGGGGCGGGCAGGGTCGGTCTCCCGGGAGGAGTTGGGAAAACACCGGGTAATTCTCGCGGCCGCTTCCTGGTGGCGCAGGGAGCCCGCGCGCTGGCGCGTGCGTGTGTGTGAAGTTCTCAGGTGCGAGTGCCCTCTCTGCGACTGTGTATCATGCGTGTGAGCTCGCACACGTGTGAACGCAGGAGTGCTGGGGCGAGACGGATGTGCCGGCCCGCGTGCACACGAGTGTGCGCCAGCCCGCGCGCCCGTGCGTGTGAGCGCGGGCACTCGTGTCCGTGTGCGCCCTCGCGTTCGCTCCCGAGTGTGCCCGGCGGGCGCCTGGCGAGTGTGAGCGCCGAGCCCGCCCCGCGCCGCTGCATCCTCGCCTCCACCCGCTCCCCCTCCTCCCGCGCTTTCCCGGTCTCCTCGGCGCGGCTCGCCCGGCGGACGCGGCTGTCCTCGCTGGCCACCCTGGGAACCGCCGGCCGCCGCCGCCCAGTGCCGGGCACCTGTTGGAGGCTCAGAGACAGGTGCGGGGGGCTGGGCGCCGGGGCGTGGGCCGAGGGCCAGCGCTAGCCTGTGCGCTCCCGGGGGTGTTGGCTCTCCTCCGCTGCCTTCCAGGCTCCCCCGGGAGCCACGCTCAGGAGGGGGGTCCCCACTTTCTGCTGCCGGGTGGGGCACCAGGCACCAGGCAGGCAGCAAATCCGGGGCTGAGTGGTCAGCGGGAGGTGGTAGCCTCGCGGATGGACGCCACCCTGACCACAGCAGCCCCTAGCAGAGCCAGGACCTCTGCGGCCGGCCGTGGGGTGCGGTGGGGGGTGGACTGGAGACCAGGGGAGCCAGGGAAAGGGTGACAAAAGGACCAGCCAGCTCTACATCACTGGGCAGGGTGCAGGGGGAGCTGTGACCTGTCTGTTGGGAGTGGCCTGGCGACCCCGCGCTCCTGGAGCCAGGCTCTGGTCTGGAGGGCTGTGACTTCCCGTCTGCCCACCCATCTGCGGGGGCCAACCTCTCTCTGGATGCCTAGGAGTGGAGGCCAGGGAGGGCTCCCAGCCAGCCCGCCGGCCACCAGCCTAGAGAGTCGCCGCTCTGGCTCTCACATCCCCTCCCCCTCCAGGGTGCTGCATGAGGGGCCGCAGGGGCGACCGCATGACCACCAACATCCAGGAGCACATGGCCATCAACGTGTGCCCCGGGCCCATCCGGCCCATCCGCCAGATCTCTGACTACTTCCCTCGCCTGGCACCGGGACCCGAAGGGGGTGGCCGGGGATGTGGAGAGGCCCCGGCCCACCTGGCCCCCCTGGCTCTGGCCCCCCCTGCGGCCCTCCTCGGGCCCAGCACACCTGAGGATGGGGCTGAGGTGGACAGCTACGACTCAGATGACACCAGTGAGTTGGGGGCGGGGGCTTGGCTTGTGACCCTGCTGGGTGTGCATGAGAGCAGGGGGGCAGGGAAGGAGGGACGAGGGACAGCCGCTGCAGCTGCGGCCCGGGGGAGATTACAGCTTCAGCGAGGCTCGATAGTCAATATTTCTGCTGAGACACTCCACCACCCACACAGCCCCAGTCGCGGCTGAGACGGACCCAGACCGCACGCACATGCCTACTCAGTTTTGTGCGCACTCGCTGCGGGCGACAGAGATGCGGCCACTGAGCTGTGGCACACACACCTGTCACCTCTTTCTCCTACAGCTGCCCTGGGCATGTTGGAGTTCGACCTTCTCTATGACCAGGCCTCCTGCACCCTGCGCTGCAGTATCCTCAGGGCCAAGGTGGGCCGCCGTGGGCACCCACCTTCCACCAGCCTGCGGGGTTGCACCCTCCCTTCCCCCTCCAGGGCAGACCTAACCCCCCTTCCTCCTGGCTGCACCAAGCATCCAGGACCCAGCACTGCAGGAGGAGGACGAGGGGCTGGAGCCCACAGCCCTCTTCCCTCTCTGCCCTCCAGGGCCTCAAGCCCATGGACTTCAATGGCCTTGCCGACCCCTACGTCAAGTTGCACCTGCTGCCTGGCGCCTGCAAGGTAATGACCTTCTCTTTGCTTCTAGCTGCCTGGTCAAGCGTGTGGGTTTCTATCTACAGCCTGTTCATGAATGTCTGGGGGACATGGATCAGAGCCCTTTTTCCCCACACCTCAGGCCAATAAATTAAAAACCAAGACTCAGAGGAACACGCTGAATCCTGTGTGGAATGAGGACCTGACGTACAGCGGGATCACGGGTGATGACATCACTCACAAGGTGCTCAGGTGAGGGGTGCCCTCCCTGCTGCCCGAGCCCCCAGCCAGCTGTGACTGTGGCCTTTTTTGTTTGGCTGATCTCTGTATGTCCCAAACCTCACTGATGACACGTAGGCACATGCAGTGGCCCCCACAAACCCAAAATATTTCCCTGGTATTGCTGCCCATCTCCTGCTTCTCCAGGAGAGGACGCCTCTCTCGTGCTCAGGTCTACAGCTCCTGGCCTTTGCCCCGTGTCTCTTCTTCCCTGTCGGCCCAAGTCCTACAGCCCTGACCTCCTCCAGGAAGCCTTGGGCTGTGGAGATTCCTTCTCAGAGCTCCTGACTACAGACAGCCCTGTGTACCTTAGGTCCACCTGCCCTATCCCTAAAGCCCCAGCCGGAGTAGTTTTCAGGTCCGAAGGACTTGCTGTCATCCCAGGAGATGATACGGGGACAGTGTCCCTCAGGGCTGTGGGGCACAAAACCCTCACTCTGAACTTTTGTTCTCAGCCACAGGTAGGCACAGAAGGGTCGCCCTGGGGAAGGGGCATGGTCAGGGCTGCTGTGCAGGGATCACCCTGGTGTGGGGACAGATGCTGGGGTAAAGGCAGTCACTGAACCTTTGCTGGGGTTTTCCTGTTTATTTCACTTGACCCTTGTGATGGTTTTGGGAGGGGAACTGGACGGAGGTTAGGTGACTTGCCCAAGACCACACAGCAGCTGGCAAGTGACAGGGCTGGGACTGCGACTCCTAATCCTAACAGCAACTGAGGCACAGGGTTGCAGTCTAACTGCTGCACTGATGCGTCCCTGGGCCAGGTGGGCCCACACTGGCGAGCACCAAGACTCCCCGAGGCCCTTCTAGCTCTTACAGCCTGCACCTGGGGACCCAGATGGACAGTCTCCAGAGGTGAAGGCTCAAGCTTCACCCATTTTACAGATGAGATGGAGAATGAGGGCAGAGCTGGCTCTCCCACCTGGAGGGGCCAAGGTACCCCAGGCCCCTGACCCTGCCATTCCCCAGCAGGATCTCTGTCTGCGATGAAGACAAGCTGAGCCACAATGAGTTTATTGGGGAGATCCGTGTGCCTCTCCGCCGCCTCAAGCCTTCACAGAAGAAGCATTTTAACATCTGCCTCGAGCGTCAGGTCCCGGTCCGTGTGGGAGCTACTAGGATGCCTGGGGTGGGGGTGGGGGTAGGAGCTGGGGGAGGTCAGGTTGCCAGAACTTTCTGTCCCCCTAGCTGGCGTCACCCTCCTCCATGTCTGCAGCGCTGCGGGGCATCTCCTGCTACCTGAAGGAGGTGAGGCACCTCAAGGGACCATGGCTGGCTGGGAGGCGGGCCGGACCCGGGCTGACCAGTGTCTGTCCCCCACAGCTAGAGCAGGCTGAGCAGGGGCCTGGACTCCTGGAAGAGCGTGGGCGCATCCTGCTGAGCCTCAGTTACAGCTCTCGGCGCAGGGGGCTGCTGGTGGGCATTGTTCGCTGCGCCCACCTGGCAGCCATGGATGTCAATGGCTACTCTGATCCTTATGTGAAGACGTAAGATCTGTGAGACGCATGCTGTCCTCCCACGCCGGCCTGACCCGCTGCGCTAGGCCTCTGAGGCCTGGCTGCATCTTAACTGCCCGGCTCCCCACACCCAGGTACCTGAGGCCAGATGTGGACAAGAAATCCAAGCACAAAACATGTGTGAAGAAGAAGACTCTAAACCCAGAATTTAATGAGGTGAATATGACAAACTAGGAACAGCGGGGTGGGGACAGGAGCCTAGACCAGAGGGCCTCATGGTAGGTGTGGCTCCTCTCGCCCTCAGGAATTTTTCTATGAGATAGAACTCTCCACCCTGGCTACCAAGACTCTGGAAGTCACCGTTTGGGACTATGACATTGGCAAATCCAATGACTTCATAGGTGAGGTGAGGGGCCCAGTTGGGTGGTGCTGAGGGCTGACGAGTAACAAGCTGGACCCTGACGCTGTCACCCTGGCTGCTCACCAGGCGGCGTGTCCCTGGGGCCGGGTGCCCGAGGAGAGGGCCGGAAGCACTGGAGTGACTGCCTGCAGCAGCCGGACGCGGCTCTGGAGCGCTGGCACACCCTGACAAGCGAGCTGCCCCCTGCAGCCGGGGCGCTCCCCTCGGCCTGAGACCAGCAGCCGCCTGCAAGGCCCCCGGGCAGGGCCCAGGACCCAACCTTCGCACGAGTGTGTTGCACGTTTACACGGGTGGGAGGCCCTGCCCTGCACTACCTGTCTTATTTCTGTGAGAGTCTCCGTGACTGTGGGTCTGTCTTCTTGTGAGGGATGTGGGGCTCTATATCCACATATGCAGATTCCTCTTGCCTGACTCGCTGTTTCCTGCAAATATGCAAACTCCCCTCTGCACCCCGAGGAGTGCTGTCCCCAGGTCCCTCGTGGCCCTCTGTGCCTCTCCAAGCTGCCCGGCCCCTCACCCACAGGGAGGAGGTCGGATTAGGGGAGGCTCGGAAGAGAATGTTTCCAAGGGACAAAGAAGAGCTACTCATTTAATACAGAAATTTCATTTGAAAAGTCCTAGCCCTGTACAGCTGCCCTTTTAAAGGGGTGGCCACCATGGGGTGCTGTTGCTCCAGAGGCAGCAGATGCTCCTGGCCACTCATTTAAATAACCGTCCCCCTGGCTGGGGCCGGGATGTGAGGGCAGGGCCCCTGCCACCTTCCTGGGGGACATCTGTGCATGTTTACGCCTTTTCTGGTCATGTCAGTGGCCAAAGCATGGCAACTGGGCATCAATAAACATCTCTGAGGAAGCTGGGCTTGTGTGCTGGCACAGGGAGGGGGCGTGGGGCAGGCTCGGCCGACAGCGGTGGCGTCACTCTGGGATGTCGATCACCAGGTCATCGTCCCCGTCCAGGGCGTCATCCCCGCTGCCTGCATCGCTGAACATCTGCCGAGGGACTGTGCTCAGGATCGTGTGGGGGGGCATCTTGGGTGGGGGCAGGGGAGTCAGGGCTGTTCCGACCCCAGCCCCAGGACCCCTGGCAGGGAAGGTCAGTGGCCCGCCCACAGAGCAGTCAGGGGGTCCCACCGCCATCTGCAGCAGGGGAAGAAACACAGGGAGGGCTTGTCAGAGACACCAAGTCCTCCAGGAGGCAGGGCGATGCCCCTCGAGGCCTTTCTGGGGTTGGGGAGGGGCATGTGCCCAGTCAGCTAGTGGTCATCAAGGAGCAGCGATGGAGGTGTGATGGGGGGACATAAGCAGGGGCAAAGGCACTCTGGCTGTCCAGTAGCAGCAGTTACAGCCAGGGCCAGGCCAGTGAGCAGCGCCCATATCACCTCGACCTTTGGGCACACAGGCCCCTTCTATACCACTGGCTGGCTTACCCTCCCCCCTGCAGAGCTTGCTGGCTCAAGTGACAGTGTCACAGGCCACCTGGGCCACAAGACTACGTGGCTTCTTTGCCCCTCAGTTTTATTACCTCTTGGCAGGGCCCCTCTCCTTGGGATCCCCGTGGCTACCACCCCAGGCCAGGCCTCCTCTCAGCTCACTTCTGCCAGGGTACGGGCCTCTTAGCTGGACTCCCCGTCTGCAGGCTCGCCCAGAGCCAGCTCCCCCTCTACACTGCAGCTGCGATCTCTTAGAACACAGGCCTGAGCAGGTCACTCTTGGGCCTGAGGGCCCCGGGATCGGCAGTGCAGGTGCGCGACAGCAGGTCAGCCCTCCACCTGGCATGTCCTCTATGCAGTAAAAGCCCTGTTTCTCCTCTAAAGCCGGGAACTGGCTTCTACTCTGTCCAAACCTCCAGCCTTCCCTGCCAGGTCCCTGCAAAGTGTCCTTGCAGATAGCTCTCTGGGCTCTCAGTGGTACTCTCTGTGCTTTGTAGGCACAAACTGCACACCCACCAGGTGGTCCAATCTTTAGGACCACCGTGGGAGGGAGGAAGGGCCTGAGCGGGTACACCAGGTCCCCAGTGGCAGGACCTCATCAGGCCCTGGGCTGCGGGGGCAGAAACTGCTCTCCGCTGGCCTTCAAGTGGCTCCTGACGGCTTTGATGCATCTGGCCCTGGCCTGTTCTCTGCTTCTGCAGTAGCCCCCCGACCTTCTGCCTGGGTGATGTGGTGGGTCAGCTTGGTCTGCGACAGGTGACACTGACCTGCCAGGACAGAGGTCAGCCAGGAGCCTTGCCCTATAGAGCAGCCCCATGCCAGACACCTGCACAAATTCCCAGGAGACACAGCACTGGAGAGAGAGCACAGCGGCGTGCAGACCACGGCCTCTGGCTGCAGCCACCTCAGGACCCCCACCCTGGCCCCATTCCTGCCCTGGCCTTCTGTAGTGCGACCATGGGCAACTAACATGATTCTGCGGCTTGCTAGGGCCCAGATGTTGGACGCTAAGCATTCTCTGTCCCTTAAGTCCCTGTAGCTTCAGGTGACTATCTAAAATAAGTGAGGCTTGCAGGTAAGTGGCATGCTCAAGATTCAAGAGTACATGGGGAGACTGCGTGTGGTGGTTCACGCCTCTCCGCTCTTGGGAGGCTGTAAACAGCGGATCACTATGAGTCTGATCTAGTAGTGAGACCCTGAACACCCTGTAGACCCTTCCTTAAAAATACAAAAAAGAAAAAACAAAACAAAACAAAAAAAGAGTACATGGAGGTGCTGGGATTGAGATCCAGCTAAGGCTAACTAAAGCCCCAGATGGTTCTATTTATTTTTAAGATGGGGTCTTGCCATGTAGTCCAGCCGGTTCTTGAACTCCTAGGCCCAGGTGATCCTCCTGAGAGGCTGGGACCACAGAAGTGCGCCACTGCATTCGGCTCAGGCTCCTGTTGACTGACCTGCACCAGCCTCCAGCGTCCCACCAGCTCACATCTCCCGCCTCCATCTTTTTCTCACCTGGGGCCCTGAGGATCCCCACTCCCTCCGGGACAACTCTCATCTGGGTGTCCACACAGCTTTCTGTCACTCCATTCCACTGTTTCTTATTTCCAACTTTCTCTGTCACTCTTGCTACATCCCAAACACTTTCCACCACATCCTGTCTCCCTTCCTATTTTGGCCTCAACCCAGAATACCCAGATCTCACCTGGGCTCAGATGTCATCTGAGTCCTTCTCTATCTGTTCTAGGCACAGCAACTAACACGAGCCCTCTGTGCCACTTCAGGGCACAGCACCAACCCAAAAACCTGACCACCCTGACTGGTCTTCCCATCCTGGCTCTACAGGCCGGAGGCAGAAGCCTTCAGCAGGGGCCAGTGTTTTCTGCGTGGTGCTAGGACTGAACCCAGGCCCTCCCCCGCGGCCCGCAAGCCCTCTCCCGCTGAGCTGCGTACGCCCGTTCCAGAACCCACGCTCACCCATGAGGAACGCAGCACCTCACTTTGCTTCTGGCTTCAGGGCCCTGCGAGCTGACCAGCCTGGTTGCTCCCCAGCTTTGACTGCAGTCTGGATGGGTGCTATGCTTCCCACTCCTGAGGCTCTGCACTCAGCCCTCTTTCCCCCTGCAGCCTGCTGAGGACGCCCAGGCACAACCAGCACGAACCCTCGGCTTCCACCCGTGGCTGCTGGGCCTCTTGCCGCATCTGGGGCCACATTTCTCCACTTCCTCAGAACCCACATCTTTCAGTCCTCTGCCTCAGAAAAGGACCATTCTGCTTCTCCTTGGGGGCCTCTCTCTCCCCCAGTCATACCTGGGGCTAAGTGGCCTGCCAAGATCCAGGAAATCCTTGGTCCCTTCCTCAAAATGGGTCCCGGGTCCTCTCCGCGCCATCTCCACAGCTGTTGGGTGCCTTTGGTCACAGCCTCCCCATCTAACTTGCTCCCAGGCCCTGCACCTTGCTAACCCCTACAGCGGCGGCAATGGCCATCGTGTATACTGGACCAGATCTGCTAGCTTCCTCCAGTGGCTCCTTCTGCAAGCACCAGTCCAAGGGCCCTGACGACAGGACCCTCAGCTCCCCGCGTCTGACCTCGTGGGCCATGTCTCCCGCATCCCTGTCCTTCCACCAGATCCCGCACAAGCCAAGTGCATGTGTGCCCCGGGGTCTTTGCCCCAGGTGTCCCTGAGTGAAACCGTTTCCCAGAGAGCTGTGTGGCTCGCTGTTTCCTCTAAATCTCTGATCAAGCAACACCCCAAGTCACGTAAACATCCCCCCCATGCCCCCTCCCAGCTCCCCAGCCCCTTCTCTCACCTGATTTTCTGCACCGGGACCTATTCACCTTGTCTATCACCTACCCAGCTTGCAAAAAGTGTGAGTGCAGAGGCTGTGCCTGCTGACAAGGCCACCGCCCGGGATGGTGCTGGTAGGCAGCAGGTGCTCTGGAACACCTGCCAAGCCTGTCTCGTCTCACCACTGCTTCACATACCACAATCCAGGTGCTTTAGAGGGCAGAGACCCCTCCAAGTGGTTTTTCACTGGGGCAGCCTTGACTAGATACCAGATGCCACGACTCTGCTCCCGCTGGAGCCGTCTGGCATCACCATGCTCACGGCCCGTGGGAACACTGCCATGCTGGGGCAGGCCCCAGGCACTGGCACCCGGGCTGGCAATGACAGATCTGCCTCCACAGTGAGACCGAGCCATTACTTCTCAGAGGTGCCCCTCAGTGGCAGGCCCTGGACTGTAGCCTCAACTGTCCCAAATCAAGCTCTCCGAGTCCTTCCTTGGCTGGCCCCAGGCCATCCTGAGCCTCCCTCAGATGGCATACCCCTCCCTATCTTCCCCAAATCAGGGTACCTTGAGTTTCCGGGGCAGGCGGGGCCGTTTCTCCCGCTTGGGCCTCAGGGGGCTGGGCTCGGGCAGCTGCAGGGCCAGGTAGTCAGAAGGGAATGGGGGGTAAGGGGGGGAAGCCAGCTGCTGGTGGGAGCAGGGATGAAGATGGGAAACAGAGTGGGGGGGGCGGGGGGTGAAGGGAAGAAATGCGAACAGGAAGAATGGAAAAACAAAAGAGATGGTGATGAGTGTGGCTCCCAGGGCTCCTGAGAACAGAAGGGGAGGGGGCAGCAGCAGCACTGCTCTCCTGCGGCCTGTCTGTCCCCTAGTCCTACACCAGAGAAGCGGGCAGCCCTGGCTCACACCCTCCAAGGGACACTTGCTGGCCACTGAAGAACAGACGCCCGAGTCAGGCTGGCCTCACCCAGAGACCTGGCCCCTTTGCTCTCACGGGCCCACCTCATTCCCAGGCATTTTAGACCACTGCTTGACCCCAACTTACCGAGCTCAGGTATGGAGAGGGCGTCCCAGAGGCCTGGAGGGGAAACCCCGACGAAGGAGGCAGGGAGAGGCCTGAGGGGGATGGGGTGCCTCCCAGGGGAGGGCTTCTCTTCCTACAGAAAGGATAAGGGAGGGCTCAGAGGCAGCTGCAGGCCGAGCAACCCAGGCCCAGGAAGGCTGGCTGTCTTACCTCTTAGGGGCAGGTGTGTCTGACAACTTGGGTGTACCCTCTGTCTCGCTGTTGTCTGAAGACGCGGTAGCATCCGAGTCTGTGGGGGAGGGCATGTCAGTGGGCTGTGGGCTGGGAGGCCACCTACTTCCCGCTGTCCTCAGCACTCAGGGCTCCAGGAAGCTGACCAGGAGGCAGACTCCCCAGCTGCCCGCCTGCTTCCTGCACTGACACCTCCCTAACAGGAGCAAATACTGAGTGCCGGCCCCCTTTACACTCGCCACCTCTGCTAGTCCTAACAGCCCTCCAGGGAAGATTGAAAGGGCATCACTACCACTTTCCAACTGTGGCCAGAGGCTCGGGGAGCAAGCGGCGGGCCTGGGGCGTGAACTCGGGCCTGTCTATCCTTGACCATTTCGTGCTGCTCCCTCGTTTGCCTTGTAGCTGCCTTCACCTCTGGGCTCTTCCCTACGCAGGGTCCTGCTGATCTATCACTCCAAAAGATACCTTTGATTATGTACGATAAACAGGTAATCACTATTTGAGACAGTCTTACTATTTATTTAGCCCAGGCTGGCACTGAACTCACCATTGATCCTCCTGCCTCAGCCTCCTGAGTGCTGGGATTACAGGAATGCACCACCACATCCAGAATATAATAAAATAAAATGAATGTTTACTTTTATCTATTGGTGCCACCCTAACTGCCACAAGATCAGGCAACCATCCTGAACAAATCACCTGCTCAGAAGACTCCAGTCTGCCACCTACTGTCCATCCCAACTCTACAAGGACCTAAAACAAATCTAATCCCATCTTTCCTGCTGGCGCCACCCCAGGGCATCAGTAGCTCTAGCAATGGAACCTATGGCCTTCTACTCTGCCACAGCCTCAGTCCCCCCTTTTGATGGGGGGCACGGGCATTGAACCCAGGGCCTTGTGCATATGAGAGCTCTACCACTGAGCCATACCCACAGCTCCCCTCAGTCCCTTCTTTATTTCTGAAGTAAGATTCTGACTAAATTGTCCGAACTGGTCTCAACTTTGTGATCCTTCTGTCTTGGCTTCCTAAATAGCTGGGATTATAGACACTAACCTTTTTTAAAAAAAAATGTATTTAGTACAGGGTCTACAGCATCTCACTACACAGGTCAGATTTGTAGTGATCCTGTTTTCAGCCTCCCAAGTGCTGGGATTACAGGTGTGCGCCACCACACCCAGTCTCAGTCGCCCTCTCAGCATGTCAGGGGACGCTAGCCTTTTCTAAACCCAGCAATGGTACTTTTTACTCTGGGTTCAACCTACTTTTCTGGTTGGCAAACTCTTTTCTAGTGTTTTTTTCTGAAGTGCTAAGGATCCAATGCAGGGCCTTGCATATGGTAGATGTATGCCTACCACCGAGTTGTATGCCAACTTCTTTCCTCAAAAATAGATTTTCTGGTCTAGTGCCTCTTCCCAGAAAACCTCTAATTCATTTAATAACTGCTACATAGGACACGTGGTTCCCAATTCCTCTGCTCAGATACATCCCTTAAAAGGCAGATTGAGAAAACTGGGTGTGGTGGTGCACACCTGTAATCCCAGCACTTGGAAGGTGGCGCCAGATGGATCTCTTCCAGTTTGAGACCAGCCTGGGGGCTATAAAAGTGAGCACAAGGTCAGTCCGAACTGCATAGTGAGACCCTGTCTTTAAAAAACAAAAAGGGAGATTGAATGCCACCCCCTCTGAGAAGCCTTCCAGACTTCCTCCTGCCCTGTTAAATGCTAGTTCTGCTTTAACTCTTCTATTCAGGGCTCTCCTCGCAAGCGCTGAGAAGCATCATGTGTGGATGCCTCCAAGATCTGAGTGGAGGCTTCAACCTCTGGCTCAGGCCTGCCTAGCAAACGCAAGGATCCCAGTCCAATCCTCGGTACTGTGTGCCATGCCAGCCACCGAAACTGGGTGTGGTGGCACATGCCTGTAATTCCAGTGTTGGGGAGGCTGAGACAGAAAGAACACTATGAGTCTGAGCTATACAGTGAGACTGTACCAAATAAATAAATAAATATTAAAAACCAAAAACAAACAAACAAAAAAAAAAACACCTCTGGCTCATGCTTGTCAGATTCAATCCAGTCTGACCATGATGTGCTCCGTTCCCTGTTTCCTGCCCTCATGTTCCTCTAACAGGAGGTTAACCAGGAAACTTAAGGAAGGGAGCAGCAGAAAGAAGTGGCCAGAACAAAGCCACTTTCTGCCACGGCCCATGTGAGGAGCCCCTGCCTGCTTCTCCACCCTTACAGCAGTGACCCATGCCAGTCCTGAAGCCTCACTCCTGTAAGAGCGAACAACGGGCCGCAGGGGCCAACAAACATTTACAGGAGCAAGCAGTCACCAGCTGCTGGCTGCTATCCCTCCCCTCGCCCAACAGTCAAAGGACAGCTAATGCGATGACCTTTTAAGGGCCTCACTCGGGAGGAGGACCACAGACGTCCACCACAAGGACTTCCCAAACTTCGGATTTCAGTCCACTAGTGGTCATGAAATCAATTTTGTCAGTTTGCCACTGGCACCAAAAGAGGCTAAAGATGGCTGAGGCTGGGCCCATCTCTTATTCCCAGTGCTCTAGGGGTCTGCAACATGATGATCACAAGCTGGAATCCACCCTAGGTGATTCAGTAAGACGTTGTTTCCAAATAAAAAAAACTAAGAAAGGGCTATAGATGTACCCCCAGATCAGTGTGAAGACCGTGGAGCCAAACTCCAGTAGAAAAAGGTGGGCGTGGTGACGCACACCTGCTATCCCTGCTAACCCTGGGCTACACAGTGACTTCAAGGCCACCTGGACTGCATGGTGAGACCCCGTCTGAAAGAAAAAAAGGAAGGAAAGAAAAGAAGAAAGAGAGGGAGGGGGCTGGCCAGATAGCTCAGCGGAACAAAGCATCTGTTTAGACAGATGTGGGGGTTAGGGTTCGATCCCAGCCTGCAGTGCTGGCCCTGTCCCTGGGGTGTACTAAGACAGCAAATGAGACTGGGCGTGGTGGTGCGCACCTGTAATCCCAGCACTAGGGAAGCTGAGAAACAGGAAGGATCACTACAAGGCTGAGATCTGTGTAATGAGACCCTACAGATTGTATACTAAATACATTAAAAAAAAAAAAGGTGCTGGGGAGATGGCTCAGTAGAATAAGCACTTGCCTGGCAAGCGCAAGGGCCTGAGTTCAATCCCTGGTTCTACCAAAATAAAGAAAGAAAGAAAAGAAGAAAGAAAATGGAGAAGGGAGAAACAGTCTAAAAAAAATTCAGAATAGTGGCACATGCCTGTGATCCCAGCATTTGGGAGGCTGAAGCAGGAGGACTATCATGAGTTTGAGGCCAGATTGGGCTACATAGTAAGTTCTTGAACTACTATGGTTTTTTAGACAGCAAGACCCTGTCTGGAAAAAAAACAAAACAAAACAAAACATACAAACTGCTGGGCATGATGTTGTACAACTGTAACCCCAATACTCTGGGAGCCTAGGTCAGGGGGATAGCAAGTTCAAGCCCAGCCTGGGCAATTTAGCAAGACAGTGTCAAACGGGTGGGGGAGTAGGAGGGGACAGCTGGAAATGTAGTTCAGTGTAAAGGCCCTGAGTTTCATTCCTAGTACTGAAAAAAATCCTATTTCGTGGCAAAACTACACAATTCAAATTTTAGTATCCATAATGTTTTATCAGCAGCACAGCACCTGCCCGGGAAGCACAAGGTCCCGAGTTCGGAATGTGATTCCCAGTATAAAAAAACAAGAACAAAACCAAACCAAAAAACCCACCAACCACAGCCACTTTCATTTATTTATCTAGTGGCTATGGCTGCTTTGACACAAGCTAAGCAGTTTTTTCAAAGACAACGTGTTCCATAAAGCCTAAATTACTATCTGGCCCTTTGCAAAAAGAATCTGCCAATTCGTCTTACCCCTTTCAAGCTATACAACCATCTACAATCCCAGTTACCTTGTTTACTTATTTCTCCCTATAAACCATAAGAGCGCAAAGGGTTTGTCTATTTTGCTACTGCTGTAACCCCATGTCAAGCTCGGAGTCCCGAACACAGCAGATGCGTTCAATACTTGAAGGAAAAACGGTGGAGACACGGAAACAAGCAGGCTTAGGACCACTGGGGGCTGCGCGAGCGTCTGCGGGCCTAGGAGGGCCGCTAGGAAGACTGGCTCGGATGCCAAGAACCACATCCTCCTCCCAACTTTTCACGACCTTGCTCACCGGAGGAGTCTTCATCCACGTTCTCGTACTGCAGAAGTCGGTCTAGGAGAAAACTGAGAGAAGCCGTGAGGAGAGTTTATTTCCATTCCACAATGTCCCCTGGGGTCTAGGAGTCGCCCCATGCTCGTCTCCTGCACGCGCCTCCTCCTCACCTCTTGTCCCGGGACACCTTCAGCAATTTCCTCTGCGCCTTTCTCAGCTCCTCCTGGAAGCACTCGTGTTCCTGCGGTAAGGGCAGGCCCCGGGCTGGAGGTTCGGCTCGGCACCGAGAGCCAGCTCGCCCCACCCCCTTTCCACACGGCCACCCGAGGTGCTCTCTTCGCCAGGCCTCACTCCACAACCTCTCCACACCAGAACTCACGTAGATGAGAAATTTGAGTTTCCGCTTCAGATTCCGGTATTTCTTTTTGTAATCCACTTCGCCATCCGCCGGGCCGTTCATGGCCAGCGCGGAAGCAGCGTCCCGGCGACGGGAGTCCCGCTACCTCAAGCCAGCTCTGCCGGGAGTCTCACGCCCTTCACTTCCGTAGAAGCAGCTAGGCTGCGCCCGCGAGGACTACAACTCCCAGGAGGCCCCGCGCGCGGGAAGTGTAACCACGGGAACCGACCCCTTAGGGACTACCCGGAGAGGAACGCGGTTTCCAGTGGCTAACCTAGCTATGACGTTATAAAGATGGCGGATGCTGGCGGGCACCGTTAGCGATTCTAAATAAGCTTGGAGATTTGGACTCATAGAAGGGTCTCCCGAATATTCCTAGTCTCTTGGCTAGGGTGCCCCTTTTCTTTTGCCTTTCGAAATGACAGCGGCCTTGGTCTCCGTGACAACGGAGGTTATCGGTAACGAATCAGTTTCTAAGGAAAACTGTCAAAAGGATTTGTTCTAGCCAAGGATAGGCGCTTCAAGACCCTCCAACTGCCCAAGAAGAGCAACTTTTGTCCGCCAAAGTTCTTGGCCCTAGCTATCCACAAACCGGGGGCCGACGGTGCCGCACCTCCCGGATCCGCAGGACGGCGCGTGCGCAAACCGCTCTCAAAAGGCTGACGGAGGCCGAGAAGAAAAAAGGCGGGAGCTGTCAATCCCGGGTGGAGCAAAATGGCGCGGGAGAACGAGATGCGGGAGTTCACGCACAGTTTCTTCCGAGGCCGCCCTGACCTCAGGTGCACAGGGGATTGGAGTTAGGGCTGGAAAGGGCCAGGGTGGGACGTAGAGCCCGTCTTGACCCGTGTCTCTGTAGCACGCTCACGCACTCCATCGTGCGGCGGAAGTTCTTGGCTCACGCGGGTCGCAACCATCTGGAACCCGAGGAGAAGCAGGCACTGAAGCGGCTGGTGGAGGAGGAGCTGCTGAAGATGCAGGTGTGGGTACAAACCTGGCCCTCAGGAGATGGTGTGTGTTGCCCAGGAGGTGATGGGCAGGACGTATCTCTTGCCCTCTTGGTGCTCACAGGTGGATGAAGCTGGTACCAGGCGAAAGAAGCTAGACCTCACCAAGAAGACGAAGAGGCCTCCCACTCCCTGCAGTGACCAAGAGAGAAAAAGGTTCCGCCTCAATTCAGAGTCAGGTTAGTGTCTGTTGCTGTCTGTGCGTTCTGCACCACTGGTTCATGCAAAAGGCCTTTCTGCTGTGTGCAGGAGCCAGGGCCAGTGCGTCAGGAACCAGAAGAGGGTAGGGTGATAGCCGTGCTTCCTGCTGCCCTTTCCACTGCCAGAGCAAGCTTTAGAGGCAACCTGTTTCAAATGGGGAGGACAAGACAGGAGGGACCTATCCCAACTCCTTCTCCATATTGCAGGGTCTAGGTCCTCAGTCTCCAGTCCAGACTGCTTTGGATGCCCAGCAGATAACAGGATGGCAGAGGCAGAAACCAGCCGAGTCAAGGAGGAGCGTCCAAGGCAGGCTTCCAAGAAAGTAGTTGAGAGTAGTGATGAAGAGCAGCAAAGTGACCAGCCAGCAAAGCAGCCTGCAAAAATGGGATTAGAGGAGAGCAGTGAGGAGGAACAGGAGGAGGCGGGGGAGGGCTCTGGCAGAGTAAATAAGATCTTAGAGGAAAAGGACAGTGAGGAAGATGAGGAGGAAAATGAAATCAAGGGCAGGACTTTGAAGAAACGCAGGACCAAGAATGAGCAGGCACGAGGCAAGGCTTCGGCCAGAAAGCATCAGGCCAGGGACGAAAGTGAGGACAGTGAAGAAGTTCCTGTCCAGAGGAGAGCAAAGAAGTCTGGAGAAAAAACAGAAGCTAAAAGCCATGAGGAAAGTGAAAAGGAGAGTGAGGAGGAGTGCCTACTCAAGAAGGAAGAGAACGAGGAGGACTGGAGGAAACCCGGAGCTAGAAGCAAAGGAAGGGAACCGTCAGCTTTGGAGGGGAGGAGGCTGAGAGACGGGGACAGTGGGGAAGAAGAGGAGAAAGAGGCAGCAGGCAGTGGTGATAATAGTGGGGGAGGCAAAGAGTCTCCAGGACACAGGAAGAGCAAGGTCAGGAGCCAGTGGAAAAGTAGGAAACGGCAGAATAGAAGCAGTGAGGATGAAGACAGCTGCGAGGCACAAGCAGCTGCAAAGTCAGCCAAACTGGGCAGTGTCAGTGGTGAAGAGAGTGACTTAGAAAGGGAGCTAAGTGACAGCGAGGCAGGGGCGAGCCCTAAGGGAGCGAGGAGGAACCGCTCTGCCAAGAAGAGCTCTCAGAAGAGCAGAGCACGAACCTCCTCTTCTTCCTCGGATGCAAGCCCACAGCCCAAAGACAGGAAGGTGAGGGGACATGTGGGGTGGGAGACCACACTAGGGAGAAGAGAGACCCCAGCAGGCTCAGCCTTAAATTGCTTTGCCAGGCTAGCTCTGGTCGCCATGGAGAGGACCACCCAGCTGTGACCAGGCTGAAGCGCTACATCCGCGCCTGTGGTGCCCATCGAAACTATAAAAAGCTGCTGGGGTCCTGTCGCTCACACAAGGAGCGCCTGAGTGTCCTGCGGGCTGAGCTGGAAGCCCTCGGCATGAAGGGTGAGGCGGGGTGTGTCCTGGAGGGCTGCCGGAGGGCTCTGGCTCCAGGGGAGGAGGGGTCATGAGCCGCTTCTGCCCCAGGTAACCCCTCTTTAGAGAAGTGTCGTGCCCTGAAGGAGCAGCGGGAGGCGGAGGCAGAGGCAGCCTCTTTGGATGTCGCCAACATCATCAGCAGTTCTGGTGAGGGTTTTTCTCTGCCTGGATGTGGCTGAGCTTGCACTTTTCAGGCAGCTAATCTGTCCTTGTCCTCCTAGGCCGGCCACGTAGACGGACTGCCTGGAACCCTTCAGGAGAAGCGCCCCCCTTTGGGGAGCTGTACCACCGGACCCTGGACTCTGAGGACGAGCAGCCTCGTCAGGCACCCCCGGACTGGTCACACATGCGAGGCATCATCAGCAGTGATGGGGAGAGTAACTGAGTACTACCAGCTCATGGGAGGGACCCTTTCCATGTGCACAAAGCGCAGGTGACATCTTGTACCCTGAACCTGCAAAGCAAAAATAGCTTTCTTCCGGAAGACTGTAGCTGCCAGGGACAACGGACACTACTGCTCAGCTCCACGTTCTCCGTTAAAATGTTCGTAAGGATTTATTTTTTGAGACTCAATAAAGGAATGTTTGTAATCACCTCATCAGAAATGGTCCTTTGCTTTTATGCCCTGTGATTTGGGCACTGGAGACTAAGGAATAGCCTCTGCTACTGGAAGCCAGGGGTCTAGGTCCCTCTCATTTTGGGGTTCCCCATCCAAAGTGTACCACCAAGTTGGGCATGGTGTTGCATGCCAGTAACCCCAGCACTGGGGAGGCTGAGGCAGGACTGCTGGGAGTTTGAGGTCAGCCTGAACTACATAGACCAGTCTGCCCAATAGGCCCCTCTTGTTATCCTGCTTTTAGCTACCTCTGTAACAAATGTGGAAGTGAAAGGAAGGTCTGAACTGGCCTGAGGATGAGTACAAACTGACTTGGGACAGCCTGTACTCCTTTGCTTTCACAGCCATGTACTCCAGGCTGAAGAGAGGGCAGACTTGATTGCTGAATCAGGCCTGGAGGCCTGGGCCAAAATGCTTGCTGTTGAAGCGCTGGTAAGCTCTACAAGTAGAGATGCCATGGGGCTGTGAAGTGAGCCTTTTTTTTTTTGGAAGCAGGGATTGAACTCACGACCTTACGCTTGCCAGGGAAGTGCTTATTCTACTGAGCTCTCTCCCTAGCCTCTGAAGTGAGCCTTTTGAGAATCTTTGAAACCAAAGGAAAGGAAGAGGTCAAGAGGCCCAGGACCTCCTTTGAGGTCTTGATCCAGTCAAGCTTGAAATCATTAAAATCACTGAAGTTGCCAGCGTAGTGGTGCACTTCTGTGGTGCCAGCACTCAGAAGGCTGAGGCGGGAGGACTGCTATGAATTCAAGGGTGAATCTGAACTACATAGTGAAACCCTGTCTAAAAACAACAAAAAATCCTGAAGTTAGTCTCACAGGCCTGTTACATAAATATAAGTAACAATATCACCCGGCACAGAACAAGTCCTTCACACACACCTCAGACAGAAAGGGTGAGTCCAGGAGTCTGTTAGAATAACCAACAGTTTATTAAAAGCTTTCCACGAGGCTCTGCCAGCCCCACAGCTGAGGGCGCCCATCGCTGCCCCCAGGTCCAGGAGCAGCCCTTTGCAAGGTCCTTCCCTTGTTCTCCCGCCCCAGCCCTGACCCCAGTTTAAAAAAAAAAAAAAAAAAGACAAGACGGCACAGGACGTCAGACAGCAACGGGGGAATGGAGAGACCCAGGAATCCTGACACCAACACTCTGTCCTGATCCTTCTGAGGAAGGCCTCCCATTCTCCCTGTCATGGGCCCCAGACCTGCTCTGCCACAGCCCAGGTCTGGGGGCCTTGTCGCCCCCAGTCCCCAGCGCAAGGGTAGTATAGTTCTCTGCATATAATATATCTAGACCCGCCCTTCCCCCCCCCAGGGGACTAGATGAATATTTGACACGCACAGCTCCCTCCTCTCCCGGGTGGTGACGGAGGGAGACCCTGGCACCATGGTGGGGAGGCAGGGCTCCCGGTCAGACTTGGGGCACTGACACCCAAGCTGGCCCAGTGCCACTGGCCAGCCCCAAGAAGCTCATGAGATGAAGAGGTCTGAGGGGAGCTGGAGCCAACACTGTTGTGTCCCCACCACCCTTGGGTGGGACTCTAGCTTGTGCCCCCTAGAGCAGACTTCACCTGCCCTGCCCCCGCCCCACTGCTCAGCTCGCCCACCCTGTACTTCAGGAATAGAAGTGGGAGGAACCATTGAGGATGTGGGAAGCAACACTGGTGCTGCGGCTCAGAGGCCCAGGCACTGACGCAGCAGGTGGGCCCACGTTCTCACTGCCACTGCCCCCTGAGGCTGCCCGCCGGAGGGGCTGAGGGCTGTTCCTTAGCAGCAGCAGGGCTCCACCACGGGGTGTTCCACTCTGTGTTGGGGGTCCCAGCCAGTTTGGGGGTCCAGGGGGAGCCAGCAGAGATGGCTGACGCCAGGCTGGGGGAGGCATGCCTGGTGGCGGGAGGCCATGGCTCCAGTGTGCCCCTGAGCGGGGAACAGGGCGGGAGGGCCAGGCAGGGGCGGGGGGCGGGGCAGGGTAGCCCTGGGCAGCAGCCTCAGCCGGGATGCCCCCCAGGGCCATGCTGGAGAAGCCCAGCCTCATGCTCTCAGCGTCAAAAGCCTCGATCTCGCGGGCCTGCCGCTCAAGCAGACTCCGGATTCGCTCGGAGCGCCCCGTCTGCAGTGCCAGCAGCTCCTCTTCTACCTGCATGCCCAGAACACGGGTTAAGAGTTCCAGGATGGGAGCCGGCCCCGCTGCCCAGTCCTGGAGGCACACCCTTACCCGCTGCTCCAGCAGTGCTCGCCGCAGAGCTACTCTCTGCTCCAGCTCCCGCAGCTCCCTCTCATGCTGGCTCTCTGTGCGGATCTTGATCTTGCTCTGGTAAGCGTTGAGCAGCTCCAGCTCCTGCTGAAGCTGCTGCCGAAGGGCCTGGAACTCTGCCTCCTGGGTCTCATCAAGCCGGAGCTGGTGGGTAGGGAAAGCCAGTTTCAGGGATCTCCTCCCCTACCCCCACAATCCTCCCCTGCCCCAGGTAGGCCTGGGCCGAAGGGTTGCAAGAAGCAGCGGTCTCAACATCTATCAGAAGGGAAGATGGTCATACCCTGTGGCACAGCAATTACACTTGCAGGAATCTATCCCCCAGGTATACTTGCACAAGTGCTCGGTGTTCACGGAAGCGTTGGGATAGCAAAATACTGGAAACAACCTAAATGTCCATCAATAAGGGATGGGTTAAAGAAATTATGGCACAGCCATACCATGGAAAATTCTACACTGTTTAAAAAAAAAAAAAAGACAGGTATGTGTACTGACATGGGAAAATGTCGAAGAAATATTAAGTGGAAAAAGGAAGTTAGAGAACAATGTGTAAAGTAGGATTTCAGATGTTTATAATTTTTTATTTTTATTTTTTTTTTTTTTGTGGAACGGAGGATTGAACTCAGGCCCTTGCACTTGCCAGGCAAGCACTTATTCCACTGAGCCACCTCCCCGGCCCTATAATTTTTTTATGTAATTTTCCAAAAACGTATTGAAAAAATCTAAAATAATTATCGCTGAGGGGTGGACAGGGTGAGAAAACAGGGCACTGACTCTTTACCCTCGGTGTGCCTTCCAGGCAGCCCGCTCCAGTGCAGTGTGCAGTGGGGGCTACAACAGCGGGCCTCTAAATCTCAAGGGGCTGAGGAAACGGCCCGAGGGCCACACTCAGCGTAATCTGCTCCCTGTTCACAAGTTAAACTAGCTTAAGGAAAACTCTACAGCCACTCTTTCCCTTGATGATTCTTGGTAGTCAGGATGCCTTTGTCAAGACCTTAAGGAAATACTAAGAGAAATAATAGCACCATTAAGAAGAGAAAGTAATAAAATCATTGCAGAGAAAACTAACAGTGACACTGTAGCCCAGCTTCTCAAGTACAAAAGCCCCACCTCGGCCCGCACCTCCCGCGTTCCACTGCCCCTAACTAGAGGCCAGTCTCTCCCTGTCCTCCCTCCGAGCCCCCAGGCCTCACCGCCTGCGAGCTGAGCATCTCTGAGATGGACTGGTCATACTGCTCAGCCAAGATCGCCAGCTTGCGGGTCTGCTCCTCCTTGAGCCGCTTGAGCAGGCTCTTGTGCTGGGCTTTTGGCGTGGTCTCCAGCAAGTGCGCCCGCAGAGCCTTGTACTGCCGGGTCTGGATCTTACACGTCTCCTGGAACTGCTTCTTGATCTGCAGCTCTTTAGACTGCGCAGTGGACGGGTCAAGGGGAAACGGGCACAGGAGAAGGAGAGGAGGAGGAAGGAGGAGGAACAACCGGGGGAAACGGGGAGAAGAGAAGAGGAGAGGAGACAGAAGCAGAGACAGGGAGAGGGAGAGAAACAGAAAACATGTTAGACAGAGGGGGCGGGGGGAGCTGTACACAGACAGATACGGAGATGGGATCGTGCTGAGAGATCAGGAAAGTCTTGACGGGCAAGAGACACGGAGCGTGAGACAGATTCTGAGAGCATGTCTAGAGCTGGGTGAAATACAAGGAGGAACGTTGGAGTTCGAGGACAAGGAGCTCTTTAGAGGTCGGATTGCACAAAAGAAGCTTTGACCATGCAAAGAGGAAAGCAAAATGACCTTGGGATAGAAGCACACAAGCAAATATAAAAATGTGCAAAGGAATGAGGAGAATGCAAGTCACACAAACACCCACAGGAGAAGGCAGCACAACTAAGGGCAGACAGAGAAGGCCCAGGTCCACCACCTCGGGAAAGGAGGCAGGGCAGAAGACACTGAGCTGGGCAAGAAGGGGTGGCCCTATCCCGGGCCACTAAAAGGAAGTGTGGCCAGAAAGGGCCTGGAAATCCAAGAGGCCACCCTGACTACGTCCACATTCCAGCCTGGCCCTCTCGCGCTCAGCTCCAGCTCCAAGCCCACAACCACTCCAGTCCCAGGGCCCGCACTCTGCCTGGACCCAGCTCACCACCCTCGCCCGTGGAGGGTTTGCACCCCGTCCCCCAACCCTCTAGGCTAATGCCTGATACGGGAGAGATACAGCTCCAGAACAAAAGGGGTCCACATAAGCAATGGGTTGGTAGAGAACGTAGCAGACGAGAAGGCTAAAGGACCTGCACCCGAAAGGGCTCTCTGGAAGCGAGCCACAGAAAGGGGCCCAGTGCGCCCAGGAAGCACCTGTGAGAGCTCCACATGGGCCGAGCCAGGGCTGGTGGTGGCCGTGGTGTGATGAAGCTATGAAGGCAGAGAAGATGAGGCTGAGGGTGAAAGGGATTGAGACGTAGATGGGGTGGAGGTCATGGAGCTGGGGCCAAGGGTCCAGACTGGGGCAAACCAGGGAGGCTAGGCGGCAGGACAAAGCAGACAGAGGCAGCCTGGGCCAAAGGTACAGTTCCGCTCAGATATTTTATTTGTGTTTGTCTTTTTCTTTTCTTTTCTCTTTTGGTGGGGTAAAGGGAAACAGGTTGGAAGGGAGACAGAAAAACAAAATCAAAGAGGAGAAAAAAAACCAAACCAGTCATGACTCTTCCCACCCATTTCCACCCCTGGCCCCAGGCCTGAGTCGATGAGGGTGAGAATGAGCACACACACAGCGGGGGAGCAGCAATAACTTAGGGGGAGCGGGAGGACACAGAGTGTGGCTTCTGGACTCCACAGTGCAGGGGCTGCCTGTCTAGAAGTTGGAGGTGCTGTGCTTGGGGAGATGCGTGCTGAGGGAGGAGGGGAGTGAGGGACGAGAGGACCGTGACTGGAGGAACGTCACTGAGTGGTGGGAGATAAAGTGCTCGATGCTCTAGATTTGGGCGGGGGGCAGGCGCGAGCTGGTTACCTCCAAGGAGGCAGGGTTCGCAACGGGCGGGTCCGCGATCTCCGCCCAGCTAAAGTCCCTGACGGTGGCTGGCGGCATGCAGAGGGCCCAAGCCGGCGCTGGCTGCGTGGCAGCAGCCGGGGAATCCGACTGGGCCGTTCACCTCGGAGCAGGCCCCAGCTGGCCAGGATGTGAATGGCCCAGGGGGGCAAGTGGGAGGCCAGTCCCTGGCTGGCCCGGGCCAAGCGCCAGTTCCAGCCCTTGCACAGAGCCCAAACCCGTGCCATCAGGGCAAGTGGGTGTCGGGCAGCTCGAGGATTGCCCCGCCGGGGCCCAGGGACAGGAAGGCGGCTACGGAAGCTATCCTTATTGGTCTTGGGATACAGTGCAAACAGGCCTCGGTCCCCCACAGCCCCACAGCCCTGCAGGGCCCAGAAGACCATGGGTGACAAGCGAAGCAGGACCCGCAGCCAGAGTCGAGAGATACCCTGGCGCATCCGGGGGGCCTGCTGCCGCACCCACTTGCCCCCAGCTGCCATAGCTGCCAGAGGTAGAGCTAGGCCTGGCCAAGCTAGAAGCCAGGCAGCTCCAAGGCCCAGAGGGACACCCAGAAGGCCTCGGCGCCAGCTTAGGCCCAGGACGGTCCCCAGAGCGGTGCCCTGGGCCAGGAGTAGGAACAGACTGGGGGGTAGGTTCAGAGCTGTACAAAGGAGGAGGTAGGAGGCTCCGAGGCCCACCAGCCCCACCTCAAGAGCCAGCAGTGCTGCCTGCAGGCCTCCCCCGCCCTGGGCCGCCAGCAGTGGCAGCAGCAACAGAAGGAGCAGGGGCAGAAGGCCCGAGGAAGACCCCACAGCAAAGGAAAGGCCGGCCAGGAGGCCGTGAGACAGGAGGCCAGTGAGCTGGCTAGGAGGGCTGGGCCTCCGATGTGGTGGAGGGGGCTCTGGGGGGATGTCTGGGGAGGGACAGCCATCACCAGGATCCCTGAGGGTCCCAACTGGGGCCCTTTCCTCCTCCTCTTCCTCCTCCTCAGGGACTGGAGTCAGTGCTGGGCTCTGGACCCAGTCGAGTTCAAACTCCTCATCCAGAAGGCTCCTGTCCTTCTCCCACAGCCCCCAGGCCCCGCCTGCTTCCTGACCAACAATGCTCCTCTCCTCGGCCACCAGCGATGGAACTCTAAGCTCCTCTATCTCCTCCTCAGGTAGCTCCCAGTCTTCCTCATTAACTGGATTCTGAGGTTTTTGTGGGTTAGCACTAAGGGTTCCTGATTCTTTCCCCCATATCTTTTGCTCCTCTGGCTCCAAGGTAGCCCCCTCCTTTCCCAGAATCCTTCTCTCTGGTACTGCTTCCTCCTCCTCCTCCTCTCCCAGCATCCTTTGGTCCAGGACTGCCTCCTGGCCAGATGAGCAGGGCTGCTCTTCACTAGGGGAGCCTGTGCTGGGTGGTCCCAGAGCCCCAGTAATGGGGAGCCCCAGGGTGCGCTGGCCTGCACGTACTTTGAGGCTCTTGGGCTGCTGGCGAACCTGGGCTGCATGTTTCTGCCGCAACTCTTGCTCACGTCGCTTGTTGTACTCCAGCTGGTTGCCCAGTTCTGTCTGGTGCTGCAGGCGGGTGAGCTCAGCTCGTGTGCGCTGGACGGCCTGCAGCTGCCGCAGTTCCAGCTCTCGGGTGGCCTCATGCTGCCGCAGCAGCAGCGCACACTCCAAGTCCTTCTGTGTTTGTTTCTTGTTCAAGTCCTGAGGTAGAACAGAGGCAAGGCCCAGAGCCTAGTCAAAGAATCTTGTTGATATCATGGAAGTAGGAACCCAGGGAGCTGGGGTGGCTTGGAAGGGAGTAGCAGTACCAGCGAGCACCTGCCTGGCCTGGAAACCGAAGCTAACGCCATTTGGCAAGGTCCCACACAGAAAGCAAGAGGAGTGTCGAGAAGTGGTAACACCACCACCAAGGGAGAAGGGAGAGAAGGCAAGGGCGAGGAAAATGGAATGGAGAGAGGGGAGCACTGCAAGCCACGACTGAGCCCAGGCTGAAGGGCAGCGGCTAGCCCACCTCTCGCAGCAGATCCTGGTCCAGGCTGTGACGGGCCAGCAGCATCTTGCGCTTATATTGGCGACATTGCAGCTCGAAGTACTGCCGCTGCCGCCGCAGCAACCCCGCTTCTTCCTCTGCCTGGCACTGCTGGAGCTGTTCCTTCTGCCTGAGCAGCCATTCAGCCTTCTCCCGCTTGGGGGTGCTGGGGTTCTCCTGGAGTTCCTGGCAAGAATAGTGGGAAGCGCAGGCTCAGGGTGGCCTGCCCACCTGCCCCCACTGGCCTGCCCCTGCAGTAGCCCCAGCCCACCTCCTTCAGCTGTTCCTTCCGAAGCTTGTAGGTTCGCTTCTGTGCCTCCAGCAGGGCAGCCAGCTCCTTCTTCTGCTGCCCTAAGATATGCTGCTGGAACTTCCGCTCCTCTGTCTGGGCAGCTCGAGCCTCCTTCTCACCAATAGCCTGGTGTCGCCGTGCCAGCTTTTCTGCCTCAGCCCCAAACCCAGCCCGCTGCGCCTCAAGCTCCCGCTGTAGACGTGCACTGTGTTCCTCACGTTCACCCCTCAGCCTCGACTCCAGAGCCAGCAGCTGCTTTTGGTGCTGTCGCCGCATCCGCTTGTAGCCACTGAGCTGCTCCCGCAGGGCCGAGTCCTGCTCATGTTCCTGGATTTGGCGGCTGACCTGGGGTGGGAGCGAGGACAAATGAGGCTCATTCCAGCCCCCACTGCCTCATGCAGATCATGCAACCTCATGGAGTACCTTCCTCACACTCAGCCTCTCTGAGCCTGTTTCCCCGAACACTCAGTGACATATGATCTACTGCACTGAGCCAGGTGTGACTGAATGAGATGAGAAAAGGTGGTGAGCTCTGGGCTTGGCAGGAGACAGCGATGAGTCAGGTTAGTGCAAAAGAATGAAGTGGACAGACCCAGGCCCACAGCCTAGCTCTACTCATGTGATCGCAAGAAAGTTAACTTCTTTAAGTTGAGCTGTGGGGGACTCAGGTCAATAATTTCTGACATTGCCAGTTAAACAGAGGACCCAATGCTATTATGAGCTACTGGACTCTTTTGGAATATTTTGCTGAGTTTACACACCTAGAATATTCAACAAAAGAACTTAAAAAAATTTGGATATAACTATGAATGTCCATTTTGTATCTGTGTATTCAAAGTGGTTGGGATAGATATATAGTTGCATTCTCTTAATGAATAGAATGATTTGTTCTAATGGTGTTTGTAAGTAGGATCCCAGGTCTGCATCTTGTACAGCAATTAACCACTGGGAAGAATGTATGCAGTGTATTATTGAAAAAAAAAATAACATTTTTGGTCTACAAGCTTTGAAATACTACATAAATATAACATATGTATGTGATAGTACAAATCTGATGAAGTCTGCCTATACTTGTACAGAGATTGTGTACCTAAACCCATGCAAATTTTCCTATGAAGAATTTTATTGTTATAAAAAATAAATAAAAAAAAGCAAAAAAAAAAAAAAAGAAAGTTAACTTCTCACAGTGTCACTTCCCTATCGACTACACAGGGTGACACCACGTTCTCCTAGGTAGCTGCCTAGACAGATCTGATACACAGAGTAGCATTAAGATCCCCCGAACAAGTACACGCTGATGGCCTTCCCCTCAGTACACAGGTGCAAGGGGGGACCGGGATGTCTTCACACGTGCCCTGTTCTCAACTGCTCCGTTAGGGGCTCTCGGCTTAGGCCAGTGGCCCAGGCCCCAGAGATCCCGGTGCCCAACACAAAGCACCCGGGAGCTGAAGAGGCGCCCTCGCAGAGCTGCTGCCACAGGCAGAGGCCGTGCAGCATGACAGACCCACCTAGTGCCTCCGAGGGGACCGGTGCTACTCAAACTCATTTAAGTGACAATGTGACCTACATTTTTTTCGGTGGGGGCAGAATCGGGGATTGAACTGAGGCCCTTGCGCTTGCCATGGAAGCGCTTATTCTGAGCCATCTCCCCAGCCCCTAACCTACATGTTAATAAAAGCTACACTGTACGCAAAATCTAACCTCTAACACATTTTCCTATGACCTTAGAAAAAGACTGCATAACTTGATTTTGGGAGAGGACGAAGGTGCTGCTTACGTTTTTGGGTCCTGTTACAAGTACATGGGCAGGCAACCCGTCTGAGCCCCAGGGGTTTCATCTCTCAGATGGGACCTGCCCTTCTTCCCAGGGCAGGTGGAGATTAAGTACATGCACATTGACATGAGGCAGGTCCCTGAACAACACTCCCAGCCTGTGGCACAGAATCCCACAAACCTGCAAATGCCACTGTGAGCATCACAGCAGGGCTCAAAGTGCACAGGGAGAGAAGTACCCAGCTGGCCAGGAGCCTGGGGAGGCTCCACATGTCACTTCAGCCAGGCTGTGAACACAACAGTAAGTCTACCAAGGTAAAAACACCCTGAATGGGGGCAAACCAAAGCAGTCTGCTGGGAGAAGGGAGCAGGAAGGACCGAGAAGAAAAGCAGATGAGACAGCAACAGAGTAAGGGTAGAATCTGGACTTAATCATATGTGACTAGGACAAAGTCATCTCTGGGCTTAGAAAAGACGCCGTGGAGCACCCAGCCAATGCAGAAAGCACAGCAAGCAGGCGGAGTGAGGACAGCCACACTCACCAGGGAGGCGGTCCGGATGGTGGCGAAGTGGTCCCGGTTACGGCAATAGGCCCGACGGCGGGCAGAAGATGTGGTGGAAGTGGGAGCTGGGGCTGCAGGTGGTTGGAGAGGGCCCGGGGTTATCTCTGGCTGGAAGGGGTCATCATACAGGTTGTCAGAGCCCTGGATGAAGGAAGGTACATGGGATACCCAAAGCTCAGAGGCCCATTCAGACTTAGAGAAGGAGCGGTCCCACTGAGGAGGAAAGCAGGGACCCAGGCGATTCCTTAGCAGGACAGCTCAGGTCTGGTTGCCTGTTCCCCCAGACCCACACAGACTGCGCAGCATACCGGAAGTCGGTGGATGATGGAGCTGTGTGAGGTGACTGTGTGCTCCCCTTCCTGCATCATGGCCATCTCCCTGGCTTCAGGGCCTTCTTCCTCCTCTTCCTCCTCCTCTTCCTCCTCCTCCTCCTCTTCATTGTCAGAGGCATCTGCTAGGCTGTTGACCGAACTGCTCTGGCTAGAGGCGCTGATAGACATGCTGGGCACTGAGTGGCTACTCTCTAGACTGGTCAGCGTCCCTGCCCGGTGCATGTAGGGCTCTGCCTCCTGTGAACAGGGTGTGGGCTGTTTTGCAGGGAAGGCAAAGGCATAGGGGCAGGACAAGGAGATAAAAGGATGTGAAGAATGGTGGAGGAGGTCTTGGGTCACAGCCCAGCATGGAGAATAAAGCCCACAAAGAAGGTGCAAGGCGAAGCTGCATTACCTCTTCCTCCTCGGGAGCCTCAGCACCAGGGCCATTGGGTGCCTCCTGGAAAAGGATCTTCTTCATCTTGCGGTACTGCAGGTTGTCCAGCTCCCGCACGGCATCCTTGGTCCTCTGGATTAGGTCCATGATGACGGTGGGTGGCCGCTCCCGGAGCACAAAGCGGTGCTAGGGGAAGAGAACGGTGAGATCTGCCACTAGCCCGCCAACCCGCGGCTCTCCATGGCTGCCCTGGCCTGATGCCCTCCACTGGGCCCATGCCATCGTGCTTTGTTGTTGATCTGTCTCAAGCCTTCCTCCCACAGTAATTTTCTTCACCATTTGGTCTCTACTCTATAGTCTCCTGTTTCTCCAAGCATGACTGACACGTACTACAGAAAATCTGATACCAGTCCAGCTCTACTACCAAAATCCTATGTGACAGTGGATGTGTCACGAGGCCTCTTTGGGCATAAGGTAGCCAACAACTGTATAACAAGTAGGCTAGAGGCTGAGGCAGGGGGACTGACTATCATGAGTTGAAGGCCAGGCTGAACTACACAGTGAGAAACAAACAAAACCCCCAAAAAACAAAACCAAGGAGGTCAAGCTAGACAAAGTTCTCACCTAAGGCTCTCTAGGTCTCCATGCATGGGGAAGGGAATGGGATCCCCCTATGCTTGTTAACTTTAAACACATCTAAAGGAAGTCATACATTTACTCATGACAAAACTACATAGGTTTTTGCTTGAATTACATCAGTATGGTAACCCTGGTTACCAAATAGCTGATCAGAAGCTCTGGTTGGCAATTATATACCTTTGATTAATGAAAGATGGAAAAACAAATTAATAAGCTAATGAAAAAAAGTCTTGGGAGGGAAGGGGAGGGGAGAAAAAAAGTCTTATAAAACACACAGTCCATGGCATTGGAGACAGGGGTGGGAATTCCTAAGTGAAGCTCTCAATGGAGAACTGGAAACCCCCACGTCATCGAGGGTTCTCCTGCTCTGTGGTGCCAGTTACAAGAGGGTGCTTGGCCCACAAGCCCTCACCTTTAGAAGAACCTCTGAGGTTGGCCTGTCTTGGGGGATTTTCTGAAGACAGGAGTCAACAAAATTCCGGAAGTACTCAGACCTGTAAGGGGAGACAGCAGGTAACAAGTAAGGAGGACACAGCCAAAGAGCCTGAGCCCACAGCCTTGCCCCTAGGCCCAGGAACCCCAGTCCTCACCAGTGTCCTGACTGGAGCACGGGGGACTCATTCTGTGCAATGTGGTATAAGGCACTCATCGCATTCATGTTAAACAGTGGTGGTTTCCGTTCCGCTAGAGAAAGGTCAAGGAGAAGGGGAGAGGTAGGAGGTGAGCAGAGACCACCAGAACAGAGCTCAGAGGCTTGGGTTTCAGGCTGTGCTCCTGGCTGCATGACCTTGGACAATTCTCATAACCCTATTTAGTCTCAATTTCTTCCTCTGTAAAACACAACCCCCATCCATTTCCTTGCCCTTAGATGCAGTAGATATTAGCGAAAATAACATTCACAAAAGGATTATAAAATAAGCAGAGGGGCCAGGGATATAGCTCCACGGCACAGCGCTGCCTGGTAAGAATGAGGTCTTGAGTTCAATTCTTGGTGACAAAAAAAAAAAAAAAGCAGCAGAACCAAGTCCATTTATAAGCTGTAGGTATCAGCTCAGCTAGTGAGTAGGCACCACGCGAGAACAAAACCTTGCTAAAAGGGCCAGCCAGAGAGCTCAGCAGACGAAAGCACCTGCTTAGGCAGAGTACAGTGGCTAGGGTTCGAGGCGTGGCATGGCGGCGCTGGCCCCACCCCTGGGGCAAGCTGAGATGGCAAGTGAGACTGGGCATGGTGGCATGCACCTGTAATCCCAGAGCTTGGGAGACTGAAAACAGGAGACTCACTGAGTTCCATCTGGGTAGTGAGACCCTGTAGACACTGTCCTAAATACATTAAAAAAGAAAAAACCCAAAATTTGCTAAAGAAGGGAAGATAAAGAGTAAGAAGTAGGTTCAGCCCTCAAGGAACTTCCAGTCAAAATGGAAGCTTAAATAGGCCATCAAGCAACAGGCATCCCTGGGCAAGACGGAGGGCAGTGAGCGGCAGGAGCCGCGGGAACCTGGCGGGACTTCAAGCTCGTGCATCGGTGAGGATTCAAAGGGCTTCTGGAAAAAGGGTTCCTGGAGGGAGTTTAAATTACATGCTGCAGGCCAAGGGCTTCTTGTTCTATGATGATCATGCTTTGGCCTAAACGGTAATTTTAAAAATTCATTGCCAACAATAATAACCTAAATTTCTACTGTTAACAAAATCAGATCAAAGCCAGGTATAGTAGGGCATGTTTGTATCCCCAGCACTCAGGAGGCTGAGGCAGGAGGATCACTGCAAGACTTCACTAGCATGGGCTACACAGCAAGACCTTGTCTCCAAAAAACAAAAATAAAAAAATAAAAAATTAGATCTGGTCAAAGCAGCTTATATTGCTCCTGGAGCTAAGCTCTCCTCCGATGAGAATAGCCATCTCTGGTTTGTCATGCCCTCCCCTATCTTGCTTTTCTAAAAAGGTCTCTGAATATCGGTTGCCACTTATGAAGCTTGATCCCTTACTCATTAACGTGCACTCATATCTCTACCAAAAACTAGCAGCACAATGGACCGATCAGCCGTTTTCCCCTGCTTGGCCTGGTATAAGGAACAGTAGGGATGACCACAGTCCTGCAGACAAGGGGGAGTCACTAATGGCTCCGGGAGGGCGGCGAGATAACTGTGCTGAGCTTAGGCAGGCATCTGTGGGGTAGATACCTTCCAGCACATACAGAAACTGGAAGCAGTACAGATTACTGCCTGAGACTTCGGATAAGAAGCATAAACAAAAGCAACTATTTCTTGGGCAACTGTTTCCGCCTGGCGCTGTGCTGGGGTGGGGGGTGTTATAAACACTACCTCATCACACATTTGTTTTAGTAGTGTAAGCTGGCAAAGATGAGAACCCTGACATGGCTTCGAGGACTCACGAATTCTCTAGGGCCTTGTCACTACGCGGCAGTACATGCTTCAGTTCCAAACAAGCGAAGCCAGCCTCAGGTGCCTGTGCCCACTCAGACCTCTAGACTTCCGCACATGCTGCTCCCGGAATGCTCTTCCCTTAACCCTTCCTTCCAACAGTTATTATTTGTCTTGTACGTCTGGGTGTGTATGTGTGTGTGCGTCTCTTTAAACATCTCTGCCACAAGGAGGCCTTTTTCAGCACCTACTCTAGGTAAAGTCCCTTGTTTTATGTTTGCATTTTTCCATTCAGCTTTCATCATAGTGACAAAACACCCCTGGGTCCTCCTGCTCAAACCTATGTTCCTAGAGAGTAGGGATGCTATTCACTACTATGCCCCCAGAGCCTAGGAGAGTGCGTGCCACAAAGTGCACACTCAATGTGACGACTGATACAAAACCATTAAGTCTAAGAATTGATGAGATTTGACAGCTGCTTATAATGGGGTCCTAGGGGACCATCAAAATGGAAAGGAGCAGGAGCCAGGGAGATGGCTCTGGAATAAGCGCTTGCCTGGCAAGTGCAGGGGCCTGAGTTCAATCCCTGGTTCTGAAGAAAAAAAAAAAGGAAAGGAGCTTGGAGTCCAATCCTAGGAGGGACCGTAGCAGAATGGAATCAGGAAGAGGAAGAGTGAGCAGAGAGGAGGGCCTCCTTACCCAGTTCAATGCAGGTTATCCCCAAGGACCAGACGTCCACTTTGCCATCGTACTGCCCCTCATCCATTGCCAGGATCACCTCCGGAGCCATCCTGGGAGAATGGTCAGGAGAGAGAGGCTAATCATCCGCCCAGGCCCTGCCATGTCTACTCCAGACAACTGGGGAGCTTTCTCCACTCACCACCACTCTCCCTCACCAGTATGGGGTGCCCACGAAGGAGTTGGCAGGTGCCATGATAGATGCGGAGCCGAAGTCCCCTAGCTTCACCAGGCCTGGCTCTGAAAGCAGGATATTTCCAGCCTTCACATCCCTGCAAGAACAAAGTACAGGGATGAGACATGTGTCCAAGAAGCCAGGCAAACGCTACAGACCAGTGACGTGAGGACCCACGTAAGAGCACTTCACCCAGTGCTGCTGGGACCACCGTACCTGTGGATCATGTTGTGGGAGTGCAGGTAGGCCAGGCCCTGAAGCGCCCCGTGGGTCACAGCTGCAATCTCCACCTCCTGAAGGGGCTTCTTGTGCACTAAGGGAGGAAAAGCACCAAGCTGATGGAGACCACAGGGGTGACTAGAACAAGTCTCCTTTATCCCTTCTCCTATGGTTCCTCTGCTCTTGCTCAGCCTACATACAGGCCAAGGAGGCACTTACCTTCTAGGAGGTCAGAAGCTGAGCCCAGGCAATACTCCATCACCAGCTACGGAAGGGTCAAGCATTAGAGATCAGCTGAGCCGAGCCACCCATGGCCCACCTCTTGAGTATAAACTCAAAACAGCCTCCTTGCCTATATTCTACTCAGGTGATGACCCTAAGGTCATGACAGGGAGGAAGGGCCCACTGGAGAAAAAGAGGGGTGGTGGGACAGATCCTGGAGTGAAGGTCTCTCCTAGAAAAAAACCAATACACTATCACTCTTATCTGGACCCCTTTACATCCCCATCTATCGCTACTTCCTCCAACCCAAAGGCTTTCTTCCAGCTGCTAACAGCACTCTCTGGGACTAACCCTGCTACTCAAATTTGTTGAAGAATTAAAGTGGCCTCGACGGAATTCTTCCTTCCCAAGATCTCAAAATGGCACTCTGAACAGGGCTCACTGAAGAGACTGGACCAGGACAAGTTAAACACAAGTAGGGGACCAGCTCACCCAAGCTGTGTGCTCCCTCAGGTAACAGCCCCGGTACTGAATGGTATTGGGATGCCGGAGCTTCTGTAAGAACCGCACCTCTTTGATGATGTCCTGCCATTTCTAGGAGGAGGGGAAGAGAAGAGGGGTTACCTAGCCTGCCTCTTGGACTGCCCCCCCCCCCCCCGCACCACTAGTAGGAGCCTTCTGAGTCTGACTCACCTCATTTGACTGCTTCCCACTGTAGGACATCTTTTTGATGGCCACCACCTCGCTATTACGGACATCCCGGGCCTATAGAACCAGAGCAGAAAACAGTAAAGACCCTTGCTAAACACAGAGGAACTGAGGACTGGATGTCCCAACAGGAAAGGATGGAAAGGCTATATGCACACTCCCAGGGTTAAGAACAGCATCCCAACCCCCACTTTCCCTCCCCTTATCCCCAACTCACAAAGTACACAGCTCCAAAGCTGCCATGACCAATTTCCCGGAGGTCAGAAAAGAGCTTTTCAGGATCATCCTTGAAGAAGAGCTCAGCCACATCAGGGTCCTTCAGGCTCCCGGCCCGGCCCCCAGCTGGCATGGTGGCCCCAGGGGGCCCTGAGAGTGGGGCCTAGCCTGCAGAAGGCAGATGGGAGCCTTAGAGCAAGGCAGGGCTCTCAGGGAGAGGAAGGGGCCCCTCAAGTTCCTGTCTTCTCCTCCTCTCATTCATTGCTGAGGGGGAGGCACTGCTGAGGAAGGACAGGGGAGATTAGAAACATCAAAGCTCCAAAAAAATGAAGTTGCCTTGGCAACCAGATCACGGGGGCCAGGTCCCTGGAGTCCCTAAAACTGCTAGGAAGACTCTAGGAAGCGAAGCATCTTCACCAACCCCCTCAGCCTTCAACAAGTTCCCATTTCCCTACAACCCATGTTTCTGTCTCCTAGCCCCAACTCCAGATCCCCATGTGTTCTTTCCTGCAAGTCCCATTCTCCAGTGATTTCCAGGCACCTTCCTGCTCCCCCTGGTGTTGAGGCCCCATGCTCCTTCAACCTCTTACACTGTATAAGAGAACAGGAAAGGGCCAGGCCGGAGGTGGTGGAAATCCGGCCATTGTGGTAAGTGGGTACTGGCCTGGAGGGGGCTAGGAGGCTTACTCTCAAAAGGGTAGGGACACTGTGGCAGGGTGATCCAGAATGCGAAAGATAGAATTACAAATGGAAAGGCATCTGGCTTTGAGCGCCTTTCTGTTCTGGACTGCCTTACTCGTCCAGTTGTGCGGGACCTTTGTGAGGTACAAACAAGGCACACTCACCATGGACAGTAAGCATCCCACATGGGCCACCTGCCATTCGAGCCTCACCACAACCTTATGAGGCATGCACTATTATCCCCCTTCTACAGATGAGGAAACAGGCTCAGAAAGTTAAGTGACTTCCTCAGAGCTGGCTCCTTTCCACTATGCTTTCAGAATAGCTCTATGAATCCAGTAGGGCAAAAGAAGGATCACCATTTCCCAGATGCAGTCACTGAGGCAGAGGAAAAGGAACTCCAAGGCCAGCGATCAGGAGCTTCTCCTCCCCCTAGTCAGGCCTGCATGCTCAGCCCCCTCCTGCAGGAAGCCTCTCCGGACCACTCCAGCCCTTGTGGGGGACCACCCAGGGCACCCACCCAGATGCCCAGATGAAGTTCCTGCAGGGTTACAGAACCAGAAACTTCAAGAGATTCCAGGACAGACTTGCAGCTCAGCACCTGTCAGAATATAGGCACAAAGGAGCTTCAGCGGAGCTGGGCTCCCTGGGCAGAGTTCTAGCTACTTCAAAGCACCTAACAATTTTAGCATGTAATTATATTCTGCCATGCATTGTTTCCTGTTGTGTTGTTAATTTTGTCTCCTGATCCCAACTGGAAGCTGGGGGACAAGAAGGGAGCCTGACTTTCCAGTGGGCCCCCAGGGTGCAGAGGGCTCAAAATAGCCTGCAAGATTGATTGATTGCCCTCAGCAGCACCTAGGCTGCTTGAAGCAGGGCCTCTTCTTTCTTCTGTGCCAGCAACGGTGCCACGCACCCGTCACCCGCACCACACACCCACACACAAAGGCAGGTGCTCACAACATGTCAAGGAAATCTTCCTGACCTCTTTATCAGCACTGGGCCCAAAAGCACAGGACCCCAGGCCACAGGAAAGGGGCGCCAGGAACTTGCAATGCATCACACAGGTCCCCTCCCTCCCAATAATAAAACACTCGAGCAATTACCAAGGCCTGTGTAAATCATAACCACCTTCCAAAACGAATAATGCTAACTCCATTCTGATGAGGAAATATGCCCAAGTGTACAGCAATGTACCCCATCTGCAATGCACAGCAACAGGACTTGAAGTTCCTTATACTTCTCGGTCTCTTTAGTTAAATACATCACAGCACGGGGCTGCTGGGAGATTTTAATGAGATCTCACACTCAGGACACTATGTAGATACCCTACAGAGGATTTTGTTTTTCCTTTCCTGCTTTCAGGGTGGCCACAAAGCTTTAATCTTTTGGGAACGAATGCCCCTACTCCTAACTTGGCTTTAACTTAAGAGAAAGCACTAGGGCCATCATTTATCAGACAGAGCCCTATCTGGAACCCAGGCAAAGTCTGGGATCAGGATAAAGATGAAGGTCACAGTGGAAAGAAAAGATCTGTAAGGGAGCCACCGAAGCCAGCCTCCCGTCAGGAAATGCTCCCAGAGTATATCCCTCCTGGAAAGGAAACTCACTTTGTGCTTACCATTTCTAAAACTCACCCTAACTCATTTTCCTATAGGTCCTGGTCCAAATCCAGGGTCAGGAGGAAAAAAAAAAAAAGACAGCAAAAAACCAAGGATCTGGGCCAAGACTTGGTGGGGGACTTGGGTAAATAATCCCGATTCTGCCACTGTGTGACCTTGGGCAACCTTTCTGGGCCTCAGTGTTCACAGCTGTAAAATGGGAAGACAACAATCAAATACTCCCACAGGGTGACTGGAGGATGTCACATGAGAGAATGTACCTGAAAGTACTTTTTAAGGGGCAGATTCCTTGACAGTGTATGAGATTATACAGTCATAGCAAGAGGTAGAACAAGAGGGTAACTAGCTGAGGGAAAATACTGCCAAGCACCCCACTTCATACACACTTCCTTGCAAGGGTAAAAATCCAACCAGACCAGGTCTGAAAAGCAGATAAGCAGACCCACCATGGCAACCACAGGCATGGGCATCAACACCCCCAGAGCATACAGGAAAAAGGGAAAATCATGGAAGAGAAGAGGTGCCTGTGAGGGGCAGTGGGCAGGGGAGAAGATCGAAGGGTTGATCAGATTAGCTCAAACACCCTAGGGTGTGACCCCGGTGACATCAGACACCCTGTCATCTGAAGTCTCCCATCAACCAGACACAATGGAGGGAAGAGGAAGGGGAAGAGGGTGACAACAGAAGGCAAAGCTAGCCAGAGGCTGACCACGGCTCAGCTGGGCTTTCCCACCCTGAGGAGAGGGCCTATCCAGGCACAGCTTCTCGGAAGGGAGTAGCCTTTCTTTTCAGTGCTAGACACAGGGACCCGCGCCCCTGCACCCCGTGTCTCACCTGGTAGGGGTCACTATGGTGCCCCAGCGCCTCCGCTTCCGCCTGGGGTCCTCCAGCGGTTCTGCCAAGCAGGGAGAGGGGCAAGGAGACCTTTCCCCTTGCCACCTCTTCCTCGGCTTTCGCCCTTCCTGAGGGGCGGACCCGGGAAGCCTCCCCTGGAGGGGAGGGGGTGACAACCTGATCTGACCTCGCTGTCCAGCCCTTCCCCAATTCGAGGGCGATCCCGGATTTCTGATCCTGGGGTCTGAACCCCGTATATTTGCAAGGCGACAAAATGAATCCGGTATTTGAACGCCTGGGGAGTGAACCCCGGACTCTGAGGCACACAGGGGCCTGAACCCCAGATATTTGAAAATTCTATAAAACAGAGACCCAGGTTTAAAGAGGTTGGGATCCAAGTCCTGGATATCTGAAATACAAGAGCTGATACCTGGGTATCTGGGAAACGAGGGGCCAAGCTTGGAGATTTGGGACCTGCGGGCCTGAGCCCCAGGTCTGCGGCCACCGACAGGGGGCCCACCCCGAGGACGTCCGGCCGCACGGCCCCTCTCACCCCAGGTCCGAGGATGACAGCCCCCACTCCCGCCCTGGCCTCCGCCCTTTTCTCTCCTCTCTCCCGAGGGTAGACGGAAGACTATAGCTAAGGCGATGCTGACGGTCCCCGCGCCCTCTCCCTCTGCCTTCTCCGTCTCAGCTTCCCTCCGCACCACAGCCCCGTTCTCGTCCCGACCTCCCTCTCCCTCTTCCTCCCAATTCCAAGATGGAGACCGGGCGGGAGCGCGCAGGCGCAATGGGTCGCCGGGCCGAAGGGGCGGGGCCCCAGAGGAAACAGCTCCGCCCCTCCGTCCTCGCGGCTGCGGCCCGCGAGACCGGCGGCCACTGAGCCCAGTGCGCGCGCGCCCCGCCACGCGGACCCTGGGTGGGAGGGGGCGGGGAGAAAGGACGGGCTTGGAGGGGGCGGAGCCCCGCGCGCCGGCGGGCGACTGGCGCTGGAGAGTGCTGCGGCGCACGCGCTCGCCCCGCCCCCGCGCTGTGCCGGAGCCTGTTGCTAGGGGAAGCTTTGCTAGGGTGCGGGTGGAAGCGGAGAGGCCGCGATGTACGCCTGCGTGTAGGGTAGATGCTGGGAGCCGCGAGGGAACGCAGCTGGGCACAGAAAAGGCGGGAAAACGGACCGCTCTGATAGTAACCATCCAGCCTCGTCCTGGGCCGTGAAGTGCGAGCGATCTTTGTATGTCAATGTTGGGAAGACCTGAGTGCAAACAGGCCCTGAAGTGTTTGCATGACTTGCACAAGGTCACAGCGCACTTATAGAAAAGGCACTTCCTCGGTCTCACACGACCCCGCAAAACCTAATGCAATTATCAATTTTATTGCGTAGAAGACAACTCAAAATGGTAGATCTGTTCCAGGCAACGTTGCACACCTGTAATCCCAGTACCCTGGGAGGCAGAGATTGCAGGTTTCAGCCCAGCTCAGGCAATTTAGTGACTCCTCTCCATCCCGGGCTAAGAAGACTCAGGTTGGATGATAAAAAGAGCTGGGGATGTAGCTCGGTGTGAAGGCTCTAGATTCACTCTCTAGTGAATTCACTCCCCCACCCCGAAAAGCTGGACTCAAGTCCAAGTATTTTCCAAAGTCAAGTCGGAACCATGGAAAGAGCTGTAGTGACCTAAGCTCTGTGTCAACCTGTACTCCAAACTAGAGTCAACAAGCAAAGTCCTCCAAACTTCTCAACCCTGTCTACACACACTAGAACTCAATCCAATATCCCCAAAACATTTTAGGCAATACTGGGCAAACAAAAAAAGTGCCTTTTATTTTCTCCCATGTTCCAGCACTTCACTTGTTTTCCATCTCAGAACCAAGGCCCAAGAGCTTGATTCATACCTAAAGGGGAAAAGAAAAAAGGAAAAAAGACAGGTCAGGGAGGCCCTAAGTGCAGTTTTGGGATTAGAGGAGGAAGAGTCGGAAGCAACTGATGAGGTATTTAATATCTCTCACCAAGGCGGTTTGGGGCCCTAAGATCTGCTAGGGGCCAGAAAGCCTTCTTCCCAATCCCAGGCTGGGAAGGCTCCATCACTTCCCGTCTCAGTAGGTGGTTGGGTCAGTGATGCTAGCTCGAGCGAACTAGTAGAGCTGAACCAGAGCTTCCCGTTTCTCTGGCCAGAGCAGTTTCTTGGGCCTGCTGTTTTCACTTCTTCCACACTAATCTCCTAGGGCACAGCGGCCAGCTGGTGTTGAGACTGGCTGGTTTAAGTTCTCATGTGTAACTGGGTTGTCAAGTTACTTGTCACCTTCCTGATAGGGTGAAGATTTTTTGCAGATCATTTTTTTCCTTGATGAGCTGACGTGAACTTGTTAGACCGTGCCCACTCTACCTCCTGCTACCTTTTGAAACAAATTTTTTCCAAAGATGTTATTGACAGAATCATTTTGTTTTTTCAGTACTGGGGACTGAATTTAGGGCCTCCCGCTGAGCTACATTCCCAACCTTTGATTTTTTTATTTTTTGGCAGTACAGGGGACTGAACTTGGGACCTTGCGTGTGCCAGGCAGGTGCTTTATGCTGCTGAGCTATATCCCTGGCTTAACCTTTTGATTTTTATTTATTTAATCTTTTGTGAAACAGTATCTCTCTATATAGCCCAGGCTGGCCTCACGCTCACAGCAACCCTCCTGCCTCAGCCTGAGCGCTGGGATTAAAGGTGGACATCACCTCAACTGGCCTGTTTATTTTGAGACAGGGTCTTGCTTAGTTGCCCAGGCTGACTTCAAACTTGCAATCTTCCTTCCTCAGCCTTAACAGTAGCTCAGACTACAGGCTTCAAATCAACTTTTTTTGTAATGAAATGGTGACCAAATGGCAGAGTACATGTAAGGTGCCTGGGCACGTAATACTGTGTGCTCAGTAAATGGGCACCATTAATTAGATTCTTCTAATTAAGTGGAACTTTACAAAATCTGCTTGATTCAACTAGGTATCAGAAAAAAATGCTAAACTGATGGATCTGATTTTTAAATAAAGATCTATAATTCTAAAAGAACTCCAGAATTTCAGGACAAAAGCAAGACAAAAGATGATTTGTATCCAGGACCAGTCATCAAAAGTTAGCCCTCCTAGGGCTGGGGAGATGGCTTAGTGGAATAAGGGCTTCCCTGGCAAGCTCAAGGGCCTGAGTTCAATCCCTGGTTCCGCCAAAAAAAAAAAAAAAAAAAAGGCCGGGCAGATGGCTCAATGGAATAAGCGCTTCCCTGGCAAGCGCAAGGGCCTGAGTTCAAGCCCCGGTTCCACCAAAATAAGTAACTAAAAATAAAAGTTAGCCCGCCTAACGCACAACTGTTACAAAAAGCATGGATGTGAAGGATAGCTCTGGGTGGGTCTTAAAATCAGAATGTTACCTGAAATAAATCAGTCCCAAGAGATTACAGCTGGGTACAGTGGTGCTTGCCTATACCCTAGCTCTGAGGAGGCTAAAGCAGGAGGATCACCATGAATTTGAGGCCAGGCTGAACTACAAGGCAAGACTGTGTTTCAAAAAAAAAAGATGGGTAAGAGTTACTTCTAGGGGGGCCTGCAAGATAGCTGGGCAGTATAAGCACCTGCCTGGCAACTGCAAGGACCTAGGTTTGATCCCTAGTACCGCATGGGGCATGCCAGCCTGGCACCATGCTGGCCACTGAAGCCAGGCTAGTGGTGCACACCTGTAATCCCAGTACAGGGGAGGCTGAGACAGGAGGATCGCTAGGAGCCTGAACTGCATAGCGAGACACTATACCAAATAAATATTTAAATATATAAAAAGAATTTAAAAAAAAAGAGTTACTTCTAGATAGAGGTCATATTCAGGAAGGAAGGGACGATGGGTTGTTGATAGTACTTCATTTTTTTTTTTTTTTTTGGCAGAACCGAGAATTGAACTCAGGCCCTTGCGCTTGCCAGGGAAGCACTTATTCCACTGAGCCATCTCCCCGGCCCAGTACTTCACTTTTTTCCTTGGTGATATTTATAAATATCTATGATAATTTGCTAGGTTGTACATTTATATTTTTTCTGGACTTTTCTTCATGAATGTTAACTATTTCATATAATAAAAACATCGCGTGCTTATGGTGTAAATTGTTCCCACTTCCTACAGGGACAGGTATCGCTCATCCAGCAGGGTTCTCGGAGAATGGGGAAAGAAGCATCATTCGAGGGTCGATGCCAAGAGTCTGCTGTACCCCAGTTATAACGCCTCCCCCACTTCCTCACCTCCACTCCCACAGGACTGGGGCAAAGAATCTCACCTGAGAAAGCAGGACTCCACCCTCGCCCTCAGAGCCGGGCTCTGGACCAGTGGGACTCCCGGCGGTGCAGGGGGAAGCACGAAGTGGAGATACAACACAGAAGGCCACAGAAAAGGAGCAGGAAGAAGCCCAAGACCAGCAGCCTGGAGCCACACAGTGCCAGCTCCTCCTGGGGGTGTGCAGAGGAAGGGAAAGGAGAATGATGGAGGGAGGAGGGCGGGAATCTTCCCTGGCCCCCAGCCCAAGAGCAGCATGGCAGCAGCTAAAGGGCAGATGCCATTGTTAGACAAGTTGACATCTGCCTCCATGGTTCACAAGCTGCCTTCTTGCCCAGCCATAAATCTGAACTCCCAGAATGACTCCCCTGAGGTATAAACGTTCACTATTACCCACATTTTAAAGGCTGGGCAAGCAGCGCCAGGTTGTGCTTTGCACAGGGTCTTCACAGATGTGAGGGGCGCATGCGTACAAGGCTCCTAGCCGGTCTCTCCCCCTCCCTCTCCCTCTCGTACCCCAGTACCTGAGCCGGTGCCCCTTACCTCCCTCTCCACTATCCCGCTACTGCACTCTGTGCCCCAGTGCTCCTCCTTCCTAACCCTCGGCCTGCCAGGGCGCAAGCCTGGGGTTGCAGCCCTGTCTCGGCTACTTAACCAGTTGTGTGGCCTCAGGCATTTCACCCCCTCTCTAAAGGCATTCCCTCATCTGTAAAATGGGATAACAGCACCTACTTCAAAAGGCTATTTTATGAGCAAATGACATGAGCCTGAAAGCACTTTGTACATTTTACACTACCATACACAATTCTATTTAAGCACCACCTTCTCTGGAAGGTGCTCTCATAATGCTTAAGGCGGGGCTAAGTGCTCCTTACTTGGTGTTTGTGTAGTACAGTATCATCCGCACATCTCTAGGTCAGCAATTAGCCTATCGTGCCCCTTAGTATACCTTCTATTGCCTTTTTTTTTGCGGTACCGGAGTTGAACTCAGGACCCTGCGCTTGCCAGACAAGCACTTATTCTACTGAGCTATCTCCCGGGCCCTTAGTGTAGCTTCTGGCTTCCTTTAAGTTTACAGATCGCATTTTATCTCACTTAAAGACAACACTCTACAGCAACAGTTGACATTATTCGAACCTCCACCTTGTACTGGGCATTGTGTTGAGTGGTACAGTCACTCACACTCAACCCTTACTTGTTATAGCTAAGAGAGCACCATGGCTTCTGTGTTACAGATGAGGAAATGGGCTCAGAGAGGGCCACGTGTTTGCTGTAGGTCACACAGCCTCCAAGGCGGAGCTTGGACAGCCCCGGTTTTCTCTGCTAGGTACAGTTCCCTCCGGGAGCCCTCGGGATGCGACAGCGCTCATCCCAGCAGCCCCCAGCGCCCCAGGCTTGATCAGAGGCTCTTACCGAGGTGAGCAGCTTGGTCAGCACAAGGCCCTCGTGGCTCCAGACGCGGACACAGTCCTCACCCAGCTTGGGGCTCAGGGTGACATTTCCTGCCGCTTCCTCGGAGCACGATATGGGGGGCTGGCTGGAGGGCAGGATTCCTGGACCAGCACTGAAGTACAGACAGGTTCCTGGAGTCCTTTCTGTGGCCACTTTGGCTGTGATGAGGATCAGCTCCTCTGCAGAAGATCCTGCGAGAGGCACCGGAGAGGTGCAATGAAAGGAGTGGGGGCTGGTGAGATGGCTCAGCGGTCTAAAGCACCTACTTAGAACAAGTTTAGCAAAGCACAGGGACCGCGGTTCAATCTCCCAGCACCACATGCCAGCCCGCCCCGCCCCCTGGTGGGCCGAGCTGGCCACACACACACACACACACACACACACACACAAATAATTAAAAAAAAAAAAAAAAGAAAGAAAGAGGAGTGGGACGGGGCCAGCCCTCTTCACACCTGTGTTCACTGGTTACTTCTGCTTTTCTTTTTTGTATTTTAGGGAAGGGTCTTCAGGGTGTTCAGGGTCTCACTACTAGATTGGACTTGTAGTGATTCGCCTATTTACAGACTCCCAAAGAGCTGGGATTATAGGCGAGCATCACCATGCCCAGTCTCAACTGCTGTCTCAGTGTGCCCCACAGGCTCCTGTGTTCATTTCTAAGGCTTCTTACAACATGATTGAGTCTTTTTTTTTTTTTTTTTTTTGCAGAACCGGGGATTGAACTGAGGCCCTTGTGCTTTCCAGGGAAGCACTTATCCTACTGAGCCATTTCCCGGGCCCAACCATTGATTCTTGATTCTACTCAAAAATGCACTCAGTCTACTATACCATTTATATCACAGAGGAATGAAAACAGCCCCATGAACCCAAATCAAGTGAAATTAGCCTTCAGTCAATATAATGATCATATATCAATGCGTGCAAGGGTGCAGTGAGCAAGGCAGGTATATATCGTGTCATTTTGTGTAAACTTACTTGTCCTGAAAAAAAAAGCTTTCCAGTAGGTATCAAAATCCATGAAAAGGGCTGGAGAGATGGCTCAGTGGTCTAAAGCACCTACTTGGAACAAGCTTGGCAAAGCATCAGGGACCGCGGTTCAATCCCCCAGCACCAC